>NC_084665.1:108763934-109406434 GCF_028389875.1 Rhea pennata
TTGTAGCTTGACAGCCTTCCATTAATACTTTTTTTTCTGAAGCAAAATGCGCTGCTAATGTGTATTCAGGGTTTGAAGACCACCCCTTAAAACTGCAACACTCAGAAGGGAAAGTGGTAGTGTTTTTTTCTAATAGAAAAAAGAAATCATACTCATTGAAAAAAAATGGATCTCTATCACACACATAGAAGTATAACTAATTATATATATAATATAAATATAACTAATTATTTGTGTAATTATTCATGAGACTGTCATCAGCAGTATTTAACTGTTTCCCAACTATTTAAATAAAGTAATATCTGTAATGATGTTTTCTTTTTGTTCCCCTTACTGAGGGAAACACAGCTGGATTGCTGCGAACAGGAAATTATTAAGGGAAAAGAAGTAAAACAAATAAAAGTTGTTTTTCTTATAGGAAAGATTGAAATCCATGTGATTAATATCTCCTGCATCAGTGAGCATCAGCTTCTGTCCTCAGTGGAAGTTCTGCCGCAGAAACTCATGAACCTCTCAGAACTGGCTGACCTCTTCACTTATGCCAGCGACTATGACTGAAGAGAAAGAGACATGATCTCTGAAGATGCTAGAGATTATTCCACGGAGAGCTTGCAATGCGTAGACTGAATCTTTTAACTGAATTGTAGGAATATATACCTTTCTTTCTTTGTTATTTCATTCCATCTTTGGAAACAGTGATGTTTTTTGTTCCAGCAATTCAAGAACAGCTGTGAGGTGTCATCTTCCGTAGTCCAGCAATTTGCATTAAAAGGAGAGGGGGGAAAGCATTGTTAACAGCAGACATATCAAAACTATCTTTTCATCAACTTTTTAAATGAGGATTTCATTGATGGTCAGATGTATCAGTTAAAGATACCTTAGAAAAGGTGCTGTAAATTACCAAGTTTTGAAAAGTGAAACATTCGAGCATTGTAGGTATCTGTAATACAAAAAGTAGTCTTAGATTATCATGCTAAAATTTGCTCAGATTATATAGTCACCATAATTTTAATAGTTTTTGCCTGCGGGTTTGGATATTTAAGTTCTGTATGTAGATTGGATTTGGTCAAATGCAGAAAGAATTAATTCACTAATATTATACTAAAAATATTCTACTGTTATATGCTAGGCTGTATTACTTGTCATTTATGACTGTTTATATATTCATGAAAATATTCATAAATCCTTAAAACATTACAAAATTAAATATGAATGAGGGTATATTGAAAATTCACTCTAGATGTGTTTTGTTTTCCTTCACTATTCGCCATTCATCATTTTCTAGTTTTAAAAAGTTCCAGTTATGCAATTAAAGAGAAAAAATATATAATTTGATTTGTGAGACATACTATGCTCACTGAGTAGTCAACGTAAATAGTTTGCAACAAATACAAAACCGTAATATTTTTGAGAAATTACTCATCTTGTATGTGTGAATAATGAATTCATCAGCCAGAAAGAAAGGATTGGTTTGTATATTCTTTATAAACAGGGGAAAAAAGACGAAGTTCATGTAAGAATTTGTTTCCAGGGAATAATTTAGATAGCTGCACTAAGGATACTTGAATAGTTGTAGTGGAAATGTAGAAATGGAGTGAAGTGTGTTCCCCTCAGTATTATATTTGTCTGTTCAGGCACTATCACAACTTGTAAGCATGTATATATGCGTGTATACATTTATATGTGTATGCATATACACATTCAGAATATATTCACAAAATATACACACGTTTGGTTTGTATTAGTTATTTTTGTTTTCCTTGTTGCCTACTCCCAGCTGCAGCAGCGATACGATACTTAGAAAGTTCCTATTTGAGAACCTAAAAGCTTCAGTTGCAAGAGACTGGTACTAAGGGACCTTAGGAACAACAACTTCAAATACATGTGTGCATATTTATAGTCATACATGTACAAAAAACAGTGTTAGTCACACAAAAAAAGCAGATGGAATGTCATAAATTGTTGAAAAATTTAGAATGATGAGCAGAAGGTGAGGTGTTTGGGAGGAAGGACAAAAAATGAACACAACCTACAAGTTGTTTTCTGGTGGGCGGTACCAATTTTTCCACTGGTTCTCACCGTTCTTTGCTATACCTGACAATCCAAAATTGCTGATGTTTGCTTAGTTATGGTTAAGAGATAGTACTCTGTAAGGGAAAATGTGATCACTTCTTTGAACAGTAACTACCCAAGTTTGTGCTTTTATAAAATCATATACCATGAAAAATAGTAACTGTTTACAAACAGCAGAGCACAGCTCAGATTAATTCATGCTTGTGCCTTTCATATAACCAGATTAAGGAGCAGTGGCATACATTAAGGTAACACTCTGCTATCCAGTATTCTTGGTCTTTTTCTTTTTTTCTATGACTACGTCTAATATATCTTCTTTCCATGAAAAATTTTTAAGAAACTTTGCAGAAAACCAAACTACTACAATGTATGGTAAAGGACAAACCTACTTAATCAAAGATCACTTAATTTTCTGATTTCTTTACAAGGCTTCACTGATTATAAATTAATTATTATTGCTATTCTAATTTTTCTAAGGGTGTAAAGATTTCTAGAATAATTCACCTTAAAAAAAGCCCTTTCGTGGACCTTTTTTTGTATTCTTAATTTCTATTTAATGTTGCCTATTATTTCAGCACTCTACTGCACTGAATATGCCATGTTTCCTGTTTTATTTTTCCTATCCTTCAGTAAAGCCTGAAACTTTGTATTTTAAACCCCCAATGAATTTCCAGTTCAGTGTCCCTGTCATTCTAATATTAATCTCACACAGTGCTTATCTTTGAAAACATGAAAAAAAGATGAAAGAAAAAAAGACATTAGGATTCTTTTTAATATATTATGCTATGCCATACCAGCATAAGGCTTATAGTTTTACTGCTGTCCTTAGTGATGAAACAGAATCATGTCTTCAACTCTCCTTGTTTCATGAAAGTTTCCACAGTTATCAGCCTTAGGGATTTTGTTCAATTTTATTTTAAAAAATGTTCAGCTTTCATTAACGATTTTTCAATTTCTAAGTTGTCTCTGTCAGCTGCAGCAGCAATAGCAACTCTTAGAGAGTTCCTAGCTAAGATCTAACAAAACTCAGGTTCCAGAAGACTGCTGTGACCCCAGTTCAGCAAGATAGTTAAATACAGCCACTAACTTCCTGCATGCACACCGCATATTGACTCAGAAAGACTAATTACATGCCTGAAATTAGAGACCTATACAAATCTCTGCATGAATTTAGGTCTATAATTGCAAATTTATCCTAGAAACGGTGCTGCATTTCAAAAGAGCATGGAAATTTCAGCAATGTGACAATTTTCCTTCACTTTATCTGAAACAGATTTTGAAGGAGACTTTTTTTTCTTTGTGCAACTTCACACAGTAAAGGTATATACTTTGTGCATTGCTGTGTGAATCTGTGTGGTAGGATTAGAGTCTGCAACTGCTTATGTTTTTATAGATAATACGTTCTTGACACACATATGAGGCTGATTCATTTTCCCTTCAAGATAAATGTAACTGAAATATTTTAATTAGTTTTTACATGAATTGCTACAGAAAATGGTGCACCTGGCTTGTTTATTCCCGCCTCTATAGAACTCACACTTGCAAACTTTTGAGCAATTCAAAAAGCTTTATCTCTTTGTGCAATTTCTGGCAAATAAAACCAATGGCTTGTAATTTTCTACTCGTCATATCTCTTAAAGAAATATGTGATAAGGTTGTATCATTTGTTATTATTACTTGTATTGTGGTAGTACTGTATACTCCTTATCAGAATGAAGACCCTGCTATACCCAGGATGCATTCTAGTGTTATACTGCACTTACTTCCCTTAAGGATTCAGTTGAAAAAAAATATATATAGCTATCCACTTCTCCAAGTTAGTAAACTGGAAACATTGACCTTTGCCAGTGTTTTGCACCTCCAAAAGGAAAGCAGTTGCCCCTAGCACTGTCACTAGGTTTGCAAGGTAGAGGAGTTTCCTGAATCTGTATGCTTACACATTACTGAAATATAGAATATATAGAATATATAGAATTATAGAATTATAATGGGCCATTTAAAACAAATAATAAATGAATTCTGAAAAGACATTAGTCTTCATTCTCAGGTGCCATCAATGGAAAGCATTTCATTCCAAATGTTGTTAATGCTCTTACCATCTCTTCCACATTTTACTCATAAAATGCATTTACTTCTATTCATTCCCCCATGTGAACATAGAGCCCTTCATGACAGGTTCATGCTTGGATTTGTCTGTGGTATCCTTCTATTCAGTCTGCACTTCCCATTTATCAATACAAAATAGCTTTAGTGAGTAAAGACATTTTGGCCTCTTTGTGAAAAGACAATAGAACTGAAACATCTGAGCACAGAAGCTGTTCTTCACACATTCTTTACTAAAAATAATCCTTTATGAAGCGTTCAAGGTATCTGTTGTCAATTACATATCATTTATTTTTATATTACTAATTTTTATATATTGTTTATTAATTGGCAATAGTTCATAGTGTTAGCAATGGATCAAGAAAGATCTTCTCTGAATTTATAAATCAGGAGAATTTGCCTCAGCATGGATAAATAGCACTTAGGCAGAGATTTTTTTCCAGACTGCAAAGTAGATCTTTGTTTTTAAAGCAAATTTTAAGGTGTTGTACTCTATTTCAGTATAGCAGCTTTAAATTACACTGCATATCCTAAGTAGTTAAAAATTGTATGTTATAACTTCTGAAAAAACACATGTAAAAGAGAGAAAGGGAGAAAAAAGACACCTTAAAGAAAGTGGGAAACAGCTGTGACACCATGTAGCCTAATCTGTTACAAGGATTAATCTTATAAACGAACTGAATAAAAAGAAATTTAACATAGAGTGGTCTTGCCACGTTCAGCCTCCAGGCTAAGTTTGCTAGTATATGGTTAGTCATTAGATTAGAGACCTTTACTTATGCAGTGAAGCAGCACTAGAGGCAACTTATTTTTATTAATAGCTTTTGCTGAAAGCTAAGCAGAATTTCGTATGCCAAGTCTCACTTTCTTGTGGCTTGCTCACTTTTCAACGAGCCAAAGTCTGCTATTAAAAAAGAAGCATTTTCTTTCTGTGTAATGGGATGAATACAGACCAGTTATTTTCATATCGTCTATATCCTAATTATTAGTTTTTAAACAGCATTTGTTGAGCATACTATTTGATTATCATGCTTCAGCACCTCTTCTACATTTCCACTTGCCAAAGAATAGCCAATACCAATAGAATAGAAGCAAAAACAACGTCACCATTCATCTGGAGATGTGGTTTTATTCTTTGACTTTCAGCATAACGCTATCGCTTGACAGTTTTCAAATTCACCCATACTGTCAAATCTAAGGGTGTATAATAAAGTATAGATATAGCGTCCAATTTACAATCAAGGCTCTAGGGTGGGGTGTCAGCCAAACAGAACCAACAGAATATATATTTCCCTTTAATCATAATAAATATGCTTACATATAAAGCAATGTGGGATACTAGAGTGATCAGTTCTGCATATCCAGTTGTGAACTAAGGCGTCTGCACAATTAATTGCTTTATATACAACATAAAGATGGCGCTATCTATGTTGGGGAGCTGCAATAGGTTGTTACACAATTCTGTACACGTTCAAGTTGTGCCTTAAAACTGGTTCTGAAAGTCTTTTTTCTTTTTTTTCCAAGTGATTATTAATTGATCATTTGTGATTTATATTTACAATTTTAGAGCTTCTGAGTGTTATCTTGTGCTTATACTTCCATGGTTTTTGCTATTACCCTGTTCTTGTACTCTTTGGGGTCCCTTTTGTAGTCCTGTTTTTCAACAGCCTTTACAATGTGACTTGCTGATAATATAACTAATATTATCCAACCACACATACATCCTTGCTCAAGGGTCACTGAATAGTTCACAAAAATAGTGGTGCATTATATGATATACAGATACATAATATTTTGGTAACCACTTGTAATTATGACTATAAGTTGCAGGAATATCACTTGTACATCACTAATTGTATTACAATAGAAGTAAGTTGTCATGCTTTGAACCAGCCAATCAAGGTTCAGCTTGAAATCAGAGGCTGATTAGTGTCTGAGCATGAGCTAGCTAACTCACCTTGAGAAACGTGTTTTATTATCCAGGATTCATTACTTCACTAATGCATCTACCTGCTTACTGGTTCAGAACTGGCTCCTGGCTTTGAGTACAGGCAAAGGTAGTGCTCATGCTCCATCAAAACAATGTCATCATACCCTACAATTTTCTTCTTAAGTAATCTGGTGTCAGAAGCAATTCTCTGAATATCTTCCATACATTGTAGGATCTTTGGATATGTTAAGAATCAATATCCCATCAGCAGGTATTTTAGTTTCCTTGTAATCTATACACTTCGATTTAACACTTCTGTATTTGTATGTATGAAAATCTGAACTTTCACCATGTATATACTGTGCTTATAAAATTCTTGTAATCAGTAGAAAGAATTGGCTAATTACACCTGGCGTTATAATCTGAGCCTAATGGACTAAAAATATCTTATGCTACTTCTTTAAAGGACTTTTATATAATATTGTCATATGAAAGAATCAAGAAAAGGAATAGGATTGTCCTTGTTCAATAACAGATCATTTACACTGGGCAAAATATTTCTTGTTCACTTTTAACTCTTCAGAAACTGTCAGCTGGAATGGTAAACGATTCATGAATCTCTGAATGATACATTCAGTGATTGCAAAACATGAGTAAAGTATATTGTGAGGATTAGTGGAGTTCTTTTCTGCTGAGAGAGTGGGACACTGTGAAAATAAGACACTTAAATTTAGGTGTTTACACATAGCTGTTCGTCTGTGCAATATGACTCTAAGTGCCTGTTATATCCACCCAGTGGACATCACAAATTCATGACAAGTTCTTCTGACACCTAGTGCCATTTGAAAAGCTCGAGGGATGGAAGGAAACATCTGCATGCTGTTGGCAGATCTGACATCTAGAGCTTACAAGAAATCTATGTCCTTTCTAAGCAGCATCTGAAAGCCAGATGGACAACTTACAAAACAGTGACCCTGCACAGTAAATAATCTGACCAGTCACCAAGTGTCTTCTTTAGACAGTAAGTTGAATTACTCTCTAGACTCCATTGACTGGACTGACTAGAACTTCATTCACTAAGACACATTCTCAGCCACATTGGATTGATTTGGATATGTAAACAGAAGTGTCTAATGCCATTTGATACAGCACTAGAATATCTGAGCCATCCACGCACAGCTAGTAGATACAACATGGGAACCAGAGTAGCTCTGAGCTTTTGTGAGCTGCCAAACAGAAAACTGTAGGGCCTCATCTCAAGTTACATTAGAAGTTTTACGAGAGCAAGTGATTCAAGCACTTAGCATGCCTGTAGCCATGAACAGGTACACTTAGAGATATATTAAGCCCAAACTTAATCTCTCTCTTTCCTACAGGAAATTTCAGGATTGCCATCAACATGAACCTTAGATGTTACAGTATCAGTTTTGTTTATACTTCTGCTGCTTGTAGTCTTCTTTACATAATTTTGACAAATTTGAGGTCAATTTACAACAAAAACACAGGTTTTTATGACAATTTTAAAGCATAAGCAGAGTAAATATAGAACTGTGAATCAGAAAGTGCTAGTAGACATTCTCATAAGCAAGCATAGATGTGATCAGTTCACAGAACTTCGGTAAACCCAAATACCAAATTCATATTACTTCAGGACTAAATGGAATTCTTTTGTAAGGACTTTTGAGATCTACCATCATACTCAAGTTCTGGATGGGGCCAGATCATGTGTGAGGCAGGATACCAGAGATCATGTCATAGAAACAGCACATTCATAGTGAAAACTTTTGGTCCCTTTAGTTTCAAATGAGTAAACATTTAGGAGGAAAACAAAGTTCTTGAGAAGACAAAGAACAAAGTTCTTGTTACATTTAACTTGTACAGATACACAAATGACAAACAGTGCAACAAAGAAAATGGATGTCAGAGTCCCTTCATTAACATTATGCAATTTTGGCTGCAGAAGCTTAATATCAATCTTAGGGCTAAACAAGAGCAATTATGTGGCTTCTGGGCTGTAGCTAGTACGCATCCTGAGACCAGCTGCTCCTCTAACCTTTAAAAAGATGCATCTTCCTACACTATAATTCAGCTCTTATGAAGTTCTCGAACAGTTCTGTATCTTTGAAAACGCATCGCTTACAATGCTGTTTGAACATCCAAAGTGAAGATGACAAAAACAATACTGACCAGAACTGTGAGACTGACAGCCTAGAATTTAAATATTAGAAATTGAAAATGCTGAATAAGAAGAATTGTGATCATAGAATCACAGAATCAGTAAGGTTGGAAGGGACCTCTGGAGATCATCTAGTCCAACCTCCCTGCTCAAACAAGGTCACCTAGAGCATGATAGACAGGGTTGCATCCAGGCGGACCTTGAAGATCCCCAGAGAAGGAGAATCCACAACCTCTCTGGGCAACTTGAGCCTTTGCTCTGTCACTCTCACAGGGAAGAAATTTCCCCTCACGGTTAGGCAGAACTTCCTGTGCTTCAATTTCTGCCCATTGCCTCTTGTCCTGTCACATGGGACAACTGAAAAGAGTTTGTCCCCATCCCCTTGACACCCTTCCTTCAGGTACTTGCACACATTGATGAGGTCCCCCCTCAGTCTTCTCTTCCCCAGGCTGACGAGGTCCAGCTCTCACAGCTGTTCCTCAGAGGGCAGATGCTGCAGCCCTCTCATCATCCTCGTAGCCTTACGCTGGACTCTCTGCAGTAGTTCCATGTCTCTCTCGTACTGGGGAGCCCAGAGCTGGACACAGGACTCAAGATGAAGCCTCCCCAGGGCTGAGTAGAGGGGCAGGATCACCTCCCTTGACCTGCTGGCAACACTCTTCCCAATGCACCCCAGGAGACCATTGGCCTTCTTGGCCACAAGGGCACATTGCTGGCTCATGGTCAATTTGTCATCCACCAGCACTCCCAGGTCTTTCTCTGCAGAGCTGCTCTCCAGAAGGTCTGCCCCCAGCTTGTCCTGGTGCCTAGGGTTATTTTTCCCTAGGTGCAAGACTCTGCACTTGCCCTTGTTGAACCTCAGGAGGTTCCTCTCTGCCCAGCTCTCCAGCCTGTCCAGGTCTCTCTGAATGGCAGTACAGCCCTCTGGTGCATCAGCCACTTCTCCCAGCTTGGTATCGTCCACAAACTTGCTGAGGAGGCACTCCATCCCCTCATCCAGGTCATTGATGAATAAGTTGAACAGGATGGGACCCAGTCCTGAGCCCTGGGTGATGCCACTAGTCACAAGCCTCCAACTAGACTCCACGCCACTGATGACTACCGTCTGAGCTCTGCCTTTCAGCCAGCTCTCAATCCACCTCACTGTCCAAAACTGAATCAAGTAATATCCCTGGTGATATAGATATGATAACAAAGACCGACCTCATGACAAGATTGTTACGTCTATAAAGTCATTAATCAAAAGCAGATCCATCTTACTGGCATTTGGAGGAATACTAGAACGCAATTGTCTATAATTATAAAGGAATATTTACTGTCTATCTGATCAACCTCATGATGGACAAGATTGCCAAAAAAACCAGCTTTCCAAACACTTTTGAGATGATATTGAAGTACAAAGTGTGAAATTAGCTGTAGCTTCCCCAACCTTATAAATTCAAAGTTCAGTAACTAGGTCTGCTTTAATCATCTATTTTTTTCATACAGTGTTAACAATAAAATATTTACTAAGGTGCATTCTCTCAACATTTTTTAGAAAGTGATTAATAGACAGTTTGGAGTTTACTAGAATATCCCATGCACTGAAACATTCTGTATCTTATTTAGGAGTTATCTGATACAGCTCTCTGCCTCCAGAAATAGGTTCAGCTATATAACAAGATATTGAGCCCCCTTCCGCTCCACCCACCAAAAAATAACCCACAAAACAGAATGATTTTACCATCACTCCAACAGAAATGACAAAAAGGAAACCTTGTTTGCTTTCAATCAAAACAATCCAGAACCACACTGGGTTCAGCTTTCTGGTCTACAACGATACCTCAGAGAGTCTAGACAGGATCTCATTCATTACCAGCTTCTGCACAAAATAGATGCTAATGTTAGTGATATGATATCTAATCATTGCAGATCATGCACCAAAGTTATTAGATATAATTTGTTTATTAGATCAAGTTCCTTATACTAGAACAGTAAATGGACCACATGGAAGTACAATGATATTTTCCAAATATTCAGAATAAGTGAATTTTGACTAATTTTCCATCCTCTTTCTGTTCCCGGAAAATGTTTCGAAGATGCAGGTTTCTTAGAGTAATGTGTAGCATCTGGGAGCATTAATCAAGGATCTATCTATGTAAAGGTTAATGGAAGATAATTCTTATAACTCAGCAGTCAGGCTCTACAAAGTTCAATACAAGGTACTTCTTAGATTAACATAGAAAGAGATTTTTTTTTCCTCGGGATAATTACACTGCTGATGTTACTCACTTTGAAGTGGCACTTAAATAATTGTGATGACATCTGCTAAGTGCATTTTGAGACAGTCCTTTATAATTAATAACTCATTTTCATGAATCATGCATCTATTTGAAGCGTACCTGTTACCACTGAGATGGCGGTAATGGAAAGTTAACAGCATTTTTTTGTTTTTTAGCACTCTGTGGGGTTTAGATTTTTGTCCATCTTTGGTGGACATTATATCTGAGTTATTTCAGGAAGACAGCCTGACAGCCCTGATTCCTGATATATATCTATACCTACTAAATTGGTGAATATTCAGACATTAGCAACAGGCTCAAGTGCATAGGCATACATAAGCTGTATAGCTGCAGTAACTAAAAGATTTCTGGGGAAGAGAAGTCTTACGTGCCAAATCAGTCCTGGGTAGATATAGAAAAGAGGATTACAACATACTCTGCCTATAAGCCTAATGTCTTACTTCCTTACTTACATCTAAAACAATTTCAAATTTCATGTAATTTCCATAGTACAATGTATGTATACGTTTGTTTAGTTTTTTACATGTACTAAGAATTCTTTTTGACCTATAGATATATAAAGCTCTTCTTACAATGCTTACAATGCTTGTCTTATCACATTATAAATATGCGTATCATCAGACAGGAACATGTCTTAAAAACGGAATTATTACTAGTAAGCTATCACTACTGAGGAATAGAATCATAGAATCACAGAATCAGTAAGGTTGGGAGGGACCTCTGGAGATCATCTAGTCCAACCTCCCAGCTCAAGCAGGGTCACCTAGAGCATGATAGACAGGGTTGCATCCAGGTGGGCCCTGAAGATCTCCATAGAAGGAGACTCCACAACCTCTCTGGGGAACCTGTTCCAGTGCTCTGTAGGATCTTATATAGAAGGTTATTGGGTCTAAACAGAATCCTTACCATATCTATCATTAAAAATCATTATTAGAACTTTCCACCAAGAGGTATCAGGAGTTGTTTCTGGCTCTGGGTGACTAATGGCTGTTAGGTGAGGTGACAGCACTCTTTTCTTTCATTTTTAAGTGATAGCTAGTTCTCCCATATTTTTCCCTTATCCTTCCAATGCAGACTACCTTTTTGTAGGCTTATTTAGCATTGACGCTTTAATTGGATTCAAGTAGCCTAAGCGATAATATACTGTTCTGAAAGGGCTAGCCATTTCCCTGCCCCAGTTAAGAATCCTTGCTTCTTGAGAAGGCATTTGAAAGATTTGTTTGCCTTCATCACTTATCGTGTGAGTGATATCTGAGCAGCAAAATCCCAAATACCTCAGATTTAGACACAAAGATACCAGCAAAGGCCAAGAAACCACCCGACAAATACAGAATAAAACTCTAGGAAAGTCATAGTTAATACAATACAAGAATGAATAAATCTCTGTGTGAACAGGGGTGGTCTTCATCTATCTCACGCAAGGATACAGAGCAAATAGCCAAACACTTCTGGGAGACATGCAGCAACAGGGCAACGGGCAATGGCCCCAATTGTAACAAGGGAAATTTTGACTAGATATAAGGAAAATTTTCTTCACCTGAAGGTAGTTTAACACTGGAATAGATTACCCAGAAATGTTGTGCTATCTCCAAAGCTGGAGATACTAGACCTCGACAGCACAAGGCCCTGAGCAACTTGTTCTAGTTAATTCTGCTCTGAGCAAGACATTGTGCTAGACGATATCCAGTGGTCCCTTAAAAACTCATTCTATAATTCTATGAAACACTCTCCGTCATTTTTCTTCACTGTGAATAAACTTGGCTCAAGATTCAGTCAGCTTTTCAAAAAGCTACACATGCTGAGAATTCAATTTTAATTTAAATAAATACTCCAGAATATGTCAGCTACTTTTTTTTTTTTTTTTTTTTTTTTTTTTTAACTGTCTTATAGCCTTGTAAGGACCTCACACTGACAATTTTACTCAGATAAAGCTGTCATGGTTTAAAAGTACAGTAGAAATTGTTTGTATTATTTTAATTAACATATTCTAAAGACCTCAGCTCAAATATCTCGTGTCTTTAAAACAGATATTGAATTTGTGTAGATGGTAGCACAATACAGCTTTTACACTCCTTAAATTTTATTTTAAATGAAACTTAATGATCTGGAGATGTCACTCATTTTGGTGACATACTGCAGAACATAGAAGATTTAATGTCATGCCTAAGAAAGTTATAATTGAAATGTCCAGAAATTTATTTTGGTTGCACGAAAAGGGATAGTAACTAGATTTTGTATTCCTGCTTTCAGTTATCATCAGTAGCTAATATGAGCTTCTCAATAAATCATTAGGAGCTTCATTTGTATACTTGTTTTTTAGGATACGCAAGAATGAACGTTCTACAGTGAATAAAATTTTAGTAAATGGTTGAGGTTGCACTGGCAACTGTTATGCAAATTAAAGTCACTGAAGCATTGTTCAAGGCTTTTGTGCAGAAATATCCAGTGCTGCAAATATTTAGAATCGATTCTGCTTTAATTAATTAATTAGTACTGCTCTTTGTGTGGTTTGTTATGTATTTTTGACATGCACCGGAATCAGAAAGCCTGGTACAGCTGATAAGTGCAGGAAGATGTCTTCTGGGACATGATACCACTTTATGCTGAATATAAAAGAGCTAATGCTTAGATAGTGATAACAGTACCTTTCCCAGTTACAGTGGCTTTCCTCTTAAAAAACTGTACAGAGTTTACTAAGTTAAGCCATCCACAGGAATAATGTGGGCAATAATATTTATTTGATATCAAACTGAGTAAAAAAGTTCCAGGTAAAATAAAGCAGTTAAAATATTATAAATATTAAAAGAATTGTGCAAAAGCAGGATGATTTATAAACCTATAGAAGCCACATACTTTTTACACTCTTTCCCGAAACATTACATTTTACTTCAATGTGACAAGCCCATTCTTCAAACTCATAGCCTCAGTTTTTAACAACAGCTGTTACTTTTTTTCTGTTATTCTTAAAATAGAAATAAATAATTTGGTACACACTGGAAGCAGTCAGATTTTATTTCCTTTAGATTTGTGCCTGCTGGTTAACTGTGAACTTAGGTAAAAGTATCTACCATGGTTGGGGCAGTATAAGGCATCAGATTCACTGCTGTCTAATAAATTGAAGAGATTTCTTCAATTATGGCAGTAGTATGGTCTCTTTTTTCTATGCTATGTAAAATCCGTTTGTTTATTATTTTTAGTTAAAATGTCAATACACCAATATATTAAAAACTGAGAAAGAGATGTAGAGAAACACTTATTTATTTGCACCATGATTGTATAAAGCTTGCTCTTTCAGGAAACGAAATGGCAGTTCCTATAATCTCCTCTGCCTTTGCTTTCTGTAGTTGCAGTATGTGCTCAGAGGCACCTTTCTAACAGTTTTTCCTTTTTTTTTTTTTTTGACTGCTCATAACCACTACCAATTCTAGGTACGATGATCAACAAAATTTCAGATATTTGGAGACTATTCTACCAAAATACAATAGAAAATGCAATCCTACCAGGCTTAAGACAAAAGAATCCAATATTAAATGATAGTCATTTAAAAAAGATTTGTATGTTCCATTTCATCAACTTGAAATATGCTTTTAAGTGATCCTCAGCATTTAGTAATTATGCAGTTCTGATGAAATCAAATGATACACATAAATAATACTGGCAATGAATCTGACAGTGTTTGTTTCCAAAGTTAATACATCTCTGAGAAGAGTGAAGGAATAGCCTTTCAGCTATATGTTTTTTTTCTGAGTCACTGACCTTTCAGCTATACGTTTTTTTCTGAGTCACTGAAGACTCAGAAATATTTAATTTTATTATATTGAAATTAGAACAACATATCCAGAAAAAGAAATAATAAAAATTCAATTTGGGATTATCTTCCATATATTTCCAGGCATATTGGCTCACAGATTTCTATTTTGCAGGGATGTGATTTCCAAAATTTTTCCAACCTAAAACATGATCATTCTACTAATTTTTAAAATTATGATTTTATTCATATTTTGTTTTCTTATTTTAAAAACAAAATTGATAATATTGAATGGAAGCCATTCTTTGTTTCCTTTTCTTTCCTTACCCCCTCCCACCCCTGCAATATCTCTGTTTGTGAACATTTACTTTTGTACAAATTTCTTGACATGGACATACACATTTCCATTCATGCACAAACATGGACAGTAGGTACAAAAGGTATAAAAAACAAGAAAATATTCTGAATAAAATCCTTTTTCAAAGCTGATCTCCTTCAGTGTTAAATACTTAATCTTTAATATCCAGTATCTGTTTGACTCATGTTTTCCTGCTGGTCCAAATAATAACTTACCAGGTATTTGATTTATTATAGTGAGGCATTTCAAGTACTTTCCACAGTGACAAATAAGTGCATCAGGAAGAGAAAGGTAGAAAATTAGCTTCCTTTAACTTGGGTCCATATATCCATAAATGAGGAAGAGTTGAAGCTAAAGTGAACTCACAAGCTTATAAAAGAACAGAACTGATGAAAGCTGACGATCTTGAAAACAGTCAGATAAGTTTCTTTGCATTTCAATCGATCCACCAATTAATTATGCTGAAAAGGCAAAGCTGTCTTTGACTGTCCTCATTCTTTATAGTGAATGTGGGACCACATGTTGGGTGAAGCCCCCTGTGTTTTCTGACCTGTTTTCCTTGCATCCATACTGCTGGCTTGGGAATGCCTATAGATCTATGTCCTACATAACCCCACAGTGCTTTTCAACATGAGAAGTTCATCTCTTCTAAGAAGAAATGTAGATGACTACTTTGCTCAATACAAGGTTGTTATGCATAATCAAGGTATCTGCTGTTCAGAAATAGTTTATTCAGACAGGAGCATGGCTTTGCTCTGTTCTACTCGTTCACAGAGCAGTGATATAGATAACCCATTCACATTTTAATTGAGGTGCCGTAGTCATTTGGCTTGCAGTTTTTGTCATGAAGAAAGGAGAACTCCATAAGCAGTAAGAAGGAAGTTATTTGCTTTCTTCAAACTGTCACTATAAACAAGCAATACTGGAATGTATGGAATATATTTATGGATTACAATATAGTTGAGTAGAGAAAAAAATCAGGCTTGCTTTTAAAATGATCACCAAAAGCAGCTGTCAGTCTTGCCTTATGGAACATGAGAATGTCAATCTTAAAATGTGATCTAACATTTCATCTCATCTCTTTTAGTTCTTGTATTTGGCTTTCTATATTGCAACAATTTATAAATAAACAAACAAACAAAACTTCTAAGAAAAAATATAGCTCATCCATAAAACCATCTCAAATGAAACTCATGCTTCTAATCTGAATTTAATGTGACAGCTTCACATGTAATAGGAATAAGAATAGACATGTCAGCTAGCAGAGAATGGGATAACAATGACAGTGGTCTGCAAACGGTAAAAGAAAGGGGCAAAGCACACAGGCTAGGGTGGGAGAAGTGAAGCGGCAGCAAAAAGAATGGGAGGAAGACATCAGATATGAGGCTTGGAGACAGATTATGAACCACTGATCTGTAATAAAGAGTTATCTTTTCAATGTCTCTTAAGAATCTTTCCCATTTCTTCCCACCTATTTGCTGTTTTCTTGTATTTCTGCAGCTTTAATTAAAAGTGTGAAAGATATTTCTATTACTAGTTATAGGTAGGACTCTCCTTCCACCTATATTTCTGAGCTGTAGCTTCAGGTTTAAGTGTTCAGCTGTGAGCTCTATAGCTTGAAAATGTGCTGCCTTCACATAGCTCTTTTAAAGAAAACCCCATTGCTGAAAAGAGATGCTCATAAAAATTAGCTGAGGCCATTGACTGAAAGGAGTTGCTGGTTAATATTTCTCTATAAATAACATTAATTACAGTGTTACTCTTCTTGAGAGCCCAGCTGTTGGGTCTACTTAGGAAATACACATCTATCAGAAAAGAAGTTGGACAAATAAATGCTGCTAATTATCTGAAAGATCTAAAAAAGCTCTTTAAAGATATACATATATGTCCATGTATTTAAATTTTTGTGTTTAACCTATTGGATTGACATTACCACAGCAGAGCTATTAGCCTGTCCACCAAAGGCGTACATGTTAGTCGTTCCCCAAAGAGCCCATTCAGAACCATTCTTCTAGAGCTCCTTGGAGTTAGGAGAATTTCAAACTAGATACTTATTCTATAGGTGGTCTCCCAAGAGAAACTGCAACTTAACATTTGTTGCAATGGAAGAGCCTAAAAAGCTTTAACATTATTATGCTGTCGGTAAAGCACATACATTGCTGGAAGTAGGCTGATACCACCTGTCAGATAGACAAAATGACAGTATGTCTGAAGTGATGAAATAAGATACAATGTAAGTTGTGTGAACAATTCCCAGAGCTTTGCCTTGATACTCTCCTCTATTTGCTAAACTCATCACTAAATTTTGACCTAATAGAAGGAAGAAAAAAGGTAATCCAAGAGCAGAAATATCTGCTTTTCATACCATTTATTTTGTTTCGTAAGTGGAGGTTGACTGTGTTGACCAGAAAATGTTGTATATCACTAGAACCTCCCTGATGGTTCTCTAGAAATTCACTTAAGTGCAAGGGCAGTTCTTATCTAGGCAACAGTGGGGTCCATCCTCACAGGGACACTATCATCCTCAATAACATCTTTTACAGAATTTTATTTTCCTCCCTTGCTCAGTACGGATGGCACACGTGCCAGCACCAACCCCAGCCCCATAGCACAGCAGAAGTACGCACTCAAGAAGTAGACTGCACTGCCCACTAGCCCTCAGTGGTAATGCTCACCAGATAAAAAGTATACATCCTACTACTGTTTTAAGTGATATTTGTATCATTATGATTAGAATTATTTCATTCTCCCCATTCAAATTCCTATTTTTAGAGACACTAATATTTGTTTCTGAGTTTATTCTCAGCAAGAGATTATACAAGATGTTGAAACATTTGAGTTATTTCCATCTAGTAAACAGGAATTACACGTACAATATGTACAACCCTTGCATATAGCAGAGATTTCTGAAAGCAGATGCTATCCTGCCATCTATAGCTCCTTCAGAAAGCCTATAACTTAGCCAAAGTTGCCTCCTGTAAGCAAGGATCAGGAGAGTCCTGGAAAAGGTACATAAAATCTCTGAAAATACTAGACTCCTCTGCAGCAAAACCGTTGCTATGTTGTATGCCCATATGGCAGTAGGTTGAACATAAACGAGGCTGATGTGAATACTTCCGAAAAGCCAGGAAAGAACCCAATATATTTACAGCAGTATTAATTCCTTCTTAGATTCTTGACTCTGGATTCACAGGTTGCATCTATACTGACATCAGAAAACTTCTCTGGACACTGGATCTTAGCCCATAGTCAACAACACTATCAAATTTTGGTACGGTTTTGGTCCAGGTCAAGTAATAAGTCTCCCAGTAATTCTCCAGTATTTTGGATGTATTGTGCCTCCCACCTCTCTTCCCTGTAGTCTGGAGGGTAAAAAGTTTAATTGCTGCTTGCTAACAGCCTCAGTGCCAGAGAATGCTCTGGCACATTTAATTTGCTAATATAGATATAGCCAAAGGGTGTATAAAGAAAGAGTGTTGTCAGAAGTGTAACAGATTTCAGCCATCATCTGAACTATTGTGATTCTTTAAGCTTATAAGAGGTGAACAAAACACAGTCAATAATTAAATGCAGGAAAACTTGAAATACAGCTTGAAAATATAGTGCTGATTCATTTAAAAATCTATGGAATTGATTGGAAACCAGAGGATCTCTCAGACACAACATAAAGCATATAATTTTTGCAGAGTGATTATGTACAACATTATGTACTTTCCACAAAACACATTCACATTTTTAAAGATAAGATTTTAATTGTACTTCAGCCAATTAATTATTTCTGATGTGATCATAAAGCAATAACAAAAATAGCAATAGTCATGCAGGCTTACCAATACTTACTACTTTAATTTTCTAGTAGAAGAGTATAAGGCCATTAGTGAGCTCAAAACATTGTCCCTCTGGAGTAAAATAAAATGGCATAATAATTTCAGAGCTGCTTAATGCATATAGTTACTGTATTTCCCAAATTAAAGTATTTTCATTTCATTGTACAGGAGAAATAACCCCTCAAGTATTTATAATCCATAGATATATAACAATCAGCATTTTTATTTAATAGTGCATAGAAAGTAAGGATAACAGAGTTTAGGAAAATAAATTTCAGCAGTCTCAGGGACCTGAGAAAGCAGTATATAGCCAAAGGGTTAGAATGACCTGTTAGAGTTAATTTTCTGGTTTACACAAGAGGTAGCATGCAAAGACATGGTCCACAGATCTTGTCTCTCCATTCTAAAAACTTTTTCTTCATGTTTTTGGCTTAACTACTTGTACATTACAGTACTATTTTAGTTATAAATACCAATGGAACCACAGTAAGTATGATGTGAGTGCATTACCCATAGCAAAAGTGGAAAGGGTAGAAACAGACGAAAGTATCTTGAAACCTTGGCACAGAAGACAAGGCAATTACAGTGTGGAAGCAACTTAAAATTCAAATACAGTACTGGGAGTGCAGCTGAAATAAAGACTTGAAAAAAAATTGATCTTTTCATGAAGGTGAGAGGAGTCACACAAAAAAGCAATAATATAAATATAGTTAAAAAAATAAATTGCTTGCTCTGAGATATTTAACTACCTTCAATTAAGCCAGGAAGAACAATTTATCAGACTGTGCCACAGAAGTTTGCAGATCATTACGTTCCTAACAAGAATAAAGCTTTTGAAAGATCTCACTTTCATTTGATAAAGTGGAAAGAGGTAAGAAACATTTGAAATATTTAAAACAGACACTGATAATACAGACCCCCTAATTCAGCACCAGATTACAATGGGCCTCAGTAGTTTAAGAGAATGACATTAGAAGAGGTTGATTTAAGTTCACTGTGCAGTGGTGAATTAAAAGCTACAGCATTCACTTAAATCGGATTACACGTACTGGCAAGGCAAAGAAAGAGCATGTTGCAAAACAGAGAATCATGCTCCCACACAGACATTTGCTCCAGCAAATGCACAAATGCTAACAGCTTAGCCTTTTCAGCAAGAGACAATTAATACACAGATGTGGAATAAAACACTTCTTCAGTGGTGTTCTCCTGTTAGACAGAGCTGCTGTAACTAAAACTGTTAAAGTGTTCAGACTGGAACAGAATATAAAGAAGCAAAGCATATGTCTTCTGCACAGGGAAAGTAATGCTGCCTAGAACAGCAGCACTCTGCATAAAGATGGCAGCAGCTGTAATCAAGAGAATTTATGATCAGTAGAAATGATTTTAGATGTATCAGAAGCTATCAAGAGCATTTCTTTATAGAAATTGTTCAGGTGACTTTGTGTGTTGGCTCTATCTCATCTAATTCTAGGTATATGGATGGCAGACATCTGAGATCGTCCCCTGCCTTCCTCATGTAGCCAGTGTCGAAGCAATAACTAATCTTAAAAGCAAAATTCTTCTGATTTCTTCTCAATACCTGTTTTAAGAAGAAATAATCTGCACCTTAGAAATTACTATTTCATTACGTTGATTATTAAAGGAGTCCATATGAATAGCTCAGATGTCACTTAGTTAAACTGTATAACATTAGTGATAGCAGTTCTAATGTAGGCACCCAAGAGCTCATGGAGACAGAAAGCAAAATGCATGCAGCAAGAAAACATAAGGATAAAAAACAAAAATGCAGAAAAGGGGGGAAAAATTATAGTAAATTAAAAGAAATAAATTTAAAGCCTAAAAATAGCGTGAGAGAAGACAATCTCACAGCAAATAAATTAGTGAGATCAAGAAAATACATCTGAAAACAGTGGTATTGTCAAAATGTTTACCGACAAACAAAAATGTGCTAAAGCATATGACAAAGAAGAAACATCAGAATCTGAAAGTCTTTATGAAAATATATTCAAGAAATGTCAGACCTATGCTACATGATTTGCATAATTTTGTTTATGCTAAAGAAATAATTTCATTCTACTTCTGGGTTATTATTTTCATTATCACACATTAAGATTTTTTTAGTGACCTAAAAAAAAAAACAACTGTTAAACGAGTAATCTGGTGCGTAATATTTGCTAGATATGGATTCCAATTCTGGTAATGACAGAAAATATATCGCAATGTGATTGTAAAAAAAAAAAAAAAAAAAAAAAAAAAAAGTGAATGATTCACTGAAAAAGTGAATGATTTAAAACACATCCTATCGGCTGTGTCTACATAAGCAAGTGAGGAGCAGATCTGTAAAGAAAATCTGTCAGTACTCGGGATCCAGCATTTATGCTGTAAACGTTTCAAAGCACCTTTATATAAAAAACATTATAAATGCTACATAGATCTTGGAGGAAAAATGAGTTCTGACCAGCTAATATAGACTATGGTTGCTGGGTCATTCCTCTTCCATACTGTGGATATAACATCGACTGTGGGCAACATTATAGGAAGTAGTATGTATGTATATTGTATATATGAATAGAAAAGTGTATCTTTCTTCCATGAGAGATATTTTTATGATTATGAGGTGTATTTTAATTGCTAAGGCTATTTCCCGATATTTGCAGCAGAATAGCTCCTAGCTGCCTGCTTCTGAGCACGGGGCTGGGGCTGGTCCCCGCTGTGCCCCAGCGGTGAAGGAGCGCGCAAGCGAGCGAGCTCACCGCGTGGGTGGCGGGGCGCTTACGCTACGTCGGCAGCTACCTGCTGTATTAATACGAACGGCTTGGTTTTGTTAATAGCACCTTAATGAATAAAAGATGTTATAAGAAATTTTGTCTGTAATCTATGCCTTCCTCTGACTCGATCTCCAGTCAGGGAAAAGGGAGTTTACAACAGTTCATCCAAGCTACCTTTAGCTTGCTGAAAGAAAACCATCCCAGCTCTCTGAAATCACTAGAGAAACATATGAACTTCTCATGAGTTGCACGTCTTTGGCGCTTATTGTGTCTTTCTCTCCTGAACCGGATGTCAAATTACTAGATGCGGGATGCAGAACGAAACCTTGCTATCCTGATGTCAAAAGAGCATGCGAATCCCTTTCAGTCAGGTTACTTTCTCCACAGTGGAGGGGTGTGGATACCACACATACAAGCTTTACATCCAAAAATTACTTCTTAGGAATATAGTTATTTTAGAAGATTCAGCATTTCACTCTGCATGCTGAAAAAGAGCAAAGGAAAAATTTTGTTAACTGCAACTCCTATTGTGAAACAATTAATTCTCTAAAATTAGAAATCCTGAACACCCTGACCACCTAGTGGTACACAATCCCCAGTGAATGAGCCAATTTAGAGAACAATGTTTCAGTTAATTTTTTTAAAAAATGACTGCATCCCTGGGTTCTAGGACTCTTCCGACTAATAAAAAATACAATACAAACATTAGCGTAGTCAAAAGTATCAAGTGAAACATTTACATTGTGGCTATACTCATCTTTGAATATTGAATAGGCTTTGAACCTTCAAGCATTTTACACTGATGCTGAAATTTACATCTCTTAGTAGTTCCAAAGGAACGTAAAATTAGGTGTCATGAAATTATATAGCTTGACATCCTGTATATCAGGGACTGTAAAACTTCACCCTGTTTATTCTCTTTTAGGTTTAATAATACACATTTGTACTAAGTAGCACTTCCATTTTACTACTCAGTGATTCTATTCAGATACTTAAAATTAACGATTTTTTTCATCAGATAAGGACCAATATGAGATCAAAGAAATCTAGAGACAGAGAAGGTGGAGAACAGCTAACCATTTGGAAAAGAACTGGGAGCTACTGCGTGTGTATTTCTTACAAGTCTGTTGAATTTGCTGTCTTTTTCAGAATTTCAATGTCTTTAAATAGTATCTTTAAGTGAAACTATGTGATTTTACTGACTATATCAACTACAGCAAAGGGAAACTAAATTCAGTGACTGGTGGGTCTGTTGCAGTCCTAAGAATACTTACAAACAGCAGCCACATAGAAAAGTAAACAGATAAAACAGTAATATTCTCTCTGAAATGTGCATTTTTTCATTATATTTAAGAGTTCTTGAATTCCAAATATTTGAATAAATTATCTCAAAAAATATTGTCATTTCCTAGTCATGCCAAAAGTAGCACCAAAAGATTTGATTTTCCCGACATTTTTAATCCCCTCACGCTTCTGTGTCTGCTGCTTGTGTGTTCCATTAGAAGTTTTCCCCAGAGGTCACCTGCGAACCTGCTTACATTCAGGGGATCACAAAGATAGTCTGGTCACTGAGCAGCTGGAACTACATCTCATCTTTCTTTCCTATTTCATTCTATTTTACTCTTCTTGATACAGTCTCTGGGGATTTCTTGCTTCTTCTTGCTGTATCACTGCTATAAAACAAAAAAAAGCGCAGATTCTTCACAGTGCTAATCTCACTTTCCCCCTCTTTTTTTTTTTTTTTCCCAGTCTTCAATCTTGTAGCATTCTGAACAGTATTATAGCATCCCCTGTTCTGACTGTGAGCTAGAGTGACAAAAAGCAATAATCTCTCGCATGCCACCTATCCCTGGGTGAGCGAAGGCATCAATTTGTTGAGATACTGAAGTCAAAATGAATTCACATTGATAATGTATTTTGATTACATAATCAGACCACTGGCACAGGTTGCCTAGAGAGATTGTGGAGACTCCTTCTTCAGAGCTATTCAAAACCCACCTAGACGCTATCCTGTGCAATGTGCTCTAGGCGGCCCTGCTTGAGCAGTGGGGTTAGACTAGACGATCTCCAGAGGTCCTTTCCAACCTCAACCATTTGGTGACTCTGTCATTACCCTTCGTGGGTTATTTTGATGACTTGTTCATTATTTAGGCTTGTCTGTTTTCTTTACATACAACTATTGATTTTACATGAAACTCTCTTTTCGTGAAATGCATTGAAATATTAGATTTTGTCCTTTTTAAAACTGATTATTTAAATTATTTCCTTAAATTATTTTTTATATTAATTTCATAACATTCTCCTTATCTACTGATGTATTTTGTTATAACGGGTTTGGGGTTTTACCAAGAACTTCTAATCACAGAGTTCTACAAGTTTTGTTACATTCTGATGTATTCTATTTATGGAGGAGCTGATGCTTCCAATATTAGGAGAGTTTCATCTTTGCCTTAACCTCTCTAGAGCTATTTTTGTTGATAGATACCTCTTAAAACCACCCTTCAGGATATCAGCACAGATGATTATATAAAGTTTGGTGCTTGTGAGACTCTCAGTTCAATAACTGATTAATGTAGAAGTTTTGATATTTATGTTAATACAGACCAAATAGTACTACAAAAATGCAAAATCATGGATTGATTTGCTCTTGAGCAGGAAAAAGAGGAGCAAAGAGCGCCATATCTTTTACCAGCTAGCTAGTGGTCATCATTGCTGCAGGTCAGGACTGTTAAGACTGTTTGCTTGTTTGCTTGTTTGTTTGTTAGTTTGTTTTCCACTCCGGATGTGTAAAACTGTCATAAACTTGGTTTAGTTGCCACAAGAGGATTCTAGCTATGTTGAGGGATTGTCCCATAATAGCTTTACTACAAGATCTTTGCAATTTCTACAGGTCATATGGGCAAGAAAAAGTGAGATATGGATAGTATCCCATTACCTCTGAGTAATGTCATACCTCTAATGACATCTGAATTTCTTCCTGTGATTTTTTGGAAAATATGTAAAATTTGTTAATAGTTTTCTAGTCAAATTGTCACTTTACTGTGTGTTAGAAGACTTGGATACACTTCAAACTCTTTTATCCCCTCTGTATAACCTCTGTATAACTCTGTATAACAGGGTAATTGCCAGGTGTGTAATTTCCAAAATTATGTAAGCCTTACAATGTTAATGGACTCCTATGCTAGTCAATTAAAAGATTTTACAAGTTCTCTCTGTCAGGACTTTTCCTCCCAAGCCTGTCTGCCTTTTCTTTAGGTATAAGGAGAGGTATTTTCACATATGCTGTGTAGTAAACATGTATATAGAAATCTGGAGCTTCTATACGCTAGCCCAATACAAATAATATAGAACAACATGAAAATGTAGAGGCTAGTGTAAGTTACAATGTGGAAAGTCTCTATACTTAGAGTTGAATAAAAACTTCATCATTATAAGATGTGGTAAATATCAGCAGATTATTCAAAACTGGAGTGCATAATTTTTTGGTGAGTATTCAGCCCAAAAGTTTTCAATAGCCTCCATATTAAAGGTCTTCCATTTTCCTAGTACATATCATGTCTAAAAATGATCTCATTCATTCTAAACCACATTCATTTTAAACAGTTCCCTGTAAGAACAGTAAGAACCCATTTAAAATATTTCTAACAAGTCACACATTCAAACAGTTACTTGAAATTTTTGTACTGTTTTACTTGAAATGATTTCAACCCTTTTATGACATGTTGCACATTAAAAATTAATTCCAACCAAGGTATGTCAAAGAACGAAAAGTTTTGAAATAGAATTCTTGACAAATAGAACTATCGAGAGGACACCTTCTTTAATGAAAAACTCATTAGTTATTATTTTGTATACATTATTTTCTGTCCGTACTTTTGTATGAAATGTCACTACACTGTATTTTAAGTATGCATTCAGGAGTACACTTGGCATTGCAGTATACTTGTGGTTTCGAAGGAAGCCCATGCTTAGGCAAAGACTTCAAGTGAATTTCTTAAAATAACAGAGGAAGAGTACGTGGATTCAGTCTAGATGTCCAGCACTGCCCTGTGCAGAGATATCTGCAGATGGCAGCATGCTGGGAAGTCTCTTCTTGAGGCCCCAGGCTCCCTGTGCGTAAGTGCAGAAAATACGTCCACTGAGCAGAGGGCCACGATAACTGTTCTCCTCTGTAGACCACCCAAATTGTGCAGGAGGGAAATGGAGCTGAACTGGGCTGTGTGAGTTTTGATGTTCCCTGGGAAGAAGAAAAAAGGGAGCTTTTGACTCAGTTGCTGCAGACCTCAGTCTGCATTGCAGTAGACGGATTTTCTCTGATAAATGCTACCAACAGCAGAACTCCCGCTGAAATTTTTCCTCAGATCTGGGCACCTGCAGAATACATTTCATTATGCCGCATATGAGATTACCTTCATATATTACAAACTTATTGTGTATGCCCAGTATGTGATGCATGAACTCTAATGACTTGGTCAACACAAAAAAATTTTACTAGGACAGTAAGAGGCACTTTTCCACAGAAAGAGCTTTTCCATGCCAAGTTTCAGCATTTGATGCCAGCAGCAGTGGGAGTGGTGCTGTTAAAAAAAAAAAAAAAAAAGACTTTTTTTTCTTTACTGTGAGAGAAATATGCTTCATTCTTTTTTATAGTGTTCCAAAAATTGTTTAAAGAGAAAGAACAAACCTGTGGGAAGAGATTAGGTCAAGAAAACTGTTCCTCAAAGACAGAAGCTATGGAAAGTGATAGGCACGTGAAAGATATGTTTTGAGATTATGTTGAAGGCTGAGTTGTAGAAGTTGCTGCTGCTTCATCAATGAAAATTTAAACTTCTGTAGACTTTTCTGAAATATATCACAAATTCTGAAAATATAAGCAAATCCCTTGATTTGACTTTTTGGTTTAATTTTCAATTTAAAAGAATTTTATTTAAATATTTTGATCTTGATTGACTCCGCATATCTCTATTTTCAATGATCTAAATATAAAGGGACTGCTTTTTCAGTTTAATTTAGGCTTCGCTGGGGAATCTGTGCATAAAAGGTCAGATATTACAGCTGCTGTTTACTTACCAATGGGAAAAATAAATTCTTTGCAAATCTTTTCACACACACACACACACAAAAAAAATTGCTACAGTAGAGAGCAGGAAGAAAGTTGAGAAAAAGAGAAATGATTTTTAGTTAGATGATTGATTTTACAAGGTTTTAACTAATTCTAAATTTACCAAATGAGGCAGATTTAAAATGACTGCAAGTCTGCAGATACAGAAGCCAAAAATTCTTGTCATTGACTGATACTGCATTCATCTTTAAGCATCTCTGCTTGTTATAAAACTGAGAAAAATGTTATTATGCTGCCAAATGATGAAGCATTATCAGTAGCAGCAGAAGCAGAGGCAACTTCACATGTAAAAAGGAAAGAAATTCAGTGTTTTCCTCTTCCCTTCTCCCCTACAAACAGCATGACAATGTCTTTTAAAAGGTGTTCTATCAAGCAGAAGACTGCAAGACACAGGGGTTGAACATACGTTCTCTGCCTGTTTTTGAGTGTCAGCTTCACTTGCTACTAAAATTATAGTTATGATTCTACCTGCTAAAGACAATGTGCCATGCATTCCCAGGGGATGGAGAAGAAAAAGTCCTTTTTTAGCCCTCAGGAGGGGCTAAAACACTATTTGTCATCAAGCCAGGCAATGGAAGACAGCTTGAGCAGTGGCTCTATCCAAAATGCCTGCCCAAGTAACAAAAGCAATCTTGCTTAAAGTGATTATTCAGCTATGCTAGTTAATATTATATAAAAATCTTGCTTTACTTTGAAACTCTTGGGTTAAAATGACCCTGGGATATAAGCAGGGTAAAACCTTATAAACCAGTCATATATACCGTCTTCGTTGAAAGTAGGAGGAAAGCTGTCATTACAGGAGACAATACAGAAATGAACTTGACTGCGGTAGGTTTCTGTACATTAAATGAAAAGGCAGCCTGGGCTGGTATTTATTCAGAATTCTCAGTAAAGAGAATGTCTTGATTTTGTGTCTTGAACTTCCTTTAAGGATACACTGAGTCCCTTGTTATGCTACAAAAAACAAATTTTTGAGACCAAAGATGTATTCAGTATTTAATAGTTCCCTGTATTTTAAAACTAAACAAATTCTTTTTGAGTACATCAATTCATTTGGCATAGCCAGGCATCAACTCTTTTGGAAAAAAATATTTACTTAACAGATTAATTATGAAATCACTGATTATTCTACATTTCTGTAAGGCAAACCGATCCTTTCCAGAAAAACATCAGAGTTCTGACCTAGTGAGGCAATTCTGTCAGGTGCTAAAAATTAACATACGAATCTACGGAACCTCTAGTAAACTTTGATGTTTTAATTCTTTCTGCTATGAAATGAGATGATCTTTTATTTCAGTAGTAATCTTTGATGTTGGCAGTTACACAAATAAATAAGGAAAATCCCATTGACAAAAAAAAAGTGTTCATGAATTACTGCTTTACATGAATAAATTCTTAAAAGTGCAGACTACTGACTCGCTACTAAAACATGTGTGGTTCATGTAAATTCTGCTAAATCATCCTGGACAGATAGTTGCCTAATCCATACCCTGTGTGTACTTCAGAGACATGTGGAAAAGCAGTTACAGAGACACAGTTCTCTCAGAGGTGACATATCACTTGCTCAAAGAAATTATGTCTGTCTTATTCAGTGTGGTATCATGTAATCTTGTTTAAATTTGTACATAATCAAACATAAGATGTAAGTACTAAAGAACAGAGTAGCAAGATTTTTCAAAGGCTTTTTGTATTAGCTCCCCTTTCTGTTAGGTAGTTAACACCTAACATTGTCACTACATAATAAATTCTATTAGCCTCATTTTCATTAAATTGTCCAATATTTATAACCTTTGGGTAACAGAATCAGTGCAAATCACTCTTCCTATGAAACAGAAGCTGTTTTGCAAAACTGGAGATGTCTATGGTCAAATACCCTAATCCTGCAAGGACAGAAGGTTGGCCCACTCCACGCTGTGATTCTCTCTTTGAGCAAGACCAGAGATGTTTATTCCATAAATCTGAGTTTCCAGTTCATAATTCAGATTCATCCAAATCTAGAGTTTTACTAACATATTTGATATTTATCAAGGGTCTTTGCAATGGAATTATGTTCAGCATGACCTGTTAGTTCACACTGGTGTGCTGCTCACCATGTGGACTTGCTTTTGTGGATCTTCCTTCCTATCTTAGAGGAAAGCAAACTGCAAGAATTTTTTAATCCTTTCTCAGAAGACAGATAGAATAAAAGAGACATACCTACCTTAGAGATTACTTCTGAATTGACTTTTGAAGTGAATCTTCTGACTGATCCCACTTACTATGCTTTGGTTTACCCTGTGGAGTGGTCTCAGAGTGCTTAAACTGCTTTTGAATGAACATCCTTTTGGTTGTAACTAAATTGAAAGGTCCACTCCAACTGCTGAAGAGCATTCAGTTCACAAAACCAGACAAGAATTAGCCTGCTTGAAACACGTATTATGTAGATATCAGCTCCTCACGCCTGTTCTCCATTTCTTCATCATATTATTGCACCATACTAATTACATTAACACTAATGTAGACCTAGCTATATGGTAAATTCAAGAAGTGATGGAACATCAGCGATATTTCTTTTTTGTTTTTATTTACAGCATTTCAGATATGTTTCTTGGGATGCAAAAGTCCTCTTCTGCTTTAATACTAAAATAATTTGTTTCACGTTTCAATTTATGTTGGCTTTACTAGCAATGCTTGCTTCAGGAGTTTTCTGTCCTATCCTACCACCTAGCAACTTTGTCCCCTTTAATAGGCAACTTAACATTGATTCGTTCATGGATGTGGTTTACGGCAATACAAACAAAATTGCTTTGGCACAAGGATGGAGCCGAAATTTTCTTAAAGTGTTAGCACCACATCACTCCTACTGTGGCATGTGGATTCATATATAAAGGATATTAAAACTGAAAAGGCTTTCTCACCTTGCAAAACCTTTCTTTCCAAAATAGGTACATATACATGATACATGCCCAGTGTAAATAGATTGATCCTTCACTTCCAAATGATTCATATGACTTTACTCAGTAATATAACATATTTAATATTACTTTGTCACTCCTAAATTTTAAATAGCCTGATCTAACATCTTTTCTCTTTTGGTAGACTATTATAGATTTTCTCTTTTTCTCCTGCAAACATAAAATGACAAGTAATATCTGCCTCACAGCAGATTAATTTTTCCACTAGTTACTGTAATAAATATCTTGCCCTAATTCCACGGACTATGTTTCAAAGTTAGTTTTATTCCTCAAAATTCTTTGCTTTATTTATCACAATAACACTCCTTCAATGAGAAGAAATATAATTAACATCATCTTATGGAGGGAAAATGGGAAAATAGAGAAAATAAGTGGTTTGTTGACAAGACACTTAAGAAGTCAATGATACTTCTCGTTTTTAAATGATAGAATTTCATCACCATCCTTTTTTAGCTTTTCCTGCACTACAAAGTTATTTTCTCAGCCCCTTTGAAATTTCAGAATCCCGTTTAAATATATTATCAAAGGTTTAGTGAGAAACTTTGTTAGGACTGTGTGCGTCCTTTTTTAATACAAACCTCTTTTATTTTCTTCTGCAGATACTGAGTTTTTTTGTTGTTGTTGTTTTTGGTTTTGTTTTTTTTTTCCTAGTGGGATTCTGCTGTGGACTGACCACTTCTATGAGAGACAAGTGACAAACACTGCAGTCTTATACTTGACAGATAAAAATTTCAGTTCCAAATAAAATGTTATTACTCTTTTATTATTGTGTGTTTCTACCTGAATTGGAGATTCTTTTCTTGTTCATCTTGGTAGGGGCATAGAATAGAACTTCATTTTGCCTGTTTTCACTTTCTTCTACATAGTGTGAATCTCTGGGTATATTTTCTTGAATTATTTAGCATACTAAATTCTAGAATTCACTAAAAATAATGCTCTGATATTTCATTCCTAATTGAAGTTCCTGTATTTTGACACTGTTTTTCTTTAGGACAGTAAATAACAGTATTTTCAGTTTAAAACACTTTTCTTTCTATATCCATTAAAATGGCAATGCAAGTAAACATACCACTGCATTTACATCCACAAATTACAACTGGCTTCAAAAGTAGAAGAAGACTTCCAGTTGGTAAGAAACCTCAAAAGTAGATGATCATTGGACTTAGAAGAATTTGGTGTTATGATGGATCAATTAAAACATATGTAAAATATCAAATAACAATTATACTTAGGTTATTTCAGCTAAGTAATTGTCCCTTACTTAATAAAATTTACAACTGAGTCTACGGAAAAGATACCACTAACTTGATCAGCATTTTTAGATGAAATATGACATTGACAGCTGGATCTTGTTTCATTGCAGTTTACCACAAACCCCCTTGGACATATTAATAAGAATTCAGAGTAAACAGCTCACCTCTGACAGAAAGAGTAACAATTGAATCAGTGACTAGTTTTATCTATTGTCTTTCAGTACATTAAAAATTGCTAAGAAAAGCAGCAGAAAGAGAATGGAACAAATCTTTTATTGAGTTTGCCAGTCTTGGAAAGGAAATCATGGAAAGTTGAGGAGAAAAAGCAACTAACAGGATTATTGACAAGACTTGTTATATTAATTGAATTTAGAACTTCTATGCTGTGATGCCAGATCCACTGAAAATTGTATCTAAGCCCTGCCTCTCCCATTGAGATCCCACTTGAGATCTAAAATGCCCACATGGTTTTACATCCTTCATACAGGATACGTGTATAATGGCAGCATATCAGATATAAGTCCTTTACTTGAAATAGTAAAAGGCTGAGAAGAACATCTCGTATAAAATACGGTGGATTTGAGAGCATTACCACCCATATTGGCTGCTAGTATGGTGCCTAACCTTCTGTGTCATTAGGAGAGTCTTTGTCCTTAGGGAGTGGATAAAAAATGAACATGATAATGTGTTGTTCTGGAGGTGCAGCTGTATAGTACATAGTTTTATAGTGTATGGTTTCTGATTTTCCCTATACAAAGTCTTTGAATACTTTATCTTCATTTGGATTAACATGGTTCTTTGATGCGAGGGGAACTAAGATGGGCTCCCTTGCAATAACGTGTTTTGTCTGACTCTTCCTTTGCTACAAAGCTCCACTGTGTACTGACATGGGGTTATTAACTGACAAGAGTCATATGGAGGTGCGGATCCTTAACAGATACCTGTGCCATACGTAGGATCCAGCGGAGAGGCCAGATTAGAGCCATCACGCCCCTGCTCCCAAAGAAGGCACTCTCGCCAGCCTCTGGTCAGCTTCGGAGGGAATTTTACAACAAGCCCTGGTCATCTGGGTTTGGTCTCCACTGAACAACAGACTTCTTGGCCATTTCTCTCAAAATAGCGTATGGGGAATGACGGGCGAGCATTAAGAGAGCAAACTAGGCAAGTTCCTCATTTCACGGTTGAGCAATTTAATAAAGGAGGGTTATGAGGGGAAATGTTCTTAACTCCTTTGCAAGTATGCCTAGCGTTTTGTTCTTACCTTACTTTTGAGAATAGCCTCTTCTCCAAAAAAAAAAGAAAAAACAAAACCCCACCAATCAGGGCTCAAGATGGGTGTGTGTGTGTGAGCGTGTGTGTGTGAGCGAGAGAGAGCGACAGAGACAGAGACAGGGAGAGCGAACATCGTAGAAGTTTCCTCACATTCTTCAGAAATGCTGACCCAGCAGGATATCCTCTTCCCTTAATAGGTAAAGGTGGTTATTCCCTTGAGCTTTATTAGTGCCTTGGTACAAACAGATCCTTTAGCAGGTTTATCCTCTCTCCAGAGCTATATGGGGTTTCTTAAATCTCTTTCAGCTTTTTTGGTCCCTTTATAATTCAAATCACCTCCCCCCCACAGTGAGGAAAAGGACTCTGTTCCTTGCCAAGGACACATAAAAAGGGATTCTTCTGATTATCTCTCCTCATCAGTGAAACAGAGAGTCCTCAAAGCTCTCTCTCTGCTTTCTCTCTCTCAAATTTTCAGTAAATCCTTAAAGGTTTGCCTTTGTTGCTTTCATACTCCATCAGTTTGTTGCATTAAACCACATGCAATTTATGTTGGCTCAACAGTACGCTCGTTATGTGCAGAGCCATGAATTTATTAGTAGTCTAATTAGTGTCTTGGCAGTCTAATACAAAAAAGACATATTATTAATCCAGTTATAATGATACTAACACATGTAGTCCAAATTATCCAATTATTGCTAATCCCAATTAATTTTATACTTTAAATTGTTAAATACTGACTTTCTAGAGTCTAAGCCCTTCTTGTGGTGTTACAGTAGCATCTTGTAGTAGTGTCATGTAGCCACCCTTCCCATGACATTCGAGATCCTAAAATCGACACTGCCAGCCTTACTTTGGAAGATGAAGGTTTGCAGTGAGTAGCTTAGTGCTCTGAGTCCTCTGCTGGGAGCCTGACGCTGCTTTTGTCTCTGGTCTTAGGTCTGCTTAAGGTTATTTTTATACACTCCTAAGCAGTCTGTTTGACCATTCTGTCTTTTCTTATTGCCTCTGAGGTTAGTTGCACAACGACCACTTAATTTTTTCAGAGTGTTCCCATATTTGGTTAAAGCATACAATTGCAGAGTCAATGTTAAGCTAAAGCAAAGATAATTTGAGCAATAGTCCCTTGACTCTTCAGCAGTTTTGTTATTACAGCTAAACAAGTTCATGATAACCCAAGGCAATTCCAGAAAAGTCCTGCAGTTAAAGATGTTCAGCAGAAAACCTGTGACCTGCTGTGGAAAGTACAAAGATGTATATAAAAAACTAGCCACATTTAATTCCTGTACAAAGACAGGAAATACATTTACTAAATATTTTGTTTGTCCATTCTACTAACATGACTGAGTAATGGAAAAATAAAATAAAACTACAAATAACATGGTAAGGATAGCTAAATTTATTTGGAAAAAAATGGGTATGAAAACCTAGCATAACTCTTTTTTTCCCCGATATCAGAATACAAATATTTCTTCAAGTCTCAGACCTTAAAAGATAAACTAGTTTTTAAAAAGTAATATTTTGTGGTGCCAGAGCACATAGCAAAGTTTTGCACTCTTACAGAAAAATGAGTAGAAAAAGGCTATTATCACTGCAATGAACATTTTCTTTTATTTCCTATTCTATTTTACATGGGAACTATTAAATATAAAATCTCCTGGCATTTTTCAGGCTATAAAACCGGTAGTAAAATTCTTCCTTTCTGCAAATTGTCCACTTTGACTTTTTTTTTTAACCAAGCATATCTGTTTCAAATGAAACTGCAGTTACTTCTCTACCAAAGTGAGCTGACAATTGGTTCAAGACAGTATAGTGTAGAAATGCAGCCATTGAACAATTTAAAAAATGCATTTAATTCACAATTCTGCTTATGAGTTGTTCACAAGCAAGTCAACAAATCCATAAAAATCATGACCTTTAGTACAGAAATTATTTAACACACAAGGCTGTGAAATTTTTGGCAGAGGTATGCAGTGAATTGAACTTTCTATCTGATTTATTTATTAGTCACTCAATCCACATAGCACTGCTTCTATTTATTGATTAAAACTTATTAGCATCTTTACTTACAAAAATATTCCCTTTTTCTGAAACAAATTTGCCTTCTTAACTAAACGCATCCTGGTATTAATGAACATTCAGATGATCAGATTTTGGTCAAATACTTTTGAAATATAAACAATAAATATAAACACAGAAATGATGTAGTATAACAAATGGCTCACAGTGAAGCTTGTACACCGGCTATCAAAGATAAGAGCAGAAATGGGAGAGAAAGGGGCATCACATGCTATTACAGTGATGTAGGTGCTTCCCAAGAAGGAGGGATTTCTGGCTTCTGGTTCCTCCTCTCAGAACTGATAATTATTTCGGTACTAAGCAATCACTGGATAAAACTGAGAAAGAGTGATGGAGCAGGTTTCCAGAACTCTGCTATTCCCCCGCTCACAGATTGAATACTTATTTGTGCTTTTTTGGCCTCATGATATTGTATTCCTTGTTGCATATTGGCATAGCTACTACAGTTTGCAGAACATCAGCTCCTCCGCTTGGTAATACAATGCAGATTTCAAGGACAGGGAAGTAAAGAAGAGTGCTTAAGAACAAGCACTTTGTTTATCAACAGCTTCAAAAAATAGTACTAAAACCATGCTAAATTCCTCAGTACTCAGAATTGCCTGCATTTTAGCCACTTGCTTGCCACATACTATCTGATTCTTTTCCTCAGTTGGTGATGAACCATGGAAGTCTACATGGCTGCCTTCAGTATTATCAAAATTGTTAGCTATTAAGGTAAGAACAGACACTGAACAGTCCAGTATCCCTCTACAAGCATCCACTAGGAATATGTCTTTTAGATATCCAGTTGTTCAGACATCCAGCTTGGATGGTCATAGTAACCTGCTCAGGGTTCAATTCACCAGCAGTGATGAATTGCAGCCTTGAATTGCCCAGGGTACTCAACATTTGCCTGATGCAGCCATGCCTTCAATAGTGACAGCGAAATTAGTATCAGTTTGCCTTAGCAGGTTTTTGACTTTGGTATGGGAGGCCCTGGCAAGGTCATCTTGCACTTGAATAAGGCGGTCAGGAGCAGGGAGCGATGTTTCAGCAAACTTCCCTACCATTGCTCTCACCTGCCGCTCTCCCAGGCTGCTGGAACTGCGTTTATTTTAATCACCTGTTCTCAGGGAGCTTCTGTTTGGGAAAAGTTTCTGTTTCTTTTAAGTACAGCAGCAAGTTGCTCTCTTTTGATGTTATTGCTAATTTTACTGCCTCTTTTCATTTCTTACCCTACTCAATGAACTGAGAACAGCAAGTTACAGAGGTCCTCAGTGCAGATTTGTGAGAGCAAGGAAGTTTGTCTTTCAAAGGAAAAAATGTATCTGTGGTATTTCAGTGATTTATCACGGTATATTTTAGGCAGCCTCTGGCACATTATTGTGCTCTGATGGATTGTCAGGCTGTAATCTGCCCTTACTCAAGAGGTTAATACACATAAAAAAAGAACAAGTAAGTGGAGAGTAGACTGAAATAGGGGCTTAATGTTGATTTTCAGTGTAATAATGTTCTCCTTACCTCTTCTCCTGAACTGGGGGATACTGGCAGCTAAATGACAGTGTCCACATCGGTATGGGCGGCAGTTTCCTTGGGACCTCTGGATTATTTACCTTGTTTTGTATGTTACATCCAAGTTAGAAGCTTCTAAGTGGTATTCCCTAGAAAAGCATGGTTACTTCACCACAGCTTCAGTCTTTTCCAAGCACACAAAATTAAATGGAGTGTTTATTTTGGTAGTAAAATATTAAGTATAAAGAAGTTCAGAAAGCAATTAAGATATAAAGAAAGGCCTTTTATTTTGATGACTATTGCAAATATTAACACATAAAAAACCTGGACATCTGCAAGTTTTGGAGCTTATTTTAAGCCAATCTTACTTTAATAGCTGTGTGAATGTTTTAGTGTAGACAGAGAAATGTAACATGTAGACATGTAGAAAGGTAGACAAAGACACTGTGTGGGCCTATCTAATCTACTATCACAAAATTATGAGTTTGACTTAAAATCATGGTACTTTATCAAAACATATTTAGCATTCTTGTGACTTACAACCTCTTTTAAAGACTACCTTGTTTGTATTTTCGTCTTTTTTATTAAATTTCAAGGGCTGGATATTTGCAAATAATTGGCTTAATCCAAAATATAGGATTTAATGTAACCCAGAAAAAGTAAGAACTGTCATCTCTTAAGTAGCTACTTGATAGTCAACTTGCATTTGTTGCATTTCAGGAATGGCAAAAAAAAAAAAAAAAAAAAAAAAAAAAAAAAGATTTTACAGGATCAGGGCAGCACAGAAACTGAAAATTAGAGAGAGAAGAAATAGAAACATTACTATAAGCTTTTCACTAATAGGACACAGAATGGGGCATCAACTCCTATAAAGGACATAGTTTCATTAAGCTATTAAAACTGACTGTGCCTTGAAAACAAAGAAATTTATTAGCTGAAATTAATTTTGCAGATTATCACAAATTGTCCTAGCTCAAATTACATACAAAACAATTCATGGACTCATTATTTGATTTCTTCCTAATGCTCCCTCAAATCTACCTGCTTACTTGAGTACAGCAAAACTGTAACTTTGTGAAGTGTATTCAGTAAATCCAAACCAAAATAAACATTAATAGTTCCTTAGCTATCTGATATTGTCCAGTTTTCACTGAATTACATAAATCATTTGTCTGAAACTAGTGTTAAGAGAAGCTTCTCAGGAAGGTATATATTGTGTTAATGGCTTATTATATATAATTGACAAAGACATTTAAATTAAAAAGTACATTCTAAAAATTAAGTACTTCTACTTATTTCTGTATATTATCTCCCATATATCCCTTAGACATTATAATACAACTATGCCATTCATTTTTATTTACACTAACGTGCATCTCTACTTTTTAATTGTCAGTTATGCACCAAATTTTAAAAGAACATGCAGTTCTTTTGCTAGCAGCTGGACATGCTAGCAAGTTTGTAGTGAGAGCCAGACTATTAACCATATTAGCAGCTACCCACACTTCTTCATCACAGCAAAACTTTACTATCTGCAGTTTTCCTTAATTCTCTTAGCATATTTGCATAAACAACCACTTCTGTATTCACACCTCATTCTTCAGCAAAAACATGCCTACAAAACATGTTTGGTGCATCAGAATTGTCTGCGACCTCTGCAAAGCACAATTGCAAAGGGATGAGATGTTTTTCTGGAGTATCAAGCCAGTATTTGCTGCTTCCTTTGAATTCCCAGTCCTTGGCACCTGGGGCAATTGGTTTCCAGGTAGGTAGCGGCTCAGGTGGCTGCAAAAAACATAGCTTTGCTTTTCCTTAACTGTCTTTAAGGTTAAGCAGAAAGACTCACACCTCTCAGTGTCAGCACACTCTGAGTGCTGACCTGCACACAGGTTTGAGTGGTCATGCTGGCCTGTGGCCTCTCATATTTCACACTGCCAGCATGTTGTCACACACTTTTGTCCAGGCTGGGAGTGAGATAAATGGCTTTTTCATGCACAGGGTGAACTGGGACAGATTGGCTTGAGTACAAACTTCATCCCTTCAGGAGAAAGGACACTGACTACTTTCTGTTAGTAAACTCAAAGCTTCGAGGCATGGGGAATAAAAGGACATAAAAAATTCAGGCACAGCCAAAGGTCTCTGAGCACAACTGAAGAAAAACTGAAATTCTGCAACCTCTCAGAGCAAACTGCCCTTGTCCATTTTCCCCCATCTTCCATGGGACTCTGGCAAAGTATAAAAAGGAATGAGCGCACAAAAGTGGCATGCGGTATTTGGTTGTGATAGTATGCAGCTTTAAAAAGAAGACAGCTATTTTTGGTTATGGGATGCTGAGGAGAGAGGAGTTCATGCTAGCATGAAATACAGTGGTGGGCAGTGTTTAAAAGGGAGACCAACTGTCACTGCTGAGTAGAAGATAATGCACATCTTTCCTGCTTAACTTTTGTGCTGCCTTTACAAAAGCTTTTGCAAAAGAATAATCATGCTCATTAATAACATTTCATTATAAAAATTTAAAATTAACTTTAGAAAAGATCTGGCCAGTTCTTCTCACTCCTTTTTGTCATGCATGTTACATACGCTATAAATTTGTATGGTAGCTTCTCATGCTTGCGTGACAAGACAGAGACTTCAAAAGAGAATAGAAATGCCTTTTCAAATTACATTTAGATAAGAAAACAACAGGATACATATGTGAACCGCAGTGATCTTGTGAAGTAAAGTGATGGGAAAAATTAAGAGTTTTTGCCTTTCTTTTCCTCTTGGTGGTGGTGGGGGGGGATCTATTAATAGATCAGTGTGTCAGGGATCAGGTCACCTCTCTTCTTCTCATTATTAGCCACAGTGTTGTCAACATAGGTCTACAAGAAGTTTCTCCAAAACTGTTGGCCATAGACCCTGGGCTACAGCTAGAAACTTGGAAGCTTGACGCAACTGGGTGAAGGGCAAAGATGTTGATCAAAGAGCAAAAATTCTAGGTACTGTTTGGTGATGGGGACTTTTCCTGCTAAAAGACAGACTACCCTTGGGTTATTCTCTGTCAAGACTAATAAGAAACATACAGTGGGAGGTCAGCTCTCTCATGTTTTTGATGAGAGGTGCAGATGCAGCCTCCAAGCAAAACTTCTATTTTCCTCCAGCAGAAGTTCCCATCGCCCGACGGGCTTCTCCGGTCCGGCCCGGGAGGCAGCCGCCAAAGCAGCCCTTGCTCGGGGCAGCAGCCGCGGCCGGGGCCGGGGCGCGGTGTCCCGCGGCGCCCCGCAGCCGCCCCCCGCGGCCGGGGTGGGCAGCGAGCGCCGGGCGCGCCCGCGGGGCGGCGTGGGCGGCCGTGCCGCGCCGCGCCGAGCCGAGCCGAGCCGAGCCCGGCTGGGGAGGGGCGCGGCAGCGCTCGTGGCAGCGCTCGGAGCCCGGCTGTCGGGATGCGGCCGCAGAGGGGAGGGGAGCGAGAGCGGCGGCGCCTTCCCCCAGGAGAAGAGCGAAGTTAAATAGCGAGCGCGACTCCGCTGCCGCCCTCTCCGCTCCCGGCTCGGAGCCTCCGGCAAGCCGCGCCGCTGCCGCCCCGCGGGGCAGAGCGCGGTGCGCGGAGCCGTGCGTTGCGGTGCGCGGAGCCGTGCGCTGCGCTGCGCTGGCTGGCGAGCCCCGCGCCGCCGGCAGCGCCTGCCCCCGCGGAGCCGGGCCGCCGCCGCTCGGGGGCTGGGATTAAATGCCTGAGGCACCGCGACCGGCTGAGCCGCCCGTTCCGCGAGGACCAACCCCGCTGCAGGGGAGGAGATGAGCGTGGCGGGGAAGCAGCCTCCTCCCGCACAGCTCGAGCGCCCAGGCAGCCTCCTCGTCCCGACCTGGGCAAGTACCCCGCGCCGCCCGTCCCGGGACCAACTCCTGCGGCGGGGCCCGCGGGGGGCGGGCGCGGGAGCCCCCGCGGCAGCAGTCCGCCCGCGCCGGGCCGCGGCTGCGGCGGGCAGCGCGCAGCGGGGCCGTCGCGGCGGGGCGCCCCCGGGGGCCGCACGCCGGTGGCCGCGGGGCTGCCGCCGCTGCCCCCCTCTCCCCACCCCGAGCCCAGCAGGGGCTTGCGGGAAAGCGAGGAGAGCCGCGGCGGAGCCGCAGCGGCAAGGGGGCTGGAGCCGCGGTCGCGCTCGGCGGGGCTGCGGGCCGGGCCGGGGCCGGGGCCGGCGGCTCCGGAGCGGGGCGAGCGCCCGCGGCCGCCCGGAGGGTCGCGGGAGGCGGAGGAGGAAGAAGAGGTGGTGATGTGCGGGGGTGGGGGCGGAGGGAGGGAAGCAGCGTCGCCTTTGGCAAGGGATGCTGCAGCTGTGCGTCCCCGTGGGGATTTGCGCTCGGGGAAGAGCTGCCGGGTACAGGCAGGACACGCGTGCTGCTCGGGGACGGCCCGCGCCGCGCCCCGGGAGAAGTTTCTGCGTTAGACTGTGCAACGTTAGAGCTGCTTCGGGTTCATCCCGGGGACGACACGAAACCACTCTGTTTCCAGCGCGGCTGAAGTTCCGTGCTGACAAACCCGCGATGTGATATTTCAGTGTATTCAACATCTTACACGCTTTAAAAGGAGCGGCTAATGAGGGCGTTGGAAAATACTTGCTACTTTTCATGACAATGTGTCTGAAAAAATATTTTTAAATGATGCCCTCTGATGGTTGTTCTCAACTGTCCCTGGTTTATTAAATTAACACAATCTGGTGTGCCCTTGGTTTGCATGCCTTTTAAAATAATTACAGTCTTTGTGGTTTAATCTGGCACTCCTCTTAAGACATCAAATCACTTAATTTTGATAAGGTATAGTTGCTGTCATCTTTTGTCTAAAAAGTTCTTCATTGCATGCATTATAAAATATTTTATTGGCGCTAAAGTAAACCTCCCATTTTTTCCCCTCTCTAGTTATTGGTGCTGACTATTTCTATGACTATAGCTTTGGAATTTTTGAAGGAAAACTGTATTATATTCCTAACATTTTATCCAGAGCATTATTTAGTGTGTATCTCCTTCTGAACTACGTAAAGGATGACTTAAAGATATTCCCTTGTCAGTAAATTCAAAATTTGTTTGAGCTTCTGTAATCTTAACATTGAGAGTAAATATTTGGCAAGATAAAAGCATGGAAATGAAAAGATGTAGAGGATACCTTAAATCGTAAGCATGCACAACTGCCCTCAAGTCTTTGGAAACAAACTATTGCCTTGTTCTTGCAGGCTCTTTTATTTATATGATTGTATATATACTATATATTTGCACCTCTGTTTTGACTGTTTGTGAAGGGACACAAACATTGACCTCTTGTTTTTAAAAATTTTTATAATTTAAAAGAGAGTTAAAACTAGTGTAGAATCTTCTGTATTTTAAGGCTGTTACAGAGCTCTTAATTTGTAAGCCTTGTTTTTGGACTGTAAAAATAATCTGTGCAGCAATTACCTAAAATGTTAGCAGCTGGGCAGGTTGCATAGCAGTTCGGAGTATTTCAGTGTTAAAGGTGAAGATTGCTCACTGTCATTAGGTGAAAATTATGACTAGTATTCTTCTAGTTATGTTAAAAGTATACATTTAAAGCCAATACCACATCCTATTCCTGTTGATACTACTGGGACTTCTGCCTCAGATACTAGCTGGAGCAGAATTGGACCCTTAATGAATGTCTAGCTATCTTTTTGGACAAGAATGTGAGGAAGTAAAGGCATATGGCCATACAGTTTACATGGCCCTAAATGGAGAATAATGCCATGAATCAAAAGCTTTGACAAGCTGTCTGCTTTAAATAAAGAACATTCCAGAGTATTTTAAGTAGGGCTACATGGTTAAAAGAAAGCATATATATAGCCTTTTTTGTTTTTTTAAAAAAGTCATATAGTCTTTTAAGTTCAACAGGACCTCTTATGGCAGATATTTCTTTAGGTGCCCAGCTTCCTGGGCTTCTCAACTTCTGCTCAGAAGTATGCTCATAACTTCTTAAAAAAGTACGATAATGTTTTATGAATAACAGTGTGATATGTACTTGACTTACAAGTCCTTTAATTACCTAACACCATAAGAATCTGTGTCTGCTTACCTTGCTAAAATGAAATCGTGTATTTTAATATCAAAGCGTATTGACTGTGGCACTGCAAATTTTTCTCAGAAGTAAGATATAGCCATATTAATGCTAGTTACTATTCAACTAGTACATATTGCATACTAAGTGCCATTCATTGCTTGGGATTTTGGTAGCTAAGCAGTCTTAATTCTCAAAGGTATACGTATTTTTTTTCCTTCTCTCTCTTCAGAAGAATGACAATTAAATACTGCTTCTTGGAAAGTAACTCAGTGTGTTTTCAAAATTAAGTTGGCGTGCTAGATTTGAATGTTTTATATTCTTAAGTTTTTAACACTGAAAAGTCCCTTTAATGATGTTTCTTGTAGTAGGCCTGTAAACTTCTTGAAGTTTAGTTTAGTTCTTTATATTCTGTTCTATAGAATTGAAATTTCAGTCAGATGTTGTCTCTAATATTTTGCCAGTCCCTTAGTATAATTTCTGATACTTGTTTCATTTTGGGTCAGACACATATTGTTACTGGGCTAAATTCAGAAAGCAACCTGTGTTTCTAGTCTCTGTTGTAAACTTTCATTCCAGATTTTTTGTATAATTCTTCCCCTCCTTGTCCTTCAGGAATATCCAGGAAGTCAAATCCTGTAGGGGCTTGCTACCTACTATGTCAGCATGCATGCACCGTGGTTTTATGTGAATTTTATAATCTCATTGATTTAGGATGCATTAGATGCTGTGGTTTCCATTGTGTTGCTGGAAGTATGAATGCTAACCTTACAGCCAATCTTATTGTTGATATGCTAGCTTTTTTTTAGAGTGAAGAAATAAAGGATAGCTCATTGTTATGTGGAACTAAACCTTTGTCACTATTTTTTTTAGAATAGTGGCAATTCTCTTGAAAATGTTTGTTATATGTGATCAAGCAGAAGACCTAGTTTTCTAATAGCTAATAGAGAGTACAGATTTTTATTCAGCAGAAACCTAATGGAAGAAGGCTACTTTTTTATATGGTGCTCTATTTTAGAGTTACCCAAACTGTGATGTGAATAAGAAGAGAAAATGCAGCACATGCAGGTTTTCTGTTCCATTTTTCCTGTTTTGTCATTCACTGTGTCCCTGTAATTTAGACACTTGGATGGAGATGTGAATATGAATATATAATTATATAAATATATTAAAGCAAGGCCTGGGGAATTGACGTTATATCAAAATTTGGCACCCAGCAATAAAGAAACTTCCTGACAGTGAACACTAGGTGTCACATTACCACAAACATCAGTATCTTGCCTTTCCCCTAACTGTCTTTACAAAGTCAACATTTAATTTTGCCTTTTTTAAAAAAATAGATGCCCATCATTAAGATTTCATGCCACTACCTTCATAGGCTTAGACTGTACTCAGTCATATTGTGTGTGCACTGTAAGAAGTGCTGCTTCCTTCTGCTTTCCTATGTTTTCTCACTGTAACATATCAATAGTATTGACTTAAATGACACTGATTTTGAGATTGCTTCCAAGATCTGTCTGCACTGCAATACAAATAAATAGGGTATACTTAACGTAATTATAGCTTGTCTTCCCAAACACTGATTTTCTATTGAAACTTTTTGATGGCTAAATGCTAACTTCAGAAATTTTTGTCTTGAGGTGACCAGAAATCAGATGGTGCAGCTTTATGCTAGGGAGGGGGGTGTCCATATATTCCATTGTGTAAGCCTGATTGCCTTCTAGTGCAAGTTTCGTTGACTTCCCATTAAGCCTGGAAGATTTTTTTTTTCTGAAAATCTGGTAAACTAACAGTTTTAAAATCCTATTGTATACATTCTCCACTCACTTACTAATCATCAGAATATGCAAATATATTCACATTTCTTCACTGTGCTTTCCCTCTCCTCAAAAACAAAATCAGAATCCTTCAATGATCTATACATATCTCCATGAAAACAGTTATCAAAGTGATAAAAATCATATTCAAGGTTATGGCTTTAACAACTCAATGGAAATAAGACTTTTGCCCACCTACTGCTTTAAAAACAATGTTTTATGTCAGAAAAAGAACAGTGTTGGTATTTGCTTTACACTTCAGATTTGTGTTTTGTATTGTAAGCACTTTCTGGTGTGTTTCAAAGATGTTATGTGATGAATATAAATAGAAATACTTTCACTTGGGAGTGCAGGGACAGTCGAGCATAGAAATGGTAGCAGAGCTCAGCAGAAGGAACAATGCATGACCGTGTTCCTACAACATTGACATCTAATGCTTGTCAGTGGCATCGTGATAATAGGGACAGTATATAAATATCAGACTCATTCAGATTGGAAAAGGCCTTGGAACGTCAGTGAGTCTAAGCTTCTGAAAGTGGTGCTGGTTGTTGTTGAATTCAGCCTGGGTTGCCCAGAGCTTTTCCCATTGGGTCTTGCAAGCCTTCGAGGATGGGGACTGCACAACCTTTTGGGGCAACCTGCTCCGCTGGTCGGCTGTCCTTGTAGCGAACTGGGGAGCTGCTGTTAGCTTCCCTCCTCAGCCTCCTCAAAAGGAGTCTCTTTTCCTGGTCAGACAATCTCAGGTCCCTCAGCCTCTTCTCACAGGGCAGGTGCTCCAGCCCCCTGACTATTTTGGTGGCCATCCATTGGACCAGCTCCAGTTTGCCAATGTGTTTCTGGAATTGAGGGGCCCCACCTTGGATGCTGTAATCTGAATGTGGTCTAATGGGTGCCAAGTAAGGGGAAGTGATGACTATTGTTATACTGATTAGGCTTCTATTGCTACAGCCCAGGATGCTGTTAGCCTTGGTGGCTGCCAGGGTGCACTGCCGACTCATGGACTCATGTTCAGCCTGCTGTCCACCAGGACACCCAAGTGCTTTCCAGCGTTATAACTTTATTTTCTGATCTTTCTGAGAGAAATTCTAAGCAATGTAAGTTTTCAAAAGCAGATGGCTAACAAAAATGCCTCTTTTTTTCTCCCATTAGTTATGAATAAATGCATAACTCAAGAGGAATTTAGAAGATTATTGTATTTGCTGTTTCATTTACTTTTTTTCCCCCCTTGTTGGAAGCAAAGGAGCCTGATGTTGACCTTGATCTGAAATTAAGATTCATTTACTGTAAAAACTGTCTTCAAGTTAAAGTAAAATATCTGAAATGTTTTTAGTAGATTTGGTTATCCGTCATGTTACTTACAAAGCTGACAATAAAGAATAACTGAGGTCCCAGCGTGTACTTTATTCTGGACACACTCATTTGATCCAGATATGATCTGCGCTTTTTTGGTCTGTTTTCTTTAGAAAAGACAAGCTGACTCTCTTGTTTTGAATTCCTCTGTACCTGATTGTTCTAAACTTTCTATGTGAAGAACAGCGTGACTTGTCAGTGAAAGCTGTCATGCTGGAGTCCTTCTGCCACTCTTTATTTACATATATCAGCAGGCAGACTTCTGTAATGAGATTTTCAAACTCTCTAAAGGATATAACCTTGAAAAGTTGGAACCATTTAGCACAATTTAATCAATATTAACTCATTTATCATCTCCTTGTGACATTCAGATTGTAGTAAAGACAATGCATTTGTAGTATTTCGAGAAGTCCTGGGCGGGAAAATCAATGCAAAAACCTCAGTTGTTTTGTACCATATGTGAAGAGGCATAGTACCCGCTCACACCACATCTGATACCTTAAAAGCAATAGTCACATAATGCTTCCCTTTATCATGCTCAGCCTACACTATTGGATATGTCTGATGTTTGGGATTTTTTCCTTTGTGTAGTTTATATGAGACTTCTAAGTCACCAGATGCATGAAAACTGAGGAGAAACTTCCCATATGAACAAATGCATCCTATTTAATGCAGTCTGCTATGTAAAGGACATCCAGAATAGCTTTTGTTCATAGGCAGTTGTCATCAGCACTGTACACATACCTCTCATAGTTTTGGCAGCTGGGTCTTATAGCACTTATTTGATTAAAAGTAGTATTGACTCCCTCATTTTACTAATGGAGAGCCTTAGCAGAGAGGGGTCAGTTAACTTGCTCATTACCAGAGGAGGAGTCTTATCCAAACAGAGACAGAATCAAAGCCTTTTGGTGTTGAATCTTTATCCTCAGCACTTGAATATTCTTCCTTGGCACCAAATGGAGTTTTGGTGATGGGGCCTTCAGATGGGGGTTCCCTTTTTAGGCCTACTTTTGCAAGAGGGATAACAGAACTTACTGTTCTCTAACTAGCTGAAGTTCAAATGGGGTTCAAAGAAGCTCAGGCTGTATTTTTGTGATGAACTGTGTTCACATAACCAGTGGAAAAACAGTATGTTAGTTACACCAGGTGTGCTGGTGGATAGTGCTATTTTGTGCTATTTTTCTGATTCACACTATTAATAGTTGTTAACATCTACCTATAAACTGAGCAAATTACATATAGTAGTACCCTGAGCTTCAGAGCAAGCTATAAAGTGGGTGAACATTATTGTTCATACTTTATCAGTGAAGAAACTGAATAAAAGAGGTTTATTTTTGTTTTGAATAAATTGTTTTTCAATAGTTTATCTGTCCTGAATACAGGAAAACAAAGAAAGAAAAACATTATTCCAGGGTTGGTAAAGAGGAGATGAAAGTTCCCTGAAGTTCATGGAGAATATTTTTCAGTATAAAGGTTTTATTCCGCATCTCAGCTAGATTTTTTGGTGGGGTCTTCAGTAAATTGTGCACTATCCTGTCCCATTCAATAATGGATACTGACTTCTTTGAAGAATACTCATTCGTTTAACTTAATCGTCAAAAATACGGATATATTATATTTTATATAGTATAGCTTATATACTATATAATGTAAAAATGCAGAAGAATGAGCATGCACATTCAAAAAAACAGCTTATATAACATGAGAGGTGGTCATGAATATTTATTTTGTATCCAGTTATAGAAGCTGTTGTATTCTGTTTTAAATGTATGTAAGTTTATTGGAGGAAAATGTGAGAAGAACTGATCTCATGTTGGATGTCATGAGGATGTGTTCATAACTGGAAACTATTGATCATAAGCATTTTTGCCATCTCCCCTCTACCTAAAGGCTGTTCAATCAACAGGCAAAGAAATATATATTTCATTTGTTTCACTGGCTATAGCTAAAACCCAGGTGGTTCAAGGAAATTCATAGACACATTTCTTTCCATACAATTCCCATTTAACACTACTAAGTCGTGTTTTAGAAAGGCTTAAAGATTACTCATAAGTGTGGTTGTGTTAATAAAATGCAAGTTTTTTCTGGCCTAATAAAATATTCTACTCTCTTCAAATAGGAATTAATCTAATTTTATATGGTAAGTCTTTTCGTCTATTTTCGTCCATATATCCTGTTGTTTTCTGCATCTTTCTAGTAAATATAGCATTTAGTTGTTCTTCTGCTACCCTTTGAAAGCCATGACTGAACAGCATTATAATGATGTACAGTAAGCCATGATATGTGCTCATTTTTAGAATACAGTTGAAGCATAAATAAGCATATGTTGACAGTTCAGTCTGACAGTCTTATTTAGTGATGTAGCTACTGCTTTTTATAAAATCTGTTCTGTTTATGGTTTGAACTGCCAGTGTATTCATCAGTTGCATCAACACACTGTTTTATACAACTATTTATTGTAATGTTCATTTAAAAGATGAATTAATTACTAAAGCATCTGGTGCATCATATGGTGTGTATGCTGGAGGAGTGATAAACAGACTAGTCTGTTTTAAGTAATAAGAAAAAAAATGACATTACGTAAAAGTGATTAGGCTTTTTAGTGTGCTTTGAAGAGCTACTCTGCAGCACTAAAATCCCCAAATCTGTTATTCCGGATTTAATGATTATTAAAGGAACCTTTGGTTCTTCTGGAACAAACGTGCATGCCTGTGTGTATCTGTACTTTTAATATGCCAAAAATTAAAAAAAAAAAACATTATTTTTTAATATACTGTCAGGTGAAACCAGATACACATCATCCTTTTACTTAAGAAGTTTCAGAAGATAAGGCTGAATCTTACCCAGTGTACCTTCAATTTTCAATTTTTAATTTCTTCGGAGAAGTTAGACTTCCAGAAGTTTAATAGCTGGGATTTTTTCCTGTTAAATGGGTCATTAATAAAAATATGCCACCATCACAACTTAAATTAAGCAGTCAAGATTGGAGATGACTGAGGTAGGATAGATTGGTCTCAAAGAACTTTCAAAAGCAAGATAATCATTTCAGAAACAATACTGATTCCCTCAAGAAGGAGGTCTTAGCTTTGAAGAAATTAGGTACTCTTGGGGATCAGTGGGACGTGCTCCAGGAAGTGAGTCTGAAGTCTGAATTAACAAAGTATTATGACAACAATCTACTAAGGAGAATTAATGAAATGAAATTGTTTGGAGTTGATTTATACACATAACGCTAACGTGTGCTTTCTTGAGTATTACAGCATATTGTAAACCCCAGCTTGGAAGAATGATTCCTTTTCCCATCTTCTGCTACCAGTGATTGAACTAAGAAAACAAAAATTAGCCTTGCAGTGATTTTCAAGAGTAAACTTGTGGCAGTTGGGACCATCTGTGATGAATACCCTCAAGAATATATCTTTCATATGTCAGGAAAGAAGAGAATGGGTAGTTTTATATGAACTCCAAGTCAGAGAAAAAAAATCATGATTAATAACAGACTCACCAGCTTTCATCACCTGTTCATTTTTTATTTTATTGTATGACTAGTTTGGAATAAACAGGGTAAGCAAACTACTTATGTACCTCTCTACTTTTGTTCTTCCCTCGTCTGTGCTGCTTTCTTCTTCTTAGTCCTAACTTCCCCCATTCAAAAAAAAAAAAAAAAAAAAATCAGGGTTTCTTATTAGCTGAACATTGACATTGTTCAGCTGTTCATAATGAACAGAGGAAAAACATACTTTCTGAAGAACATAAACATTACTGAGGGAAAGACTTAGTTACTTATTAAAGGGAGTAAAGCTGACAGAAGAGGTGAGAATCTGTATTTTAGCCTCTGCTAGCTCTGTCTCTTCTCTTCAACGTCCATCAGTTTGACAGACTTTCGTAAATGTCAGTGAGGTTAACTTAATGTCTGTTGGCTGTAGGTTCCATATCTAAGTAAAAGAAGTAAGCCTGCTTGAGTTGTCTCTGTAATTCTCGTGTCATTTTAATCTGACTAGGGTCAATCCAATTCCGTTCCACAAAAAACATCTAGCTTCATTAATTTATGGCAGAAAATTAATACTTTATCTTTTAAAATTTATAAATTTTCCCTTCTGTTAGTCCAGTGTATGATTCACTGCTGAGTGCCAAAAAAAAAAAAAAAAAAAAAAAAAAAAGTAGAGTGCTTCATGGATAATTTTTGTCCAATTAGTGATGTCTGCTTGGGGAGAACAATAAAAATATTTCTAGATTTTGAAAATAAGCTGCAGACTATGTGACTCTACATAAGTTATTACTTAACCAAGTATATCCAGCAGCAGTAAAATAAATAAAAATTAAACAAACTCAGTAACTTCTTGCTATGGTGTGAGATGAACATAGTGTAGTTGTATAAATTCCTTTTGGTAGGAACTTCTAAGTGGTAAGAAGTGAACCCTTTTGCAGAACATCATTATTTTTCAATTATTTCTGCAAAACCTTGTCAAATATTCTCTATTTCAGTCAAGCAAATATTAATAAAATAAATCGAAAAACTCTTGTCGAAAACCCTTCTTGGGAGAAGGGACCGATTCCATTTAAATTATGTAATCAAAATATTCTCTATAATGAAAGATGAAGGAATATTATTTAGGGAAGTTACATGTTTCTCTTATCTGATTTGTCTTACTATAAACTCTGCTTTTACTCATATTTTTGATGCTTCTTTAAGAAGGCTTCTGCTCATTGAGACCTAATTTGCTGTTTTATGTTTAATTAGATGTGTCTCAAAAAAAAAAAAAAAAAAAAAAAAACAATCCAAACAGTAGTCTATGTTGTATAGGGATAATCTGTAAGAAACATTAAAAAGTTTTCTTAAATATCATGGAAAATTGTTGTCTTAAAAATCATCACACAAAACACAGATTTAAATATGCTAATTGTAATTTGCCATCTAAAAAGTCACTCATCAGCTTGCTTGATATTTACAGACCAAATGTCTTGTGGAACTAATTTCATATTCTACATGAAATTAAGGTACAATAAGCTCTTCAGATACTTTTAATATACCAGCGTTTTGGTTAACTGGAATGTAACACCTTGTCTTACTTTTCCAGGACTATTTTCTAATCTACGCATTGGTGTTACAGGACAACCTGTGATTTAGAGATGTACCCGTAGCTTGAGGTGTGGGAGTTTTACTGAATGTAGTCAAGTAACAACTATAGAGGCGGTATAATATTCCATTCAGATTGTACTCCTTTAAAAATAGATTTTGGCATCTTTACCTTCCGTAAGCAGGAACTGTTGACTACCTACTACGCTAACAGGGCCATGGCATGACTGCAAGTACTAAAGTGCATGTGACCATGCTGTTAAAGCACTAGCATTTTCCTTAACATAGTCCTGGGCTAATTAGTATCTCAGACAACGTCCAGACTGTGACTTGGGAGTTTGTATAGACCGAGAACCATCCCTGTGGGCCCCATAACTGTGGCATTCATGTCCATGAGGAGGGCAAGAGGATTTAGATATGCTGATGCAAGCTGTTCAGTACTAGCTGGCTTCTGGGCCCTTAGCTCTTTTATCTGTTAGTGCAGGTGTAACCAGTTAGACTCGTCTTCTCTGCTGCAGCTCTCCTGTTTGTCCGTGGTGTTAGCCTGATGGGCTCTGAAGTGTTAGAAATTTTCTGACTTTTTTTACTCAGGGGAATCTACTGGCAGTGAGCTGAGTGAAGAACTGAAACCAAACTTTCTCTAGAACAAATGTTAATATTTGAATGGTGTTGAGTGTAGAGCAAAGTATGAAAACAGTGATGGAAAATATTCTGTTACAAATATTCTTTATTTTGTCCTACGACATGTGTATTAGAATTTTATGTTTGGATTAGAAGTGTGATTTTTTGAAGTGAATCTTACAATCATCCTTATTTACTACCCTTCAGTCTGTGTTGCAAAGTAGTATGGAGTGCACCAAAGGTGTGTCTACATTGGTAAGCAGTGCACTTAAATATGAGTAGGTCAGTGGAGTAAGACATCTCAGCCTTCACCCTATAAAAATCTCTGAGGGGCTTGTTTCAGATTAGCTCTAGTCTGATTCTGTGGACTGAATGCCTTTTAGTGACTGGAGCTCTTTGGCTGTGCCTCTTCAGTCTATCTCCAGCTTGAGTTAATTCATCTGAAAAGATTCCATTTTGCATGTTTTCAGACCACATGACAATGCAAACCAAAGTGTGAGGAGCAGGGGCGACTGAGGGGGGATTTGTTTCAAAAAGTGTAGTTCTGGTCCAAAACAAATGTGCTAATGCGGAAGCACCCAGGCTGAATTTCTTTCAGGTAGAACTGAACTGAAAGGTGTTGCGGAAATACACTGAATGAACTGGAGGCACTAATGAGGGTTCAGTTCATGGGACCATGCTGTAGCAATTCTAGAATAAAACCTCCCCAAAATGCCCATAGTATGAATGTTGGGTCCTTGGTAAAACCAGTTTTGCTCTACAGAGCTATTTGTTTTGCAGTGCATTACTGCTCTGTGTGAACACAGCCTCAGCAGTTTTCATTCTTCCAACTCTGATTAAAAGAGGCACCTGCTTAATATCTGCTTTTTGTCCCCCCCTTTTTTACCCAATAGCATACAGCTGGGAAGAATACACTATAGCTGCTGGTTTCCTTTCCCAGTTGTATCTACCCTGTCTCTTCTGTGCCTCTTTTGCTCCCCCCTCACTTTTCCTTAGAATCTCTAGGCTTTAAAATCAGTAGTAGCACTGTGGGTCAGGCTGTGGGAATAGATGTTGACGGCTTCTTCTCTTTCTCCTCCTTCCCACTCCTTCCCAATTTTCTTATCTTTGAAAGAGTCTGATTTTGAGTGTTACTCTCAGATGTACTATAAGAAGGACAAAGGAAAATATTCCTTCAATTTAGGTAACTCTTAGAGGGCATGCACATAACCTCTGCCTCTTATTTTTCTGTTTTCCTTTATGGACTCCAGAATAATCATCATTACCAGGCTCTTTTAAAAAGTGAGGCAAAGCAAACTGGTGAAGAATATTCCAGGGGTAGCCTTTGAGGCAGTGAAAACACTCTTTTTCTCTATGGGAAATTGTTCTTATCAATTCATCAGGAAAAGTTAGGAAATAAAGTATGGAGGAAGATTAGACTTTACAAAAAATCCTTTTAAAAAGAACATTGCAAACTCTGTAATTCCAGTTTACAGCATCCTTGAACCAATAAAGCACCAACAAAGAAAACAATCTAACAGTAAGGTAGGGCTTTTTCTGCCCTCAAAGAACAATATATATCTTTTATAAATGTGACTGCAATTTCAAGTGCCCTAATGACTAAATTCTCAGTTGTTCCCAGTTCCTGTTGCAGACTGCCACGTCTTGCTACTGTCTTGACTATCAGTCTGACAACAACTTGATTATAGTGGTAGTGAAAGAAGTACATGACAAGAAATTTTCTCATTATAGACCAGCTCAATAGAGGGAGAAGGGACTTTCTGATTTAGTCAAGTGTGAGGAGAATAGGCATGTCTCTCCTTCATGTATTAGCTGTGTCTGTTTATAAACATTCATGGCTGCGCTGTCACTTTTGATATTGTACTTTGGCTGGCATTTTGCTCTCCTTTTATTGCTCAGATATTGTGGGACTATACTGCTGGTTAGTAAGGACACTGCCTCTGCTTGCCCTGCTGCCACCCCAGGTCCCTGCTCACCTTTCCTTGTGGAGCAGCCCACACTTGCTGATCCTTGGCACCTGGCAGCCTAAAGCTGATCAGGATCAGATGGAGCTTGATTAATCTGCAGTTCTTCATTCACTCGATTTGACTGTTTTCTTATTGCAGTACAAGCCTACTGTTACTTTGTTTGATCTCTACAGTAGGACGTTTGCTCTTTGTAGCAGCTTTCTGTGTATCTGAAGACTTAATCTTTTGTTCCTCAGCAATATAAGAAGCACTGATTTCTTGGCTCTATCATAGAATCATAGTCAATCATAGATTTTCTTTGCTGCCCTATGACCTTCTTTAATCAGCCCATACCTGTCTTTAAAATTGATTACAGGATTCCAGCGGTAGCCTGCTCAATTTGATGAATTGAGCAGGATTACTGTAAGTGTGACTCATAAGGTGCTTGTAATTATACATCCTGAAACAAGAAATAGATGATTGAATTATGTCCAACTTGTGATTTTTCCCTAATCTTCAAATTTATTTTCTAAAGAATTTCTAGCAGTGTTTTTGTAGCTGTTTCTTCCCAATAGAACATTGTTCTTTGTGGTTAACGCTGTCATTCTTTAGCATCCAGATTTCCAGCTATTTTGAGAGCAAAATCCCTTTATATCATTAGAAAGTGAACTGTGTTCTGTGGACCCACCTTACTCTGGGTACTACAAGTTCTCAATTAAATTTGTTATGAAGATGTTTAATTACTTAATTAACTATTAGTTTGTTTTGATAGCAGTGATATCAGTTTCAGTATTTCAGTTGAGAGCTTCTTGTGATTTCTGCATAACATCCTATAAAGAGTATTCAGTATGTAACGCATCAGCCAAGACCACAGATCCAAACCATCCTTGTTTCTTTGGGCAAGGAGATGTTTGGGAGAGATAGGATTATTAATTGATGTTCAGTTTATTTATTGAATTACGTGGGAGAATTATTCTGTTTAATTTTCTCTTTAATACTCTGCATCAAAATAAACTGAGGAATTCTTGTTTCAGGAATCAGAAACCTTTCAGAATGGTATGTCATAAATATGTGTAGAACAGCACTGAGATGCACACATTTATATATATGTATATTTATATATTTTTTTGCCTTTGCCAGGCTGAGGCTAAGTTTCAGCTGGAGCTGTGAGAGTGACCCTCTTCAAAAGCTATTGACAATATCTAGTTTGTGTGGACATGGTTCCCAGAGCCCATGTTCAAAGTTAGATTAGGTAACTCAAGGCTTTGGCTAGTGAAGTAGTGGAATTTCCATCTGTAGAAATATACAAACTCATCTGAGTAATCTGTTCTCGTGCATTTTCATAGTGAAAGTGTTTTTCATTCTGTCCCATTGTAATTCTAATAGTTATTTCTAAAAAAAGAAGTAAATGAAGAAACACAGGAAGATGAAGGCCACCTGTCAAAAGTTGAATTGCTTGATTCACCATTCAGTGTCTTTTCTAAAGGAGATTTGTAGAAAAGTACATTGTTGAGGATTATGAAATGTTCATCAACCTCTCCCTTTTTGTCTAGAGTTTTTGAACTGCTAAAATTATTTTATGAAGGTAAATAAAGGAAAACATCATATAGAGATATTTTCAACATAAATTAAGGAAAGTTTTGGCCATTACATTTATCTTCTTGATGAGGGAAACTTTTGGATCTCACTGATGTAAGATGTTTACCTTAATGTATCTTCATAAGTATATACTTCATAAGTATAAACATAAATATAAACATTCTCTGTCATACTATGACTTATTTTGCATCATACAGTTGCTTTGTAATGATGAATTCTGCAAGATCTGACCATCTCTCCAACCAGATTAGAGGGACAATTTAGAAAGACCTTGGACTTACTAATGTAGAATATCTTAGTGGCATAAATTGCCTAAGTATTTTAGCCCCAGAAAGTCTGATTTTTTAAGAAAAGTTACAGAAAAATGACATATGCACAAAATGCAGAGCTGGTGATACACGTTGCTTTTGTGTATTGGTAAGTAATAGGGAATTACATGACGAGTTTTTCTAATTTCTGTTATTTGAATTTCACGGCTGGTTTTTGCTACAGTTTATGTTTAATCATAAGCTTAAGTACAATCTTTACATTTGTCTGAACTACAGAAGTCTGCAAGAAAAGATTGTTATGACTCCTGTTCATCCAACTGTGAAGAATCTATCTAATTGAAGGAACAGGTTATTCATACGGTGGTTGTTAGGGCAGTGGTATTTGTGCCCAGATATCACATATGTTCTGTTAAAAATAAAATCTCTGACTTGCCAAATCAACTGTAATCTATTCTCAGATCATAAATTGTACCAGAATTCTTAATTAAAGGTAGTAACATTAACCTTTTAAAGTTAAAAATTGATCTCTGAAGTCTTTGCTCAAATATTAAAAGCATATACTTCTTAAAAATACAAATCTTGGTTTTAATACAGTTGACTGTTTTCAAAATTACTATTAAAATGTTTTTTTTTCCAGATTAAATTAAACGTGAAAAATAGATCTATTCTTATGAGGGCTAGTGATTAGTGAGGTTTTGTTCCCTCACAAGGCAAAATAAAAGCAGTATAGAAAATTCACTTAGTGATAATTGTGAAGCTGTTTTAGGCAAATCTTAAGTCCTTTTTCTTTTATTTATTTATTTATTTATTTGGTTAGTGTAGTTCAGGAATCAGAAAAGTATTCCCAGTTCCAAAAACAGAACAAGTAACTTTCGTACGGCATCTGCAATTTGTCTGTTCAAAGAAATCCTTGCATGTTTCTGAGCCCCTAGAGGAATTATCACTCCCTGAACTACTCGAGGAAATTCTTTGCTGTGGGAAACATTACAGTAGTGCCACCTTATTTCTGCATGTCCTAATTCAGATATTAAAACTCATAACTATTGCTATTGCTATTAAAAAAAAAAAAAAAAAAAAAAAAGCTGTGGCACAAGCAGGAGGAGCCAGAGCTCTGTGCGTGGTCCCAGAACTCCAGCAGTGTTGGAATAACAGACACAAGGTGGGACAGCTTGCATGACTGAAGTGCTGAGATGGGTGGATACAGTCTCTTCAGCAGGGACAAGGTGGGAAGGTGGGACAGGGAGGGTGACCTATGTGAGGAAGCAGCTTAGATGTAAGTAGCTCCCTTGTGGAACAGACAAAAGGCTGGAAGAGAGCTTGTGGACGAGGGGAGAGCAGTGAATGTCATTTACTTTGACTTGAGCAATGTTTTTGAACCGTCTTACATAATACGCTTGTATTTAAGGTCATACATACAGTGGGAGGGACAGTTGAAAATCCAGATTATTCTGGATGTGTGGGCTTGAGGGTTGTAGTTTTGGGTCAAACTCTACCTGGATGCCTGTGACAGGTGGTAATTCCACAAGGGTCTGTCCTGAGACTTGTCCTGTTTTACATCCTCAAAGACCTAGATGAGGTGACAGTAATCAAGTTTGCAGAGGACACCCAACTAGGTGGACCTGTTGATTGGACTCTTGAGGGCTGCCAGGCAAGGGGGGCAAGACAATGAGAGGGCTGGAACAACAAGAACCTTACAAAATTCAACAAGGACAAATGCCAAGTCTTGCATCTGGGGAGGAAGAGCCCCTGGCAACAAAGCTGGGGTCTGCCTGCCTGCCTGTGGGGCATCTCTGCTGAAGAGGCTCTAGGGGTCCTGGTGGGCAGTGAGCTGAACATGAGCCAGCAGTGTTCTGGCAGTGGAGAAGGCCAACAGCATCCTGGATTGTATTAGCAGGAACACAAACAGCAGACTGAGGGAAAGGATTATCCCCCTTCCTTGGCGCTTGTTAGATAGCATCTGGAATGCTGCATCCAGTTTTGTGTCTCCCAGTATGAGAGACATTGATAAATTGAACTAAGTTCAGTGCAAGGCCACCAGGTTGCTGACTGGTTGGAGGCTGCAGCACTTGCCCTGCAAGGAGAGGCTGAGGGAGCTGGGCTTGTACAGCCTGGAGAAGAGATGGCTTTGAGGGGATCTAACAGTAGTGCTGCTCTGACTATCAGGATGTTAAAGAAGACAGATCCAGGCACTTCATACTGGTCCATGGGGGTAGGACAAGTGACAACAGACATAAACTGAAGCAAGGTATTTTCTGATGAGATGTAAGGAAGAGCTTTTTCATCATGAGAATCTTGCTGTCTACCAGGACCCCCAGGTACGGCTCAGGAGCGCTGCTGCCTGGGCGGTCAGAGGTCCTGCCTTCATAGGGGTGAGTTGGCATTTGTCCTTGCTGAATTTCATGAGGCTTTTGTAGCGTTCTCGCACCTAACTAATAACAGTTAGTGATTTTTCTAAATTCACTATTGAGGATACAGACTTGTACTCCAAACTAGGCTTTTCAGCTATTTTTTCCGCTTCTTTGTGTTATTTAATTGAAAGAGTTTGGAAAATGAAACAGTTCTTCCCATACTGTCCCTCCTTCGTCCATACTTCCAGTCAAATTTTTTGCACTCTGTAATTTCCAAGATGAGGTTGCTTGTTCTGCCATAGCATGTGTGTTTTTAATGCTCCATGAGAAGCTTAACTCTGCCTCCTTGAGTATTAGATGAAGTACTTCGATGCTGGGCACCAGAAAGTGGAGCTTATGTAAACAAATGAACATTTTGTAACTGCAGTCAGGGCAATTTGTTCAGCCGCCGTCCAAGAGTGATTTCAAAATTAGCACCTTCTGAACTCCATTAAAAGTAGATTTTAACTTGGATTCAATATATATTTTGATTCTTAGATTTGGAAATGGTAGCTGAGTATGTGTTCATAGAATTTTTTATTCTGCAGCAAATCAAACGCTTTCAGATATTGCATTAAGGGAAGTCAAAGCAAGTCTTTTTTTTTTCTCCAGTTTATTTTACCTAATAAGTTACTTCAGGTTGTTAATATAGTGCAGACAATGCCACAAATCTTTTATATTTTGGCTATTGCGTGGACCTTCTTCGATGTAATTTATAAATTGGATTATCGAATGGCTGTAATAGATATCAAGAAGTAAAGTAATAGATATAGGCAGAGTAATTTCATGCTTTTCAGATGAGATTATATTACATTTAGGCTAGGTCACAAATGACTCTGTGACTTCACCAATTTTAATTAACTTTAATATCTAAGAAGAGAAAAGAACCTTGCTAAATTGTCAGTCTCTATGACTTTGGTGTTATTTTAACAGTTAGTAGTTTCCTATGAAAGGATTTTATCTTTTAATTTTTTTGACTTACTTCCTTTTCATCGTCTTTTCAAAATGCTTTTCTGATACACTGAACTGTCCTTGAGTTCCTGAAAAAGGTGATCCATTGGACCAGGTTTGATTCTCTGCCAAGTGTGGTTCTTTGCCAAGCTGCCAATCACTTTTTTGTTTGTGAGAAGATCGCTATTGAAGTCTTGATGCAGATATTTCTCTGTTTTGTCTGCAAAAGCTGTTGAGTGTGTGGCCTGATGTCTGTGGAATAAAAGTCAGGAGTTTTAGGGTTATTTATGCGTCTTAGTGTTGCCTCTTCCAAGCCTTGATCAGGCAGTGCTTGATTGCTACTTCTTTTTATTTAGCTAGTTTCTTTTCCTCTGTATTAACCTATCCATACCACTAAACTTAGTACATTTTATAGTACTTACTTTGATTCTACTAGAATTTTATATCGTTTACCTAAATCACTAAAGCATACAGGAAACATCTTCCCAGCATGGCAGGGCCTCCGTTTAAGCAGGACCTGGCCCGCACTGCAGCGTCGGCATCGCGCGAAGGGAGGTCAGCCTCCTTCTAGCGAAACAGCTCCGTTTTCACAACCTGGATGTCACTGTGAGCAGAGCTTATTTCCAAGTTCAGGAAAAAAAAAGAACAGAATGTAAAATCTCAGTTACAGTACAACACTACTGCAGGAGCTTTTCCATGGAGCTTTTACTGTGCAGTAACACGCGGTGGCTCCTGGCCCCCTTCCCTGGCTGAAGCTGTTGCCCAAGGCTGCATTTACTCCCCTACCAGCTGGTGTTTTTCCTCAGATAAGGTTCGGAGTGGAGTAAACGGCACACAAACAGGATTGATCTTGTTTACATGTATAGTAAATATATGCAAAAAACTATAACTGAAGTGATGTTATTTTCTGCCCCAAGCCATATTACAGATATTCTCTGAAGTTATAAATTTCAAAATAGTAAGCAAGAAAGGAAGGTTTACAAAGAAAAGCCTTAATAAGTCTGCCTCCAGTCTAGTAATCTTTGAGGAGGCTGTTTACAATACCATTTTACCTGTTCATTATTACTGACTGCACAGAATAACGCAGATTGTAATCACAAGTAATGTTTGTAATCTAATCAAATCACTTATTTTTGGAATGTCTCTCTCCTGAAATTTATGGACAACTCATTACTGTTTTGGCAAGAAAGATTTATTATTTCTGGCTCCTCTGATTGGTGGCATGTTTCAAGGGATAATGAGTTTGTAACTTTACTTGGCAGCTTGTTTAATGATCTGGTAAGTATTTTTTTCCACTAATAGGGATGCTAATGTTGCATTACTGCAGCTTGGAATGTTGCTACCTGTTCTGTTGTTAAGAACAAATGCAATTAATTGATTCTGATTCTCTTTCAAGTATGCAACAGGACCTCAGAAAATAGTTGTCAACTCTACCATCAGAGTTTTCTTTCTGATACATTTGTGCTCTTTGTGAAAAGGGTCTGAGAACATGAGATTGGTGGTTGGAGATAAGGAATTAAATAGGGAATGCTTTCTGATCATATCTCCATACAGAAGGAATGTTTCTGATCTTAAATCTCCTGTATTCTGCAGAGAGTGTGACCAAAACCCAGAAGAAGGCAACCTGTATGTTTGGGGATTCTTTTCGTTTAAATAATGGAAGTTTCTATTACGCACTGAAATATGCAAATAATACAGCACATCTGTTCTGGTCTTGCATCTGACTTCAAGCTGTTTCTGTAGACCTTAACATTTTAAACTGAAAATTCACAAGTTCATCATGAAATAGGTTGGGAGATGGCAAAAGTAGGAAAAGTTTGGGCGACAAGGGTTGTATTTGATTTTCTTGGTAGCCCAGAGCTGGTATTGCAACTGAGGACAGTTATGTAAAATGTAATTTGTTTTCTGTTTTATCTTTACAGTTTCTAGTAGCAAATTCATTCTGAAACCTAGTAATGTCAGTTAAAATGTGATGTTACTAACTACTATCCCACTGAGATGATCCTCTGATCGTCTGCTGCAGTCCTTGCTTTGTATGCTCTTCTCAGATTTTTTTTTTTTTTTTTTTTAAGACTGCCTTGTGATTCAAAGATGTCATCCGCATTTGCACTGGACTCCTAGATATTCCCTAGGACCATAACAGATATAGGACAGAAGTCTTCAATCTGAAGCCACAAGTATTCTGTGCGACTGAAGTGTCTGACTGTCAGTAAGCAGTGTAGAGATCCAGGAAATGACGGCATTGAAGAGTTTAAGAAGTTGTATGCCATTATTGGTTGAACAGTAAAATAATTAGTTATTTTATTCTGTGTGTTTAGACAATGCATTCTTTATTTTAAAATTAATTATGTTTTTAAATCAGCTATGTTTAAGTAAGAATATTGGTTCTTGTAACAGATAATACAGCTTTCTTTTCTACTAAGCATTTACATTTCTTCAAATCCTCCTATGATCAGGGAAACTTGATTTAATACTCAAGTAAAGTATTTTTTTATCTCTTGTCAGTTTTATGAGACTAATATTAAAATAAAGAGAAGAAAGGAAGAAACTAGCTATAGCTAGGCCACAGCCTGTGCAGAATGTATAAGGCATCTGTAACACAAATAAATGTCAACTGGTGGCTGTGTGATGACACTAAGTTGAGGATTTCAGGATTATTGTACCACATGTTATACATAAAAGAGATTACACAGCAAGGAATATGGTTAAGTAGGCAAAGGTATATTAAATGCACCTGAAAAACTACCCCAGTGATGCTCATCCAGTGAAAGCTATTAAATATTGAGAATGCATCCTATGCTGGGTGTTTGCATAGACCCTACCCTCCTTTCTTCCAAACTTTTAACTTTTCTATAGCATTCTATAGCTACCACCTGTAACAAAGTTCAGAGCAGATGAATGCTTTTATCATTTTTCTGTTTTTCAGTGTAAGTCAGCAGAGTTGCTGGCTAGTATTCAAAAATCACTTCCTCCAGGCTCAAGAGCAGTGCATCCCTATGAGTAAGAAGTGCAGCAAAAGGGGCAGGAGACCTACATGGGTGACCAAGGAGCTCTTGGCCAAATTCAGACAGAAGAAGAAAATACACAGAATGTGGAAGAGGGGACAGGCGACTTGGGAGAATTCTAGGAATGCAGTCGGAGTATGTAGAGATGTTGCGAGGAAGGCTAAGGCCCAGCTGGAATTGAGTCTGGCAAGGGATATCAAGGACAACAGGAAGGGCTTCTTCAAATACATCAGCAGCAAGAGGAGGACTAGGGAAAATGTGGGCCCGCTACTGAATGGGGTGGGGGTCCTGGTGACAAGGGATACGGAGAAGGCAGAATTACTGAATGCCGCCTTTGCTTCAGTCTTCACTGCTAAGGGCAGCCCTCAGGAATCCTGCAGCCTGGACGTGAGGGAGAAAGTCTGGAGAAGGGAAGGCTTTCCTTTGGTTCAGGAGGATAGGATTAGAGACCTTCTGGGCAGGCTAGACATCCACAAATCCATGGGCCTGGATGGGATGCACCCATGGGTACTGAGGGAGCTGGCAGATGATGTTGCCAAGCCACTCTCCATCATCTTTGAAAAGTCACGGAGAACTGGAGAGGTGCCTGAGGACTGGAAGAAAGCCAATGTCACTGCAGTCTTCAAGAAGGGCAAGAAGGAGGACCCAGGAAACTACAGGCCAGTCAGCCTCACCTGTATCCCTGGAAAGGTGATGGAACAGCTCATTCTGGATATCATCTCCAGACATGTGGAGGAAAAGAAGGTGATCAGGAATAGCCAGCATGGATTCACCAAGGGGAAATCCTGCTTAACCGATCTGATAGCCTTCCATGATGGAATGACTGGCTGGGTAGATGAGGGGAGAGCAGTGGACGTTGTGTAACTTCACTTCAGCAAGGCTTTGGACACTGTCTCCCATAACATCCTCCTAGGCAAGGCCACGAAGTGTGGGTTAGATGAGTGGACAGTGATGTGGATTGAGAAGTGGCTGAAAGGCAGAGCTCAGAGGGTCGTCATCGGTGGTACGGAGTCTAGTTGGAGGCCTGTGGCTAGTGGCGTCCCACAGGGCTCAGTACTAGGTCCCATCTTGTTCGACTTTTTCATCAGTGACCTGGATGAGGGGACAGAGTGCCTCCTCAGAAAGTTTGCCAATGATACAAAGCTGGGAGGAGTGGCTGACACACCAGAGGGCTGTGCTGCCATTCAGAGAGACCTGGACAGGCTGGAGAGCTGGGCAGAGAGGAACCTCCTGAGGTTCAACAAGGGCAAGTGCAGGGTCCTGCACCTACAGAAAAATAACCCTAGGCACTAGGACAAGCTGTGGGCAGACCTTCTGGAGAGCAGTTCTGCAGAGAAGGCCCTGGGAGTGCTGGTGGATGAGAAGCTGACCATGAGCTAGCAATGTGCCCTTGTAGCCAAGAAGGCCAATGGTCTCCTGGGGTGCATTGGGAAGAGTGTTGCCATGAGGTCGAGGGAGGTGATCCTGTCCCTCTACTCAGCCCTGGGGAGGCCTCATCTCGAGTCCTGTGTCCAGTTCTGGGCTCCCGAGGACAAGAGAGACCTGGAGCTACTGCAGAGAGTCCAGCGTAGGGCTACCAAGATGATCAGAGGGCTGGAGCACCTGCCCTATGAGGAATGGCTGCGAGAGCTGGGCTTGTTCAGCCTGGGGAAGAGAAGACTGAGGGGGGATCTTCTCAATGTGTACAAGTACCTGAAGGGAGGGTGTCAAGGGAATGGGGACAAACTCTTTTCAGTTGTCCCGTGTGACAGGACAAGAGGCAATGGGCAGAAATTGAAGCACAGGCAGTTCCGCCTGACCGTGAGGGGGAATTTCTTCCCTGTGAGAGTGATGGAGCACTGGCACAAGTTGCCCAGAGAGGTTGTGGAGTCTCCTTCTCTGGGGATCTTCAAGGCCCACCTGGATACAACCGTGTCTACCATGCTCTAGGTGACCTTGTTTGAGTGAGGAGTTTGGACTAGATGATCTCCAGAGGTCCCTTCCAACCTTACTGATTCTGTGATTCTATGATCTCATCTTTTGACCGAGGAGAGTGACACTGCTCGAGTCTTTGTTTGAATGCTGAGCTTGGGATGCGTGTGTGTGTGTCTGTCCATCCTCTTGAAAAGACTTTGTCCCTCAGTATTTTTCTTCGTACTTTCGGGCATTATCCTGTGCTCAACTTGTGAGTGGTTTGGCAGACTAACTCATTTGTCTCCCTTTTTTGTCCTGAAAAAGTACCTTGGGCTCCCCAGGATTTAGCAGTTCAGTGATGACAAGACACAGAGTTAGGCTCAGCTTTTGTGTTTTGAGATTGCAAACTTAACCGATGGTCTGTCTGTAAATCCAGGTGTTTGTATGTGCTTCCTTGAGCCTACAATGCGAATGTTTAAATAGGCTAGCCCATCTGTGTTCATATATTGTCATTTTGAATGAGTATCAGGTGATATTACTGAAATGCATGAACTGCTGTACTGTATCCTTTCATCTTTTTTTTTTCAAACTCAGATGTAGCTGATGTGATGATTAAAAAGATGGAGGGGGCATAATTATGGAAGAGGAAGAGGAAAGAAGTGAAGAAATCGATTCCTTTTGCAACCAAATGTGGAAATAATGAAACTACCATTATGCACAGAAAAAAAAATCATTAAGGATCGTATGTTACTTCCCAGTGATACAGTGAAATTTTCTGCACTTATATGAAATGCAGTAGTGCAATTTTGAAATACTACCTTTTTCTTTTTGGCTGTGAGTATAATTCTAAGAGCAAAAGTAAAGATTTTCTGCCATGTGAATACTTTAATACTTTTTAGTATCTATAGACTTCAATAAGAAATAAAAATGCTTCTCTTTGGGTTGTTCAATATGTTATAGAATGAGGTGTCTTTATCAGAATGTTACAAAAACATTTTCCAGGATACATGTTTCTTTGGATTTATTTCTCTTTAAGAATGGTATATTTTGAGACCTAATCAGTTAGCCAGTGTCATCTTAAAATGATTCACTTGAAATGTAGATCAGTCCTTCATTTTGAGTCTTAATTCAGATTACCTGAAGGTTTGAGTATATACACTTGAATCTCATTTAAGCTTTTAAAGATCAAAGAGTTGCTCTCTAACTTCAAAGTGTTATTAAATCCCTACATAAACAATCAAAACTGACTCAATATCTGCGGAGTGAAACTCCTTAACATAGGTACAACATATTAGTTCCATTTATAAAATTAGAAGTATCTCCAAGGGATGTTTGCATTGCTTGTGTTTTGTAATTATCTGCAGTATAGTTGCAAGTCTTACCAACACAAATAGGTGTTAGTAAGACCATGGAAAGAAACAAAGTAAAGGTTGATCTGTCAAAATAATTTCTTAGGAGTGCACTCAGGAAACTGAAGCAAGATTTAACCTTTTTCTGTTTGTTTTCTGTCCTTAGTGAGTTGCTGGGTAATTGCACATGCTGTAGGCTATCTAAAAGAAGCAAAGCATTTTTTTTTAAACTGTGTTTCCCTGGAGCCATTTTCATTTCATAATACACATAGCTCAGTTTGATGTGATTAAATGGAGTAAATGTATATTCATAGATTAATTTTATTATTCATGTCAGGGAATAGAAATGGTTTGATACTCAGTACGTCATTTGGGAACTGTACTGTATTGCGGGAGGTATATATATGCTTATTAAGACAAAGAAAGAACAATTTTTACAAAAATAATAACATCTGTTAAAGGAACATTTATATGTCATACATGTCTCAAGAAATTAAATAGAAAGTACAATTATGACACTTTATTCTTTTCTGTCTCAGTCATGTACTCCTAAATAGGACAAAATTCTACCTGGCTTACAGTGATATGCGGCCAACTTTTTCCATTTAACTGTCAGATTCTCCTCTGTTACTGGCGCTTATTGCAAACTTCACTGGCCAGCTGTTTCCTCTTGTCCTTGCAGGATTCCTCTTGACCTTGCAGGTTTCCTTACCAGAAATAGCCTTGCTAGTAACTCTCATCTTGACCACATATTGCTGCAGATTTTTTCACTTGTTTAAAAAATGTCCTGTAGACACCTATTGCATTAGGTGTCTGAGGTATCTTCCATGAGATACTGCAGCTCATTACCTCCAAAGCATGGAGGTCCTGTTTCTGGCCACATACTCCTTCAGCTTATGATGTGCTGGCCTTCTTGCTACATTTATATGGAGGAAAGCAACAAGGACAGTAGTTGTAGATGTCAACAGAAAAGGTTTTTTCCAAATGATGTATGACCAAAAGCTCAAGCTACCAAGCTGCATGTGTACTTTAAGTATAGGTGAAGAAATGATTCAGAGACTTATGTCTGGGATACCCAAAATGCAAACTGCAGACACCTATAGTCTACAGAGCTTTTATACATGTTCTACCAAAGAGCTTCGTAAAGTGTAGTTGTTTTAATATATATAGAAAAAAATATTGGTCCAAAAGAATTGTAGCAATTAAGGAATCTCTTCTAGCCATACCAGAATCTGCCAACTTTTTCGACCCTTATCTTACTATCAGTCAAAACATGGAGAATTCTGCAACTGTACGTCTGTACGTTCTTGACCCTTCAAAAAACTATAGAAGCAACCCTCTGCTGGAAAAATAAATCCTTTTTAAATCCCCCAGCAACGCTTCTCCCAGCTCTCTCCCACAGCTCTTCTCACAGCAGCCTCATCCCCACTGCACGGCCACACCGTGCCAGCACTGGCCTTGAGCACATGCGGCCAAGCCGCTGGGAGGGGGCAAGAGGTAGCAGAGCATCTCGGAGCACTTAGGGCCCTGACAACACCTTGAAGATGGTGGTAGCTTCTTCATTGCCTTCTTCCTGTCCAGCTCCTTATTATTTTGCAGTAATCCTTGTATCTTCTCTCTCACTGAATCTGACATTCTGGATTTGTTTCGTGATTGAACTTTGGTAATATGTGGTCCCCCCTTCAGCATTTCTTTTCCCCAGTCATGAGTTGTTCTCAGTTCTGCTTTTTATGTAAAATCCCTCATTCGCTTTACATTTTGCCTTTGTTTGTCAGTCCTCTGTGGTGTTACTGCTTCATGTTAAGGTATTCACATACAAGCCTTATAATACTTGCAGTTTCTACAGTCTGCTTGTTAACAGGTTTAAGATATGATTGAAGAAATAGTTATTTTGTTATTCATAATCTTAAATGATATGCCTCTTAAAGAATATTTTTTACTATCAGATTCTAATCCAGAAGAGCTCACCAAGTTAATATTTTCCTCAAATAACTGTTCTCCAAAAAAATACTGAAGGGAATGTGTACACATCTTACTGTCTGAGAGAGCTTCCTTTCATTCATTCATTTATATTATTTTTATATATATTTTTTCTATTAAATATTAGTGGTTAATTGCAACCATGAATATGCTATGTTTCAGCTTTAACAGTGTTAGTCTTTTAAACAAACAAACAAACAAAGCCTTTTATTTTCCTGAATCATTGTCAAGAATGTGTGTACTCTGTTTAATAGGAAGGACCTATAAAATGATACATTTCGATTTTGCATTCTTCTTGCATCCTTCACTGAACCACTTTATTTTTTAGTAAGTTTGGGCTATATTTATATATACACTGTTATATTTGTATGCACTGTTAGCTTATCCAGTGCTTTATTGGATTTCACATGGGCAACCTGATAGTTGCTTGAAGCTCCAGAAAGAAAAAGCAGAATAGTAGGAAATTTTAGCATCTGTTGTCTCCTGCTGTGAGCCAGTGAAAAAAAAAAAGGTTGCTACAGTTTTAGAAATAATGTTTATTTCCTTCCACCTCTGAAGATTATGAGATGACTTTTATAAAAGTGCTTTCCTCACTTAAAGTACAAATATAATTAATGCAGAATTAGTAAACAGTTATCTAATTAGTTCTGAAAGCTAGTTATGGATGAAACTTTTTATTTAATTTTTATCGCACTAGTAGTGAGTTACCTTTTCAGCTACTGTACATGCTTGGAAACAGGATGCCTGCTGTGTGAAAATTCAAAACTGAGATATGGTCACTGAGAAAAAGTTGATAGCTAAAGCTCTTATATGTAAATACCATGCAGCTTAGCTTTAAATAAAGCTTCAGGCAGATAGGATTGTCATACTTCTCTGCATGGTAACTCACTTCAGTGCCTTCCGAAAATAAACTCACAAATCAGATTTGTCAGGTCATCCTGTTTCTAAATCAATTAGTTACACCACTGAATTCTCACACTTGCTTTTTGGATGTCTCAGTTGCCCATGTTTGGATATGCTAAAGATTTGGAGGAATTCTGGAGTACTTTGTGTAACTGTGCAGAGCAGAAAACCACACATTTGGCTGCACTGCTGCAAGAATGTTCAGTAGAGCAGAACTGTAATATTAACCATTACATCCTCCGTGTATGGAGTATCTGAAAGAACCTGGTCAGCAAGTGTTGGAATCAGTCAGTACCTATTATAATCTAACTTAATCTTTCTGGAATATAGCCAAAGTTATATGTGGTGCAGATGACATTTTACCAGTGTTTCCTCATCTGTCTTTCATCCTTGTCTGATATTACAGAATGGTATTTGGGTTTTAGTGCTTGCATTCATATAATATTACAACTTGCAGTGCTCATTGATTGCATATCAAAACTGGGTCTTTCTTGCCCTTTGATTCCAATTAATAGGTTCTAAACTAAAAGGAGAAATTCTTTGTTTCCCCTCGCTGTTTTGTCTTGCACTGAGTCCTATTGAGCTGTATACTGTACCTTTTATATCAGTTCCCAAAGACATTAGCTTCTTCCTGGAAGATCCTAACTGATGGTAACTATCCAATTTACATCATCAGTAGGTCAGTGTTAGTATTAGTGATTTTAGCATTCTGCTATTATGCTGCTTCTCTTTCCTTTCAGATTCTAGAGGTGATTGTGTGCAGAGAGTGATTTGAAAAAAAATGACTGAAAATAAGGATTTGGAATAAAAAAATCTCTTACCCTTTAGTATTAGCCTCTCTAGTGTGACATTAACATGAAAAACTTAAGAGGTTTTCATTCCAAAGAAAATTAAAGAAAGAATAAACATTAACTGTAATATCTTGTACCTAAGATGATGATGCTTGTGAAATTGAACCTATAGCCCTCTGGAATTTGTAATCAAGATGAATGTAGAGAATAAATTATTAGCTGCCATTGCACACATCAAAAAAAGATTTTATATAGTTAACTTTTGTTGCCCTCCTCTCGAGGATTTTGTACATCTTATCAGAACATATGACTGAGATACAGTAGCCATAGATATTTGATTAAAAAAGATGAGCGGTGGGAAAAATTATTGCATAATCTACGCAATCCTGATTTAAGTGGAATTGAATGAGCTGATTTTTATAAAAAGAATTAAAATATACAAGTCAAATAGAGTCCCTTGTAATACTGAAACTTCCAGTATTCCTTGCACATATTTTCTATTAAAAATATTTGGGATAACGCACACCCAGTTCCTGGGACACAGCAGTCATATCAGGCAGCTCTAAGGAGAGAACAGTAAATTCCTACTTGCTTACCAATCTTTCATCTCTGAAAGTCATACAAAATAGCTTTTAATAATCAAATCTGATGATAGTTGTACAAGATTAATGCATCTTTCCACTTTCAAGAAAGTGGAAATTTGTCTTTTGGTAAGGGTATGTTCTTGATACTAAAGTGTGAGTTAACTTCCTTATTCAGCAAGACTTTGATCTTTTGAGGGTTTATGTGCAAAAGTACCTAATGTGAACGACTGCTAAAGTGTAACCCATTTGTACGTTTATGGAGTGTTCAGGAGGACAGTATCTTCCGTATTGACTTCTCTTTCTTTTTTCTGCTTTAAATCAGAAGGGTTCTTTTGACTAAGGAACTGTCCTTCTGATGGAGCATAGACTGAGAAATAACTGAGTATGCCAGGTATGAAAGTCTTAATCAGCTTAAAATAGAAAAACTTAAATTAATTTTTGATGGGTCAGTCTTTTCTAAGAAGATGAAATATATGAATGCCTCAATTTCTGTAGTGCTATATTATTGTAGCTGTCACTCAGGCTTTTCTTGCTAATCCAATGAAAGACTAACATTTTATGATTATGTACAATACTTCTGGCAATCCTTTAAGGCCATATTATGGTTAAAAGTAACTTACTTATGGAAATATTCTGTTTTATTTTAATAAAATACTGTCCTGTTCTATTTAGAAACACATACTGAAATCTAATGAAGAATGCTTTAAAAAGATTTTCTTTTATATTTAAATTAGTTTTTGAAAAAGAACATCACAATGCATTTTGGGAGAACAGAACAATGAAATCATAGTGAAACTTAATGTTTAGTTAACATGTATCTGAAGTTGTCATACCCTAAATGCTTATACAACATTTTTATGTTAATATTTATAAATCATAAAATAGGAAAATGAACATTTTGTAGACAAAAATTATATTCATGATATTAATGTTTTTCATTAAGAAATATTTGGGGATAATTTGATAAAAACTTGGTTTTCACTAAATAGACTGTTAAAAAGCTGCATAACCTAATTCATTGCTCATCCATCCTGACATCAACACAGATCTTACAGAGGTGGAAGAAAGGCAGAGCATATGAGGTCATTCTTGGTCCTGCATTGGCAGAGGTACTAGATACTGAAAAAAATACAGAAAAGTATTAGAGCTGAAAAAAAATACAGAGAATGATAGTCTTATAAAGAAAAAACTAATATGTGAGTTGCTACCTGGAGCTGATCTTAGTTGCATAGAAATTAGTAATGTTCCTGCTAAGGATGATATGCTCTATTCATTGCTGTTAGCATACCAGTAGGACAGTGCTGCAAAATTGGTATAGATAGCGTCATTTTCTCCTAATCACTTTCAAATGTTGGATTTGAGGTCTTTCAAATATGTAAACAGAGAGAATGTTTTCAACATGACTCAAAAAAAAAAAAACTATTTTGGGGTCCTCTACTTTATTTTTTATTCTGCCAGAGAATTTCCTAAGTGGATACACATTGAGATACTACCTTACAATATGTTTGGAATGTCAGGAATAGCTTTTCCTGACATTTTTGATGTAGGAGCCAGTTACTTTATATTTCTTTAGCATTTTTTCCTGTTTCTAAACCTGTTCTAGTTAGAATATATGCTTTCAAAACTTTTGAAAAGTTTTTTGCAAGCTTTTAAAAGCTAAACTTTTACTCAAACAAGGAAGATCAAGATTTCTTCTTTTTCACTCCAGCTATATTAGGAGGATGGCATGGAAAACAAATCAAAAGAAATCAAGAAATCCTTTTCCTATCTGTTTAAATTTTTTCTTACTTCTCTTTAATGGTGAATTAAAATTAGCAGAGTTGGTTCCTGTGGTAAATCACATGAAGCTTCATGAAAACATTACATTTTGAGCTAGAAAACAAAACTTAGAAGTTTTCTTTGCCCAATTCTTTGTGACTGATGTGCAACTTTGACATTTCAATTTATCTAATGCCATGAAATTTCATTTCATATATTTTTTTTTCGCACTAGACAGTTTTTAGCTTGGACAACTCCAAGAGCAGTTAAGTTAAATGATGTCTAAAGTTTAGAGTTCAACTTTAGTTACATAGTTCCTGTTAAACTCTATTTTTGTAGGAAAACATGTTTAGCAGCATTTTACAACTCAAATACTCACATTTTTAAAAGCTAGAATTACATAGAGAAAAACCTCATTCTGTCTATCTCAAAGTTTTAATTAGAAAAATCCCCACATATTTGTATGTGCAATTGTAATTAGGAAGTGCAGCATTTAAGTTGAATGTATTGTACAAGGGTTTTTTCTTCCCTCTGGCTTATTTTTAGTTATAAGGTAATGCTAAGGTACATAAGTATATGCAAATATATAGGTATATTATATTTGGCCTCATAAATATTCTTACCTTAATGCAATTTGAAGAAGCTGAGCTGTTTAATTATTGAAGAAAAAAAAGGATTTTTCTTCATGAGGTGTTCTCCCTTTCTTTAGAAAGTAAAATTTGAAGACTTATATGAACTTGGATTGGAGGTGTAGAATGACGAGAACTTTAAGATGAATAGAGCAAAACCAGAGAAAAATTAATTAATGTAAATTCACCACAGTTGCTTACATAAGAAAACAATATATATCACCAATTCCATGAAGAACAGTTTATAAAAAGAATAGAATAGGAAATCTTCATCTTATTGGAAAAGGAAATAAGATGTAGTTCCAGCCTGATGGATAGAATTTCATAGATGTAAAATGATCCACTGTCTTTTCCAGAACTTAAACTATACTTTTATAAGAACCTGAAATATCTGTAACTCAGCTGTTCAATACATCTAAATATTAGGCCAAAATTTCTGCAGTACTGTACCAGTTGTACAATTTCTTTTTTCTGAAGTCTCGCAGATTTTAACTATGTAGACCGAATTTGCAGAATCTTAGGGCAGAAGTAGAGGTATTCAACAAGTGAGTAAACAAAGCAAGTAAGATCAAAATGTATGGAGAAGAGGACTTTTTATAAGATGTAAAAGTTAATTTACAGTAGATCAAGATGATTTTTAGAAATTTGATTGTTTATTGAAATGTGTTTTGTTAATTTTTAATTTTGAGATTTAAAATATCTGTCTATCATTGCTTTTGAAGAGAGCTCTTACTGTTTTCATGCACAGAGTACCATAACAGTCAAGTTAACCGAACGAAGGAAGAAAGGAGAATGAAACAAACTTTTGCTAAGGCGATCACAAACACTGCTGAATCTGATAGCAAAAACTGCAAAAATATTTTCTATCATTGTGTTCATTCTTTTCTGAATGGTAGCTTGGATGTGTTGAGCTGTATTTTATTTAAAATCTAACTAAGCACAGTACTGTAGCGTGGTGAGGATGTGGTTGATGGGGGGGATTGTTTTATTATGTATTCTGAATTTTAAAATGTCTCTTTTAAACTCTTTAAGTTCATTAAACCAGTGTTGGTGCGCATTCTGGTTTGTCTTCTGTAGATTTAAGGTTAAATCCTCCAAAAGTTTTAGATAAAATGCTTAATCTAATTCTGTAACTAAACAGACTTTCTATCACCAAAGTTAGAAATGTGTATGTGTGGGGGGGTGGAGTGTTGAAAACAACACTAGTTGTTTGTTTTTACTAGTAATATATGCCTGTTGATTTGCCTACTTTTGACAGGTGGCTTTTTTACTCTTGTCATGAGCTACAAAGGAAAAAGAAAATGATGGAACACCAGATATTCTAAATTTCACCAAATCATTGTGTTTAACATTAGAATTTGGTTCTGAAACTGCGGATACATAAAGAAACTCGACATTACAGACTTGGTCTAGTGCCAGCATTAGCATTAGTAGCATTAGCAGAAGTCTTCATCTTGACTTCAATAACTATTGAATTTACATATTCAGAAAGCATACAAAGGTACAGATATTTTCAAGATGGATTCTGACTTGGTAAAAAGGAAAGAAAATTTGGTTATTTGGCTAGACGTGACAGTTTCAAATAGGAAACTTGTCTGCTGTGTTTGGATCTGTGTGAGAACTCCACTGGGCTTGGATGCAGAAAAAAATTTAATGCATTTTTGTGCATTACTATGAGAAGGAAGTGCTGCTTTTCTCTTTTGCAGAGACAATCTCAGACAGAATGCAGTACTGTATGCTGCTATCAGATCTCCAGAGTCCTTCATAAAATTGCCATTTTCACTAAATATTGCTTACAAAAACCCTTCTGACTTTATCCAAGTCTCTGAGTATAATTGTTTGTTTGGTTGGTTTTTTTGGATTATATTGACGTAGTATGCTCAATATGCAGTTTTGATACTGACATGCTCAAGTTTTATTTGAAAATTTACTTTTAAAATGCCAATTGAGCCTGCCTAAAACTTACAAAGAAATAAAAGGCAATCAGGAAAGCAGTGTCTTTTCAGTGCTGGAGAGAGAACATGTGGTCTTTGTTTAATTTGTTAATGATGAGAATACATGCATGCATCATACAATTACTAATTTGCCTTTGTCATGTGCCCACCCTAGAATTCAGATAAAAATTCAGTATCCACATTCCTTCCAAGATCTCAAAGCAGAGCTGCTCTTTTAGGTCTTCTGCTACATAGTTTTCAACATTTTTAAGGCAGATCATCACATGTAAGCGTCTGTAGAATATAATCTTAAATAATTAAAAATAAGAGATCCTGGTCATGTATGACATAGACTGTCACATATTATCCCGTGATTTTTCAGACTTTTTGAGTCAATCCAGTAGCTATTTCAGTTTGCATTGGGAAATCTCAACTATGAGTTATTGAAATACGGCACATTATACAAATACTCTAAAAATGAAATGAGGCTAGATTTTTGACAACACCACACTAAAATCTGAGTTAGAGTAACTTCTGATTAGAAAGTATTCTCTTAAGAAACAGAAGTAGAATGAAACATTCTGAAATGTTGTTCTAGGAAATACTATTTCTTTAGTTCAAGAAAAAATGTTCTATGCATATCTGCAAGTCCATTGTGCAGTTCTTGTTCAAGTTTGAACCAGGATAGCAGATGCTTGTGTGTGTATGGTAACTTCTTCATTTCACTTTCTCAGCTCTGTTTTTGTTTTTAATACTGTTACCGTTTTGTTTTAAATTTTATTTTTTACATTTAGTTTCTTTATCTGCAAAACACACAAACATTTGATTTTTCACTGACAAATGATATATTCACAGATTAGGACTTAAATTCTAGTATAGAAAGCAAAATTGTTGATAATAATGAAAGTAGTTATTTTAAAATCATAAAAGTTAAACCTTTAACTTAGTATAAAGTCTAAGGAAGTAGAAGTGTTGGAAGAAAAAAGAAGCATCTCAGGAGCTCTTCACAGGCCCTTGAGCTATCACCTGTGAGAGTCAATGGGGAGACATCTCCCAGTGAGATCTTTCAGTCAGGCCATGGTTGCATAGTTGCTCCATGTGTCAACTGTTAGAGCAGTTGAGGCTGAAAGGCACCTCTGGAGATCTCCTGCTCCAGCCGTACTGCTCAAACAAAGCAGTGTCAACTAAAGCAGGTTGTTCAGAGCTGCATCTAGTTGGATCTTGAATATTTCCAAAGATGGAGACTGCACAACTTCTCTGGGTAACCAGTTCCCCTGCTTGACCACCCTCACAGTAAATCTTTTGATGGCACAACTCAATGCGACCAAAAAAGGTTATGAAAAAAAATATGACCAGAGCAATTTATAACTGTTCTTGCTTCCTATCTTAAGCCTTTTGCCTACAGACTGTGTTCACTTTCAGCTCAAAATATAGACTAAGGTATGTTTTGTCACTCTGCTGCTTGCTTTTTGTTTTTCTCCCTAAATAGAATGATGGTTTCACTTCCACTTGTCGTTAGAATCACTGAGTCTTATTGTTATGGGGGTCAACAGTGTTTTAGGTTAGTGAAGGGTCTCACAGTTGATTTCACGTCCACAGAGTGATTTCAGTAATAAAAAACTAGTTAAATATTCTTGGTCATTGAGAGAGTAGAATGACTTTGCTCAGAAAGACGTTTTTGCACATTGTGAGTACTATAACAAAGCGTACAGAAATTGTTCTGTGCTTTTGGACACAAACAGTATATTGTTACTGGTGCTCCTGGCAGAGCTGAGTGAAGAGTAAGACTACATTGAAGCCTAAGCGATTTGTAAAGGAAAAAAAATTCAGGCGGTAAAGAATGATGTTTATATTTCTCCAGTGAAGGGAATTTGGAAAGTTTTAATGGTATTTGTAAATCAGAATGAAAGAAAAACAAGAATATTTAAATAGATCATTTTTTGCATGCTAGAGAGAAGAAATTTGGGTTCTAAGAACCTCAGAAAAAGATAGCTGCAAGAATCATAGTATATAATTATTCTCTTTTAGATGGAAGTACGATGGAAAGATACTTGCATGCTATTTTTTGTGTGTTTTCAAATGTTGTTCTGATCCATGGGGCCACGTTTAAAATCTTATCCTTCTCTGCAAGAGGAAGGATGATGGAAAGGGTTTGACAATATGGTGGTTTCTTTATATTTTATTTTTCCTTCATAACTTTCACAGTCTAAGGAACTTTCTAAAAGTATCAGTTATCAAAGTTCCTGTATTTTTAAAGGGCAGCTGATCACAAAGGCAAGTGATATTGAAAGAATACATCTTTTATGTACATACTTAGAACCCTGCTGCCTGAATAGACAGGAGTTTGAAATAAAGGTTAGGGCAAAATTCAGCTAGTCTTGTTCATGTAAGTATTCTGTATCTCTTCAGAGTTTCAGGTGTGCAGACTTTTTGAAAATAGCAGCATAAGATTTTTTTTTTCCTTTTTTCTTTTGGCAAGAAAACCTTTTTGGTGAGAAAGTTCTAACAGAGGTAGGAGAACTTATATGTTGCCTTTTATCTTTCAGCATCATGTGGGACAGTTGTGAGTGTATTGAAGTATTGAAGTAGCTGAGAGAGTAGCCTCAAAATGACACTGAACATGACTGCAAGGAAAATGCATTCTTCGCTGTTCTTGGGAATCTGAATCTTTGAGGATCAGCTGTCTGTGTTCAAAATGTAATTTCAGCCTGACTTTGAAAGAATGAGATGATTGAAATTTAGAGATTTTTAGTGTCAGCTGTTGAATTGCTGAAAGTACTTACAGTGGTTTTGATTGATGAAGTTTTTTTATCTTTTCATGTAAAATACATTCTCTGGTAAGAAATTTTGATTGATCTTCTCTCCCATCGCTTTTACCCTGAGTGAAATCTCATTGTGTGCCTAAGTTCATGACTCTTATCCAGTGTTCAATCTTTTCAAGATATGAACAAGTTATATGCTTTTTAGCTTGCAGGCATATAATAAATGACCAGCGGGACCTGCAAAGGTTAGCCTTTCATCATAAAGAGTTTCATTTTCTCTTTTTAGCCTTAAAGCAATACTAATGAAAAATGTCTTATTTAATATGTAAATTCTGTTTTAATTTGCATTTCTGTTCTGAGAACAGTTAAAAATATTGAAAGAAGTGCAAATTTGTATTAGCCTATTAATATTCTAAGATTTTTGAATGTAATATACTGAACTAGATACAGCAGTGTGCTAATTCCTTCAACTATTGCTGGCTGCATAACAAGGCTGAGTACTACTCAGCATTTCATAGGATATATTTAACACTGCATTATAGTGCATAAAAGGAATTGGTGACTAATATAAGAGAATATATGTACAGGGAGAATAATAATAGTGTAGGTATAAATACATAGAATAAGCAGAATGTTACAAAAAAGGTGTTAAGCTGATACGCTGTACTTTTCCAAATGAAGAATTTTTCTTCTCTTGCTTTGTATAGATTTCCTTCCCTTAAAAAAGGACATTAAAGAACATATACAAAAAGAATATGTACTTAAAAAGAAACTCTAAATGGGAGCTTCAGTGTGCAAATGTATCAAATTATACACCACACAAAATCAATGGAACAGTGAATACTGTCTCCCAGAATTCTCAGAAAGGGGCCCAGCCGTATAGATTGGAGAAGAAGATTAATGCACTGTGAACAGAATACTCTTTCATAATAACTGGATTAAATCATTATTCAGTATGGCAATTCTGGGCAAACAGAAAATATGGTATGGCTAGGAGGAGATACTGACCACCAGTACGACATTAGTGACTTCATTATTTGTTTCTTTTTGTCTGGAATACCTTACCTTTGTATTAGTCCTAATAAAGTGGCTGGACTATATTTGGGTAAACTAGATCTAAGCCAATTGTAGTCAGTGGAAGTATTTTTGCTGACTCAAACTGTTTTATTTAAACAAAATTAAAACAAAATTAACAAAAGATACATTGCAGAGTTGATTGTAGACATACAGTTACTCTACACAGAGGAAGGACAGAGAAAATCTTGTAGGTAAGAGAAAAGTCAGTAATCCAGTGAATAAGATGGTTATCAATGTTTCTGAGGAAAGTGGTTATTTGAATTTTCATCTGGATGTCTGATAAAAATATATAGATGAGTGGAGGTGGAGAGAAAGAAAAATGATAGTGAAAAGTAGATAGGTGACTTGGGACAGATAAAGATATCACTTGTTAAGTAGAAAAATGTATGCTATTTGTATGGTGGTTGCTTGCAGGAGAAAAATATTTTTATCTGAATGCTTCTTAGCTTAAGTCCATTTATTTAAGGGTAAGGCACTTTTTTTCCACCAACAAAGAATTGTGTGTATTGTATATTACAGACTGAGGGCTCTTTTCCTCTTATTCTTGGGATCAAAAGGCTCAATGTAGCTGAAGGTAAGAAAAGGAATTATGAAGGTTAAAATTTTTCAAGCTTTAAGGATGAGATAATCTTTCATATTTATTTGTAAAAGTTAAAATGCCAACATTTTCTAGCATCCTGGTTTAGCAGAGTAAAGCTGTTCTGGACTCCACTTATGAAGAATTTTTAATGGAAGGGGAGAGAACTGGCTGAAGAGATACCTGCTCTAGTTCTGAATGAGGCATTTCAGGCCCAGCAGCAGTAGAGATGTATCAGCATGCTTCAGCTAATTATCCCTATTGAGAAATACAGTATTTTAGCCTTTTTGGAGCCACTGTAACAAATGATGCTTCTTTTTGATGCTTCTTAGAACCAGGTTAGCTCTGTCCTATTCCACTAAGAGCCTAAGCATCAACTTCTGCTGATTCCACAGCAACATTTTTGACCATAATATAAAATATATATTTTTAAAGTGTCTACATTCAAAATCAGGCTTCAGATGTTTATAGTGTGATTTTAGAAATCTTGTCTCAGTTAAGTACTTACATTACATTCCATAATTATTAAATTAAATTGGTTCTCTGGGATGTATTCCAACAGAGCAGTCATTAAGATAAAACAAATCCTACTTACTGGCATGTAGCATTTTAACTGTATTCTGATCTTTGAGATGAAACTCTGCAGAGCTTGCTCATGAGCATGTTGGCAATAATACATTATCCTGCAGAGTTTTAAGTAGGCTTTGCTGCTACTACAGTCAGTTGATTTTTTTTCTATATGTTGCAAAATTAGATACAAAGGGTGTTTGTGAAATGATCCTTCAAAATTGAAAAAATTCAAAAAAGCAAAACAGAGCAGAAAAATATATGAGGAATTTATTGTAGTTTTTAGTTTACATTCTGCTCCCTTTGTCTCAACACAACTATGACCTACTTCATTGTTTTCATGTGAAGAACACATCCAAAGACCTCATATTACCTCAAAGATGGTGATCAGGAGGATCATGGGGAAATCATACTTAACCATTCTGATGGCCTTCTGTGACGACATGACTGGCTGGGTAGATGAGGGAAGAGCAGTGGATGTTGTGTACCTTAATTTCAGCAAAGTTTTCAACGCTGTCTCCCTTAACATCGTCCTATATAAGCTCAGGAACGGTGGGTTAGGTGAGTGGACAGTGAGGTAGATTGAGAACTGGCTGAGAGGCAGAGCTCAGAGGGCCGTCATCAGTGGCGAAGAGTCTAAGTTGGAGGCAGGTGCTAGTGGAGTTCCCCAGGGCTCAGTACAGAGTCCCATCCTGTTCAACTTCTTCATCAATGACCTGGATGAGGGGACAGAGTGCCTCCTCAGAAAGTTTGCCAATGATCCCAAGCTGGGAGGAGTGGCTGACACACCTGAGGGCTGTGCTGCCATTCAGAGAGACCTGGACAGGCTGGAGAGCTGGGCGGAGAGGAACCTCCTGAGGTTCAACAAGGGCAAGTGCAGGGTCCTGCACCTACAGAAAAATAACCCTAGGCACCAGGACAAGGTGGGGGCTGACCTTCTGGAGAGCAGCTCTGCCGAGAAGGCCCTGGGAGTGCTGGTGGGTGACAAGTGAACCGTGAGCCAGCAATGTGCCCTTGTGGCCAAGAAGGCCAATGGTCTCCTGGGGTGCATTAGGAAGAGTGTTGCCAGCAGGTCGAGGGAGGAGACCCTGCCCCTCTACTCAGCCCTGGGGAGGCCTCATCTCGAGTCCTGTGTCCAGTTCTGGGCTCCCCACTATAAGAGAGACCTGGAGCTACTGGAGAGAGTCCAGCACAAGACTATGAACATGATTAGAGGGCTGAAGCATCTCCACTTTAAGGAAAGGCTGCGAGAACTGGGCCTATTAAGGGATCTTATCAATGTCTACAAATACCTTAAGGGATGATGTCAAGGGAATGGGGCCAGAAACTTTTCAGTGTATCAGCAATAGGACAGGAGGCAATGGGCGCAAACTGAAACACAGGAAGTTCTGTCTGAATGGCTCCCCACTACAAGATGCTGGAGCACCTGCCCTATGAGGAACGGCTGCGAGAGCTGGGCCTCTTCAGCCTGGGGAAGATAAGGCTGAGGGGGGATCTTACCAATGTGTACAAGTACCTGAAGGGAGGGTGTCAAGGGGACGGGGACAAACTCTTTTCAGTTGTCCCATGTGACAGGACAAGAGGCAATGGGCAGAAATTGAAGCACAGGAAGTTCCGCCTGAACATGAGGGGGAATTTCTTCCCTGTGAGAGTGACAGAGCACTGGCACAGGTTGCCCAGGGAGGTTGTGGAGTCTCCTTCTCTGGAGATCTTCAAGGCCCACCTGAATGCAACCCTGTCTACCATGCTCTAGGTGACCTTGTTTGAGCAGGGAGGTTAGACTAGATGATCTCCAGAGGTCCCTTCCAACCTTACTGATTCTGTGATTCTATGAAAATCTTTACTGTGAGAGTGACAGAGCACTGGCTCAGGCTGCCCAGAGTTGTGGATTCTTCTTCTCTGGAGATATTTAAAACTTGACTGGATTTGATTCTGGGCAACATGCTCTAGGTGACCTTGTTTGAGCAGGGGGATTGGACTAGATGATCGCCAGAGGTCCCTTCGAACCTCAACCATTCTGTGATCTGTGCCAGGTGGACCCATTTTTTGTTGCATTCATAATTGATATGATATAGTGTTGCTCTTACGTGGATGAAAAATGTTTGTCTGCATGGGTGTCTGTGGACGTATCACCAATATTGCTTTCATGTTATGTTTTAGTCTGTAGAATGTGGCAGTATGCAGGACTGTTACTAAGATGTATTTCTTCTTTTATACTTTTAATTGATTGGTCATTAGGATTTCTATCTTTAAAAAAATACTCCTTAATGAGGCCTGTAGCAGTATGAATTTTTTAATTCATTTTTTTAGCTAATTATTAATGAATTATGTTTGAGGATTGTTTTCCAGTTTGAGTTATTCCAAACAAAGCAAACCATTCAAAATCATCAAATGATTTATTCCTCTATACTTGTGACTATATGCCAGCCAGGAGTAATGAAATAAGTCTTAGCCCTTACTATTGGTTGTTATTTATGATGCAGATAGAGATCAGGTGTTTGCACAAATGCATATCAAAAAATCTCCACTGGAACAATTTCTACTTGCACTGAGACAAAGTTAATTTTAACAAGAGAAAATATTTTTACTGAGCATGATACAGGGTAGACCCTTGTTACTTAAAGCTTGATTGGGCTAGAAAGTCATATGCCTGCAGGTCATAGCACCATAAATTATGTTCAGCCTCTGTTTCTCTTAAATCAGGTGGTTGCAGAAGGGAAATCTGATGTCTGGGGGAAAAAAAAAAGTAAACTGTTATATAGCATCATTACTTGTTGCAGTTTGCTTCTTAAAATTTGCTTTACTCAGTTATATAATTAATTTTATTAAAAAAAGAGAGATGCAGATGGTATTTCAGCTGTTACCAAATAACTTTATCTGAAATTTGTTAAAAATTAAAAAAAAAAAAAAAAAAAAAAAGATTTAAAAGTAGAAAGTATATTTTAAATCAGAATTAAGATATGTTGGATTTTTATTTTCAGATATGTCCAATTTCATAAAGTGAGAGTTGCCAGTGCATCATTGTTTGACTTCTGTTTCAAATTTTTATATTTGGCAAATATGCAAGAGAAGTGACTTTTATGGTTTATTCTTCATGTATATCTTTGAGATTTGGTATTTATTTTTGTCATGAAAAATTCTAATCCTTCACAAAATCTATCATCTGGCCTGCCTCTGACTGTTTAATTCAAAGACTCTGCTTAGCAATAAATTAATATAGGAACTGTATTTCCAAATTAAAATTTTCCGATACTGCAACTAGTTAATCTTCTATGAAGTACAAAACATGGGCAAAGCTTACAGTGCTGGAGTATATGAAGTTGTTTACTACTGTGAATCTTAACTCTGTGGATGTAAATTGAGATAAAGGCCACTATTTGGATAAATTTAAACAGTCTTGCATGAACAATTTATTGTAGATTGAGTATTTAGTTAAAATTGTAGTTTTGTCTTCCCACTCAGCATACATACTGAAAGGCTCCTTCTATACTCATTAGTAGTGTGAACCTAAGATAAAAGTAGAAAAACAAATATGCATTTCATAACTTCTAAAGACTTAAGTTAGTGCTGGAAAACCCTTCTTTTGTTAGCATAAAACCCAGGATTGAGTTACGAAAAATAAGAACAATATGGAAACACACTTTAGAAAAAATGGATGTTCATGTACTAGGTTTACTGTTTGCTTTGGAGAGTTTTTCCTCTAATTTTAATCAATTTAAGATTAAATTGGCTATTTGGAAAATAATTCTTAGAAATTTGTATATTTCTATATTAGGCACTTTTAATGCTACATGTTTCTTAGAGCATACATTTAGATACTTTGGGTCTACTTCAGACTACCTGATTTAGCTGCTTAAGATAGGCACTGTAATAAACTAGTCTTTTGATCCAGAAACTGGGATCCAGGAGCTTAGACTCTCTGGGGGAGCAAGATCTAAGCAGCTATAAGGAGGCCTCAGAGGGCCTGAAAAATCATAGAATGACAGAATCAGTAAGGTTGGAAGGGACCTCTGGAGATCATCTAGTCCAACCTCACTGCTCAGCAGGGTCACCTAGAGCATGGTAGACAGGGTTGCATTCAGGCGGGCCCTGAAGATCTCCACAGAAGGAGACTCCACAACCTCCCTGGGCAACCTGTGCCAGTGCTCCGTCACTCTCACAGGGAAGAAATTCCCCCTCACGGTCAGGCGGAACTTCCTGTGCTTCAATTTCTGCCCATTGTCTCTTGTCCTGTCACATGGGGCAACTGAAAAGAGTTTGTCCCCGTCCCCTTGACACCCTCCCTTCAGGTACTTGTACACATTGATAAGATCCCCCCTCAGTCTTCTCTTCCCCAGGCTGAAGAGGCCCAGCTCTCGCAGCCGTTCCTCATAGGGCAGATGCTCCAGCCCTCTGATCATCCTCGTAGCCCTATCCTAGACTCTCTGCAGTAGCTCCATGTCTCTCTTGTCCTGGGGAGCCCAGAACTGGACACAGGACTCGAGATGAGGCCTCCCCAGGGCTGAGTAGAGGGACAGGATCACCTCCCTCGACCTCATGGCAACACTCTTCCCAATGCACCCCAGGAGACCATTGGCCTTCTTGGCCACAAGGGCACATTGCTAGCTCATGGTCAACTTGTCACCCACCAGCACTCCCAGGGCCTTCTCGGCAGAGCTGCTCTCCAGAAGGTCAGCCCCCAGCTTGTACTGGTGCCTAGGGTTATTTTTCCGTAAGTGCAGGACTTTGCACTTTCCCCTGTTGAACTTCAGGAGGTTCCTCTCTGCCCAGCTCTCCAGCCTGTCCAGGTCTCTCTGAATGGCAGCACAGCCCTCAGGTGTGTCAGCCACTCCTCCCAGCTTTGTATCATTGGCAAACTTTCTGAGGAGGCACTCTTTCCCCTCATGCAGGTCAATTGATGAAGAAGTTGAACAGGCTGGGACCCAGTCCTGAGCTCTGGGTGATGCCACTTCTACCACAATGCAGAAATTGGCCATACCCCCTGCTTCCCATGGGAATGACTGCCTTGGAAAGGCTGGGGAAGTTGAGGGGCCAGTGAGGTACCAAGAAGGTATCTGGTCCATGTTAATCCATAACCATGCCCAAGGAAGATCTGGCCACTGCAGAGACTGACTGTCAAGTTTTTTAGACCAATGCTGTAATCATGTTTCCAGAGCTAAACTGAACAGGGCAGTAATCACCTGACTGCTAGACAACTGTAACCACAACTAAAACAAGCTCAAATCAGCTCTGGCCAAGACGAACCCAAGCCCTTGATAGTACTGTCAGGTCAGTGCAAATCCTGTGTATGACTTTTTCCATGAGTGACAAAATCGTATTTCCTGCACTATCCCAGAAGTCCCAGCAGTTTTGTCATTGTGGATATTTTCTGACCAAAGACTGCATGATGCACATGGGTGGACTCTGATGTCATTTCTGTGTCACAGTGAGTGTCTTGCAACGTCCTTTCACAGCTTCTAAGCTCTCGGTGCCGTGAGGTGGGGCAGGAGAACATAGTTGTTCAGCTGGTGATGCCACAGTGCTTGGATTGTAATATCCCTCCAGAATCTTCTATCTTCTATGTTTTTTTTTAACCCCTTTGTAACTGGTTTTTTTTTTACTTTTACTTTTTAAATCTTTTTTTTTCCATTTTAACCTTTCTTTTGCCTTTTACCTTTTTTTTTTTTACTTTTTTTACTTTTTTTACCTTTTTTAACAGTGACTCTAATAAAAGTTCTGTAACAAAAGTGTTAAACAGCATGTAAGTCAATGATAATAACTTTTTTTCAAATAAGATGCATTTGGACTTTGCTCTTGTTAAATTAAATAGGGTATGCAAAGGCTATGTCTTGATGCCAAATCATATGCACTTCTCCGTGCTCAGGTGCAAAGAAAGAGTGTCTTGCTATGCTAGTAACTATTCCAGAGCTGAGCATTTCGCTTTGACCATCTGTACTAGGACATTGTTAGCATGAAGCTTCATACTGTTTGGCCCAAACCAGCTAGTACTGACCCAAACTATCCTCAGAGTCAGGAATTAGCAACAGCCAGAGAAGTGTGGCTGAGGCCCCGATGCTTGGAAGTGTAATAGTAAGGACACAGGCTGTTTTGTGTCAGCAGGGCTCCAGGCCAGAAAAAAGTCCTGGCACATTTAATTCATGAGTCTAGACATAGGTTTTGGAGTGCAGCCATATTCAGGACAGGAGCCAGCAGAATAGGTGGAGGGTGGTCAGAGCACTGAACACTTCAATGTCACTCCTGCTCTGAGAGAAAGTTGACTGCACTCTCCACCTTGCAAAGTAGTTTGCGGTAAAAATAGAGAATGGGGGCTTGCTAAGTGGTCAGACATCTGTGCAGGGCAGTTGTGCACAGCAGGGAGCAAGCTGGAAAGCGAAACTCCATCCTTTAAGGGGCAGTAAGCTGCTCTGCAGCATGCCCTAGGTTTGCTCCCATCACTGGTTAAAATCTCTTGCTTCCTCCCAGGATAGGGTTATACTGCAGTTAATGCTTGGGTACCTGGACATTTGTAATGTAATCCTGCCTGGCTCTCCCCTCTTGGATAGAGTCTTGGGCAGGGCTGATGGCAGAGAGTGTGAGATTTGAAGTCAGCTGCTGCTCATTCCAATAAGGCCAGGAAAGAGGCTGAGCAAGGTAAGTATGTAAAGACTGAGCAGAGAAGACCTGACTGTTTCAAGCAGAGATAGATCTGGTTTTATCACTGACTAGGGAGCTCAGGCCCTGTTATGAGTTGAAGCAGCTGCTGCTGGCAATACTGGAAAATGAGAACAGATGAAGATGGGACCAGGACAAACTGTGAGGAGAGCCTGGAATGGATGGTATCATTCCAAAGGGAATGACAGGCTGCATTGAACAAGCACAGGGCTGATAAGCAGGGACAGCCGATCAGCTCTGAACACAGTGTTTCCTTTACCCTCTTTTCCCTTCCCAATCAAACAACCTGCTTCCATCTAACACTTCCTCACTGGCCTGTTTCATTGCCTTTGTACTCTTATTTGTTGTTTCTGACGTGGTTACCTCTGTAGTTCAGTCAATGATCCTGGTAAGCCAGCACTCCCTTTTCACTGTCCTTTAACATCTTTCCCTTGGAATACTTCTCCTTCATTATCGTTTGCCTTAGGAGAGAAAAGGAGGAAAAGGGTTTCTTTCGTAAGGCAAAAGGGGAATAAGAACTTCCAAATAGTAAATTAGGGAATAAGGGTTTTAAACCTTTCTCAGCTAAAGCGTGACCTGTTTGTCACTTCTCAAGGAGCCTGCCCTTGCCAGCAGAGTACTATGGGATCACGATCTTCTCCACTTCTCCTCACAGCAGAGAGTGTGAAGGATGCAGAGGGGCAGCCAAGCTTCCTGAGTCTGGTGGGGAAGAAGTCCTCTGAGAGGGAAGTCCTGTGCTCTTTGTACGCTTAATCTAATGCCATTTATATATTACAGACTAACCTATTCCCTTCAACTGTTAGATTTCCATGTGGAAATCTATGAGGGAAGTCTGACCAAATTAAAGTTGATGACACTGGGATGTAGTACAGTGTGTCGATGGATTGTCAGCCTTAGCAAAATAATTTCTTCTCTTATCCTATAGGCTGAAATAAATATTGCAGCTCCCAGTATGAATGAGGAGAAGTGAATGAGAACTGGCCAAAGCCGGGATGTGCTCAGCGAAAGCAGAAGAGGGAGTTGAACTGGCAACTGGTTCATGGGACGGGAAAGCAGGACCCAGTGCAAAGAGGCCTGGCTGGGCCAGATGGCAGTAAGAGGGCAGCCCAGTGCTGAGATGGCCAGTGGTTGCAGTGGGCACTGAGCTGGAGCTGTGGGAGCCACCAGCATGGGAAGCCCCAACGTGCCGGTACCCTGGGCAAGCACACAAGGTTGGTGTAAGTGCACCTAACTGAGTGTTTTCCCCTGAATTGTGCCCATTTCTCTTCTATTTTAGTCAAATACTCTCAATAAAACTATACTGTGTAGCTTATTTCTTGACTATATTCTTCAAGTAACATTTTTTTTTCTCTGAGCTCATGTAGACTAAAGGTGTCTTTATAGGGACTTATAAGTCCTTATATACATGCTTACAAATTGTTTTCTGAGGTTTATTCTCATAAAAAAAATTTGGGGTTTTCAGGTTTTGTAATCCCTGCAGCAAGATGAGAAGGCTTTTCTGTCTTTACGACCTACAGTGCAGGCAGCAGCTTATGGAAAAATATGTAAAGTACTATTATACTCAGAGTACTGAATATTAAGTAAGATATACCAGATGATGATGTGAAAGGGATGAGTCCTATAGAATTAGACCACAGCATATAGTTAGGTGGTATAACACAGTGAATGGAGAATGATACATTAGAAAGGCAGCTCTTTCCATGGATCTTGAATAGATAGTATGTAGACAAGGAATACTTTTATACTTTACTACATTTGCTACTATCAGTCTTTTTTTTTTTTTTTTTTTTTTTTTTTTTACCAGAAGCAGATATTAATTCAAAGGGACTTCTTTTAAAAGACTAAGACTGATGGGGAATTTGTAATGTGTTTTGGTTGTCCAGGGTATATGAGTGAAATTCTTAGTTCCTTTAATCTAAATAATTTTGAAAGAATTTTACAGGCTTAATTAAGAAACATTAATACATATTTTATAAGGACTGCCTGAAAAAGTCCACAAAGTCAGACTAAAGGGTGATATATGTTAGGTGGAAAATGGACTTCATAGAATCAGTAAGGTTGGAAGGGACCTCTGGAGATCATCTAGTCCAATCTCACCGCTCAGCAGGGTCACCTAGAGCATGGTAGACAGGGTTGCATCCAGGCAGGCCTTGAAGATCTCCAGAGAAGGAGACTCCACAACCTCCCTGGGAAACCTTTGCTCCGTCACTCTCACAGGGAAGAAATTCCCCCTCACGGTCAGGCAGAACTTCCTGTGCTTCAATTTCTGCCCATTGCCTCTTGTCCTGTCACATGGGACAACTGAAAAGAGTTTGTCCCCGTCCCCTTGACACCCTCCCTTCAGGTACTTATAGACATTGGTAAGATCCCCCCTCAGTCTTCTCTTCCCCAGGCTGAAGAGGCCCAGCTCTCGCAGCCGTTCCTCATAGGCAGGTGCTCCAGCCCTCTGATCATCTTCGTAGCCCTACGCTGGACTCTCTGCAGTAGCTGCAGGTCTCTCTTGTTCTGGGGAGCCCAGAACTGGACACAGGACTCGAGATGAGGCCTCCCCAGGGCTGAGTAGAGGGGCAGGATCACCTCCCTCGACCTCATGGCAACACTCTTCCCAATGCACCCCAGGAGACCCTTGGCCTTCTTGGCCACAAGGGCACATTGCTAGCTCATGGTCAACCTGTCATCCACCAGCACTCCCAGGGCCTTCTCAGCAGAGCTGCTCTCCAGAAGGTCACCCCCCAGCTTGTCCTGGTGCCTAGGGTTATTTTTCCCCAGATGCAGGACTTTGCACTTTCCCCTGTTGAACTTCAGGAGGTTCCTCTCTGCCCAGCTCTCCAGCCTGTCCAGGTCTCTCTGAATGGCAGCACAGCCCTCAGGTGTGTCAGCCACTCCTCCCAGCTTTGTATCATTGGCAAACTTTCTGAGGAGGCACTCTGTCCCCTCGTCCAGGTCGCTGATGAATAAGTTGAATAGGGTGCGACCCAGTACTGAGCCCTGGGGGAAACCACTAGCATGAATAAAGTTTGCACAGCTATTTTTGAAAGCTGAATTCCTTTCTTGTCAAAATATGCTCATTACCTTTTAGAACTAAAAATAATTCATTATTTATATACCTAAACAACTGTTGTTAAAGTGAAATGAAAAATAGGGTTCAGAATTCTCCTGAGTAATGAATTACTTGCAAATGAGACCAGAATAAGTCAATGCATTTTTGTAGCCTCATTCTTAATCACAGTTTTAAGCAACATTGTTGTTAAATGAGTGTAAAAGGTTCATCAGTCCAGTTCTATAGTGGCTTTGGAATAGTCAACATTTATTAATTATTTATTAATTAATATCTTTTTGAAGAAAATTTGGGGAACAGTTAAAAATGCAAGTTAGTTATGTTTGACTAGTAGTTTGATATTTTTAACTTTGGTCCTGTTCAGTCTCTACAAAATACATTGTTCATGTTGATACTGGAAGACTAGATTTTAGCAACCAGTATTTGCATTTTTATAAGATCTAAGCATGATGTGCTTAATATGTTATAGTAAGATTTTGTATTCTTTTTTGACATGATTGTTGTCTAACAAATTCTTATAAATAAAGAGCAAAATCTTAGTAAACATTTCATGTAGATACTAAAATATAAATACATAGTAAGTTGTACATCATACAAGAGATCATTATTCCAACTGATCTGAAGTATGTGGCAGGGCAGTGTTCCTAGTATTTCACGTTTTTTTTCTCTGAAATAGTAAATACTCTATACAATTTTTCAAAATACTGAATGAATTTAGAAAATAGTCAGTGGGCAACTGATTATTAAATTTTACTTAAAATTTCTATTAAAAATGAAGCATTGTGCACAATACTTCCTGTATCATATTTATGGTTGATGCAGCAATGAGGAGATGTAACGGTGGCTGAACTTTTCAGGGTTATGAGGTGCAAGTGAGAATAGCAAGCGACAAAAAAGCAGGGAGGAAAGGGAAGGAGAGTAAATGCTGTGAGGATACTATCTGAGGACAAGTTATATGCCATATCTCACTTTGAAGCAACTTTCTTTCCCCTCAGAAGTGGATGGCCTAATATGTATGTATGCCCATTATAAAGAGTCATTGGCCTGCACTGTCGGCTGATCTGTGCTGGGGCATTGTCCATATTGTTTCCAGGAGATTTGCATATAAAAACGGTTATATATGAAAAAGTAGCTGCTCTGTGCAGTTATAAATTTCCAAAGCCTTTTAAAGTCAATATAACGAAGGATTTCAAAAGAAGAAACTGTAGAGTTCATTTCTGGCATTATGATTTTTTTTTTTAGAAAGTCTTATACTATATGTCCCAGCAAAATATTTAAGTGATTAATTCATGTAAAAACTAACAGAATATTCATAGTGAGTATGGAAAGTATGTGTTCCACCTCAAAATATTGTAGATCCTACAGAAAAAAAAAATCATGTTTCCTAGCTCCAAATAAACTCTGCTTCTAGCTTATGCATAATTAAGTGGTGACAGATAATGTAAACACCTACATACCATACATCACAGAATCACAAAACCCTTGAGGTTGGAAGGGTCCTCTGGTGATCATCTGGGTCAACCCCTCCCCCCCCATCAAAGCAGGGTCAACTAGGGCAGGTTGCCAAGGACCATGTCCAGTCAGGTTTTGTGCCTCTTCAAGGACAGTGACTTCACAACCTCTTCGGGCAACCTGTTCTCAGACCGTGAACCTTGACTACCCTCACAGTAGAATGAGGTTGCTCATCCTGTCACTGGATACCACTGAGAAGGAGCTGGCTCCATCTTCTTGACTTCCTCCTAAGAGATAGCCTGGGGAGGCCAGCACTGAGCACAGCATTCCAGATGTGGCCTCACTAACACTGAATAGAGGGGAAGGATCACCTGCCTTGACCTGCCAGCAAGACGCTACCTAATGCAGCCAGGATACTGTTGGCCTTTTTTGCTGTGAGGGCACACTGGTGGCTCATGTGCAGCTTATTGCCCACCAAGGCCCCCCAGGTCTCTCTGCAAAGCTGCTTTCAGCCTGATGGACTGCCCCCAGCCTGCTCTGCTGCCTAACTTGGCATTTTCCTTTGTGGAACTTCATGAGGTTCCTGTCTGCCCATTTCTCAGGGCTGCTGAGGTCCCTCTGAACATCAGTACACTGCCTGCTGTATCAGCCAGTCCTCGGAGTTTTGTATCACCTGCAAACTTGCTGATGATGCACTCTGTCCCATCGTCCAGGTTATAATGCAGAAATTAAACTGTACTGGCCGCAGTATAAACCTCTAGAATTCTTCGCTACTAACTGGCCACCAGATGGACTTTGTGGTGCTGGTCACAGCCCTTTTAACTTGAAAATTTAGCTAGTTCTCAATCCACCTCACTGTCCATTTATATAGTTTGTTTTTCTTGAGTTTTTCCGTGAGGATATTCCAGAAGACAATGCCAGAAGCCTTACTAAAGTAAAAGTAAATAGCATCCACTAATTTCTCTTCATTTAATGAACCAGTCATCTCATCATAGAAGGCTACCAGACTGGTGAAGCATGATTTTCCCTTTGTAAATTCATGTTGATTGCTCCCAATCATCTTCTTATCCTTCATATGCATGAAAATGACTTTCAGGAGGATTTGCTCCATAAACTTCCCATGCACTACGGTGATGCTGATTGGCCTATATAGTTCTCCGGAAACATGTCCTTGCCTTTCTTGAAGATAGCAGTGATATTTTCTTTCTTCTGCTCCTCTGTTGGTCACCACGAACTTTCAAAGATCATCTAAAGTGGCCTCACAATGACATTGGCCAGCTCCCTCAGCATTCACTGGTGCATCCTATATGTCCCTTTTTTTTAAGCGTTCCCCAACGTGATCCTCCTCCACTGAGGGTAAGGCTTCCTTACTCCAGACTTTACCACTGGTCTCAGGAAGCTGGGATTCTTGAAGCCCAGTCTTACCAGTAAAGACTGAGGTGAGGAAGACATTGAGTACTTGGACTTTTTCTGTGTCCTTTGTCACCAGGTCCACTGCCTCATTCAGCAGCAGGCCCACATTTTCCCTAACCTTCCTTTTGCTGCTGATATACCTTTAGAAGCCCTTCTTGCTCCCTTCATGTCCCTCACCAGATTCAACTCCAAATGGACTTTGGCTTTCTAACCCCATCCCTGCATGCTCGGATGATGTCTCTGGATTCCTCCCAGGTCACTTGTCCCTGCTTCCACCTCCTCCTGTATGCTTCCTTATTATGTTTAAATTTTGCCAGGAGCTCCTTGTTTATCCATGCAGGCATCCTACCACCTTTGCTTGACCTCTTGAATGTGAGGTTGGACCATTCTTGAGCTTGGAGGAGGTGATCCCTGAAAATCAGCCATTTCTCCTGGACTGCTCTTCTCTCCAGAGCCATAACCCATGGGATTTCTTCCAAGTAGATCCCTGAAAAGGCCAAAGTTTGTTCTCTGAAGACCAGGGTTTTGATCCTGCTGTTTGTCATGTTTCCTCCACTCATGGTCCTGAATTCCATCATCTCATGGTCACTGCAGCTGAGACTACCTTTGCATTCCTCGCCTGAGCATGATTTTTAAAGAAAAAGTTAAGAATAGAGCTGTAAAAGAAGTATGTTTAAACTGAATTTTATGTTTACAAATCATTAAGAAAAAGAAGCAGAGTCCCTGTATGGCAGACTCTGACCTAATAATCAGATGCACATCTTTGTAGAGATTGTATTAAGTTGCATTCAGGCAGAGATTTTATTCATCTTGATTTATTTTTTTATTGATGAAATCTCCTGTGCCAAAGACTGTTAAAATAATTGTTTTGTTCAAATAATTATTTCAATTGTTAAAAGTCATAAATGTGTTGTGAATTCTCTCATTTTAGTAGCCCAGATGGACTATGCTTTTAATTGTCCTGCCACATTTTTTTTTTCTGACACTGAGGAGAGCAAGTATTATAGGAGAGAAAAGAGAAAGATCTTCCCTTCACTTTACATATTTGTATACTTCTTAACCAGATAGCTCAGGAACCACAGGGGTAAGATGGACAGTAGGTTGCTCTCATTAGATGACAAGAACATCTGGTTTTGGAAAAACATATACCAATCACAATCTGTGACTGCAGAGAAAATGATGTTGATCTTTCTGTTGCTAAATTGCCTACTCATGCAAAAACAAGTTAATCCTTGGTTACAGTCTTTTATTTTTGCTATGATCAAAGTTGCATAACTGGGGCCATTTTCTTTTAATGTTTCCTTCCTCCCTCTTTCCATTCCACAATGTTGTCTGAACTTTGAAGTTTTTACTGGTATCTTTCAATCTCTCTGATTATCTGCAAAAAAAAGTGGAAAATAAGACATACGGCATCTTGCTCATTAGGAGAGTTGCTTTAAAACTTACTCAGTCATTATTAGTAGTAAATCTAAGGTATTCAGCAAAATATGTGCACATCAAAGAGATCAGAGAAATGGTATTTAATTTATTACCCACCTAGTGCTTTTTCACAGGACCTTATATGTTTACTGAATTTGAAAGAGAGAGCTGCTTTTATGCAGTATTCAGCACTACAAAAATAAGCAGGGTAAGGTTCCATTTGGATTTAGAAGTCTTCAGGAGTGTTTCCTGCCTAAAAGTATATCTAAATTTTTCACAGAGTAGTGAGATTAGAAGGGACATCTGAAGATTGTCTAGTACAGCCCCCTCAGAGGAGGCTCAAAGCAGGGTCTGCTTGAGCAGGTGCTCAGGACTGTGTCAAGGCAGATTTTGAGGATCTCTAAAGATAGATGCCCACCTCTCTGGGCAACCTGTTCCAGTGCTTGACCAGTAAAAGATTTTAATGCTTAATTGGAATTTATTCTGTTTCAATTTGTGCTGATAGTATCTTGGCCTGTCACTGAATGCCACTAAAAAGGAACTGGGTCCATCTTCTTTCCTCCCTCCCAACAGATATTTACACACACTGATAAGATCCCTAAGCCTTCTTTTCTCGAGTCAAAACAGTCCCAGCTCTCTCAGCCTCTCCTTGTATGTCAGATGCTCCAGTCACTTCATCGTCTTTGTGAATTTGCTCTGTGTGTTCATCTTTCTTTTACTGAGGAGGCCAGCACTGGGCACAGCACTCCAGATGTGACTTTACCAGTGTTGAGGGGAACGATCACCTGCCTTGACCTGCCAACAAGACGCTACCTAATGCAGCCAGGATACTGTTGGCCTTTTTTGCTGTGAGGGCACACTGGTGGCTCATGTGCAGCTTATTGCCCACCAAGGCCCCCCAGGTCTCTCTGCAAAGCTGCTTTCAGCCTGATGGACTGCCCCCAGCCTGCTCTGCTGCCTAACTTGGCATTTTCCTTTGTGGAACTTCATGAGGTTCCTGTCTGCCCATTTCTCAGGGCTGCTGAGGTCCCTCTGAACATCAGTACACTGCCTGCTGTATCAGCCAGTCCTCGGAGTTTTGTATCACCTGCAAACTTGCTGATGATGCACTCTGTCCCATCATCCTGGTCATTAATGAAGATATTTTTGCCCAAAAGGTAATAGATTCAGAGTGTTCTGAAAATGAGTTTATAATAAAAATCTTAAGCTTTGAATCTTGATCTAGAAGTCTTGAAGATGTTGAAGATGTTCTTGAAGATGGCCAAGAAGTAGGACCCAGGCAACTATAGGTCGGTCAGCCTCACCTCCATCCCTGGAAAGGTGATGGAACAGCTCATTCTGGATGTCATCTCCAGACATATGGAAGAGAAGAAGGTGATCAGGAGTAGCCAGCATGGATTCACCAAGGGGAAATCCTGCTTAACCATTCTGACAGCCTTCCATTGTGTACCTTGACTTCAGTAAGGCTTTGGACACTGTCTCCCATAACATCCTCCTAGATAAGCTCAGGAACTGTGGGTTAGACACACACTGTCTAACCCACACAGTGATGTGGATTGAGAACTGGCTGAAAGGCAGAGCTCAGAGGGCCGTCATCAGTGGTGCAGAGTCTAATTGGAGGCCTGCGGCTAGTGGCGTCCCCCAAGGCTCAGTACTGGGTCCCATCCTGTTCAACTTCTTCATCAGCGACCTGGACGTGGGGACAGAGTGCCTCCTCAGAAAGTTTGCTGATGATCCCAAGCTGGGAGGAGTGGCTGACACACCTGAGGGCTGTGCTGCCATTCAGAGAGACCTGGACAGGCTGGAGAGCTGGGCAGAGAGGAACCTCCTGAGGTTCAACAAGGGCAAGTGCAGAGTCCTGCACCTACAGAAAAATAACCCTAGGCACCAGGACAAGCTGGGGGCTGACCTTCTGGAGAGCAGCTCTGCAGAGAAGGCCCTGGGAGTGCTGGTGGATGACAAGTTGACCATGAGCCAGCAATGTGCCCTTGTGGCCAAGGCCAATGGTCTCCTGGGGTGCATTAGGAAGAGTGTTGCCAGCAGGTCGAGGGAGGTGATTCTTGTCCTCTACTCAGTCCTGGTGAGGCCTCAGAGGGCTGGAGCACCTGCCCTAGGAGGAGAGGCTGCGAGAGCTGGGCCTCGTCAGCCTGGGGAAGAGAAGACTGAGGGGGGATCTTACCAATGTGTACAAGTACCTGAAGGGAGGGTGTCAAGGGGACGGGGACAAACTCTTTTCAGTTGTCCCGTGTGACAGGACAAGAGGCAATGGGCAGAAATTGAAGCACAGGAAGTTCCGCCTGACCGTGAGGGGGAATTTCTTCCCTGTGAGAGTGACGGAGCCCTGGCACAGGTTGCCCAGGGAGGTTGTGGAGTCTCCTTCTCTGGAGATCTTCAAGGCCCACCTGGATGCAACCCTGTCTACCACGCTTGTGACATGTTTGAGTGGAGAGGTTGTACTAGATGATCTCCAGAGGTCCCTTCCAACCTTACTGATTCTATGATTGTATGGTTTTGTGTTAACCTTCATTTATTTTTCTTTGCAGTTTGGAGCTTTATATGCATTTATGCATATGTATATATGAAAAAAAAGAGTTACTTGCTGATATATATTTACTTATGTTATTTAATAATGTATTTGCACAACTGCTTATCAATATCAAGGTATTTATCTAGGCCGTTCATCCAAACAGTTCCCACTTTAAGATTTAGCCACTGGCTCTCTATACTTGGTACTTTGGATATGCCTTTTTCTCTTTGGAAATCAAGAGATTTTAGTTTAACAGATATAGCCAGAACGTGTTATTTGGCATTCCAGGTTGGAGAAGGGCCCTTGGAACAGTCTAGTTCACTGGTACAGAAGGAGACAAAGGTTTGGTTTGCATTGAAGGAATTGTAGATCTTTCTGGGCAAATATTAAGGCTTTAGTGATTTATTAAGTAATGCAAATGATCAAACATAAATATAAGCAAAGGGGGAAGATCTAGATTTTAGTAGGAACAGTCCTGTGGGAGAATTGGAAAAGCAACTAAGCAGTATGAAAAGACTGAACTTGTGTGTCATTTTTGTTTCATTTCTGTCGGTGAAGTCAAGCCCCAGTAACGAATTAGGTGATTTTCTTTCCCATGTTTTTATAGGGATTGGCACTTACTTGTAGGCTATTGGCTTGGAATAACATTTGGGACTTTTCTTGGCAAAGAGAGAGGTTGTTGCATGTGACAGGAAAAGTGAAATTTGGGAGGATTTCTGTTTAATTAAGGGATAGCCTTGGCTCAGTATTTGCTTTGATCTTTCCCCAGCATCTGTGTGATGCCAAAGTCTATTTCATTTAGATTGTAACTGTAGAGGAAAAAAAATGCCTTTTAGTATTTCCAAGTTAAAAAAAAAAAAAAAGAAACAACCAAACAAGGAAATATAGAAGTATATTTGCTTTTTAATTTTGACTAAATTCATTTTCGAAGAGGAAATACATTTTGCTAATGATAGATGGACATAGCAGGGGAAAAAAGATCTTTCAATAAGAGTTCGAAAGATAGATTGGTCTCAATTATTTTTCTGCTTTCAGATGAAGTAAAAGATGAAGAGAACAGGAGGAAATGATAGGAAGAGCAGTATTAGACAGACCTAGCTTTTCTCCAAATTTGATTTATAAATCCTCAGCTGATGTTTTCTATATCATGTGATTTCATGGTTATTGACCTGTCTGCTCACATCCCTTTTTTTAACAACATACCAGTAAATTTTTGTGAATATATTTGCTGAACTTAAGTGGTAACATGAATATATGCATTAGAAAATTCATGTCTTTATTCATTTGCCCTGTTCAGTTTTAATGCCTTTAAATTTATTGAATCTGCCTTTACAAGGAGTCTATCTTTATATCTTTTATTGAAGGCCTTTAGGAAGGTGAATTTGGTAAATGTAAGCAAATATTTAAATTCTAGTAACTTCTTATAGTTTGATATTTGATATGCTTTTTAAGGAGGGAAAAGTTATAAATGAAATTAAAATCTCTACAATTTTAAAGATTTTTTAAAGGTTTTATAAAATAGAGGAACAAAAAGGAGAAAAACGGAAGAATATTTTGTGTTGGGGAAAGGCTAAATATCCAAATTTCTAAACTTTTTGTCTAAGGGAATTTTTTCATAAATTTTTATTTTTGAAGAATTTTTGCAGAGTGGAAGAAAATCTCATGAACTCCTATCTTTATTATCGTAGTAAGATCAAGGTACAATTTTAGTAGGACATATACAAACAGAACTTGGTTTATTTTGAAAATTCCCTCCATCAGGAATTGCACATGGAATTATATGATATGCTAGAAAGGGCATATGGATTGACAAACAGAACACAAACTAACACTTCAGTAATGAAAAATAATGGCAATAACGAAAACAAACAACTGCCAAACAAACTGCTTAAATACTGTGCAGATTCTCGCAGCATATAATCTTTTTGCCTAGTTGACTATATCGGTTGTAGTGAAGTAAACCAAACCAGGGAATGTTTCTGGGCAGTGAATTCAGCCGTCTGTTCTCTCAGTCTGTTAGAATGATGTTGGTTTTGGCATAGGTTAAATAGTATTTTTCCATATAACATCCTAGGTAAGCGCTGGGAGTTAGCTGGGACAGGGACTATTCCCCCAAAGCAATTTGTGCATAGTCCTTTACTTGATGGCAAAGGAGATGATTAACATTATGGACCTGAGCTATTCCCTACCAGTTGGCCTCAGTGACAGAGAACGATCCTGGCTCCTTTCTGTGTATTGGCTTTTTGATCCTATTATACACATACTAGCTTGCTTTGGGAGGAAATTTGGGTGATCCCTGATGACTTGTACTCTCTCTACTTAGGGAGATGTCAGGACTGTAGTATTTATGTTAACCTGTCTTAAATTGTTTGAATGATATCCCTGATGAGTATAATACATCTTTATGTTATAAAAGAAATAGATTTTTTTTCATCATTACAATGTCTCCCTGAACAGAAGACTGGTGATATGAAAAGGTACCTGAGAGGAATATAAATACACATTAGATGCTTCTAAAAACTATTATATCCAACTGAAAAAAATTATTACACCTTTAAAATAATATTTCTTTTCCTAGTAGGTTCTAAATTGTTATTTAGTCATATTATTTACTGAATATGTGTTTACAGCATTCAGCCTATTTTTGTGCTAAACAGATTTTTGTTAATATGTAATTTATGATGTGTTTCTGATTACAGATCTCCTGAAATTTTAATTGTCAGAAAAATAAAAAAGCCAATCTAAAATACTGGCACACTGGTTTTCAGAAGAAAAACATTTACAAAAAAGCTACTATCCAGCATGGGAATGTGGTTGACCACTTGAAACTAACCTGTCTCTCTGGAATGTTATTTAGTTGTTTCAAAAGTGTAGAGGATTAGATTAGCTGGAAGATTACTGAGTTGAAACAGAAAATACATGTATGCTCCTTTTTACTCTAATCTTAATCCAGAATGTTGAATCCCATGGCATCCCACAGCTCAGGAGCAGGTGAAAAATATCTGCACCTTTTGACTTAGTTTGGACCGTTAGCAGGAATTATCTCCAAGTTCATAGTTCCTTATTCATTTCAGAGTTATCTGTTTTTCTGGAGAAGCATGTGATGTCACTTAGGCTTGAGTTAATTCTTTACTTCTCTGGAGTGGACAGCATAACAGAAATCATAACCAAGAATAAGACTATTTAGGTAATAGTAATATTGATATCTCACATAGTCTTTACTCAATATAAACAACTTTTATATTCTGATTTCCATAGATGACTGATATGCATTGAAGACTCCAAGTTCTCAGAAAATACTGATTTTGTTATTTTTACACTCTTTAAAAAATTTTGATTAGAGAAGTTTTGACTGAATAACCCACTTTATCAGTTCATACTGTCATTGGTAGTGCTGATCTATGTAGATTTTAAGCAAAAATGTTGTAGGAATTAGAAAATAAAAAAACTTGAAATATGTCCTTTCTTAAGGGATAGTAGATCTTCTATAGAGGTCAACAATTATTTTGCCTGTAGAGTTGAATTTTATTTTGAATGTACATAGGAGGGAAATCTCGTTATGATGTTCTTTCAAGTATAGAAGTATTGCATATAAGTACTGTTCTATTTTGCAACCAGATCCTGGCAGTGAGTTCAAATTAATAAAGTATTTGAGGGTTTATCCAATTAAATTAGTTTTATTGTAAAAGCAGTTTCATATCTTTATACTTTTTCTCAGAGATATTTTTTGATGTTACTGAGCCAAATTTTCTTAATTCTGCAATTCCACTGGAGTCAGCAGAAATACGTTCATATAAAAGATTAAAAATTGTCTTTATGATGCCACTAAGTACATATATCATGTAAGAATTGTGAAATTTTTGTGATCTTTGTTAACATTTAATCTATTTATTTTTTAATGAACTAAGAGTAGTTTGGATAATGTACCTGAATCTTATTGTTCCTTGTGAATTTCAGTTCTATTTATATATATAAAAAAAGTCTGATCAGCAAGAAGGAAGAGAAGGAATATTAATTTAATAAATTAATCTTATTTTTGTCCAAGGGCATTGACTAGGTGGAACTACAGAAGATGAGGGAAAAAAAGTCTGAAGGAGTTGGCAATAAAGATTGGATGGCAATTAGGTTTCTTGTCATAGAAGACATTATTCTAGGATATCCTCCTTGTAGGAGTGGCAAAATGGCCTACTTTTAAAATAAGAAATATGGGCATTTGTATTAACAGGAACTAGACTCTCATATCCAAAATTCAGTCTTATCTAGTGTCTCAAGAATTATGTTTGGAGTTATGAATTGTTCTTTGCCATATAAACAATCTTTTTCTAAAAAAAAGAGAGAACCACTACCAAATAAAATATTAGAAAAAAAATCCTTTTCCCTAGCTTGTTTGTGCATGCAGCATAATCAATTCCCATATTAATTTGAATTATATACAGTCAGCTTTGGCATCTTTTATCTTTTTTTAATTGAAAAGTATTTTCAGCTGAAATGATCATTGGCACTGAGTTTATAGAAGGTTAATTATATTACAGTAATTAATTCTACCTCACTTTGCACATGTGTTGTTATGCTGGCACATATTTTAGGGCCTTTATCATACTTCAGGTCTTTTGTTTTTGCCTTGGCAGAAGTGACGTTTCCCTCTCCTCAGAAATTGTGGCTTTCTTTAGCTACTTCTGCTACAAATACTAGTTAAAGTATGTATTTTTATCCTCTTAGCTAAGCTTTTCTGAAGAGATGTGGTTTTATATTTTTTTGTGTTGAGGCCAATCTGTGTATCTCAAACAACTCTGCAATTTTTTACTTCTGTTTCTATGGAAAAGCTACTAGTGATTCCAATGAGGGAAAAAAAAAAGGAAAAAAAGAAGGACTAAAGGACTGCCTGAAGGTTTCACGGTGCCTTTGAGGCACAGCCTTGCTCTGACAGCAGTGGAGAGCTGTTCCTAGGGGAATCTGGAAACTAAGGTAGCAGCATTCAGCAAAAGCTCATCCAGTAGAGAGAGTTCATCAGTGGAGAGACCTCTGTGGCTGGAGAGGATTGCTCTGGTAATATATTAAGTAACTAATCAGCTCAACTGTCCAGCATATAACTATCTGTCATCATGGTTCACTTGCAATCTCAAATGCTCTTAGTGTTTTTTTCAAGCATTCAAACAGCTCTGACACAAAACTGTTTCTAAACTGATTCTAAAACATCTGAATTCAGATATCTGGAAAATGTGGGTTTTGTTACTTTTGTGCTTTTAAACAGTGGTGAAGGAGAGGCATACGGGTGATCTAGTAGCGGCCTGCAACTAGTTGAAGAGCAGTTAAGAAGCTGATGGAGTCAAAATCATCTGGGTACTGCCAGATATTGGAACAAGGGCTCAAGTTGCTACTTGAGTTGTTCGGGGTGAGGGTTAGGACAAAAGTTTGTTAGAGGTAGTGCAGCACTGCAGCAGGTTGCTCAGAGAGACTGTCAAACTTCTGTGCTTTGAGGTTTTCAAGACTTGGCTGGACAAAGCCGCAGCTGAACTGATAAACTGATGTTGGTCATAGTTCTACTTGGAGCACAAGCTTGGACTACAGACCTCCAGAGGTCTTTATTGTTGATGTGATCCTGTATTTTGTGATCCTTAAGTGGATCAGACGGACCCTAACAGGTGGTCACTCAGTTTAAGCCAGTCACTGTGTGTACTGACGCTGGAAGAGATGGGTCACCCTGCCTGCCTAGCAGGGGGCTGTACTGTTTCATTCTCCTTTTGAGTCAGGCTTAATCTCCAGAAGGATATAATGTTTCCAGCGGAAAATCGTTCTTTTTAACTATTGATTTTCGGTCTACTACTGACCTGATCTGACTTTTCCTGGAGCCATTTGTTTGCTAATTCTAGCGCAGTAGCTGGAATGTGTGGGTAAGGCCACACTGCAGCTTTAGACTCGAAAGGCCACCCTTGGAAACACAATGCGATTATATAAAGCAGAAGATAAACACAATTTTTAAATACAACTTTTTCTTCTCTTCTTTGGTCATTGGTAGTTCATATTTTGAGCAAAATATCCTTCACTTTCTTAAAAAGCTGCAAATACTGAAGAATCAGTTTACCCAAACAAGTGTACACAGGCATAAAGGCAAGACAGGGTAAAAGAGAAGACATCAGGGAGAAGCTCATATTCATTTTATGGCAGTGATGTCAAATTATGGCTCTTGTTTAGGGCAACAAAATTCAGAGTAGAAAACAAGATTAGACATAAATCCATTTGGATGAATGAAAATTCTTGTATTTTAATAGGAAACTGTTTTGGGAGACAGCACGAATTAATTAGTCCTGCAAATTTGAGGAACTCTCAGATATACTTTAATGGAATCCATATCTACCAGTATACAGTGCTTATACACAGACATCATGCAGATTTTAGACTATCTGCCATCAATTTTCAGTTACTTTTTAAAAATATTGGGACGATATTCGAGGAATAATTTTCTAATGCTGAAAATATTTGTTTCTCAAAAGAAGGTAATTTTTTCCCCTCTTGTTCTTAAGTCCTTTCTCTAACTTTTCTAAAATGTAGACACTGAAATTGAGTTTAGTGTTCAAACATCAAGGAGTGGTCTAACTCTTGTCACAAGGAGGAAAGGTACTATTTCCTATCCTCCTTGTTATCAATTATTAAAGATTTTTTTTTCTCATCAATTTTTTGTGAAGGTCATGCTTTGTGGATTATCTACTGTCAGACCTAAAACCTTCTCAGAATCATGTCTTTTCACAATACAATCTACGTCTCATAAATACAGTCTTCCTTATTCTGTTTTGTTCTGTGACCTACCATTTGGCAGTGCATATTGTGAGATTAGCCCATCTTTGGGGGGGGGGGGAGTTGGGAAGATACATATACCATTTATTTGGGCCAGTCTGCCCTTTGAGTCCACAAATCACACCAGACTCATAGCCTATGTACCTTCTCAGAGTCCATTTCTGTCTCAGATATGTGATGGAGCAGGCCACTGACTATTAAACAGCAGCTTATTTGAGTAACAGATAAATAGAAAAAGGCTACACGCATTCAGTGAAATATATTACATTTTATGCTCAAGGAAAGAACTTAACCCCTAGCAAATTGCATGGTTTTAACAGATAACAAATTACTTAAACACTTTATTTGCATTTTGAAAACTTGCTGTATTAAAAGTAGCCTTCAAAAACGATTTTCTTGAACAATATTTTCACGTGGGAATATGATCCGTCTAGCTGCTGCGCATGCGTGATTGCTGGCCTAGTAATTGATCATTTATGTGTATTTATAAACTTACATTCTATGTTTACTTTCATAAATATGTTAGCTGACTTTTTTGAATATTTTTAAAAAGGTATGTGGAGTTAGATATTTTCATGACTTTGTTTTGTACTTTACTTTGAAGACAATTAAAAATATGTAGCTGCTTTAAAAATGGAAAGAGTGTGGATATGTAAATGATCCAAAACTACAATCTCTTTTGAGGAAGATGACTTTGCGTTCCTTGCATTCTATCTTCTCAGTGAGTTAATAAGATTTGGGGACATTTGCTATGTGTAGAACCAAGAGTCTGATGAATCCCTTGTCTCTAATTAAAATGAAAACTCATTAAAAAGATCATGTTGGGCCTTTAAGTGAATGATTACAAAAACAGCTGTGCAGCAAACACTACTGCTATTCAGCAGAGACAGTGTGGAGGATATTTCTTCAGTTCTAGATACTTTTGGATTTAGAGGAATGTGTAGATGTCCATCTTGACTGGAGATTTGTCATTTGTCTTGTCTACCGTTGGCTGTGAAATACATATTTCTTAACTTTTCCCACATAAGTAATTGAAGGAAAAAAAGCTATTCTTCCATTACTTTATCATTTTATTCCTGAGAAATAATGGAGATGTGCATGTCCTGTAACTGATTTTTTTTTCTAGAGGTCTCTTCTGTTGTCGGTCTTCTCTAGTATGAATATGGGATGAGTTAGTACCATTACTAAGGTATGCAGAGACTGTGATGTCTCTGCTTGTTTGACACTTGTTTTACCTCCATCTTTCCACACTTCATGTGGTTAGTTTGTTCATAGTCAAATAGATATACGCATTAAACAAATGAATCCAGAAGGCAGAGGTGGCACAAATAACTTAGGAAGGGACCTTCGATTCTGGAAGTATTCTTTTTTTAAACATAAATGCAAAAAGTGTTTCTGATCTATAATTCCTAACTCTAGCTGCTACTGGAGATTAAATTTGGAAATAGTTGCTAAGAGTGCTTTAGTTTTTAGGAATTGTCTTAGGCTTGCCTGGAGGTCTATTATAATAGCTTTTTTTAACTGTGATAGCAACTGCATAATGACCAGGTAATTATTACCCAATCTGTGTAAGTTTTAGCTTAGTTTTGTAGGACTGTGTAGTAGAAAGCTAATTTTTATCAAATATTGTTATGTTTCTGTGACTAATATCACAGTAAGTTGTTACTCTGTGTAAATGAACTGTGTATGACCCTAGAAGAAAGAAGTTGCATAGAGGAGTACAGACAAGGAATGACAACAGGGGAATTAAAAAGGTGAGCACATAGGATGATACCATAGACCTCAGGGCTATAAAGAATTCACCAGTGTTCAATTACTGATCATTAAAGGAATGCATCTTTTGGAAGAAAGCAAAATCAGTTTTAGAATCACAAAGGGAAAAAACAAGCATCCAATGTATATAAAACATAGTAAAACCTACTGTATAGAACAAATTTAAATGGTATGTGGAACTGCAGATCAAAGAAAAAAGATTTAAAGCATTATTAGAAAATGTATAAAAGTAACATCCTAAAATGAGGAGGAAAAAAGTTCCATTATCATCATCATACTCCTCACAGTGAAGAACTCGAGTCTGAAAACTTGCTGTAACCTTCTGCCACTGCCCACACAAAAGTCATTGGGTTTGAACTCAGAGAGACATTGTAAGGATAGGGCTAACACTGCAGGAAGAAAGAATAGGTTACCAGGAGTGTGTTAATAAGGTTTTCATCTGCTTTATTATGAAACTTCTTCTGTAATAATATTTTTTATTTTCTGTCTTTTTCTGTAATGATTTGATTTGGGCTAGGTGTTTTTTCTTTTTTTCATTAGTGAAGATATTAATTTGGGTAACAAATTACTGGCTTTACATACGTAATATGTTCCTTTGGTCCATGTAAACTGCTCAGATTTTAATGAAACAACTTGGTATAGAATGGAGGCAATTTAAGGTATAATTTGGAAGTGACACAATTTACCACATTGTTGTATATCTCCCACAGAATTGACCTAAACTAATGAATTTGGTAGTGCTTGAATCAGCTGCTTCTGAGAACTGATTACATCTAATCTGAGGATTCTGTTTTCTCACCTACATACCATATGTTATTTTATTTATTAGAATTGGTTTTTCTGAAGAGGAAGAAGGAAGATTTTCTGTGCCTACAAAGAAAGAGAAGAGGAGGAAAGGTGCTTATATAATGAGACACTTGAGTGGAGTGAAAAAGCAGTGGGCTCAGTCTTGGCTTGCCTTCTGCTAGACTGTTTAGCTACATGCCCAACCATAAAACCTGCAGAAACTGAGCATGAGAACATTCTCATTCTGTTTTCTTTGACAAGGCCAAAGTTGGGTGTTCCTGCTGACCAGTTCTTTTCATGATTCAAATTTATAGCTTGGCCTCATAAAGATTTGTATTTATATAACTGAAGAGATTGCAAATTGGAGGGTGGGAGAATTGGTTTGAATTATTAAATTTCCTTTGCCATCAAAGGAAATTGTATCTATTTATAATTAAATCTTAAAGTCTGGCTTGCCTAGGAATGTCTGAAAGAAAAGTGCTTAGAAAAAATGAGCTTTTAAAAGGAAATCTCTTCTTGTTAGTTTTTCACTATTTTGCAGTTGCATAGAGCATGAAAATACCATGTTTTTCCAAGATTTTTTTTGTTAATAATTTACCTGTTTTGACCTTATCTACATCCATGTGGTAACCTTAAGAATATTTAATGAATTTATGAATGGCGTAATCATAATTTCAGTAAGTTAATCCTAAAATGTAATTGTCTTTCACCTATTAGCTAAAGCTTATTGCAAGCTTTGTTAACAAACCTCATATACTCTGTAGTGTCTCCTTTTTCACAGCTTCCTTTGAGCATCATACTCAAAGACTGAGAAATGAAATATGCTCAGCAAATAAGGAGGCACTTATAAAGAAAGAAAGTTGTCAGGGAAACGTTTTAATTCTTCTATTTTTTCTGGAGAAATGATTTAGCGGCTTTTTGGATTTTGTCCTTGTAAAAGGACATTTTTGGGGAATTTTTTAGCAAATTCCAAATAATTTACGTAGCAGTTATATATGATTGTTATTACGGCTGAGATAGTGACTGCGAGTGGTAGCACATCTGGAAATGACATGACTTTCCGCTTGACCTTTCTGGACCAGCAGCAACCACCTGCTGGAGAGGGAAGTCAACTAGTGAACACAGCCTTTGGGTGGTGGAGTGAAATAATCATGTGATGTAGAAGTCCTAATCTCACTATTTTTTAAGAAACGCCACTATACTGATCCACTGCCTTACCCGTGCAAGAAAGCTAAAGTGAGAATGTCTAGGTGACCAAGGATGTATTCAGGCTATTTTAAACTATACTTTGAAAAACATCAGTAAGATATCATGTCTTAAAAGACTATGTTTTTGTTTGAAGAAGAATATAACCTGGAAGATAGTTCACTGGTGAACAGATTCGGTGAGAAAATATATGGTTCTCAAGATGAAAAAGTTATTAAAAAAAAAAAAAAAAAAAAAACTTGGATAGAACGAATATATTATCAAATTAAAAAAATGTTGGAACAGCAATTAACCTGTTCTAGAATCGTATAATTTAACAATGTGATTCATCAAAGTTTGCCGTAACTAATAGCATAGCTGCAGTTACCTCTAGATTCATTTATATAAGCCTACAACAAACCACACCAAGTGGCACGGGTGCCCCTTCTCTTCAAAATCAACTATGCAGAATGGATCACTCTGATATTCTGTACTCTACTGCTATTTATGTAAGCACTGCCTTGCTATTATTGCTACTTCAGGAAATTGTAGCTTGGTATTTGGTCTATTCTTTTGTGAATTATGAGTGATTGGACTAGTTACCTGCCCCTGAAGATTAGCTGTTAAACTTAGATGTCATAGCAGCCGAACATCAAGATCTCTCAAGATTTGGTGGAAGGAGACAAGAATGTTTACAAAATCTAGACTGTTTTTCAATTTAGGTAATCAGAATGGGGAGAGCAAGGGAAAAATATGGAAGTTCAACTTCTATTAATAATACTCCATGTCAAAAACCTTTACGTCTCTTGGACAAAAGCCTTCCTTTCATCTGAAGCATGGCTGTAAATCTGAATGAGGATTCTTTTTCTGTTTGTTTTCTTTGGAGTACCTTGTTTTTACTGTAGTTTTGTGGCTGGTGTATGCTTTGCAAAGCTTTGAGCTCTATGCAGTTAATTAATGAAAATAATATATAATGAATAGACACATAAATGTGGAAAATCCTGATTTTACCTGCCTCAGAGTCTTTGCCTTTTGCACACACGTGGTATGGTCTTAATTTGCCTGTATCTTCTTTCTTGCTATTTATAGGTAGTATAAATAATGATAATTTGTGATAATTCTGAAAAACAAACACTGGAAAAGAACATAATACTGGGTTGTTGAAGCTCTGATCTTTCTGTGACTTCTGTCCTCGTGGTAATGTGGCCCTTCTCCATGGGTGAAACAAGCTGGTCAGTTCTGGAGCAAGCTGTGACAGAGCCAACCAAAGGCTCTACAATGAGCCTGAGCAAATGAAGCCATTGTATTATCAAAACAACTAGTAGTTAGAGGGGTGAATTTGCGCTGGATTCTCCAGGAGGACTATGCAAGTAGTCGAAGACGTATGCAAGTGTGCAGTGGAGTGGGCAAGAACTTAGCAGGACATGGAAGTGGAAATGGAAGATCAGTAAGAAGGAAGGGATTTTGAACAAGAAGGAAAGAGAAGATAGATTAAAAAAAAAAAAAAGAGGGGGAAGGAGATAGAGAATGAATGGAAGAGTTCACCTAAAGCCACTGGTTTAACAAAGAGGTCATATCACAAAATTTGAATCCTAAGTGCTTTCCTTGTTTTGCCATATCTTTTGGTAAAATCATGGCTTTCTATTCAGTAAAGGCTATAAATGCCTACATTGAAGAGTAGACCTTGGCCTTGTGAGCTTACTGGTACTGAGTTTTTTTTGTGTGTGACAGCAGTCTTGTAGTTGAAAGATAGCATTTATATACCCATATTTATGCTCCAAATATTTCCAACAATTACATCACTTACTATTGTTGGGATGTTAGTGATTATGGATATTTGATATCATAAATAAGATGTAGGGGTTTTGTAATCTGTTGGTAATTTTTCTAATTTCTTTGGTTGATTATATATGGTAACATAAGGACTAGAAAAGAGATGTAATCACATATATTTCAAATGAAGATGGATCATGTGGAATGGTTTGCTTGCTAATATTCCACTTGCAAGGAGTGGAAACCCTTGCAGGTAGTTTCTTAGATTAGCATCTCTTTTATGAAGTCAAGTGTAGAGAAAATGCTTATTATACACTGTGATCTTCCTTATGAGCGCTCCAACATGCTCTTCTGTCTGACAGGTTGGGCCGGGATGGGTGCTGCTGCTGGGTACTGAAAAACATCTTTATAACCCTTACAGTCTTGCATTAATAATAACAGAGTGGAGATTGGCAGTCAGTTTTCTGCTAACCTTTTTCTGCCTTGTCTTTAGGTTTAGTCTGTGCCTAATTCTTATTAGCTTATACTACAGTAGTTAACTCAGTGGGGGAATACAATATCACTCCTTGCTAATACAGGTCAAATGCTAGTGTGAGTAAAAACTCCTTGTACCATAAGTATTTTGTAGCTGAATTTATTATATATGTTGTGCATAGTGTACTTCATGGTAATCAGAAAAGAATGGTGTATTTTGTATGTTATTCTGAGTTAATGATAACATAATTTTTTTTAAGGAGGTAACGTACATGATATGCAGCACACATAATATGCAACTCATCAGTTGACACTTCAGGGAGAATGTAATGACTACCTAACATCTTTATCTTTTGAATGGAATAACGGGGGATGTTAACAGTATCCTCCAGGGCTGGAACATTCACTGAGGAAGGAAAGTAATTTGTGCTTTGAACGTTTTCAAAAATCTAAATTGCTCTCTGATTTTAGCAAAAGAAGAAATATTTGATCTTACTAATGACATAATTACCACAACCTGGAGTTCCTGTAGACACATTCTGAATTGGACTACAAATAAGAATGAAAATTTAAGTAGTTATTTTACCTCAAACTGAAAAATGGTTGATAGTTTGTCATTAGTGTTTCTCCTAAACAAAAACCCAAATAGTAAAAATGAACTTCAAGGAAGGGATGGACCGCAGTTAGATAGCATTTTTTTATTCGTTGTCTCTGATGTGCAGTGGTGTTGAAGCAATAATACATTGGCATAAACTTCCTTTAATGAGCATGTTCACTGCTGAATCTGTTCATTCCTAATGGTATTATGCAAAAAGTTCAGGAACCTTTTTCCTGTTTAAAGTCATCTTCAGTCTAGAGAGATATTTACTTCTCCAAGTGACTGCTGCAAAAAACTATGTATCTCACAGTTTTTATCTCACATACTAATCACGACTTGAAAAATGATATTCTTCACACTGATGATTGTATTGATCTTGCATTGTTGCTTACTTTCAGAGACATCTATGGATTGCTTTTAGTTTAGTCAGCTCCCATAGATTTTTACTTGGCCTTTCCAAACTTATTATCAATATAAAGTCTCATGTTTTTACTGGAGCTATTTCTGTTACCGAATACTTCGGAGCACAGGAAGAACTTTTTTCATGCCTTCCAAATATTTTACTTTCTTTGCCTTTTATGTGTTTTATTGATCCCACCAACTTTGAATTTTTCTCAAACAACAGTAAACAAACTGGCACCTTTGCTACTTCCCACTGTCAGGAGGCTTTGGAATGTCGTAAAATTAGATTTTGAAGCAATTCAAGGAGTAGTGACTACATAAGCTCTCTCAAGCCTTCATCTTTGCAGAGATTTGGACAAGAAGCAGACTCTTCTTATGTCTCCTGTTTCAGTAATGCATTAAGATAAAGCCGTAGGGAGAATACTTCTCTGAGACTAAGAAGTAATAAGATAGTATAGTCTGGAGACTATATTGAGATCAGGATGCAATATGTAGATTTTTGTGTGAGGTGACCTAAATATCCCATAAATAATGGAAATGCATATACAACCACAGTGTTTTCTACTCCTTCTTACTTTACCTCGAGGTGTACAAAGTTGGTTGAATGAGCCCCATGAAAATCCTTTGGGAGGAAGAAGATTTTGTATTCACTTTATTCACTGCCTTTATGATCTAGTAAACCTTGCTCATATTTTCCCAAACCTTCCACTTTTCAAGAGTTCCAGATTCTTTAATATTCTTTGTAATGCAGCTGCTCTATTCCCTTCTTCTCTATACCTTCTTTAACTCCCCTATGCTTTCCCTGAGATATGGAGACCAGAATTACACATATGACATACAAGATGTGGATGCACTTTGTATATGTGTGTGTGTGTTCATATGTGCATATGTGTGTATACATACATACATATGTTTATATATATGTACACACACATGCTCATATATATAATCAGAAGTTCATGAAAGCTTCCCAAGCGAGGCTGGTGTGATTTATCTTATATGACTTACAGTATAGAAGATGCTCAAGAAATAGGAGCCAGAGAGTGATCTGAAGTTTGGTGTCCAGACGTATGGTTAAGAGAAAGTGATACAACACTTAAGATAATGCAGTCAAAAACATTTCACATACATTAATTTCAATACAAGCATCAAATTGGAGGAGATAACACATCAGATCTTTTCCAGCTCAACATATATATTTTCATGAAAGCAAATATAGAAACTAATACCAGCCACTTTTTGGCAAAAGTGCTTCTATTCATTTCTGTTCAGAACTGACTCAGGGGCTTTTTACAAGGCAATAATTTATTTAATTCTTGTATCACTTTCATATCTTTGACAGAGAAAAATCAACATAGAGATGAACCTTCACCATATCCGACAGCTTTTCAGTATAATGTTGGGAAATTATTATACTCTAAAATAAATTATTGCTTCAATTATGACTTAGTTGGTAAAACTTCTGAGCTATTGTCTATGTCAGGTTTAATTAAATTATTTGGAATGAACCGTAATTAAATTAGTTTTCTGAAAAATTTATGTACAAAAAAGAGAACTATATGAAAATAATTGAAGCACTGTTATGGCTTGTCTAACTAATTGAATTAATTGAATTTACCTGAATAATTTTTTTTCCACTTGTTTTATGTTTAATTTCATAGCCAGGCAAAATGTTTATATTATAAACACTGCATTTTTTATATTATGCACCTTTAATTATTGTTATTTGTTTATATTTACTGTATTTTAGTCTTTACTTTTGTTCTTTGTTTTTCTTTTCCTTTTTTTTTTTTTTTATTTTTTTTTTTTAATTTTGGTACCTTACAGTAAGTTAAATTGAGTTTCTGTAAGCCATGATTTTAAGTTTCTGGGTATTTCCACCTTTACTTTTCAAAGGAACTTATCCAGGGAAGGCTTTAATGGTTCAGTGTGCATCTGTGTTTATTAACTTCAGGACCTGAAGCTTTTTTCCACTTGTAGAAGTAAATAATGTAGGCTCAGTACACAGTGTTTGCTAATGAAAACATAGCAGTTTCAGTATATTTATACCTCTATATACAATCTCCTTCTATATCTTTGAGCTTCCTATTTCTTTACATATTTTTTCATGTGAGAGGTGGTTACTGCTATTTTTTTTGTTTGTTTGTTTCAAATGAAAAATGACAATGCATGGTATGATACAGTTAAAATATCTCAATCTTTCATAGTAGATTTAGCCTGTAGTGCCTTTATGTTTTATTTTCTTGTCAGTTAGGCTTTCATTTTCAAATATGACATCTAAAATTTCCTAAGGGGTATTGACTTTAATGCCACTGGAGTGTTGCAGCATTGTGATTGGCAATAACTGGCAGAAATAAAAGATACATTTTTCCCCCCAAAGAGTAAAAGCACAGATTTTATTGCAGAACAAAATGGTGTAAATTTGTCTGTTGTCCATTCAAGTCTAGTAGGTATAAAAACAATTTTTTGATCCATTAAATTACATTTTGTACTCTATTATATTCCATTACTCTATTGTTTTCTCTTAATTCCTTTCTTAGCAATCTCAGTGGTTTCGGGCTCTCAGTCTTATTATCTCCACTGAGAAAACCACAATAAGAATAAAATAAAATTTATCAAACACAACTTTGTTTTTTGTTTTTATAGTTGCATATCAATTCAGTAGTACGTCTCCAAGCATAAAGAAATGTAAAACTTTTTTTTTTTTAGATCAAAGAGCCTTATTCTTTCTATTTACTAGTAGTGAATCTGTCATTTGCACAGATTTAATTTAATGGAGTTACTTTTGTACACTTTTAATATATAAAACTATTTTTAATATAGAAAAAATCAATTAAGGAATTTTAATGATGTTACTCTAAAGGCCTTGCTAAATTTTGAATAAAATCTTTGCTCTTTTGAGGTCAAGTAGAGTTTTGTTTTTCATTTCTTTGACTTTACTGTAATTTTCTAAACTTTTTATGTTAAGTGTAGAGGTGATATATTTTGCATGAATATTTTTAGTATGCATAAATTTGAATCATCATTAAGATGCCTCTATCCTATCTAAGATCATACATACAGGTCAATTAATGAGCAGGAAAGGCGTGGTACACTTTAGAAGGTCTATGTTATCACCAAGACTAGCATTTGAAAAGTATGTATATATAATCAATAATACAATATATAGATCTACAATATATAGAAAATAAATAATTTAAGTAATACTTAATTTGTGATATTTTATTAATTAGATTTAAATATTGATGATTGAGAAATACCTTAAATACCATGAATGAAGCTTTATTTCAATTTCACTTTATTTCAATTCTAGCTGCCATAAATATGAATTCAAATTTTGACTCTATTTTTCTTCTTTTAAGCTCAAAATAAAGGCTAATGCATTATACTTGTTTACAAATCTGTAGTAAATAGTTCACAATGGTTCCATAAAATGTTAATTCTTTTTAAAATTAGCTTTTTCAATGTTGCTTACTTTTATGTCTAAGCTTTGTCTCTATATAATATTCCATTAACATTTCACTATCAAAAAATTGTATCAAAAATGAATCTTCTGTCTATTAACAGATGTTCTTGATTATAAATAGCGATTTCTTAAGAATATTGTATTGTGATTGCATTTAGGTCAGAGAAGATGATGGAAGTAGGAACATATGTTCCTGTATTTTCCCTCTGAAATCAGTTCTCACCATTCATATGAGAAAATAATGCTGAAACTGAAGAACTCATAAAAAAAGTTTTGGTAGAATAAAAACTTAAGCAAATCCATCAAAGTTCCCAGTCTTACACTGTTCTTCCCAGCTGACTCTGGTGCTCACAGACAGGTAGTGGAATTGGTGAGATATTTCTGTGTACTAGAGACAGAACAATTATCTACCAGGACTTATAAAACTTTTTTTTTTCCCACAATAATATTTTTTAATAATAATATTTTTATTTAATAATTTTTATTAATTTTATTATTTTAAATTTTATTATTTAAAAAATATAATTTTTTATTTAATAATAATAATTTTTTTCACAATAATATTTTTTTTGACAATAATTACAGAAACATTTATGTTTTACTAGGTAGGAACATAGAACAGAACAAAACTTCCTGGTCAAAGAGTCTGTATCTATTTCTGCTACTTATGTTATATAAACTTCTGAATAAAAATATTAAACTCTATTTTAAAAACTTTTTAAAATTTCTCCCAGTGATTCCAAAAAACAAACCCAAACCCTTCTATTAAATTTCATTTCTCTGATTATCATATCTTACTATTTTGTATAACCAGTTTGTTACGATGAGATTGCTGCCTCCAACTAGCTCGCCGGCTTCTCGGATGTTCCCCCAACCTCAGAAGCATTTGACAGCAGTCATATTCTCTTCTTCTCCCTTGTCATGCTGTGCATTCTTTTTTTAGCCTCTAAAGATATATTCTCTCTCCTTATAACTTCATATCTTTAATTTAATCTTCCTAGAACACAGATGACTGGAACTGTACATAGTATTTCAGTCTGAAATTCCCTTGGTGTGCTCCATATCACTGACACAAGTCTACCACTGTGGAAAATAACTAACTTGTCATTTCCCTATCCTCTGTTTGTGTTACGCTGATGGCTCAGAGCAACTCTGTGCAGCATTTCGCTTTTCCAGCTAAGAAAACCTCATTTATAATATTTCTAGTCTTGACATTGAGAGTCTTGGATATATGAACAATTTTTAACTATTTCCTTAAGGAAAGGTAGTCATTGCTGTTTGTATTTGAAGCTTTTCCAACCTTTGTGTAGTACAAATTCTCCTTAAAATACTCCCACATTTATAAATGATAAATTCAGTGTTAGATAGCGTTTGGCCAAAAAAATTTGTCCTTTGGGGAATTTTAAAAGTAACCTTCCCGTAGTCTGATACCTACTCTATGCAGTGCAGTATGTCATTCTATTCTCTATTTGCATGTCTCCTATTTTATATATATATATACGTATGTATGTAGGTAGGTATTTGGTTTTACTGATGTATAGGCAGACTGGATGTGCCAAATATTTCTCACCTAGAATGACATGGTAAATACCAAATTAGCTTGGTATAAGGTACTTCTGCTATAATGTATTTTGTGATATTTTCTGTTTACTCTGGTCTTTAATTATTGCTTTTAAAAATTGTCATAAATCTATACGTTATCAGTGGAGCCAGGATAAGGCATCCTTGCCTAGATCATTTCCTCTGTATTTCCCAAATGTAATTATAGTCACTTTGCATATTATGAAATTTTTCTTTGTAAATCTTTATAGAGGAAATAAACTTATTTGGTCACCTGCAAAATGTAAGCTCTAGCTGGACAAGAAAAAGGAGCATAAAAGATTATTCATAGGATTACATCATTATAGCTTATGCATTAGTCATAATTGCATTTGTTATATCTAAAAGAATCCCGCAATAATGCAAGCCAGCACATCCGAAATCATGTTCATTAGGAGTTTTCTAGCTTTGGATAAGTATACATTAGGACAGTTATAAGAGCCAGATATTCCACACAGATTTCTTGGCATGGTATTCAGATAACATAACATTAAATTTTCCTGACTGAGAAAATGTAGTTGAAAAACTCATCCCTTTTGCTTATTAACGCTTCTGTATATATGTATGTTGTATCTTTACATAGTTAGGAATGGTCTGAAATTAATTCCCTCCTTTCCCCCAATGGGGGTGGTATCTCCACCACTCTGGAGAATTATTCCCTTAATAAATTAAAGGGATACATAAAGATCCATAATATGATTCAGAAGGCAACAGAAGATTCCTCTAAACAGAAATAGAAATACTGTACCTCAGAATTGCCCTACTATTCTATCAGCCACCCGGTTCTTCATCTTTAAAGCTCATAGTCTCATTGGAATAAATGACAGAAAGGTGAAGCACATGAATGCAGAGAACTCCATAAACTTTATAAGAAATAAACTTTTCCTTACCTGAGTACACAGAAGGAAGCATTGGAATAAAAGCAATCAAACTTATCCCTAAAGTGTATTTTACTTGTTCTTATTGGCTCTGGATGTCTTAACACATAAATAAGTACTGTGAAAGTACTGGACAGAACTGAAAAAAAAATATTGCAGTGAAATCTTTTATTTATTTATTTAATTTATTTTAATTGTGGTTCTTGCTAGCTTGCTTGTCTTGCAGCAGGTTGAAGCATAGAACTAAGATGGGTCACTGTCTGATCAATATCTGATTCTTTTTTTCTTCCTCCTTCAGAATATTGTTATCAAACACAGTGTCTGGGAGGAAACTTGCATGTTGGTCTCCAGGAGAGAGTGCAATGTTAAGAAGAAAAATAAATAAAATAGAAAGGAGACATGTAAGTTAAAATCCAGGCTCTCCAAGCCACTTGCTTTGTGAACACAGGTCTTTTTTTTTTTTTTTTTTTTTTTTTTTTTGTTAAAAAGCTATATTTAGCAGATGAGTATGAAGATATGTTCCTATTATCTGTAGTCTGTACCAGCAAGAGACAGACTGTCTTCAGTGTGGAAAGTCATTTAATTAGCAAATATTAGTTTCCAGTTTGCTGAAAGGTTGTGCGAGTATGGTACTTTACTGATGTAGGCAATTGTCATGTGATCTGGGGTTGACTGCTGCATAGCCAACTTGGAAAACGGGCAGAAAAATTAACATTTGCACTTGTAGAAATATCCTAATTCTCTCATGTGTAATCAGAGGGAACACTATGCCTGGAACAGAAAACACCTCATTAATTACGATGATGTTCTTGTAATAAAGACCATGTCTTTTATCACTAGCAATAGAATAGTCATTTATGTTGCTTCAGAAAGAAGCACAAGCAATGACTACTTGACATGAAATACTAGATTCCTTTAACAGAAGTTTGATTTCCATTCACAAATGTAAGAATATACTTGATACTCTGCCTAACTGCTAGCCATTAAAGTTCTTGTGCTATAGATGTGTTATCAGTAGTGTATCATATATTGATTTACCATCCACGTTGTGCCTAGTAACATAATGACTGATCTATAATGGAAATTTTTAGTGGTGAAATGATGGCAGATGCACATTCTTGTAATAATACTCAAAGATTATGTTGTAGATTTTTATGATAATGTGAGTGAAAACTGAGTTTGATAATTTATATAAGGGACTCCTTAAGACGGAATAGAAATGTTAAATAAGGAAAGTGGAAATAGATAAGAATATTAAGAAATAGAATGACTCAGGATATTTTGTATTCAAAGTACTGTAAATTAAAACGCAAAGATCATAAGCAGATTCAAGAGGTAGGTTGATTGTAGTCATACATTTCAGATACTTACTGGTCATTTATAATTCAACTTAACTGAGAAGTATTGAGCAAAATCATTTTGAGCATTGAAATATCTGAGGCCTCTTAAGCAAAGAATTAAATGATGAATTTTTCTTCCCTCAATGTATATTTGCGTATATTTGCATACAGGTCTATTCATATGATGTTTTAAGAGAATGTAGGCTTTGATTCTGTACTGAATTTGGGATTGTAAGAGTTGGTTCTTCTAAGTATAATTTTCATATTCAGAGGTACGTGTGTTTTGATACAGATTTTATTGAATTATATCTCACAGGTGTTTGTATATAGCACAAATTTACATGTATAATTACTGGACAAGAGTTCGATGCTAAATCAGTGTATAAATGGTGTTGTTCCTTTTGTCTAGTTATGTTACTGTGTAGGTATACTTAGGCTGAAAGCTTCTTAGAGTACATGTACTTTTAAAATAAGTTACAATACACCATTCCTGCTTCAAGTGTGTATCTAGTGAGGAAATGTTTCATTTCTGACAGGATGTAATCATGAGGATTCATTATGCTGAATAACTATTTCCACAAGTTTTATAAAACTCATGGATTTGTTGGTCTATAGCAATTATATACTTAGACAGCACTATTCAGGGATAAATAATCAAAATTAGAAATGTTACTGATACTGAATAATTTAATTTTAAAAGTAAGGAAAGACCGCTGTTGCCTTTTTGTCCTCCTCCCTCATAGAAAAAAAGAACAAAATCCTAATTTTTAAGTCTCTACAGATTTAAAGATGAAATGCTGCAAGATAGAATTCATTTAAACAGCTGATCACTAACAACACAGGAAAATAATCTATTGAAAAACAATTCTCAGTGTTGTGAGAATTTATTATTACGCTTGTTTCATTTGAAGCTGATGGCACCTCTGGCACTGAAAATCCCTCAGATCTACATGTTTTATTTGCCTCGCTACTGGTTGCGTTTGCAAACGAGAGAGCAGCAGCTACATCCATCAGTCTAGGATGGAGAGACCTCCTGCAGGTCCCTGGCCCACCAGGCTGGGCTCCAGTGCCTGGGCAGGAGGGATCCCTCAGTCGCAGAGCCCACTGGAGGGGGCAACCGCTCTGACTCCCTTATCAATTTCAACTTCTAAAGCCTAAAGCCCAGGGCAGGGAGAGGAAGGGCATGAGCTGCTGGCTGCACTGTGGGCTTCTACTGGTGGAAGGAAACTGGCTTCTTAGCTGATTGTTGGTTGGGGTGCTGTTGGCTGTGCTGTGCATGATAGTGGTAAAGTGAAGAACCTAATTTATAAAACTTGTTTAGCATACTTCATAGTGAAGATTTTCATAAATTCTTTGGCACTTTGTTTCTCATGTCTGCCTCAGAAGCTTTAGATAACTTTAATATTAGTTATGTAGTCTTTAGCATTAGTTATATAACTAATAGACTATTAGTTCTAATCTTTTAGCATTAATGGAAACTATAGAAAAAACATTGTGTGAAGTTACATAATTTTATTATTTATATGTTTGAAAGTAAACGTATAAGCTGCATATAATTCGATTATTTAGAAGTTATGTTCTTACCTGTTTTGCTACAGTTGAGCAGTTGTGATGGTTCCTATTGTACTCTAGGGGCAAACGTTATAAACAGAGACATTAAATGGAACTGGACTTCTTAACTGTCCAGCTAAATTCATAGTACACTCAACTGTATTTTGAACTGATCTGTATTTTCCATTGCCTCGCCTCAGTAGAACGGAATTGTAGGCCAAGAACTAATAATACAGAGAATTTTTCCAAAGAGCAACAGATTACTTGAATAGACTATTTGGTGAATGTGTATTAAAGAGGAAATACTTGGAGAAAAAGGTAATGAGGTTCACTTGCATGTGGATGATAACGTACTCTGTAAGCGTAAGATTTCAGTTTACCGTGCTTTACACTGGTCTTTTCTTTCACAAGTGATATGAATGAGGATACAGAGTCAACATAGTTCTGCTTTACAAGGATGGGTAAACTGCAGCAATTTGTTAGGTATCAACTTCGAGAAAAGGATGAAACTTTGAAAAAGGAATATTTTATATGCCCTGTAACTGTATTTATATCTTATGTAGATATAAATTTGTGAAGGTGTCTACATCCAACCAGCTTCACGTAGATAAATGCATGCCTTTATTCCTGGAAACTCCTAAACCTGTGCATACCTCAGGAATAGGCTGTGACTTGAGTTAAAATTAGCCCTTTAGTGACAATGGACACATTCAGTTTGTGGTCAAAAAGCATTATCTTTCAGTATAGTTTCTTAATGTCTACTGTAACAGTTAATTTTTTAGTGATTTGCTCTGTGTACTCAGAGAGGTATAGTCTTCTTCTCTGGAGATACTAAAAACCCACCTGGATGCGATCTGGTGCAATGTGCTCTAGGTGACTGTGCAGGGCGGCTGGACTAGATGATCTCCAGAGGACCTTTCCAACCTCAACCATTCTGTGATTCTGTGATTGTATGTTAATTACAGTGATTTTTATTTTATATTCCACGACAATTCTCTCTTAATAAGTGGAAATCATTGGTTCTAAACAAGTTAATGAGCTGTAAGTTTCTGAAAATATTTTAGAAAATATTGTTAACTGTTTAAATGTTCGATTTGTTAACCAAGAAGTCTCTGATAACTACCTGTTAGTGAAATACACTTGATTTTTCTCCTCTTTTAGGCGCTAGGATTAGAAAAGAATAAGCATTTTGTTCCATGAATTTTAATTTTCACTGGCCTGTTAGTTTTTGTGTTAGAGCAAAGCTTTCCAAGCAGGGATAGCTAAGAAAATGCTCAGAATGGGAGAAAACCTTTAAAATCATTTGCCTTCACTTGGATGAACAAAATGAAATATTAGAAACTGGATAGTAAAATCTAGAAAATTTATGACTTTTGACCTGATGATGATAATTTTAAATAGCAGCAATACCAGCAGTTTTAGGATGTTACAGATAATTATACCTGCGTATTACAGCATTTATCGCTGGCTACATACCAAACAGAACAGTGTGGAAGAAACATCTGTTGTCTCAAACCTTGGACTCACAACAAGTTATGCTCTTCTACATAGGAATTCTTTAATTTCAGTAATGGAGTGTTCGTAGTGATTCAGTTCCCATTTGCACCAAACTGAAGAACTAGAAATTTCAGAGCACTCTGGATAATACCTCTGTGGCATCATGTTCTATGCCATGATGCAAATTCCATATCCTAATTTCCTAAACTACTGTGTACCATATTAAATTGACTTACACAGATTTCTTTGAATTTCAAGTCACAATTTGCATGGGCAAATCATATAGAAATGGACCAAAGACCCTAGAAAATGTGCATAGGCTATACCCTTTACCTGCATATTGTTTCTTCTCTTTTTCTACACATTCTTAGTGAACTAATATATTCAGACACTGTCCCTATCTCCCTTTCTCTTTCCTTGTCTCCTCCTTCCTCCTAATCTGTCCCAAACTCCTTCTAGTATGCTCTTATCCTTTTCAGCTTGCATGTCTTGTGATTTGAAGTATAAGAAGCAGAAAGGAAAAGGCATGAGTGAGACCTGGAAAATCTCAAATCCTTTTCTACAGATGCACTGTCTGGTCTATCTTCTCATTTTATGTTTGTACAATTGATCTAATGTTTGGGTTTTTCCAATAGTCTGTACTGAATTGCCTCCAGTTTCAGACCATGGCTTTCACTGCTCGAGGTTTTGAAGTCTAATTTACCTTCCAAATATAGTTTAAGCATTTTAATTAAAAAAAAAAAAACACCGGGGAAATTATTTTAAAAAATATTTAAGGGACTCATACAGTGAAACTATTGGCTAAGTCTTTCAACTTAGTTTCATGGCTTCAAAATATTGGCAACGACATGTCACCACACATGAAGAACCATTCTACATGCACATGGTGGGGTGGAGAAGAGAGTAGATCTAGCTCAGGGATTCACCCCTTGTTAAGTAAACAGTGAGTAAATGAATTCCTTGCCAACTCTAGAATTGCCACATACTCATTGACTCTCATGTAAAATGGAGTGAGAGAAAAATAAAAGGAAAAAAGAGCTGATACTTTGAAATATCTAACTGGTCCTGAACAGGTGTCCGCTAACCACTTTGATGGTGATATAATTTATTTCTAACAAATTGTATTTTTGCTTTAATAGTGTTGAAATATGCAGGGAGATTAAAATTATTACTTTTTTTGTGTATGAAGATAACCTTTGAGTAAAGTGAAATTGGAGAGAGAGGAGGCTAGGAACCAGAAAAAATAAAATTAGGTTTTTACAATTTGCTATATAATTATTTTGTTGTTTAATGTTCTTTAGAGAATATTTTTAGACCATAATTAAATAAAACAGTGGACTAGATGTTGAATTCTTATTTAAAATTCAAGGGAAAATATAATAGCTGTGACTTTTTATATTATAGATCAAAAATACTGCATGTATTGACTGCTTATTGCTTTGTCTTAAATCAATAGGACTTTTCTTTCTTTCTTTTTTTTTTTTTTTTTTTTTTTTTTTTTTTTTCTGGGCAGGTCTCTTCATCAGCCAAATATCTTAACCTTTGGTTAAGTGAATGTTAAAGGGATAGATTGCTCGTAATGGATTGTACTTTGATTATGATTAACAGCTTAAAAGCTGTTAGAAGCTTTAATATTTAAGGTACTATGATTGTGGGGTAGTTTTTTTTCCCCCACATGACTGATGAAAACCAAAAAAGCTACTTCTCTTTTAAGCTTTGAAAATCAAACAATTCATAGTATTATAATTCTCAGTATTAAAAGGTGAAATGTATAAACTTTCTTTTTTTTGAGGACTCAAAGATGCAATGAGATTTTTTTGGTTTTCAGACTTCTGCGTTTATATCATACCAAAATATGTTTTGGCTTTTCCATTCTTTGTCAACTTGGAATACAAATATTTTACATTTCTACTGTGAAAATGGTAACTGACCTTATCATACATCATAAAGTGTTTGTGGGAGAGTTCGGTCAGCTACCACTGAGAATAATCTCTGCAGAAGGTTTTGGTGTCTCCATGTGGGTGTCTGTGACTTAAGCCCATGTACTTCAGCAAGCCAAGACGCAAGCTTTCTTCCTCATCAGAGAAACACGCTCAACGAGCCATCTCAGCTGCTGGGCCCTCTTCCTCTCCCGTATGAATTGTGCTTAGCTGTTGCAAATTGTCTATATACTTTGAGTGAAAAGACCTTGTTCTGTCTGTATCTTCTGTTCAGAGGTTAATGTGGTTAGGTAGATTTTAGTCTATAATTAGCAAATAAAGTTCTGATCTGGCCAGTTCTGTGCATTTGGGTAGTTCTACTGAATGAGCATTGTAGACGCCTTATAAAAGTCTCAGATATATCAGTAAGTTACTCCACATCAGATTCAACCATGTTAGCTGATTAACGTATTTTATTTAATCGTTTTGGCTAATGCACAGTGGTAAATAGTATGGATATCTGAACTCAAAGCAAAAACATTCTAACATATGAGAATGAGAAAATATATGCCTCTGTGCAATTACTGACTTTTTATCAGTCAGTGCCAGTATGGTGCCAATGTATGTAGGATTATTGGGAAGAATAAAAAAAACATATAGCAATGGTAGGGGTGTTGAACATATTAATCTTTTTATCATAAGAAACTCCAGTATTAACAAGCTGATTATATTATTGTTGGCTGATATAATAGACCTTACAAAGAATAAGTGAGTGTCTTCATCTATTTTTTAAGTTCTTCATGTTTCATCATAGTAAGTCTGAAAGATTTGTTCTTATATCACTGTAGCTTATATCAATGAACTAAGAAGATTAGACTTAAGCGAGACATAGCACACATTTAAAGAAGTGACAGATTGTCATTACAAAATTGTCAGTGACTTCATATATATATATGTGTGTACTTAGATATATAAAAATGAAATCCACCCCTACATAATCCATCACAGACACTTTTATACTATGTGCTTTTGACACCATTTCTGACAGCATTTTTTTTTCAAGGAACTTTTAAGTAGCTAGATTCTTAGTTTTACAGTCTGACTGAGATATATATAATACATATATATATGTACATGTACATGCAGACACACACACACACACACACTTCTGGTATAAGACTGAAATTCTGAAATTGCAAAAGAAAAGGTGGAGAAAGATTTATCTATATTCGCAGTTACAGGATGATTGAAAGACAGTAGTAGGATTTGTCCAGAAAATGCAAATAAGACTTCTGACTGTATCAGATGAGTTATGTGCAGTAGAGATCAGGGATCATAAATGCCATTATACAAACATACCAGGAGTATCATGCTATTTTAACCATATATTTTGGAAAGAAAAATACAAAATAAAATAGTACAAGATGAGTTACTGTAATTATTAAGGTAAAGCAGACCTGTCTCATGAGAGACGGCTAAGTACTTTTTGCTCAGCAGAAGAAGGTTTGAGATGGGAGGTAATAGTTCTCTATAATTAGATGTTGGGCTCAGATGAAAAATGAGGACGTAATGACTCTTCAGAAACTGAAAGCTGTTATAGTATCTGAGGTGAGCTGATAATATCCCTGTATTAGAATGAGCACATCCTGTGGTGAATCTGCAATGGTAGTTTGGATTTTAGCAAAGTGAGTTGTAGATGGGTAGTTACTGCTGAATAGAGCCTTGTGCTCGCTTCCTACAGGAATTAAGGAAAACATGGCAAAAACTTGTTAAAAAATTGCTTTCAAAAGGGGGAAAATAATTACAAAAGAGTGTGTACTGATTCAATATTTTTAAAGGCCTTGAAAAATGACTTAGATCAGCTTTTGCTCTGCTAAGTGAACTATGCTTCTCTGTAGTGTAGTGTATGAAGAAAAACAGTTTTTAGCAGATCTGGTCCTTAGGCAGCTGCATGTTTTTGTCACTGCCATAGATCCAGTAAGGCCATTGCAACTTGAGTTAAAGACGAAAATGAAAAATATAGTTTGAAACTTCCTCTTTAGAAGCAACAGGAAGGGGACAGCTTACTAGCCACGCTCACAGCAGGATTAAGGGCTGCCTCCATATAGTGTGACAGAGAAGAGTGAATCAGTACTTTTGCTTTGCTAGTGCTTTCAGCTCTGGAGATTCTGCATGTTCACCACGTCCCAGCATCGTATGAGTACTGCGAAACAAGTGCTGTTACACTCCCCGAGCCTACTGTTAGAGCTTAAAATCAAGACTGTGACTAACTAGAGCATTTTGTGACTGCACAGCTGCTGTCATCCTTAGTGCTCACTTACAGAAAAGCTGCAGATACAGAATTAAATTTAAGGATACCTCTGAGTGCCTGCTATACTGTGGAGAGCTCACTGCACTGAAGCTATGCTTGACTAGTTTATTTTATAGGAAAATATCAAAGTTCTACATGCCAAAGAAATCAAATTAATAATAGATTAGTTTCAAGGTGCATAGATAAAATGATAATTCTTCAAAACCAGAATACCGTAAAATAATCAACCAACTTTGTAGAATACTTCTATATTAAACAGGTTTCTGGAAAGGGAGTGAGTTAGTATATTTTCACCCACAAATCTAGAATAGTGCTTTCTTAAAATTTTCACAGCTTTATAGGATAATTCAGGTTGGAGAAGACCTGAGGAAGTCTTAGTCCAGCCTCCTGCTCAAAGCAAGGTCAGCTATTAGATCAGACCAGGCTGCTCAGGACTTTACCCTTTGGTTCTTGAAAACCTCCAAGCGTGGAGACTGCCAGCTCTCTGAGCAACCCGTTCTGCTTCTCATGCGGAAAAAGTTTCTCGTTATGTCCAGTCTTGTTCCAGTTTCTGCCTGTTGTTTCTTGTCCTCCTGCCATGCACCACTGCAAAGAGCCTGACTCCGTTTTCTTGTTACTGTCACCGCAGGCACTGGCGGGCTGCTGCTGGTCTCCCCAAAGCCATCTCTCCTCCAAGATGCACAAGCCCAACTCCTCCAGCTTCTCTTTCCCCGACCATCCTGATGGTCTCTGCTGAACTTGTGTGCTAACCTAATCCCTCCAATACAATTAAGTGCAAAGTCAGTCCCACGAAGAAAAAGACTGCCTGTTCTTTAAATGGTATTTTAAAATACAAGCCAGTTATAGAAAATATTTTTGAGGGAAAAAAAATGTTCTGTATGTATAAAAAACCCTCCTTGCAGATCTTGCGAATACAACTTAAATCATTGCTTAGTGCCACTCTCTCCTGTGTAAATTAGTCAGACATCACAGAAAAACCCTGTCAAAACAGCTCTTTACTCTGTTCTAAATGGAAATTTTCTAACAACTTTTTTTCTTTTTTTTCTTTTCTTTTTTTTTTTTTTTTTTTTTTTTTTTTGTAGTAAATGTGCAATTTTGCAGAAAGTACTAGCTATATATATTACTGTTAAGAGCTGCATTTCCTTCAGGAAAAAATACCAAGTTCATTGGATACCCAACATACACCTTTAAATGAAAAACCAAATAGTGACCTACCTAATTACCTCCTATCCTCTTTCCTTTAAGAAGAAGCACTACTTTTTTAGAGTTCATGTGTGTTCTACTGAGAGTATCTGAATATAGAAATATAATACTTCATACTTTGCCAAGTCTTTAGATAAACATTTTGTGAAAACTCTGTAATGCCAGTAATTGCACAAATGAAATCATTAGCTGTTTACCATCCAGCTACTACCTAAATCTCAGTTAGCTTCAGTAAGTTAAATATCCCAAGGCAGAAATAGAGATATGGGCTTAATATTTGTTTTATACAGAGAAATTACTGTGGACTAAAGTAGGACAGAAATTTCTTTGTAACACATTACTGGCTATGTAAATTTGTGTATAATGTGCTGAACTTGGAAAGGATGCTGCTAATTCCAAGCAGTGGATAGTTTGTTTTTTCCTCTCAAACACACCAGAAATTTTTGTTCAGTAAAAATATACAATTAGATGAAAAATATTTTAATTTATTTGGCAAACTCTTCCTCTTACCTGATCAGGAATAGTATAAGATCATAAATATAATGCTGGGTGTGCTAGAATATAGACATGGAGGTATACTGACATGGAGGTATACTGACACCAAAGCAGTCTTCTTTTATTTAACTGTTGGTGCAGAAATAGATAGTGCACTGGAAACTAAGTCATGTTTAGCTAAGAAAACGAGGAAGAGTTGTGTCATGGACTTTTCCAAACATATTCTCCAGGTTTCATTTGTTACTATGACTATCTTCAAAAATCTCTTCAGCCAACAAAGTAAATACTAAATGCAAAATTGTAGCTCAGTGAAAATATTGCCATTGACAAGAGCAGTAATTTCTGAGATATAGAGCAAACAGAGCAGATTTTACAGCAAAAGTGAAAGGTAATGGAGTTCCAATAAACAATGTAATTTTTTTTTAACAGTCAAAGGACTTGCTAAATACAGGACCCTTAGGACACTCTGTGTGTGCACACACACTCACACACACACACGCAGAGAATTCACATAATTTGCTTTAAGGATTGGTAAGAAGTCTTTAATGAAATGCAAAGAAATTTCAAGATATAGTTATAAAATGAAATTTCATTTATATATATGTAGAATAAAGTTTGCAATAGGCAGTTACCAAAAGAAAAATCAAAGATATTTTTTGGGCAGTTTTCATATACAAAGGGAGCATAGGGTTATATGCAGAAAAAACCTCACATTTCTTGTTGTTGGATTACACAACTAGAAGTAATTCTTTACAGTTATGTATGTGTTTTATATAAATTAGTGGTGCAGAACCTCTACCTCTTTTTGCCACCAATCTGAAGCCTCTCAGAGAGCTCCCTGGCTGCTCTCAGTCTCATCCATCAGCCCAATCATTGCTGCTCCTCTCTGGTGCTAATTAGAGGGTTAGAGCATTATTAGGTCCAAATCAGGTCATGTGCTGACCAATCCATCAGGGGTGAATAACATATCCCTGTCTAGGCTAGGTGCTCTTTTGGAGGCCATGTGCACATATATTGCAGGAGAGAGGCTTTACAGAGTGCATACACCTGCATTCACAACTGTGTCAAAAATAGGTCTCTTAATTATCATTTGCAGAGATGTACATTTTAAACAAAAAGCTGTCCTGCTCATAAATTATTTTTAAATTTTGCTATTATGCTGCTGTAGGTACTTCAACAGCAAGTAGTTACAGCCAGGATGGTAAGAGGTTCAAATAAAATTAGATGAAATCAACATCTGTGATTCTGCTTATTATAGTATGTAACTATGAACTCAGAAATGCTGTCAGTTTTCAGTGTTATTTCCTACTGAAGGAAAATAACTGTTATTATACAACCAGCTATTTACAATGGATTTTTTTTTTATCTTGAAGGTGCAAACTGAATGTGTTCTTAGAAGGGATGAATTATTCAACAGTAACTCCCCCCGTTCATCCTTCTACTTACGATGAATGGACAGATGAATGAACCTCTTTTCATAACATATATTATATACAATATATATGTATATTTACTGTGGATAATAGTGTATCAGTGAACAAACTACTGTGGAGGAGCTGCTAAACTGTAGCCTTTTTACATGTTTTCACATGCTGAGAATAGATCAGGACTGGAAAGGGACAATTGTAAAGTAATAAAAAGAAATTCCTTTTATTTCTGTCAGGTATGAAGCAGTCAACATAGACAGGATATCTAACGTGGTAGTGGCAGAGTGAGACTTTACAATTTATAATTTGCAAGTTATAATTTTTAATACCTCAGTCCAGAAGTCTTGTTTCTCAGAAGATTCTGGCTGGTTTTCATTTGACTATATGGATGAATAAATTAAAGACTTCCCATGTCCTCCTTCCATGTGAGACTAGAGATGTGGTTGGAAGAGGTAATGTAATTTAAGAGATGTACCTGAAGTTTTTGACAGAAAATTAATAATTCATTAATTAGTTCTGATTTGTCTTTTGTTTTCTTTCAGCTTTACTGTTGGTGCAGTAGCATGTTTTCTAGGGCAGAAACTTTGGAATTTATTTGATAGTTTAGTAATGGAGGTAGACTCAATAGAGGCAAGTTTTTCCATATGCATGCTTTTGTGACTTAAAAGAATAATTCATTTTCAATCTAGAAGTCTATTTTAAAACAATCATACAGATTTTGGTAACAATACCATCTATTCATGCACCTGAGTATGATGTGAGCTCAGTTTTATCATACACATCATACTGAGTCACGTCTATCCAGTACTATAAAAAGGCAGTATACTGAATTTTTTGTACAGTGGTACAGTGGATAATTATTTTTAAAAATGCTAGGAAGGCCAAGATGCCCTTGTGAAGAATGGAGTCCCACTGTACTGCAGTCCTAAAGAAGAAGAAGCTCCCAGTGTAGTTCTTACAGGGGTAGTTTCTAAACTTTGGTCTGGCCAGCTGAACACTTTAAAGTGTTTTCAGTTAAAGATTTGATTATACAAATAAGACTAACTAACCTTGAATGTGAGGACTAAGACTAGCAGTTTCTTTCATTTCTCCCAAATAGTATATTGCACAGTATAAAAAGGAAATAAAACTAGTACAAAAAGGTGACAGTACTTCAGCTAGCTCGTATGTAACTACATTTTTAATAATTAACTCCATTACAACTTTTAAATATAGCTTTTAAATAAAGTACAAATGGTTGGAATACCGACAACCATTCACAAGGGTTTTATTGTTTATATGCATCATATAAAACTATGGAATCAAAAAAATATTTTGGAAGTAGGAAAATTAATGAAAAGAGTGTAGATAATTCTAGTGCTGATAATTTTAGAGATGATAAATTGTCAATAAATTACTTGTTTTCTCCTTCTGCTTCAATGTCTTATTTATGTTTTGTGGATGACCTTAATACAGTGTGATCTTTTACAAATTTATCAGCTGAGAGAAATATGAAATCCAGTTATGTTCCACTGTATACTATATCAAGTATTCTTCATATTATTATTAAACTATAATTAATCTTATGCTGGGATACCATTTTATATTGTTAGTATTTTTGTTTATCTCTATAAAGGTATAGCAGAACTAAAAACCACCATTAAAAACCTGCATGTTTAATTACTCTCTTCCTTTTTTTTATCAATTCATTCTAAGTACAACAAGCTACTTCTTGAAAAGACATTCTTAAATTAATCTTATGATTTTTTTTTCAAACTAAATTCCTTCAATGCCACAAACCTCTTAATGCTATTTATGTGACCTATCTCTTCTGGATTTACTTATAATATCCTGGTTGGTTAAACCAGCACACACCATGTGAATGCAACTACTAGTTATGTAGCTGTAATAAAAAAAATAGACTGAAAAAAGGACAACATCCAAAGTGCATAGCTCTTTTGATCTGAGCAGTGCTAGATCTGAGGTTATGCTCAACTACACAATAAGTTGGTCAGTGAAGAAAGTCTTTTCTTTTGCTAAAAATTTTTGGAGTTTGAAGTGCCGTGAAGCTAATGGGTATGATCTATGAACACCTGAAGGTGAACTGCGGACACTAGCTTTCCAAGGGCCTAACTCATATTTTTGCCTTTCGTTGTCCTGCCCAAATGCAAGTTGCCTTAGTCCATATTCACTATAATACGTCAGGATAACCATAACTTCTATAAAATACATTGGACTATTTAATACTGTCTGGGAGACTTTTGGCGTATTTTAGTTGTGCGGTAAAAGTATAATATTATGAAGATATATTTTCCCATATACTCTTTATAAAAGTGTATATATATAAATCATAGTAATGCTCAAATTCTGTGACAAAGCAGTGTTCTTGTTTTTTCCTCCTTTCTATGGGAAGATATTCATTAAAAGTTCATTTGCATTGAAAGGAAACTAATCATTTGCTAACAGATCTCAACAATGTTAAAATAGCATGGCACATATTTTGCTTCTTGTCTGTTTTGCAAATCATAATGAATAGGCAGGAGCTTTACGAAGTGCGTGTCTGTCCCTTTCAGTTGCGATTTTCCTTCGTCCCTGAATATGCATTTTGGCCACAGTGCTGTACTTTAACCATCATTTAAAAATTCATTCTTTATTTCAATTTTAGTTTCTAAAAATGCAGCTTGCATTTTCAATACCTTGTACAAACAATTTACACTTTAAATACCTCTTACTGAAAATGACAACATATTGCAATTGACATTCTCTGGTGGGACTTTGCTTCAAATTGTAGAGGTACTCAGTCTGAAAACTTCCCCACAAAGATTATTCTTCATTACAGAGCTGAACAGAAAGGAATAAATAAAAGTTAGTAGTTAACATTTTTCAAACATTTTCTTATTTTCTGGTTACTATTATAGAAACAATAAAGGTATATTGAAGGAAAAGAACAGATAGAAAATAAGGAAATGTGGAATTCATGCTGAAAATGATATATTTGATGTTTGTATAAACAATTCACAAAATGTAAAATGTAGCTATGGTAAAGCACTCTGTAGGGATATTTATTGAAATATTGCTGAAACACTGATAGAAGTCAACATTTTTTTCAGTCATAAATACATAAATATCCTACTCCTGAGATTTGAATGATTTTTTTTTTTTAACTCTGAGTTCTTCTTCATATAACATTAGTCAGTGTGGTATATTTGTATCATTGCATATCTGCAGTCATAAAGTCTTAATTAAAAAAAAAAAAAAAAAAAAAAAAAGGCTGCCTGTGTTACAGGAAGAGTTTGAATTTATCAGGGGAGTCCACTGCTTCCCCAGCTCATTTTAGGTCTTCTCTTCTGTTCCTTTCTAGTGTTCAATATTGCTTATATCTCAGAAGGCGGCATTCCCTTTCCCGGTATTTATCAGGCAGGACAAGCCTACATTATAGAAGCGTATCTATTTTAAATCTTTAATCCCGTTAAAGTAGCAGGTGTTTATGAAACTTCAGAGCCTGCGTTTGCAGTCACTAAAATGCAAGCCCAAAGCAAGAGCAGACAAATCTTTTGAAATAAGACTGAGTTTGACTCCAAAGAGGAAAATAACAATTCTGCTTTAATCAGCATTATGTGTAGACAGAACTGAGTGCATGGAATCAAACTGAATTAATCCTTGCTAGATACCTCTGTACAGTTTTAAATAGGGCTAAGCAAGGAAGTGAAGCTACATACTTCTCAACTGACTCAGTTTATGATGTTCTCAAACTTCATATCACAGTGAATCATAAAACACGATGGAAATATTTTTTCCAATTAAGAAACAGTTTATCTTTTCTAATCTTGCCTCTTACCATATTGTTTTGGAAAGAGATAGTTTGAGTCAATATGAAAAAAATCCTCTCTGATAATAGCTGGTGGATTAATTAAGCTTGGAGAAGTTAGACATACCATCAAAATGTCTGTTTGGACAATCCATAAAGCCTATTCATTACTCATTTCAAAGCATGTAATTTTTTTCTATTACTTGGACTATATTTTTAATATGAGCCATGCTGTATCAAACAGAATCTTCATGCAGTGGATAACGAGGACTTCATACACTATTCAGTCTTTCACTTGGCACATAATTTTAATCTTGCACACAATATTTTTCTAATATGCTTTCTGATGCACTGTTAAAATGTATAGGTTTATTGCCAATAACAATCAAGTTTCCTCTTTTTAACATTCTTTTGTTGCATTTATTTTTCCTGTTTATGCCTGCTGCTTTTAATTTTACATAGTGATCACATTATAAATGTGATGTTTTTTGCTTTTGTGATGAAATCACCTTCATCATCCATAGATTTCTGAATTTTTTTAATTTTTTCTTTCTTGATGAAACCATCTTCTTCTTTTTTTTTTTCTTTTTTTTTCTGCACCTTTCATTCCTTGAGTCAGTTTTAAATATTTAGATAAAGAGAGGAAAATTTGCAGAGCTTTGCAAAATAAAATGTAAAAATGGGGGGAGGGGGAAATCAAATTAGCATGTTCCTGCAGCACTTCTGGGCATTAAATCAAAAGTTTGTAATTTTTAAAGTGAGCATTGGGAGTGGAAGAAGGACCATCAGAAATACAGAAAAAATAAGGGACATATATTTTAGAAGTCCTGGCTTGTTATCACATCCATTTAATGTGAATATGTTACACTGGGACTTTGAACTGGAATTCCGGGAACTTTGATCTCTCAGGAATTTTACAAGAGATAAAATTCTTTACATATTAGATAAAAAATGGAACTATATGCTGAATACTTTGCCTGAACACCATCTCTCAAGTATATTAAATCAAAGCTTTTAGTGGTAACTAATTATTGAGTCTTGCATGACATCGGAATATTTACTTAAGATATATATTAAGGTATGATAGACTCACAGAATCATAGAATCAGTAAGGTTGGAAGGGACCTCTGGAGATCATCTAGTCCAACCTCCCCACTCAGCAGGGTCACCTACAGCATGTTAGACAGGGTTGCATCCAGGCGGGCCCTGAAGATCTCCAGAGAAGGAGACTCCACAACCTCTCTGGGCAACCTGTGCCAGGGCTCTGTCACTCTCACAGGGAAGAAATTCCCCCTCACGGTCAGGCGGAACTGCCTGTGCTTCAATTTCTGCCCATTGCCTCTTGTTCTGTCACACGGGACAATGAAAAGAGTTTGTCCCCGTCCCCTTGACACCCTCCCTTCAGGTACTTGTACACATTGATAAGATCCCCCCTCAGTCTTCTCTTCCCCAGGCTGAAGAGGCCCAGCTCTCGCAGCCATTCCTCATAGGGCAGATGCTCCAGCCCTATGATCATCCTCGTAGCCCTACGCTGGACTCTGTCCAGTAGCTCCATGTCTCTCTTATAGTGGGGAGCCCAGAACTGGACACAGGACTCGAGATGAGGCCTCCCCAGGGCTGAGTAGAGGGGCAGGATCACCTCCCTCCACCTGCTGGCACAGTCTTCCTAATGCACCCCAGGAGACCCATTGGCCTTCTTGGCCACAAGGGCATATTGCTGGCTCATGGTCAACTTGTCATCCACCAGCACTCCCAAGTCCTTCTCTGCAGAGCTGCTCTCCAGAAGGTCACCCCCTATCTTGTACTGGTGCCTGGGGTTATTTTTCCCTAGGTGCAGGACTCTGCACTTGCCCTTGTTGAACTTCAGGAGGTTCCTCTCTGCCCAGCTCTCCAGCCTGTCCAGGTCTCTCTGAATGGCAGCACAGCCCTCAGGTGTGTCAGCCACTCCTCCCAGCTTGGTATCATCAGCAAACTTGCTGAGGAGGCACTCTGTCCCTTTATCCAGGTTATTGATGAAGAAGTTGAACAGGAGGGGACCCAGTCCTGAGCCCTGGGGAACACCACTAGCCACAGGCCTCCAACGTGATGACACACCACTGATGACAACCCTCTGAGCTCTGCCTTACAGCTAGTTCTCAATCCACCTCACTGTCCACTTGTCTAACCCACACTTCCTGGCCTTGCCTAGGAGGATATTATGGGAGACAGTGTCCAAGGCCTTGCTGAAGTTAAGGTACACAACATCCACTGCTCTCCCTTCATCTACCCAGCCAGTCATTCCATCATAGAAGGCTATCAGATTGGTTAAGCAGGATTTCCCCTTGGTGAATCTATGCTGACTAAGGTAGCTCATGAATTTCTTTTTTATGCATTTCATATAACCAATATGTGGTTACAAAGAATTAATAATGTTCCTGGAACAACACAACATTGCTGACGTATTTGCTCTATAAAGAAATCAACAAGATGGTTTATAACTAAGTACAACTGAAAGATAATGAGTTACACTTGGGAGAGTATGGCTTTTGAATAAAGTCACTGTGGTGACTGAAGTACAAATAGCATGTTATTTAAGGATGTTATTAGAAAACCATTATGGTATCAAGGTGAAATAGTCTGCATTAAATTCTGCTTATAAGAAGCCATCATAAATCTGGATTGCAGTACATTATAGTGATCTAGTTCATGTACTCCCATGAATAATCTGTATAACCACTGTATCAGTTTGTGTGAACCACAACCTTGCTAGGATATTAAAATAGTATTTTATAAATAACAATATTAAATGAACTGAAACAAATTCACTTAATGTCTGCATGTTTGAGTTACAAGTTACTGTTAAACATCCTCTAACTTCCTGGCCTTTGACTTCCAGCTACTTGTTTTGCTATTCCTCTCACCTCTAAAGATACTTAGGCAAAATAGTCAAGAGATTTCTAAACTTATTTTGATTAATAGATTAAACTCCAGAAGTTTGTCATAATTTTTCCCCATTCTGAAGTTCTTGAAGGAATGCCATTTTTATAACTTTTTTCCTGCTTTTTCCCATTTTTTTAATGTACTTTTTAACACTTCACACCGCAAATTAATGGAGGCTTTGCAATTGCTACATATGGACATTATATACTTATCTGCTATTACTCATTATATCAAATATTTCTTTTAGGAGTATTGCATTGGTTATTATATATCCATTATAATTTGCTTCTCCTCAAAGTACTTTCTCCATTATGCAGTACATTTTCTTGGATATGTAACTATATCTCCTCAAAACTCATTAATAATCACGCCATTCAATTATAATTCCCTGACAATGACTTTTACTTATTAATCATTTAACTAATTCTGTTCTCCATTTCTTAAAAGCTCTTTCGGTAGTGTTTATTTTTAACCTGAATATGAGGTATATTTAAACTTGCTAGTTTTCAGTACAATCTGCCTTCCTTCTCCACTTTGGTTTTCCTTCATGACTTTTTAATCTAATAGTTAATTTCAAACGAATACAATCAAAAAAAAAAAAAAAAAATAGAGCTCTGCAAAGTAATAAATTCTAAGAGCATATGTGAAGATTTAGCTCGTTAGAGGAGAGAAACCAAGTAAGTGCGTTACTAGGGGAAGTAAAGTGCCTTTAAGTGACTGCTCAGCCCGACCATCTGGCAGGTTGGTGCTTATTGTGGTGGATGCACCAGTGCATCTACTAGTGGGTTCAGCCACTTGCTCAGCCCAAAGTTAGGAGTGTGAGCTTGACGTAAGGAGGGCTGGGAGTTATTGGAAAGGGAGAAAAGTATGAACTGAGAACGCAAGAAAAGGACTGTTTAGGAGGTTATTGGATGCAAGTCTGAGCTTTGCTGCTCTTGGAATCACTTATCAGGCCACCACAGAGTTTAAGTGAACTGTTATATATAGCCTAAGTAAAGACCATTGCACACTTACTTCATCAAGCTAATATGTTAATTCCTCTAAGAATGCAAAAGGGTTGTTTTGAGAAGTCCATTTTCCTTTAACCTTGGTGACTGTCACTTTTTTTTTCCAATGTGTTAGTATCGGATGACAATAGTTATTTTAGTCGTACATAACATTTTGCTAATCAATTTATAGCTCCCTGAGGTATCCTTGCCTATCAAAGGGTGACCAGGATGTGCTGTGTTTAAAGTCTTTTGGAATTTTCCTGCTGTTCCATGATTCATAAAAAGTTGACCTCAGTGGCCTTGAGGTGTCATATATATAGTATGCTATAATGCTATCTGATTGGGTGTTGTCATAATTTTTGAAGTTTGTCTTCATTATAATTTTTTTAATCAAATTTTGGTACTTAATAAAATCTATTTTCTGGTAATTCCTGCAGAGCTTTTTCTATTTGTTAGAAATCAGATTTTTTTTTCATTTAATACCTAGTCAGATAAGGTAGCCTTTAATCTTATGTTCTTCCCTGTGTTAGCCATCTTTTTCTTTTTTTTTTTGATCTCTTAACCTGTCTTGCCTTTGCCCTCATTCATTTCTGAACTTATTATCACATTCTGTAAAGGCAGTTTTTTAGGCTTGATGGTGACATTAGTGATACTGCCATAGCCCCTGAATATGCCTTCTTCATCAATGAAATAGTGCTATTGCCTGTCCTCTCACTTTCATAAATACTCTTCTCTTTGGGATTAAAGAAAATCTTGGCTGAATAGCAATTTTAGCATTTTCTGATAGCTAAGAAAAAATTTATAGCAGTCGACAGAAATCCTTTTTTTTTTCTTACATGTTTATCTACCTAGAGAATATTGCTGTTGAAAGAATTTTCCTTTGTATACTTACATTTCCATTAAACCGTAAACTCAGTTACAGTAATGTCTTAATGTAAAATATACATTATAACAAGAAGCCAGAATGATAAATTGATGTATTTCTGTAAAAACAATAATTCTAATGTTAGGAAGTGAAGCATCAATGTGGTTGTTATCTGCCATTTCTTCACATTTTATCATTGGTTGTCCTTTCACAGTCTTTCCCCTCTCCCACTCAATTATTTTTTCTCTCTGTTAGATTACAGCTGTATGGACAATCCCTGGAGTCTTATGCAAATTTATGGCACATTTGCTCTAAGCACCCTGACATAGCTTGCTGTCAATTAACTTGTTCATGTGTTTTTACAGTTTGTTGTCTAGTATAAATCTTGTTCTTCCCTAAACATATTTTGCTCCCGAGTATTTGAGCAAAGAAATAAGGTCAACTCCTTTTTGGCTGTCCTTACCCTTGGAGTATCAGCTTGTCTGAGCTGGCAGAGATTGAGCTTTATTTCTTCCATTCCTGGAAGAGGTGTTGCAGGGAAAAACTGCTCATATACATCTTTTAAATCAAACCAGGATTGAAGCTGGTTTTTTTTATTTATTTATTAACAATATCTAATTAACCCACAATGAGTAAACTAACTGTTCAGGATCAATGTCAGCAATGCAACAGAAAAACAACGTTGGTAGACGCCTACCAGAATGTTAATAGCTACTACAGCTTTCCAAACACCGGCTACGTGCTGCCACACGTGGAGGGGGCCTGCGGCAGCGTCAGCCCAGGTTGTGCCTCCCGCGCTGCTCCTGCATCTTGCCTGGGAAATAGCTGTGCCTACAGGGATGAGCAGTCTGTTGACTGCAGTCGGGCTACACTTCTGCAGTTCTACCGTCAAATCCTGGATGTACTGAAGTAGTGTGCTGAATCCAGTATTGACCAGTGACTGAGCAGCTGACAAGACACTTCTTTCCCTTTTAATTTTTCTGTACAAATAGGGCATACATAATGGCCTTATTTTCCAAGCACATTTGAATTGTTGCATTTTTCAGGATAGTGGCATTTTCATCATTATGTATCCACAGATTTTCATTAGGTCCAGAATAACTATTGTGATTAGAATTTGACAAATTTCCCTATGTGTGATGAATCTGTAAGGATTTGTATTTGATCGTGAAACCTGACCTTATTAAGGTTAGTGTTACCTGAAGTTTGTAACACTGACTTTGTTTTTAAATTAATACCCTAATGATTAAAAGTGTTTTTGTCTACATATTCTCAATTCGTCTCCCAGTCTGACCCACTCCACCAAATCACTGTTGTGTTATAATTAATACTACTGAAATAAATCCATGGCACTGCTGTGAAAAATTCAGGTGTCCAGGCAGCCAGTATACTGAGTCTTTGCTATTTTTTTACATATCAGAGCTGGGCTTTGGTCCAGTCTCTCTTGAAAACCTATAAAGTTTTATCAGAGGAATGAAGCATTTGTACTAGGACCACAACTACACTGATACGCTGCTGAAGTGGTTTCATAGGGGGGGAGGCAGAGGATGAAACAGCTTTTGAGAGATACATCATGTAGACGAGCTGAGGTGGCTTTCTTCTTCCCATTCTGCAACCATTCATTTCAGTTCATATTCTGGCTTTTCTGTTAGATAGCAGTGAGATGTCAAGCAAAGTACTACATCAGACAAGTAATTAAACTAAGCAACCTGTGTTCCTGTTTCATCAAATATATTGTTACTCACATCTCATTTTGGAAAGCAGTAATAATGTTATCCTAAAACAGAGAAACATGAAGAAAATACAAATGTAAAGGCCTAATCCTTCTGCTGATGCTTCACAACATCTTTAAAATTCTACAAACAGAATATAGAACACTGAGGAATATGGTTTTTTTTCGATTTTCTAAATTCATAGTCTTTTAAATGTCAGATTTAAGAAGTGTTTTGGCACTAATGAAATGCACATTCCAAATCATGTATTTTAAGAGGATACAATTCATGCCTATGTAGATATTACTTATTACAATCATTTATTTTTTTTTTTTTTTGTGCGTCTTTAAAATAATCAGCTTAAACTGACTGATTCCAAGCAGATATGCTCTACACTTCTCTGCACTGTGAGGGCGGATTTGCCCAACTTCCAGAGGCTACTCTTTTTCGGAGGGGCCTCACTGCTGTATCATTAATACTTTCCAAGCAGGTTGTCAGTTCTGGAGCGAGGGCAGCTGTATGCCCTAATTCAGCAGAGCTCCAGCAGAAAAGCGTAGTGTAAAAAGTAAGGACAACCAACTCCACTGCAAATATGTGTACACACAATATTCCCTTTATGCGGTGTTTGAATAAAAATATGTTGGTTAATACCTGAATGGTGTTTAATGCACATCTGTAGGCATCTGTTTGTCTTTTAGCCCATTCCTTTCTTTCTGCCCACCTTGTGCTGAACTACAGCTGGACAAATGTGAACGACAGATGTAAGTAGTAAGAAAATGTCTCCCATGCTACTTTTAAGGACTTTTGCTTACCCACTTCCTGCCTAACATAGAAAAGAAACAAAAATTAATAAATTGGGCGTTTAGTCCCAGACAGACTGTTTCTTCCAACCTCTCTGACTGTCAAGAAATGAGTAAAGCATTTGTTGTAGGCTGTGGTGTTGTTTTAATAGGGATTTAGGTGTCTTCCCCCCCATCTCTATCTCACAGGTTATTTTATTACTCCCTATCACAAGATGTACAAAAATAGACTATAGGAATGGTCTAAGGAAAAGGAAGAATCCAGATATCAAACAATAGAAGAATATTGTTTTCACCTGGAAAAAAAAAAAAAAAAAAAAAAAAAAAACAATAAGAAAGTGTCCAAATCTAGGTAGTGTGAATACTGCAGGGAAAATGATACTAGAAGCTCAGCATTACAGTAAATTTTTTTGTTTTATTAGAAGTATGTCTGCTTATACTCTGTTTTGGCACTCTTATTTTCAATACCAGTTATATGAATAACTGAAGTAACTTAAACTATAATCAGAAGGATTTTATTTCTGAATTATTCATGCAGAGATGTAAATATTCAGAATGCTCATACTCATGCTTTTGTTTCTTTCTATATAATAACTCCAGATGCTTTTCAGGTGTAAATAAGACACAGTTTCCAAAACTAATGTCCTGATAAAAAAACTTTGTACTTTTTGCACTTCTGAAATATGAGTTATCTCTATTTTAACATGAAGAGGACTAAGTCATAGTCTTCTAGACTTCATAGACATGGAAATGTTGAAAGGCAAATAACTGTATCCTTCCTTAAGCAACATCCTGTACAGACACTGTGCAAGGAAGATTGCCCAGAAAGCAAAGTCCCTCTACATAATATCACAGTGATATTTTGTGCTAAATGAAAGAAACTGAGGTGACTTGGGTTGAAGTAGATGCAGGCAGTTGTGCAGAAGCCTTTTTCAAAGGAAAGAAAGGCTTTGGTAAAAAGATATTAGTGAAAGCAGGAAAGGATGAGTTATGGGAGGCTGTCAAACCAGGAACTTGCTGCTTTTCTGAGTATCAAATCAAAACAAATTTCATCCAAGAGAAAACTTATCTCTCAGAAAATATCCATTTTTATTTAGAATAGCTTATCACATCTGCCTTTATCATTTCTCCATCTTCGGATGACATTAGGTTTGTTGGAAATCGTATAAGTAAATTCATTACAAAAATTAGAATTGATTGGCAGGCCTTCAGATAAATTAATTCTTTTCTAAACGTGTTTGATTATTCTGATTGTTTCTTTCTAATGTTATAGTTGTATCCCTCAGAGTAGATTAAAAACTGACAAGTGTCATACACTGCTTGTTTGGTTATTATTTTGCCTAATTTCTTCTAATGATATAAAAAAAATTGTGAGAGGTATGACAACAGTAAAGACCTTTCCTTTTTTTGCAGTAATCTTTTTTTTTTCCTTGCTTTTGCTGTACGTTAGGAGTTCTAACCTGAGATCATTAATCCCAAAATGTATGTCCAAACAGTATCCTTTAGCTATAGCAATATAACTGTTTGAAACTTCACTTTTAAATTAATTGCTTAAAATGAATTAGGTTAAGGGAAAAAAAAAAAAAAAAAACAAAAAAACCACAACTCTATAAGCAAGTGTGATGAAGGGCAACAGAAATTTCCAGGTGTGATAATTTCTGAATTATGTTTATGCATCAAAGACAGAGTATCACTGAACTAAACACCCAGTTTACTAATTAATCTAGCTCTCAAAGGAGTATTCTGATATACAAATTTGTAAGTAGTAACTTTTTTTTTAAAGCACTGAAACTACATTCTGAGTCATGTGAACAAAGGATGGTGGCTTGAAGACAGCATGTGTTGTGTGCTTCTACAGAAGCATAAAGGTGCTAGACTAGACAACCTCTGATGCCTGTGCTCACTAATTCATAGCTAGGTTTTAAAAAACTCTGCAGATATCTGCACTTCAAGTATAGATAAATCTTTAGAGCTAAAAACCTAAGCTACCTATATGGTAGTCAGTAGATAATGTTCTGCATATGCCACTTACTGAATGTGCATGGTCTCGTCATTAACTTTTATAGTTAAAAATTTGGATGCCGTATGTGGTAAGAATGTAGATTTGTGATTCTAGTGATAGCTTGGATGTCACAGCTGGGACAGGGTTGTATCTTCAAGTCTTCACTCGCATTTCACCTGTTCCAGTTTCCAGATAAAGTTTTTCATTCTGTTGCTTTCTTCTTTCTTTTTATGTTCTTTGCTGTTTCTTCCTTTTTGTATTATGTCAAACACAGATCACTTTTCTCTTTGTTCAGTGCCTGTTCCTGTCTTACCAGTTTCCTCGTGCTTCATAATGAGATTAGCTCTTGGCTTTCATCAGATCATAATGTCAGCCTCTGTTTCCCTCAAATAGTGTATTTTCAAGCTATATTTTTCAAGTTTTTATTTTTGAACTGACATGTTAAAAAAATAAAAGGCAGAAATATGAACTTTCCTGAAATTCAACCTCTTTATATTTGGAATATGTTTCACCAAAATTTCCATTAAACCATTTTGCTGTTGGGTTACTGGCTTGGACTCTGTCTTTAGCTGAATGAGAGACACTTTCAGAGGGTAATTAATCTATAAGAGTCCTTTGGAACTGAAATCTCAGGGAGTTTAGTATAACTATGTTCTTAAATTAGGTGTGATGGGATGAATTTGGTCAATGTTATCTTTGTACCTTCTGTATACACAGAATATAAAGGACTTTTGGTCTATAATTAAGATTAAAGTTATTACAGTGCAACATATAATAACTAAATCCACTTGGCAGGATGATTTTTTTTTACCTCCTGGACTTTGAAAAATTCTGTTCATATTACTTTTGACTGCAAGAGCAGTGAAGCTGTTCAGAAACCATTAATCACTCCAGTCCTAAGATACGTAGAACACATTTAATGGAAAGTGAAAAACTAATATTGTAACTACAGTTTCAATAATGTTTTATTTAACTAAGGACTGTATTTTATATGACATATAATAATGAAAATGTGCTCTAAATTTAAAATATTTTCTAGCTCTTTCTTATCATTGTTCTCACCTTCAGTCAAATGTACTTATAGATGGTGAAAGCCCTGCTTAAAAAATGTAAATAAATTTCTGTCAGATGGGCAGATAGTTCATCAGGTAAATGCCACTGACATTATGAATACCATTTTGGTGCCACTTAAGTTGATTTGATTTTATTAGTCAGTTATTTTGAAGTTGCTGCCTAACAGTAAATAAGTTGTTCTAGGTTATGTCTCAAGCCAGTTTTCAAAACCTGAATTTTAGTGAGTGAGAGAATACTGTTTTGCCACACAACATATATCCATAAATTCTATGATCAAACTTTTACAAGGAGACCCAGCACCAAAAATCGAAATGTCTGTTCCTAGTTTGTCAGCCACGTGGGTCTGATCAACTACTTAGGAATCTGAGTCCCCTTCATCTCCCTCATAGGCTTTTGGGGTTTTTTTTTTTTTTTCCCCTCCTCAGGATTTTACTCAATTTTAGCTTCAATGGATTTCTGTTACGTATCTGACTCCTTAAATCGTTTTTCAATCACTCAGTTAATCGCATGCACTGTATGAAAAATCAGGATGCAGTCTAGAGCACTCTTTTCCTGCCAGTGAGGCAGAGGAATGGAGTTAGGCTGCTCAGCATGGACCCAGAGTCTTCAGGATCTTCAGCGATGATTTACTGGGTTCAGCCTCCTCTTAAGTTCATTAATACCTGGTTGCCAACTACTGTTTCCATCATCTTACCTGACAATCTTAACTAATACTTACTGTAAGAGACTCTATAGGCAGCTGTTTTGCCAGTTGGTTAATTCTTCAGTTCATAGGAAAATAGATGGAGCCACATAAGAGCATGCCAATTATCCATCATATACGTTATCTTCCATCTGATGGGAGCCAATTTTATGACTCTTGGAAGAAAGTAAGATTTCTGCACAGTTATACAGTAATATAACATGGAGGAAACATGCATTTCACTTACAGATTAGCAGTCTATTTATGTATTTAGAAGTAACTTTTAGAAATAAAACAAGAACAAAAATATCTTTACAGCTGTATTATTTCTAGAGTGTTTTGCAGTAATTTCAAAAGAATTAAAACAATTCTCTAAAGAGTGTATTGTCTTCAATATAAGAATGTGGAAACAAATTTAAAGCTCAGCAGGAGCTTTATTTAAAATCATACAACTTGGGATTCTTTATATTATTATTTTCAGTTCTAAATTATGAGGTTGCATGTGTTCATTCACAGGTTTCATGCAGGTTAAAATTTTTCTATTCACTATATATACTAAGTCTCTTCAACTAGCCAGAAATCAACATCTATCTTTTTTACTTTCTTTATATTCAGGAATTGGAAATACTGGGTGTTCTGAGTCACTTATAAAATCATCTTTATAGTTTGATAATACACCTTTTGCTTGTTCAGGAACATGAAGGAATTGTTAATGAAGCATGAAAACCAGTGTAAGTTATATAGTCTTAATATCAGCTAAGTGGTTCAGATTGAGTTCAGTTAAGAAAATTGGTAGCATACTGAAAGATGTCCTTCTACATTAATTTTTTATAGTTATTGCAAAAATTGTGCTATAAATATGACAATTTGAAAGCTGACATCTGTGTCAAAATTTAAATTAATTATTTTTACAGTGAAAACCTGACTTGACTGAGAATTTACCATTGACTTCATTGACTTCATTGGGACTAAAATTAAATCCCTATGATTTTGTGGAACATGCATTCATTTGTGCCAGAATGCTATTTCTTTTTTGTAAGAGGGAAATGATAGATTGGTTTTAGGTATAAGTAAAGGAGGGAGTTTATTTAAGATTACTCCTGGGATTTTTAATGTCCCATTAAAATCATTATGAATTATTTGAATTAAAAAAAAGAAGTCTGTAGCACGAAAAGCAAAAGAAGGTAATGAAGCCAAAAATAAGCCTTTGACATTTATGAAATGAAGAAAATCTAAGCAGGACCATGGGAGGTGCCCTGTACTGACCCTCTAATCAGAAAATCTTCAATGCTTTATATGCTAAGGCAAAGATCAGCAAAAAGAAAAGCACAGGCATTAAATTGTTTTGGATAGCACTATCACTAAGCGCAGATTCTACCAATTCTCAGTTTCCATTTTTCACCCAGATTTTTATATCAGCTCTGTGCATAGTTAACATGTTGAGTTCTCATGGTTATTATCTCTGTGCTGTGAAAGAGAAGTTAGTTTCTTTAAACATATTTTTTAAAAATACTTTTTTTTTCATTTTTCTCTCCCTATTCCTCTTCTTTGCTTTTCTTCTTGTCTCCTGCTGTTACTGTTAAGTCCTCTTGTTGTTGTTTCTTCTATTCTTATTTTCAAGTCTATATTCTTATTTTCAAGTCTATATTCTCCTCCTCTTGCTCTTCTCTCAAAATGCTATGTTATGCCAAGCAATACCCCTCTCTCCACATCCATACCTGTACTCTCCCGATTTCCTTCAAAAATAACACTATTGTGTTGCCCTGAAAATCTGATTCTTATACTTGCATAAAATATTAAACTGTCAATATTTTACTCAAGAGTATATACGTTTTTCCAGCAAACTTTCATTTTATTCTCTGGACCCTTTTCTTGCCTGTGCACCATTTACATGAGTAGTACATAATAGCCTTGATTTAGGGAATGCTTAATGAAAATGTATTTTGGAAATTAATTCCCAGAATTTTTTATAGCAAATACACACTACTCTTTATCAATGAAATCTGTTATCTATATAGGTAGACTGCCTTCATGATGAATAATGTTCAGTATTTTTGCAGTGACATACTGTAATATCTTATCCATCATGTCTTTGCTTTGCCAGCTTTCCTAAGAATGACTAGAAGCCTGACTTATCTATAATATTCCAAAAAGATTCTTGTAAACATTGTTTAAAAGAAAAAAAAATAAAAGAAAAAATGTTGTTGATGCATTTAGTTACACTATTTTTAAAACAGATATCTAAAGATTGAAAACCCTTTCTGCAATTGATACAATTAAGCTCTTAAAATACGAAAAAACCCAAAGATGACTTGATTTTCTCAAGAACAAACAAAATTTTAAAAAGAATTCATATTCTCATTTTCCTTTCTTTTGGCCTTTTTTTCCTCTTGCAAAACTGAATCCCAGAATTCCTGTCCACAAGGTATCAGCTTAGGTAAGATCTGCTATTTGAAGAGAAGCCTGTTGATAAAGAAAATTCTAAATACAATTCTGAATCAACCTGTCAGAGTTTCTGCATTTGTTTTTTACAAAACTGTGTTTGAATGGGAGGTGTTATTTGTTCTCTTCCATGGTACATGTGTTGAACTGCAGTATGTAATGTAGATATACTCCCTTACTTGCAGAACCAGAGTAAAGCTTTTCCGTGAAGTATCAATTGAAAATTGTGCTAGTCCAGTGCCGTATGGCTAATAATTGTGAGTGTTAGATGAACTGGAGGGACATTTATGAATAAAAAATCAACTTCCACTGTAAATTTATTATACTCTGAAACATATCTTTAGGAAGAGTTTTGTCAAAACCCTTGAAATATCCAAATCTTTTATCACTTGGTTTACCTTCAGATGCTTTTATACTTAATACTGCTTACAAATTTATTTGATCTGTTCCTAATAGCTTTATTTTTGTGAGCTGGTTCACAAGTATTTGTGTATAAATATGTCTGAATAAGCATAAGCCAAATGGTTACACTGGCAGTGTATGAGAACCAGTTGACTAGACTGACTATATTACAATATAATATAATATTAATATCAGTCAAATTTTGAAGTTAAGAAAGAGATGTGAAATAACTTTTATATTCAAGTGCCAGAATCAGACTTAGCAATATTTCTGGAATAATTTTTTTAGCCTTAGACTACTTGCTTGGTCATCTTGATGCTAATGAGACAGTGTATGCTTTAAAAATAGAAGTCCATTTGAGTTCTGGACAAATATTTATTCACCTCAGATAATCTACTGCTTTTAAAAGTAGATGAACATACACTTGCTGTCTCTGACTATGCTTTTTTTTGCCCATAAAAAGTCACTTAGGACAGATATTCTTCATCTTTTCTGAAGAAATCTGATTCAAATAAATCACTTGTTTTAAAAACTCACACTATCTGCTTTTTTTCGTCTATTCATGCGTATTCCATAAAACTCTTAGTTTCTCTTAGATTTCCAATTTCTTTTGTTTGATTTTATTTGGGTAAGTGTCTAGTTTCTGAAGGATGCTTGTTCAATTTCTTGAACATGATAATTTATTCATTTTTCTGTTTATTTATAGTTTTTGTCCCCAGAGGTGAGCTTAAGTACTCTTTTTTCTAGTCTGAGAATTATATTTTCAGATATTTTAACAGCTTCATTTGTGAAGCTTTTTTTCTTTCTCTCTCTCTCTTTTTTTTTTTTTTTAACAAAACTTACTCTCAATGCTATTTTTTGGTTCAGGCTTAATATGGAAGTGACTTATATTAAGTCACTGTGAAATCAATTATAATAGTTGTTTGTTTAAAGATTTCTTCATTGCAAAAGACTCATTTGGGTCTAGCCCATCTTTATGTGTGCTTACATAAACATTAACTCATAGAATGATTTAGTACTTAAACACCATGGAGAAGTCACAGCAAATTCAGAAATTCATCGGTTCAAATTGTACACACCTGCAAAAAAGGCCATTCTTTGTGGAACTTACAACGTAGTAATCACCTATTTACAAATTCTATATGCAAATATACCTTTTGAAATTTTTTATATTCACATTATTCGTAAAAAATCTCTACTAAGAACAGAATGAAACTATGAAATTCTTGTTACAGGAAAATTTGTTTTTCCATGTATTTTAGGTGTAAGCAAGCTGCTTATCCCATTCTTTTCCTAGCATGACCTAGCACGATCAATTTTTAAATGAGACTCTTCTCCACGATTTAATGTTGGCTGTCTAGGTACTGCTCTTGTCTCTGCTCTTGAATATGAGTTTGCTAAGAATAACTTCTTCAAAACTTCTCAGGTTTTTCATGGCTCCTATGCTACTTAGCCATTTACTGCCAGTTCCACTATGTTTCCTATAAAGGCTCAAAATTTCAAAGTAGATATATATATATTTTAAGTAGGTTACATTTTTCAACTCTTTAGTGTGTCTAATCTTGTTTTTCTTTATTAATTTCAGGACTTAAAATGTTTGTTTTCATACTGATAAGTCTTCATCCATCTCCTCCCAGATTTATCTGAAATACTCTTAGTATTTCAACTCATTTGACACATTTAATTAGTGTTCTTCCGTCCAATATAGAAATTATGAAAAAGTTACTGATCATCACAGTTATATCTGAAATTTGTAACCAAGACTAAAAGAAGAAGAAGAAAGTGTAACAAAGGATCAACTTAAGTATACCATTAAGCCTTTGGATAAAACGTGAAGCTGGACTGTTTCTTTACTTTCCAGGCTAGTAGCCAAATGTGGGGCTAAAAGGATTTTAATTTTAAAAACCCGACATCTGGGTTTATCTGAGCAAGTGGCCTGTAAAAACAATAACTACAGATGAAAATAAAAGTTTTTCTCCTGGACTTGGTTTAATGCTCAGGAACTGTTTTTTAACTCCCATTGTATTCTTATGATTAATCTTTACCTAAATCTTACTGTGAAAGTCCAATAGTAGTAGTAGAAGACAACATAGCACGAGAAATTCTAACTATAATAAAGATATGAATTTCTTTGCCATAGCAATATTCACAGTAGGATGATGAAACTACAGAATTTAATTTTGTCATTTTAAACTTAGAAATAAGCCAGGAATATAGACACACATTTTATTCAGAAATTAAGCAGTTACATATAGCTTTGCTTAGTTGGTTCTGGCAGAAGAGATCAACAAAATTTAAAAGAATGGAAAAAACTTGATGGGAAAGCTAGAAAAAGAATGAATGTGGTAGAGCTGTATCAGGGTAATGGCAAAGGAGAGCAAAAGTAGGAAGATTTGACAAATGAAATACAGCCAGCTATTTCATTACAAAAATATTAATTATGTATAGTCATACTTGATTATTCTTGATTCTAGACTATTCCAGATTAAGAAAACAGATTGAGTCTCTATTTATGAATTATACTCTCAATTGTATGTATTAAGAGAATATGTTCTTTGTTTACATGTTGATATATGAACAGGAAGAGGCTATCAATCGGGGTACACTGAATGGTGCCAATAGTAGAAATAATCAAATAAACTTTCAGATAATCTCCTAGCTGTTTCTTAAATAACCTCCAGAGAGAATGTTCTTGACATTCTTTTGGTCTACTGCTAAGGATTTCAAGTTTCAAGTTGTTTAACTGGTAACTGCCTGCTGTAAGCATAGGAGTATCTTTATATTCTTAGGCTGGTTAGTTCTGTCCTAGTAACTAGTTCCCTGAAAAAAATGAGGTACAGGAATAAACAATCAATTTACTTAATGATATTATTTAAATCAAAATAAAATTAGGCTTTTTTTTCTACAAGTCTATGCCTTGACTATTTTCTGGGATAGGGACTGTGTTTAAATATATTCAGCTGTGTGGTACTATTATTTAGCACTGATTAGAATTTGAATTTTTAAACAGGCAATTTTTATCCAAAAGGAGGTTCTGAAAGGTCATTTTCTAAAGATGTGTTACAAGATTCAAATATTTGTTTCTGATCTTTTGAGAGGTGAATGAGGATGAGATAATCAATCATATCTAATTAGCTGGTGACACACTGTGCTTACAGTAATTAAACAAGACATTACTGCTTCCTTTCTAATGATTAAGATCACACAGACTGAGAGCCAGCTGTTAATCACTTTGCTTGCAAGACTAATGTCATTAACAGAAAATCTCAACATTCTGCCCCTAAGGCTATTTTGAACAGAGCCTTTGGTGGACAGGCTTAGATGGAAGCAAGAAAATAGATTTTTAAATTATGCATTTTGAGCATCTTTTCAAACAGCTATTAGCTTGAGCTTTTGGTCTTTCTTGTAGATTTCTATATGCTACTTAAATATTTAGGAAAAAAAAACTGTCCTAAAGTGCTAAGAAAAATAATATCACAATTAAAATATTCTAAAGACTTTACATTAATACACTCTTTAATTTTATGCAGTAAAATATTAATCCACAATAAGCATTGATAAATGCAGCTGTGCAAAAATAAGAAAAATCTTTTTGAAAAATAGTAACTTTCAAGATGCATATTTCATATATTATAATCTGTACTTTGGGGGAAATGTAATCACTTTTTATTAAACATCTGTTCTTGATCATTTTTGTTTCTAATTCTGATTCTTATAAAAATTATATATCTACCTATTAAATATCTTGCATTGACAATTTACAGTATATTGTGATTCAATACCTTTAGTGTTAATTGACTTATCCTGGAATCATTAATACCCATCAGATAAATTCCCTTGCTTTTGCATGAACATGAATCACCCATTTAAAAATGGGCTGTGAGGAATTTGTGTTCTTCACCACTGATTGTCAGTGATGACTGTGAACTCTATAAATGTGGTAACAGCTGATCAAAATACCTAATCTAGTCTCGTACTTTAACTGCGTGGGAGGATTAAAAAAAGGAAATAAGTGAAGAATCAGTACTCTTACTATCTACTTACTGATTAAGCTACCAAGGAGTTTTTTTTTTCTTTTTTTTTTTTTTTTTTTTTTTTTTTTTTGGATAATTTCTGGTGGGTTTGACTTGAAGGTTTGTCTGTTTGTTTTAAATAGGAGCTGAAAGAAGACACATTCCAAATACATCTAATATAGAAGTAAGGCAGCTGCTAAGTCAGTTTGTGTATGAGGGAAAATTAAAATCAAAATCAAATAAGTTTACGATTAAGTGCAAGCAATTCCTGTGCAGCATTGCATAGTTTAGTGAATAAAGCTTATCAGTGACAATATTTGCCATATATATATATATATATATATATATATATATATATAAAAACAAATACTGTACGCTTCGTGGCTGGCCAAATGAATGATCCATCTGTTATTTCTCTTCCCAGACGATTATGAAGGAGTGAACATTTTCTGTGGTTCAGGCAAGTAGGTGCTTAGTGCTCTTATCATACTTAGTCTAACAAAACATTTCAACAGATGTTGAACTCAGTTATGCTTAAGTTCATGTAAGTGCAGTGCTCTGTACAAGTCATTGACAGAATTAGCATTTTAAATTCCTCATCTTTTTTATGCTACTAAATGTTTTTATCTATGTAGAACAGTTAAAACTCTGAGTTTTGCAAGAGCGCTAACCATCACATAGAGGAAAATACATTTTCTACGACAAATACGTGTTGTTCTTTCAAAGACCATATTGCTGTATTTTTCTTTCAGGATTTATTCCAGTATAATGTCATTCTACTTTTCAGAATACTTATTATCATAATGGTTACAATTTTTAGGCTGTAACTGTCGGTGCACACCCACACACCGTATCATTGAGTTACATGGGAGTTTGCATTTTTGTATAGGTTGCAGTTAGGCAAGGCTGTGCTGCAGGCAGTTCTGTCTTGCTCAGTCGAGTAAGTTTTTACATCACAGCTGCCTGTTGCAACTCACCTTCAGTGCACCCTCTTCTGGATGTTGCAATGACATTCCTCTTCCTCTGTCTACACAGCAGGCTGTAAACCCAGGGGCTTCCAGTGCTACCTTGCTGTTTTGCGTGGATATAAAGGCAAAGTAAAGGGAGCTGGCTGGGAAAACAGGCAACTTACTGGATGAGGGGTGGAAGGGACACATAGGTTCAAGTTGAGAACAGCCCTAGGGGAAGGGAGTAGTCCTGTCCCAGCCACCCGCGAAGGCTGAAGGACTGAATTGCTGGGGCAGGCGGACACTTCTTGTGCAAGGGCTATGCACGACGCTGGAGCTGGGGTCACCACTGCAGTTGCTGTGCTCACTTGGAGAGGCGGCAGAAGCAGCTGGCAGTTAGCTACGTGTGTGTGCGAGGAGAGGCCGGGAGCATGGTCCTCAGCCCAAAACACAAGGTGTAGCATGCAGGAGTGTCCAGCACAGCCCTGGCCTTTGGACTCTGAGGTTGGGTAAGCAGCAAGGGGCCCCTGGTGGCATCTCTGGGCCTTACGTGTAAAGGTACTGCTACACTCCGCTGGTGGTAGGAACTAGACAGTTGTGGTACTAGTGATAGTGGGCAGTAGGAGTTCAAAGCAGAAAGGTGTTTGGAAATTTGAGCTGCCTCCTTTTTTCCCCATCTTCAGTATTTATTGTTAATAGCACAGATTAATTAAATTATTGACTGGGAGGGGAAAGGAGCCCAGAAGAAAACCTCTATGAAAACCCATTGGTACTCTCTGACAAAGTACTTGTGTTTTGGAACAGCTTTGAATTTTAGTCTCATGTCTGAAGTTTTACAACAAATGTTGTATTAATGAGCAGGAGTCATGACAAGGTGGAATATTTCGTATAGCTCATATTTGATGACCATAATGGGTCTCTGATTTACTGCCTTCACTGTATCAGTATATAGTGTTGCAACTAAGTTTTGCATTATTCAATTATGAGGAAAAAGGGTAGCCTCACAATGTTTGTTGCTATTCAAATAGTAGGTGAATCCTCATAAGTATTTTTAGCAATATTTAGTATGTTTAGCAATATTTAGTATGCATTTCTGTAACTACATTAAGTACATTAAAAAAAATCCAAGAGATCCTGGCTTTTCCCTTTTATTACCTATTAAGAAATAACTGTTATTGTTGAATATGTGCTCTTAATCCTTGGTTCAACTCTTTGAATGATAATTTCTTTCTTGATGTTTAAACTCCCTATAAAAAGATCATAATGACTAGGCACTTTGTCATAACATATTGTAATTGTTATTCCTATTGCTGCAGTATAAGCAAAAAGTCTTCTGGTACCAGATCTGATAGTTCTTTCAAGCACCTCTGTATCATCTTCTGAGTTTTGTACTGCTTGTGGATATAATGATGAGGAGAAGTGATAATGTTTTTTTTTTTTTTTTTTTTTTTTTTCCTGGATTTTTTTTCAAGTTAGATCATTGTCTTCACTGTGCATTTATCTGTTAAAGAAAGAAAAAACAAATGGATAGTTTTATTATTAACATTATTACTATGATTATTGATTTAATTATGATGTTTTTTGTCACAAGGAAAGAAATACTCCACTAGAGGTTACTCTACTGCTGTAGCCTCTGACTTCAGGGATTTAGTCTAGATGGGTGGGTGGACAAGTAGATGGGCAAAAAACTACTTAGAGCATATTGGTTAATGGTTGTACTCTACCTGGATGCCTATGGCAAGTGGAGTTCTTTGGGGGTCTATCCTGAGACCTGTTCTGTTTAACATCTTTATTAGAGAACCTGGGGGAGGTCATGGAGAGCTTGCTTGTCAAATTTGCAGATAACAACAAATTGGAGGGTGCAGCCCATATGCCATTCAGAGACTCCAGCTAGAGAAATGGAACCTCATGAAATTCAATAAAGATGAATTAAAAGTCCTGCATGTGGGAAGACAGGGTCCCTGGCAATGACAGGGTAAAGACAGCCCCCATGGCTGGGGGCTAGTTGGCTGAGGGGCAGCTCTGCTGGAAAGGACATTGAGGTTTGGTAGACAACAAGCTGAACATAAGCAAACAGTGAGCTCTGGCCGTAAAGAGGTCAACAGAATGCTGGACTGTATTAGTAGGACCACAACCGGTAGATTAGGAAGTGATTATCACCCTATACTTGACACTCATTAGACTGCATCTAGAATACACCCTCCAGTTTTGGGCCACCTAGTGCAAGAAAGATGTTACTAAACCAGAGGAATTGCAGCAGAAGATCACCAAGATTGCTGGGGCCTGCAATACATCCTCCATGAGGAGAGGCTGAGAGAGATGGGCTGGTTCAGCCTGGAGAAGAGATGGCTACATATCTGCTGTCCTTATCCTTTTATTCCATGTTGGTCCATCAAAAAGCCTATACACCCAGGGTCTCTCAAGCCTGGAATTATCTTCTGTTCATGAAAGACAAAGTTACCGTTCTCTTTAGTGTACAGTCTTCCTTCAGATTAACTGGTATGAAAATTTTTAATGTTAACGTATTCTATTTTGAATGTCATGAGTCCATTTGTAGGTCCCTAAATGATAAACTTCTTTAGGTCTTCTGGTTATTTTTCACAGCTCTCCTGTATCAACAACAGGATTTTCAGTGCAGATACTCTTTCAAAGCCAGATAGAATTCTTCAAGGATGCACAATTCCAGTCATATGCAAGAAGTCATAAATATTAGTATCATAGACAAGTAGATCTGAAAGAAATCATTTTGTCCAGGATTTTTGCCATGTAAAGAGGATTAGTACCTGTACCACTTGTTCATTTTCTCTCAGCATCCCCCAGTGATGAAAATCCATAATCTGTCCCAGCAATCTGAGGACTGCAGTTTACTTGCAGTAAGAATACGCTAAAGAAAGCAGATATTATTTTTTTTCCATTTGTCTTTGTAATATGCTTTGAAGTACCTGAAAACTGTCATCATCCCCTGTTGTTGTGTCTTTAAGGTATACAGCCCTAATTCATGCAGAATTACTTATATAGTCCATTTTCCAGATCTCTGTTCATTTTTAATTTTTGCTTTGTTCTTGCGTCTTTTCAATTTATTATCTCTTTTCTCTAGCATCGCCATGAATCAGCACTGTCACAATACTGTATAAAAAGAAACAAATTACTGGGATGTATTACAGTGTATCAACACTGTGATAATGGATTACTTCATGGGTATGAAATAATTTTCCCTCGTACTCAGCATTGTTAAGGAATTTTGTACTACAAGGCAGCAGTGCTATTTTCACTTTTGGGCTCTATCGTTTGTTGTGGGAAGGGAAGCAAATCAGTTGGAGAGAACCAAAAGCAGAGCCACAGAAATGACCCGTGTTTGCCTTTATTGCAACAAGATAGTGACGCTAACATTTTTCCATTGATTCTGGCAGTGATTATCTGTTTCCATTCTTGAGGAAATGGTACAAGTTTTCCCAATAACATGCAACTGATTATTCTTCATAGAGTGTAGTACCTTCCACTTTTTTTCTATGATGTGTCATTCTATTTGTTAAAATCATTTTTGTATTTGTCGAAGTCATTTCAAATTTGAATTCTGTCCTTTTCTGAGAAAATGCCTTCCTTTATCTTTTGGTCACAATAGTAGAAGTTGTCTTTAAAATATATCAGAACAGTTATGAGAGGGTAAATTTAAGTCTTCCTTAACTTAATGGTGAGAGCACTGACTGTGGGACAGACAGTGAATCTAAAATTCTCTTTCTGCTTAATTTAAAGTGACATAAGATAAACATTAGTGACTGCACTTCTCACATGTCCTCCCAAAGATCAGTAAATCACCAAGATACTGAATTTCAACATAGTTAAGTTTTCAGGAAAACCTTCAAAACCGGATTAAAGAATTTAATCACTGTTTCTGAGCTATAATAATTATTCATAAAGTACTTTTATTTATAATGTGGAATTTCACTTTAAAAAGTTAAATTTAAGTATCATGCTAAAAGAATTTTCTTTACAAATGAAAAAAGCTTATTTAGAAATGTATTTTTACTAGTTGAAAATCAAACTGCTGTGCTACTGAAGCTATAAATATATTTATTAAAGATGAGAATCAGCAAATGGTGATTTTTGCTGGAGGACCAGTGTAACTCAGTGCACTACAGTAGAGTATTTTTTAGATACTGTAAGGGACACTCCAGATGATAAAATTTCTTACAGGTCTAAAGACACTCCATTCAGTTGGCCACAATAGTGACCATAAATGATAAAAGCCATTTAGACAGAGGGAAGAAGAGAAAGAAGTTTTGAGTTACTGAAAAGTTCTATAATCTAAATCTATGTAAAAGAGTTTAAAACTTTTTTTTTTACATGAAATAGTTACTAGCATGAAAAGCCTGAAAAACATTGGTCTAATTCAGTATTATGTTTGAGAAACAATTAGATGTAAACAAATAAATAGTTTCTGTAAAAGAAGACCTAATACACCTTAACACCACTTTTACACATTATGTCTGCCTGATTTTTTGCAAGCTTTTTCAATATCAAAGTAATGGAGGCAAATACTTATGCCATTAAGACCAAAGTTTGGCCTATAGATGTCTACTCTGAAACAGAATTCACAGCTCTGATATTTAGGCTGCAGACACAGTGCGCTGAGAGAATTATGATAATTTAAGTAGGGTCCCAAAAAATTAGGCTGAATAAGGAGCACTTTAAAGCAAATACACTGATAGAGGACCTGCCTTGAGTAGTGAACAATAGAAATCTGATAAAAGGATTCGTCTGCAATTCTAGCTCTCCCTAGAAAGTGCTCTTTTCTTCTGTGTGGTATTGACAGTTTTTTGAGTTTGCTCAAGAAAGTACGCCTCAGTGTTTCTGATTTCAAAGTATAGTGACTAAGTTTTCCTACATGTCATGACTAGTGTGATGTGTATGCTGCTGTTCGCCCTTTTCTCTTCCTCTCTCTGCATACATGTATGCACACACCACACACACTTTCCTTCTCCTGTGGCCAATGTCTAGAAAACTTACTAGGATGGTATATATTGGTATGGTGATCAACATTTAATTTCCTCATCTGCTCTAATGAATTTAAACACATATTCCCTTACTACTCACTATAAGTACCTAAATCCTATTGAGCTAGAACTCTCTGGGCACTTTGTGCATTCTTTTATTACAAAGCACATACAAATTTGGTGTATGGTCTCTAACATTACTATGTCATTTTTAGGAGATATTTTTACTCTTCAAATCTCACTTTTGGATACCAGTTATTGAAACAGTTACTTTATAAAGACACTTAAAAAAGAGAAATCAAGACAAATCTAGCACAGTTTAAATGCTGTAAATACAAGCACATGCAAAAACTTAATTGCCATTAAAATATTTTTCTTTAAAGAAGTACTTTGTCCATACTGGAATCTGCCTAATGAATGTAGAGTTACTTGTAACATCTCTTTAACACAAAGAAGGAACAAGTGAACGTTCTGAATTCTAATTCACAGCCATTTATAGTTATTTAAAAAGACATATTTGAAAGGTTGAGAAAAATCTAATTTATCTTATTGATTTTGAAAGCAAATAGGGTATTGCTGCATGTCGTCTTAGATCACATTGAAAGTTAGATAAAGTGTGAAGTAGGTACTCACTTTAATAGGAATAGATGAACTTCAGTGAGACTTTCAGTTTAAATAGCATGATAGAAAATGCTAAAATATTTAATCACTTACTGTAAGTGATTCATTCATTATTTAATGGGCTGTTACAAATAAAAGCTCAGGTTTTTTTCATTGTATTACTTCTAAAGATGGGTAACAGTTACTAGCCAGTAGTATGTTCTGATTTTATATTATATACGTGTTCTCTTCTCTCAAGATGTTTCTGTAAAGCATAATCTGGCATATCAGCAAAGATTGCCAGGCTGGGTGAAATAGTGATGCGATGCAGAACCTTTGAATGGAAGCAAAATGTGGGAAAGGTGATTGTGCAAGGCCATTCTACTATTTAAAAACACTTGCTCTAACATAGCCATCTGTTAAGCAGATGGTGTTGACACAATTTTCATATGCTGTCATTTATAAAATTGTATTGATAAATCATCTGATCATACTGGAATTTTTAAAATATTGAAACTTAAAGAATACAAAATGTCAGTTTACAAACGAATGAGAATAATTAAAGTTTACGCTCCCACTGAACATTTTTTTTTTCCTTTAGGCATTACTAGCAGACATTAGGGGCAAGATTCATCTGACCAGAATTAGACGCCTGTGTCCGGGTCATCATTTATGTTTATTTTCTAAGTTGAAGTAGAGAGCTATGATGCAATTTGTTTCATCCTAGATGAGTGTAAAAAAGAGATCAGGTAAATCAAGCTCCAGAAGTTTTTATTTCTCACCACTGGCTTTACAGAATCCAAATGGCTGTCCTAGATGGGAATTTCCACATTGTAAACTTTTGTGGTGAGATTAATTTCTAGCTTAAGATATCTACAGGTAGACATCAACTAGCATGAAGTTGTCTGCATCTCATTATAATCATGGAGATCTGCCCAAGCCTCCAGCTAGAAGGACCTAGGTTTCCCAGGGAGCCACACACATGTACATGCTGTCTTGGATATCTTGAAGTGTCTTAAATGGCAGCAGTGGGGCACTAAGGAGAAACTAATGAGCAATTCAACTGCACAGCTGCTCTGTAAGGGTAAACTGAATTCTGTCTAGGCTGTTTTCCATTTCCATGGACTATAATGGATGCTTTGGGACTTTCTTTCTGCATAGAGCTACATGACATTTAAATATAAGTGCCTTAAGCTTGAACTGATCCTGCTTTTTAAAGACCAAAAGCTTTCACTAACAATCACCAAAGAGCTCTCTGCTTAATCTTTATAGTAATGGAAATATTGTTATAATTTTTTTTAATCAGTTGAGGAGCATTCATTCAGTGTATAGGGCATGCTTCTTCTTTAATTCCATGACTGTAGGAAATCTATGCATATGCAAGTAAATCAAAAGTCAAAACAGATTTTCTTTTCTGTTAGTTATGTAGAAAACTTTGAGGCTAATCATTTCTTCTGGCTACAAGCTATCTTTTAGATTTTACCTTTTTTAATACAAAAATACTTGACAACTAATAGACTTTAATATTCTGGTGATGACGTAACTTCAGAAATGTATGTCCATTTGACTTAACCAAACCAAAACCTGTAACACCTATATGTTTGCAGTATGCACATGTGTGGTTTACTGCATAAAAACAATTTTGCACCATACTAGAACTCTGTATCTTAAAGGTGACATTTATGAAGGCTACGTATTTTTTTTCCTGAGACAGTGGAAGGAACAACTTTGAGTCAGTAACTATATTACACTTCTCTATCTCTTGTTGAAACTGAGAAGTACATGTGCATACATATATACATATACACGTGCATACATTCTGCTTCTAATATGAATTCATATAAGCTGTATTATTAAAAATAAACATAATTTGCTACAGTAAAAAATCCTTTGTTGAACAGTATAATGGAGAATGTTTTTTATATATATTAATACTTACTTCAAAGACCATTTAGATGTCTTTTGACAGAACAGAAGAGGCGTTTTATGTTTAATCTTTTTATAAAGAATGCTTATTTACATGCATTTTGCGTACTGAATGGGATAGAGGTTATTATTTATCATTATGAAGTGTTCACATAATTAAAACCTTTGTTTCTATTTCTGTGCCTTGTTTTCACAGACTAAAACTGGTATTGCATTGTTGTATGATGAAGTATCTGAAAATGCCTATGACATCCGACTGAAGCTTACAAAAGAGATATTAACAATTCAAAAACAAGATGTCGTCTGTATTAGTGGAAGTGATCACAGTGCAAATGTAAGTGCTTCTAGATCTCTGTGTTTTTGACTGTACATTTTAATGTCTTCTACAGAGATCAGAATATGCTGTTGGAGTGCAAGAGATGTTATTGGGTAACAGAAAATATGTAATGCTCAACATTTTCTTTTGTGTATATTTGCAGATATATTCTTTTCTGTATATTCTTGTAGGTAATAACTTATTTTTTACCTATGCGCTATGCATCCTTTATTCTGGCATGACGTTACAAGAAATTAAAAATCTATAAACATCGAGACTACAGTATTCTTCCACCACATACTGTTAGGTTATTAAATGAAAAGAAAAAGAAAAATCTGTATTCCCAACTAAAGGCATTTTAAGAGTAAATTAATACCACAAGGCCTTTTCTTCACTGATGTATTGATGTATTGAGAATTGTCTGTTCAAGGGCATTGAGCTGGCTAGGAGAACACCTCACAGATACTTATTTGCTTCATTTTAATTCTTTTTTTGTGCACAGATGGGGCTTCCTCAGTGTCAGCATATGCATGGTGTCCCTAAGCTATAAAAAATCTTCTGTATCACCTTTTAATATTGTTACAAGAAAATGCAGAGGCATTTTGTATAAGGAGTACAATGATGGTGCCTATGTTTTGGACATCCCCAAAGAGTATTTTTTATTTCCACATATGAACAATGTTTCTCTTAAAACTAAGTGTAGGTATTCCAAATTTGCTGAGTAATAAGAACTTCATGCACCATGCTGGTATTTGCTAGAACGAACAATGCATGGCAGCCTCCTCAGAGAGATTGCAAAGATGGAGCCTTCTGCCTACTACTTGTTGTACTGCACATTTCATCTAACATAAAGTCTAGCACTAGGAGACATCATGTAAGTTTATGATATCCTGCTGAGGATTAAGAGCCATACATAGGTAGAGTGCCAGTATACAGAGGTATCTGTATTAACATTTTTGTGTGCGTGCATGAGATTGAGAAAGAGCCTGCTTATGTAACACATACATACATTCATTTCTGCCACAGTGAATATATTTTTTGCATAATATCATGCAAAACCAAACAGCTTTTAGAAGTTAGAAACATTATATACTGGTTTCAAACCTTGTCTGTGAAATTCAATGGAACATGACTTGCTTTTAAAAATGTGCAAAAAGACTGCATCAGCAGGCAACTAGTATAAGGCCACTTAGTGAAATAAAAAGCATGTTCCATTCTGGTAGATTTACTGAAATAAATATAAGCCTTAGCCAAAATTGTCAGTTTGCATATACTTTCCATTTCATTGAGAAGCATGAAAATGGTTTTAACTACAGAAATTGTTGGTAGCGCTGGTAAGTTGTATGCAAATTGTGGTTACAAAAGCCGTAGTAAAATGCTGTATGGCTGCAATTCATGGTGTCTGAACATATAAGCATACATGATCGCTGTGGTCTGGTATCTAGATGCTTTGTGTAAAACTTTCATAGAAGAAGAACTGAAATTCTATTCTTACTTAATTCTAAGCTTGTTCTTGACTGAATCAGCACAGACTAGTTGCATTTGAAAAGAAAAAAAGTATCAAATCTGTATCTATATTGATCATCTATAATGAGTAAAGAAGGCAAGCCACATGCGCCTTACTGCTACTTTTTATGTGTTCCCTAAGTAGTATTTCCTGGTGGAAGACTGGAGAGGAAATCAGGCTTTGATAGTGTTTGTGATTTTAAGATAAAAAGCAGGATTTTGAAAAAAGATCTGGAAAGTAAGAGTCATTGTAGGGTACCAGAGCTCTGATATTTAGCCACTGTGTATGAAATAAGCTGAATAAGCTTAGGTTGTATTTCACGACCAGTAACAATTAAAAATAGGTAAGCCTAGAGATGAGGGATAACCTAGGACTATGTCAGAAAGGAAACAGTTTTTCCAGAGTATAGAAGTAACATTAATGTGTAGAAGTGAGAGAGTTTCAAATACAGTTCACATGGCTATCTAGGTCTGAGTTGCAAAGTACTATGTGGATCTGGATAGTAAATTAATTAAGAAGGAATTCTTCCTCATTATACTGTTGGTAGGCAACATGGGTAATTCTGCCAAGATGACCTTTCCAGAAAAACACTGAAACATCAGGTTTCACAAACACAAACAACTGGGTCTTCCTCAAGCTGTCTAGTATACTATAGTATAGTGTAGTTTTAGACTCTTCTAAATTCATTTAATTCTCATCTGCATATGTTACTTTGATGTTACTGTTGAACTTGTTCCTTGTTTCCCTTAATGGACAAGATAACATTTTTCTATTTTTCTCCATATTGTTATAATTTGTGTTTTATCTATTTATTTATTTTTAGCAAATGCATTGAATTTATATAATAGAAATCATAAATTGAAAAACTGAGTTGTTTTGAAAATCTTAATCTTTAAACGTTTAGTTGTTTACATCATTCCTAAGCTATCCTGAATGTTTTCATAAGTTTTGTTGCTGAAGACTCTAAAATCTAAATTGTGAAGCTCTTAATCTGTTGCTTTTCCATGTCCCTTTCAAGATCTCCTCAAGTTGTCCCTTCTTGAAAGTGTTATCTTCAATCCATATGAGTTTCTGTTGTCAAACTCAAATGAGAAAAATGGATTAAATCAAGGCTTCATGACAATATTTTCTTTGGTTTACTTTGAACCAAATAGAAACTTCTGGAGCATTAGCTTTTAAAATAAATGCCAATTGAATGTCAAGATGAACATTTTAGTTTTTATAGAATACAAATTACCAGTATAGAGGAACTCAAAGGCAGAAATAATAGCTGGTAGTCCTCAAGTACTCTCTTTCGTAATTCTAAAATTTTGAAGATAAATTCAGAAGACATAAATGTTCTAAGTGTTTCAAGAAAATATTTTTTCTTCTGTTCTCTATATGATTATATATCATTCAATATATTAATAGAAAATTGTAACCTGAAAGGCAGTTCTATAGCAATCATAGACTATCACATTGGCTTACTGATTTATTCTCCTTCTTCCTATATTTTGCCTTTGTTTTTTATTATTCATAGTTAATCTGTATTTTGCACACATTCTGCACCATTCATCACACTAGTTCTTTTATAACAAGAATAGAAATAATTCATTTGCTTTCTTTATGTAATCATCTCAAATATGTAGGAGGAAAAAAATTTCTTTTAGAATTGCTTTTTATTAGTGGAATATGTGAATGGGAAAATATTGAAAGTTTTGTATCTACTTGTGACAGTACTTAACTCTGTAGCCAGTGGGGGAAATAATATGTTCTCAGTGTTTGATTATATATTATTTGATTATCTATGTATATTATTAAATACATGTTCCTTCCAACAAAGTGTTTCAGTTGTTCACGTTTGGAAACTCCAAGCACTCTAAACTCATGAAGACTTAGTTCAGAGGGTTCTCATTTGTAGGAAAAAGAAGAATGTATGGGAGGATCATTCAGAAAGCAAAATTTGAAAATATTGACAGAAGTTGCATATTGAAGTTAAATATTTTTAAGCATTTGTTAAGCATTTTTAACAGTCTTTTTTTTTTTCAAGATGAATAGTATAACAATACTCTCAGAAGCAAATTAGTTGTATGACGGCCTGGGAAAGAATCCATTATTTAAAGGAGAAACAGGGAGGCATTTGTTTCTATACTTTCATAATATGATGCGCTTTACTAAGGTGTGATATTTCTATAACTTTTTGCTCCTCTACTTGTTAAAATTAATTTCCTGTATATTGCTATTTCACTTCTCCTGCTGTCAGCCCAGTTTTATGCCTCTTCACTTTTTGTAAACATTGTTTTTTCTTTTCCTTTGTATTGCAGTTCTGTGACTCTACCCTGCTAAGTCCATTTGCAAAGAAAGGAAAAAAAAAATAGCTTTTTATCACTATTAATCAGTCCCTCCCACAGAGCCGAATTGTCTTTGACTTGATCTGTGGTAGGATAAATAGGTTTCTGATGCAGGCTCTTAGCTTGTTAATTGGAAAGGACTCTTTAGAGGCTTATGGGAAACTAATATAATTAGAATGACAAAAGCTTCACATCCTGGGTGCAAAATCCAGTTTCACAAGCTTTGTTCTACCTGGAGTTTGCCACATTGAAATAAGGTAGGTGAACAGGGACAAAAATATGGCGAGACTGGTTGTTCTGTTGATCCAAAAAAATAGAAACAAGTATCTGAAAGTACAGTTTAAATCCCTGATGAGACTGCTATGACTTTTTTTCTTTAAAACTCCGATGCTAATAAGGACAGAAGAGAATGTTCTTTTAGGAAACCAATAGAGAATGGTTCTGTATTAAAAGTTCCTTTGTAACCCAAGTACATTCCTATCTAGGTAATACTACTATATATCTACTAATATTACTGTTTGCCCAGTGCCCATTTTGACATAAGAGCAAATAATTAACATTTCTATTTGTTTGGAAATACCAAGCTGGTGATTAAAGATAGACTTTTCCTCTTGAAAATAAGATATATTGTATGGAGAAAATACATTATTTAACCTTTTGTTATTTGTTTTCTATACTCTGGGAAGCTGACCTAGTTATTTAGAAGACAGATATCAAATAATCCCTTAGGATATATTATTAAAGATCATAAGATCCTGCTGCTGTCACTTTGAGAACAGTTAAAAGTTTATGTCACAAAATAAGTAATAAATATGAGTACTCAGCAGCATGACAGAAAAAAAAAGCTTTGGTTTATTATTAAAGACAAAAAAGTAAGTAGCATAGACAAAAAGAGTAATAAATGTGCAGATGAGAAGAATAAAAGGGACTCTGTGGCTATCCCTGGGGAAAAAAAAAAAAAATAATAAAAAAAAAACTCTCTCCCTAACAGAGAGCAGCTCTCATCTAGCAGCTGAGGTTGCTCTTACCAACAAGATAGAACAAGATTGTTACCAGGCAGACAGACAGACAGATATATGCATCCTTTATTAAAATTTAAATTTATTTACTGCTGTATATGGGAGCCATGACAGATGTCAAGATTGGTAAACTGCTACTGTATATACTGTGAAAAATGGTGCAACAGTTTAAAATCTTCAATAGCTAGAATATCTGACTCTGTGGAAACAAGCACTTTTAGTTATGGAACAGGACACCAATGGATGCAGCCTCTATTGTTCATCCTTGCCTTCACACCTGCCAACATGTAACAGTGAATGACAGTGAAACTATTCAGCTAAAGAACAGCTGTGTTCTGCTGTCACTCTTGTTATAGGATGTCTTTTTACTTGAAAGAAATCAGCTTAATGGGAAAAGAAATATATCTTGCCATGGGGCCCATACACATAATAACAACTAGCAACTTTGAAAATCCAGATTTACAGATGATCTGCACAGGCTTTATCTATTTTGTCACTTTTCAGTCTGTGATCAGTCTGTGTCCCAGATCCTCTCTTACCACCTCCCAGAGATAGCTCCCGTCCCAAAGTAAAGATGATCCTGAAGATTCTTGTGAACTTATAGCAATATGGGTATCAGTACTGTTGCTGAGACAACTGTAATATGGAGTTCACCCTGAAGAATGAACTACACTGTGGTTTATCAGAGTCATCTTTATTAGAATAGTCATAGGATAACTTAGACTGGAAGGGATCTCTGGAGTCATCTAGTTTAACTTTTATTCAAAGCAGGGGTAGCTTCCAAGTTCAGTCAGGTTGCTTGGAGCCTTGTCCACTCAAGTTTACAGTATCTGCAAGGACAGATTCTACCATTTCTCACCAGGCCGCCTGTTCTAGTACTTAACCACTTCCACTGTGAAATTATTTCCCATTATGCTCAAATGGAATTTCCTTTACTGCCAGTTCTGACTGTTGCCTCTTATTTTCTATTGTGCACGTCTGAAAACAATCTGGTTCAGTTTTCTTTATAATCTTCCTTTAGGTGGCAGATTTTAAAAATAGAATGAGTGACTTCATTTTACTTTATCAAAAAATGAACTAAGACTTTGATCTACAGTAATAGAAACAGTTATAACAAGATAAACTGATAAAAATATCTTATTATATTATACTTAGTAAGGACTGTCTACAGCTGTCCCAGATCTTGGCTTGCATGTGAAAGGATTTGCTTTGCCTCTGTACAAACCTCCACTGGTCCTGACATGCCTCAGACAATTTTTATAGCTTCACTTTTTTTTTTCTGTTCCTTTGGGGAAAAGATGACATCCTGTACAAAAATCCTGTATTTAAAGTTCCAACTATCTCTTATATTCACAGTATTCTCTTGCTTTCTGTTTATCTGTCTTTAATTACAGCTTACCTTCTCTTCATGACACTGGAGAATGAGGCATTGTGATGGTCATGGTGGATTACTGCATGCCTTTCTCTTATTAGAGTTTTTTTGACTTATTTCCATTTTCTCCTTAGTTTACTCTGCTTCTTGAAAAGTTAATGTCTTTAAGACTGTAAAACTATTTCTAAGATTATAAAACAGTATTTTTAAAATGATATGGATTTAGGACTAGAATTTGTACAGCCACTCTTTGAAGAAAAAGCTTTTCCTGAAGCCTAAACATGTTACAACCAACAGTATAACAAATTCTATTTGTAAAATACTTCCTTGATTGGCAACCTCCCCCAATACATGGAAAACCCTTTACATTTATTACTCATTGCATTATATAACAGTTTACCTAGTTAATGGTAAGGTGCTGGTACAGTTCCCAAAAGAGCTAGATTAACAACCAGTGGAAATACATAAATGTGGCAGATTCAGTCTAAGCGGCTAACTGTGAAATTTAGGTGAAACCTTCACTGGTTTCTTAAGATTTGTGTATACTGATAGTCTTTCATAAAGGTTGTGGGACACATTAACAGTAATAGTAGTCAATAAGGAAGCAATCAAAACTCAGTGCTTCTTGGCATTTAATTGTTCTCTGATCCTGGACTACGAAGTACTGGAACAAGGAACCTCTCTATTCCATTCCTAGGTATTGTCACTACAATTCTTCTAAAATGTTGAATGATACTTATCATGGATGCCTGTATTAGTCAGAGATAAATCATAATCCAGTCCGTACCTAGTTATGGCTGTCACGTACACTCTTTCTCCCAGGCATGGTTTTTCTTCTGACTTTTGCCTTGATAGAATTTTGGCAAATGCAGTCCCTTCTGTAGTTTAAAATCCTCATTCCTAGGAGGAGGGTTGGACAACAGGCAGACTGACCACTGATTAGTGTGCTGCTAAGTGAGCAGTGAGGGTTTTGAGTTTAAGTGGAAATCTCAATATATGGCAGAATATTATATATATGTAGGGCAGTATGATGTGGAAGCTCTGGGACTAGACAAGTGGAGAGTGTGATCTGAGAAAATCCTTATCTTCGATGATCTCCCCAAAGAAAGATTTTACATATTCTTGTTCTCTCCTGGATGTCTGCATTTAGTGATACATTTTACTGGGTCTTACATTCTCGCAGCATCTGTCCCTTCAATCATTTTTTTCAATCTTATAACTTCCTTGTGACAGTTTCAGCAATAAGAAAAGATAAGATTTGGCTGGTATCTAAGTATCTTCATCTTCTTATCCCTTTTTGTGTCATGCTATTTCTTTCCTTGCATCCATCAGAGGCAGGTTTTAACTCTTCATATTGTACCTTCTTGTTCTGCTTCTTCCTTTCCCCTAAATATTTCCCAAGGGATTGGCTGGAAAATTCTGTAATATTGTTTAAGACTGGCTTTCATTTTGTATCATCACCCTGCAGTATGACTTGAAAAAAAATTTTTGTGTTTTACTTCCAACATCTTAAGATGGTCTTTTGAGATTAGTCTTCCCAGTAAAGGACTGATAGAACCACAGAATTGGGAATATGTTTTATCTAATAAAAACAACAAAGACTTTGAACTACTATGAACAATGCAGCAATGAACGATTTCCTTGCTTGCATTTTCCTAGCTTACTCTTTAGCTACTTACCTTGCCTAAGGTATTGTCTATTTGCTCTTAAGGTAATAGTGTGTCATGGTTTGAGGTGGAACTGGGAACATGGAGGCTAGATGGGCTCAGGTACCAAAGCATGTTCACAGCTATATGGTCAAGAGCCAACAGTGGGGGAGGCAACAGGAGGACTCTGTTTGGGCCAGTGTCATGGTTTCTCCCATGACCTCCCTGCCCCATGGCGGGGCAGACTGGGCGGCCCTGGAGGACGCCGGGCCCAGTGCAGCATCCTCGCAGCGAGGCGAGCAGCTGGCCACAGCCAGCCCTCGGCCGCCTCCTGCGGCGCCCCCTGCCGCCCCGGTTACGGGATTGGGCAGAGAATGCCTGGCTCTGATTGGCTCACATCCCTGCAGCGCCAGGCCATTGGCTGTTGCTGGGGTGGGGGAGGAGCTGCCCTTCTGGAAGGTTCTGCGCGCTGTGGCGATGGCAGCCTGGGCACTTTCACTGCAACCAACAGGTTGTTTACCCTAAAGTTACTCCCTCATTCTTCTCTGCTTCTTTCTAACTGTAGTACAAATGGGTCCAACCCATCTTAACTGCCACATGGTCATGAGTACTGGCTGGCCTCTTCTACCGTTGTTACAATTTGTCTTGGATACAAAATAGTAAAATGCCCATTATTTTTTTCCGTAATAATGCACAGTTATTTAGATAGTTACTCTTCTTTTTTCTAGATTTTTTTTGCTGTATGCACTTTTTTAGAAAGCATTCTAATGCCCAAGCCTGCATGTTTATGTATATTACTTTTATAGGCACTGAGATCATTATTTTCATACATTTATTGATTAAATGGTAATGAAAAGAGTAAAGGGTTGGTGACCTTCATTTTGTTTTAATGAGATCTGAAGAAAGAGGCATTTCAAATGTTCCAGCATTGCCTAAGATGTGGTTGAGTTTGATATTTGGAAGTAATACATACATTGTTAAACTTTGCTAGCAGACTTGTACAGAAAAAGGATGTGTGGTACATACTGAATCTTCTCCCAAACATATCCTTTTATATCAAATTGTGTGGAAAGTTTCAAGTACATCCTTGTGAAATCTCCCACCACCACCACCACCATGTTATTTAAGATACAAATAGAATATCTTTCACAATGAAGGATCCCCTTCCCTGAGTGCCAGTACTGGATGTTGACAATCTGGTAATGATGATATAAGGGGCAGACATTGACGGGTGGATGTAAAATCCTGCGACAAAACACCGAACTGAATGCTGTGATTGTTCAATGACAGACAGCAGGCAGCACCAAAAACTACAACTGACTTCTGACATTGGCTCTTAGGCTCCGTTCACGTCACTGCATGTGGATGGATACAAACATATAAAAAGCTTTTCCAGAGAGAAACTTCTCTGTCAAACTGTTGTATTTTAAAAGTACGTAATAGGTCACCTGTGTCAAGAGCTATCTGATAACTATAAGACAGGTGTTTGACCACATAGTTCCCCGAAAACACATTTTAAAAGTATTATAAGGCAGGTCTAGATACTCTTTTAGAAACTTTGTTAAAATTATTGGATATTTTCCAATCATTCTCAGGAGTTAGGTCTGTGAGTCAGAGTTTATGATTTCTTTGTAGGGAAATATACTTAAAATGAGAACGGTCATTCATATATTTTTGACAAAGATTTCAAAAGTGGATTAAAACGTTATTGAAAAGTAGCTAGTATTAAAAGCTAGTTTCAGTAGCAATGGAAGTTGTTACAACCTCCACTTTACACCTCCAGTTACCAACTAGTCTCTTCTCTAGTTATTGATCTCTTGCTCTTTTACTTGGTGTTTATGTTTTCAAGTTTGCATTGCATTTCATTTTCAAAATATTCTCATCTAGCATCATTCTTGGAATTCCTGAAAGTTTCTGCCTTGCTGCTGTCTGTTTCAACATTAATAACTGATATCTTTTAAGCTCCCTCATCTATTTAGTTATATGTATTATATATACCTTTGATGACTATGTGTAAGCAAAAAAATACAGATTTAATCAAAGAATATAGTATTGATACTGCTTTTACTCTTCAAGTTTTGGAGATCTACAGGTTGTTGAAAGCAACACAAGTACTGAACTGCATCCTGCCCAAATCTGATTTCATCTGTGATCTATGCCTGCCAGCATCTTAGGCTGGGGCAAAATTCTTTCTGCTTATTCATCTCTTGAACAGCTTTTTTTATGCATTGCAGTTGTTTGCCCTTGTGCATGGAACAGGATTTTGTTCTGAAATAAAACCTTTGTTTCTGAGCTATGTACTATGACAAGATGTAAACCCACTGGTTGTGCTCTGGCCTCCCTGAAGAGCAAATGTTGTTCAATGAGCATAATAGTGACTGAGGGACAAACAAGTTGATCCCTTCTAAATATTACTCCTAACCACAAAATTTAGCTTAACTCTACCCTTTCGCTTTTGAAGCTACAAGGGATTTTTTTTTGCCTAGAAATTGGTTTTGCTTTTATTGTGATGATTACTAATGTTAGTCTTTCATCAAAAGCAAAGTGCTTTCTTAAATGCAGTTCCATTGTCTTTGAACATATCTAAACCTGTTTATAGTGAACAACCGTGAACTCCAGTGTTTCCGTGCTTTGGAACAAGACAAAAGTTTTAGTCTGGCAAGTACAACTGGATTTCTTTTAACATTGACTTTCAAGTGCTGAGTAATGGTGAAGAAAGAATTATGACAACTGATAAAGGAAGAGTTGACTGAAGAATTTTAGTTTTAACCGTGACATTTAGGAAGATATGCCATTAAAGACAGTCATGTAGGCTTACAAGAGTAAAAGGTCAGCTTTCAAAAACTAATTTAGAAGTTTATATCACAGAGTTGAAAGTACCATAGATGAAGCTGTGACTGAGTAAGATTGCTTAGGGGTAAATGTAAAGGGACTGTTTGAAATGGAACAAGAACAAATCTGGGAAGACTGCAAAAATGAATGGAGAATCTGCTACCTAGTCCTAGGGAAATATTCTAATGTATGGGAGTGGCTGTCAATTCCACAGCATCAACAAAAAACTGCTTGCTCTTTTTTTTTTTTTTTTTCCTTTTTCCATTTAAGCATTTACAGGGCTTTTTTGTTGTTTTTTTGTGTCTTTTTGTTACATTTTAAGAGAATTAAATACTGGCTTTACCAGTAAGATGCTTTTATTTATTTATTTATTTATCCTTTTGCTTGTGTTCTGTGCTTTATGACTGTTACCCTAATAGGCAGTTGGACTCAGTTTCACAGAGGGTCTTGTCCATCTGCAGTGTGCACTTATAAAATTCTAGGAAATAATATTTTAACTCTGGATATCTAATTGGCAGCAAGAACAAAGTGCAAAACTTGAAATGAACAAATGGCTAATATTCAAATCTGCATACAATCTCTATATGCTAGTTCTTGCAAGTCAACATTGGTTTCTTGAAACAAAGAGACACTGTTTAGGAATTTTATTTCTATTCAAACCTGAAATAGAATTCACAGGAAGAATTCATCTTATATATCTACATTTTCTAACTTTTCCTTTTATATCCTTTTAATGATTTTAGTTTTTCCAGAAATAGAGGGCATATTTAATAGAGATACCAAGATTGGAACCCATCATTTTGCGCTAGGATTTATGTTCAGATTTAGGCTTTTTTTCAGCTTCTCCATTTGCTTGTTTTACCCCTCTGTTACAGGCTTTTGCCTGTCATCTTAAATTTCAAGCTCTGTATAGTGATACCTTTTTTATGAGATAGATATGTTGGTCCTTAGAACCTCTTGATATTATTATAGTGCTGTATATTAAAAGAAATAGAAATAATTTTAATCTTGCAAATCCCATTATTCTGTAATATTAAGAAAATTACAGTCCTAACCAGGCTTTTTCAGTGACTGTATTTTTGTGATTTTTTTCTAAAAAGATTCTTTGACTATAAATTTAGGGGAAAAACTAAACATTTTATTTTAAAAAATTTTGTGACTAAATACTGACCATACAATGCTAAAACTTTACAACAGTGAGGATATTACTGGTCTACTCATGTTTACAATTAACTTTTCAAAGAGAAAGCCCATTTCCAAAATAAATACATTTCTACAGCAAACAAGTCAAAATGAAACAGCTAGGCTATTAGTCACAGAATGCTTGAGATACAAGCATGTGAAGCTGCCTACTATGCACTTAGGTAAACCTCTCTTCTCCTTCTGTGTTGGTACTTTTGGTATTGGTCAATCTATTTCTTAAAACTTAGAAGCTAGAGAATATCATGTCCAGAATCTTACCCCAATTCTTAAATATAGTCTCCCTTTAAAGTCATGTAGATTTTCATCATCAAGATGTTTTTTTTTCTCATCAGACTCTATAGATTTACTACTTATTGCACAAAGAATCACTGCTTTTTGTTTATTCTGAGCCTAGCTCTTAACAGTATCATTTGATGCCTCCTAATTTATATATTGGAAAAGAAAATAAAAACTGGTTCCTATTCACTGTCTTCCTATGCAAGGAAGAATAGCAAATGCAAGTGCTATTTGCATTTTTTAAGACCCTCCTAATCCTCACTCAGTCTGTCTCTTTTCCTGGCTAAGGAGTTATCAACTGTTCTGTTATTATGTGTACAGAAGCTGTTTTGTCCTTCCATCATCCTTATTGGCCTTCTCTGAATTTTTTCCAGCAGTTTTACATATGAAGAGACCAAACTGGTGTAAATAATTCAAGGATGGGTGAAATTTGGATTTTTACAGTGGTATAATTTTTATATATATATATATATATATATATATATATATATGTATGTATGTATGTATACTTGTGCACGTGTGTGTGTTTACTGTGTGTATATATATATATACATATACACGCACACACACGCACACATATATGCACACACTCACACGTATATTCATTTATATATTTTATCTCTATTCTTTTGCTTAGACTTCCTAAAATTTGATCTGTTTTTTTGACCATTACTGAACACTGAACTGATGTTGTGGAACCATTTATTTTAACCGCAAGGTTTGACTCCTTTATAGAAATAATTGATTTAGAACCAATCCTAATTTTATATTTGTAATTTTTTCAGGAAAAAAATAATCTCATTAACTGTTCTAGTTAGATTCCCGGGGGCCAAATGTCCAGTTTGGCAAGCCAGCACACACACACGCACACACACACACACACGCACACACACACGCACACGCAAACACTCTTTAGTAGCAAGCAGTTTATTAGTAGATACTTACAGACAGACTGACCTGATGGTAATCTCGAGAAGGACCACTCCAGTGCTTGCCCCAATCGTCTGCATGATGAGAGAGAGAGTCGGCAGGCACAATCTTTTCGGGCATCCCTGAGGAGGCAACATGGCCCTCTGTTGTGTAGCAGCCTCCCTCTTCTTCAGAAAAATTCCAGTATTTATCATTATTTGCGGTAGGCGGGAGTCCTGGCACATGGGGCCAACAAGTGCAGGGAGTCTAGCCCAACTCCGCCCCGGTTGCATAACCGGGCTATGATACTGCACACGCGTGCAGACTTATTTCGGGGGCCACATTTGACTTTGGGGGTCACTATTTCATTACGCTTCAACTTCTGACCTTCATGTTGACTGCCTCTCAGGGGGATTCTGTGGCTGGAAGACACAGAGTCCGTATGTAACCAACCGCTGTTCTTTCTCACAGATTTCCAAGACCTTGTTAGTTGCTTACTTGTATTCCGCTTAACACAGTGATCTTGTTCTAGACATCAAGAGGTTACAACAGGGACCATTCTCACCAAGTATCAGGTAGTACGGATACATTAACATTTACCTGCTATTGTCTTTTATCTGCTATTTTATAATTACTACTTAATGAGATCCTTCTGCAGATATTCCAGGTTCATTCATTCTTCTTGCCTCAGGTATAAGCAGTGATGATAATCCCAGTATCTAACTATAGTGATTTGTTACTGTCATTTAGCCAATTTACTCCTAAAGTGATTTCAAAATCATACAGATCCATGCATTTATGCTACAAGGAGTATTGGAGGAACATTTCTGTTTTCTTTCATAGTGAGCCCTAATGAAAAGTGTTCATTTATCTTCCCTCCAGCAGCTCTATTTTCTCTCCTTTTATATCTTGATCATAAATTGGCTTTGCAGTTTCTTTGGTAGACCTCCTGCTCCTGATATATTCGAATAATTATTACTATTTTTGATGCATTTTGATTCTCTGATTCTTCTTTGATTCATTTTGTCAGTTGTTCTTTGAACTCCCTTTACTTCTGCTGCCTGATTCTGTTTTTATAATTCATTTGCCTATGTTCCTTTCTCTTATCTTCATTTCAACATGATGTCCACTCCTTAGGTCTGATAACCTCTCTTATCCTGCTGTTTAGCCATGCTGCTTTCATTTTCTCTTTGTTAAGCTTTGTTAAACCACATTTAGTCCTAACTACTCTTAAGTAGTCTTCACACTGCCTGTGAAGACTTCTTAACTTTGTCCTTTATGTTCCTTTTTAGCAGCAGGAATAAAAAGCTGCTTCTTACTTTTGCATAATTCTTTTGAGATCACAATTGCAGTGAAATTTTTGGACTTGCTGCTCTCACAGATGTTGAATCTACAGTACGTAGTGGTTGCTGCTACAGAGTAGCTTTTCAGTTGTAAAAAAACAAACAAACAAACAAAAAAAAAAAAAAAACTAGATCCTTTGTGGTATTCAAGACTAGAGCAAGTGTTGCATTCAATCTTGTGAGCTCCCTAAGCAGCTGCTCCCTTAAGCAGTCACTGACACCTAGATTTTATTGAGTGCATTATATCCTGATGTAATATTTGTCTGATCTATATGAGGTTAATTTAAATCTGTTGGTGTTATATTTCTCATTTTTATCACCTCTTTGCATATCTCAGTTATTGTTGCCAACATCGTTGACTCTTACCATCGTAACACAGAGTCTTGCTTGTGTTTAGCTTGGAATCCATAGAGATTCTGTTTTATTTGATGAAGTAGTTGGTTTGTTAGTTTCCTTTGAGTCTAAGCTCTTTCTTTCTCACAGAGCATTTACTCTGTTGTTTATGCAGCCTATTTTACCTTTCCTCTCTCTATATATATATAAACTATAAACTACACATATATATATATATATAATAGTTTGCATTCTGACGTTACTGTCTATTTTTCATCTGTCCAGAAACCCCTCACTTAAGAATACAGAATTTCTCTGTTTTTATCCATAATACAAGCATAATCCACAATAATGCACTTCTGTACTTCTTTCCTAGTCCTAGAGATTAAAATTTCACTTACAGCCTTCCTGAACTTTAAGTGCCAGCAGTTTTGGATTATTTACAGTGCAGATGAAGTCTGTGCCTCCTGAACAGGCTGTCTTTATTTCAAAAATTCCTTCAGTTTCTGATCAACCTTAATCCATATTGTTTGAGTTATCTTTTCAGGCAAGCATTAAAGCCTTGTCTGTCTCCTTAGTCCTGTAGGGAGTATTGGAAGTGTTTTAGAGAATCTTCCTATATAAGTACAGGTCTCCAACTTCCATCCTTGCAACCTAGTTTTTATCTCTAGAACTTATTTTCTACATTTCCCTATGTTTTTGGTATCCATGTGGGGATCAAACCTACAGACTCCTTCCTGTTTTCTTTCTGGGCTGAGCAAGATTCCTGTGAGATGTGTCATCTTGCACTTGATGAATCAGACTTTCTGGAGTCTTTTCCCTGGAGTCAAAAGCCTGGTGATCTATTTACTTGATGGCATCTTCCACCATTTCGGCTGCATAGGATCTCAGCTCTAAGAAGGGGATTCAAGAAAAAACATGGTCAACCTCCCCTGGGAGAAGTACCAGCGGAATTACTTCCCACATTACCAACTTGTTGCATCCTGTCACAAGACTATACTTGTGGATTCTGCTGCATGATGTTTCTGGAAGTCTTCTCAATGAACCATGTATACATACTGTCTTTCCATGGGAAAGATGCTCAGACATAAGATACAGTGAATTGGCTAACTCTCATCATTTTGCCTGAATTCTGCCTTCATATCTTCTTTAAACAGATAAAGTTCATACAAATATTAAATACTTAGAAAAAAAGTAGTATATAGGCATTTTGCATCAGTAACAGTATTAATTATACTTTAATCTTCAGGCACCTCCATTCTTACTGTGTAAGATTAGGCTACTTGTGATAGATTTAATTTCGTTTATACAAATGAGCTCAGATATTATAGCAGATAGTGTCATAAAAAGCCCATGAGGATTTTAGTAATTCTACATTTAGAACTGAATTAACTTTGTGTTCGTGAAGTAACATGATAGATCATGGTTTAAATAAAGATTAAAAAAAATAAATATTTCATTTTAAGGTCTAAAGGCCATATTATTCTTAAAAAGAAATAGTCAGTATTTTAAGTTCCGATTATGATTTACCCTAAGAAAAGGGTTAAAATATTGTCTTGTGTCTGTAGTCTGAATGTGTCCATTTTCAACTTCCTGTCACTGAAATTTGCACTATGTTTGTCCACAAGATTTACTCGTTTTCTGCCAAGGAAGTTGCTTAAAGCTGTCCTTGATCATCCCTGAAAAATGCTTAAAAAAGCTAACTAGGTCCAAGTCCTGGTATCTGTTTCACTGCAAGACAAATTTCTCAAGCTGTTTGGCATTCTTGTGACTGTTCTTTGCTGGCTCTTCAATTTGTGTGTATCATTTTCAAAATGAGCTTATCAGAACTTGCTGTATTCTTTCAAGTGTATGCACCACTGCCAGATACAGAAATAATTTATTATGTCCTTACTCATATTTAGTACTCTCTTGATGATGTTGGCTATGGTTTTGTGTAGGAATGCATATTTTTCTCATACTAAATAAAACTCTTTTTTTCCCCAAAAAATCACCTTTTTCCAGATAGAGTGCTTTGCTGTATTTATGGGAATAGTTTTCCTTGTTATAAGATTTTATCTTTTATTTGCTAGTACTAAAATATGTACTGCAATTTACTTTTAATTTAACATATCATCAAAGTTGTTATATATCCAAAATCTGTCATGTTCATCATTACTTCTTACTTTGTGTAAACCTACACACATTATTGCAATTAATTTGGATTTTCTATCAGATCACTAAATTCTTTTAACTTTTTAAATAATCCGGGGCCTGTCACTACCCTATCAGAAGCAGTATCAACTTAATGATGACTTTATCTTAATTAAATTTTGATTTGGAAATGTTTTAGTGAGCCAGTTTAAATGCATTTAAAATATGCCATATTATTTTGCACAGTTTTATATTTTTCATTAAGCACTTGTTTGGAATTAGTTTGGTGCCTTATGCAGGTTATTATGGCATTGGTACCTGTCACTAAGATTAGAAATTTCATAACAGGTGTTAATTTAATTTGAAAAACTGTGTTCCATAAAATTATTCTTTAAATTTTTATGAACTGATTTGACGGCTATTCTGTGGTGGAAAGGGTGATTAGTTGACTGATTTATGATTATCTGACTTTTAAGCCTCTATGATATGATTATGAACCATGCACTATTTGTATTTTAAAAATTGACCCAGTTTTAGCTTTCTTCTATTCTTCTGGAATTACACGCTCTTCAGGTTTTTAAAAATTGAAAATCAGTAACAAAAATCTATCATTCAGTGAAAATCAGAGGTAGAATTTGGTCCTGTATGACGACTAGTCATGGTCATATTGAATCATATATAATCACATGAAAGCAATACTTTCTCATAAGACATTTATGCAAACAGTTGAAAAGCATTTGTTTAAATGACCTTAATTATGACACTGTCCATCTTTTGGTATTTGACTTAGCAATTTGAACATTTTTATGTGTAGAGGATTATTTTGCATTTTTTTAATGTAGCTCTTAACGTAAAAGGCTGTTATTTAAAAAAGAAATGGGTATATGAGTAATAACTTGTGTCAAAGTATGTTTTAATAAAAGTATTTGAAGCTACATAATGACCTAAGCTATGAAAATATAAAATAGCAAAATTACAACAAATACAAGTAGAACGCTTTGCAGGGCAATTAATAATCTAATCAGTATTATCAGTTGAAATTCATTTGTCAAGTGTATAAACTATATGTAGTAGTTACAGTTGAATGGAGATGATGCCAATAAACAATATCTTGCTTGTCTTTTTTATTATAGAAAAGCAAAAACTATCCTTGCAGTATATATGCATTTCTTGCCAAATAATGCTCAAGTAATCTAAACTGTGAAACAATTTATTTCATCATTCCTGTACAATGAGTTAGATTGGGATAATTTTTAAAGGGGTTAAGTATAGGTGCAGGGAAACAAAAAAAGCAGTAGGATTTCAGTCATAGAAAATGGCTCTTGGAAATGAGTCAATGATTTTGAATGTGGGGATCCATGTATTCTCACTCAGACTGGATTTGAGCTTTCTTAGTACATGTGATTATTTTGATTAAAATTTTTGGTTCCAATCAAAATGACGAATAACTGAAATAATCTGAAATAGCACGTTTCACAAAAATGAATTATATGGTCGGAGATTGAATCACACACACCTGTATTCATACAGATATATTCACCATAATTACTATCAACAGATAAAGTAAAGGTATATGTTCCATTATTATGGTGTCAGACACTGAGAGGTAAGCATGAATGAAATGTTAAATTCAATTTAATCTTAAACACAAGATAGGATACTATAGAGAAATATTGATAAATGTTTATCTTCTTTATGAACTTCAACAGAAAATGCAAGAAAATAATCATGAACAAAAGATTGTCATGTTTTTTAGCACATCCTGCAAAAAAATTTGCATAGGCCTGAAGATGTGGATTAGAAAACATTGGTATTTGCAATTGAAAATTAGCAGCTAAAGAAAATTCAGCTGTAAAAATATGCATCTCAAATCTCTTCATACAGTTTTCTCATGAAAACATTTGTCAAAACAAAGCAAAAGCATGTAAAAATTTATATCTAGGAAGAATCAGCAATAGAAAAAAAAATAAAAATCTGTGTGCAAAATTCACAGTATAGAAGAGCTCTCAGTGTGAAAGACGTTTATGGTGAGTGCCTATATAGTCATTCTTGAATCATAGTTCAGAACTGAACTTGATCACCCAGATTCTGGAGTACCTTTGAGAAGTAACTTTTTTAAATTAAAAAAAGACATTTTATGTGCTTGTTCAGATATCATATTTTCACCTAAATTTATTTTCTCTGCAATTTTTTAAAGCACAGAACTGTTACACTTCGTAGACAACCAGTTGGTGGCTTGGGCTTAAGCATAAAGGTATGGATAACTTATTGTTTGTTTTTTCATTCAATTTTTGGTATAAATAGTTCTCTCCATTTTTAATTGAGATCTCATGGTTAATACACATCTTTTGCAGGGTGGTGCTGAGCACAAAGTGCCTGTCGTCATATCAAAAATATTTAAAGACCAAGCAGGTAAAATACATGTTTATATCATTTAAATATGCAGTACTGTGGTATACATGATTTTTTTGAGAAATTAAATGTTCTTTAAACGTATAATTAAAATACATTTATGGATCATTTCTTCAGCATCATGCTATCTTTAAGTCTTTCTATAAATATCCAAGTGCTCCATATGTCTTTGTGCTGAATTTAAAATCTGTAATCTTTCCAAGTCTTTAAGACCTGTACTTTAAATTTTACTGGTCAATATTAGCTTTAGAATATACGCATTTCACAGCAGAAACACAACAGTGTCATAAACACAGCATTTAACATTATTTTTTAAAACACAGCAGTGTCATAGAAAATCTACTGATACACTTAACTTTAATAATCCAGAAGAACAAATAGTAGGAACAAAGCATATTTTTCCCCGCATAGTAATTCATTGTCGCATAGTATGACTTACTGTGCCTTGTAGCAAACAGATAATGATTTGTAATGTTTGTTATGATAACACAAGGTATAAATCAATGTACTCCAACCCAATTAAATATTACATTGACAAGTATTCACAGAAAGAACCTCCTTTGCAGGGCAGTGTTAGTACCTGGAATGCTCTTGAAAACTTGTAGAGCTGCTGTGAAAAATACAGGGTAAATTCAATGGAACTACTGCACATAGGTGAGAATAATGAACTACACAAAGATAGGAAGTGAGGTGAACTAAAGGTTTTAGATGATCAAAAACAAAGTCATATTTTTGTCTCTGCTGGACATGGTGACTAGTTTGTTCTAGACTTCACTAAGACAACCTTTAAATATTTGAAGAATTACCATGTTTCTATGATAAATCTGTATGTTTCCTGTCTTCTCTAGGATAAATCTGTCCCTTTCTTATAACCTTTCCTCAAGAAAAGAGAGAACACTACATAACAGTGTCTCTTTAAAGGACTCAGAGCCATTGGGATCAGGTTTCTGGCATCATTTTTTTAACTTATCAGACTCTTTCCTGCCTTGTGTAGTGGAGATTGAGCATTTTTGATTCTTTAATTATTATTATTTTTTTTCATGAGAATCTGTATCAATTTGTAGGGTAACAAATACACCAACAATTTTATGAGGTCAACAATTTACCTCAGGTTTGAAAATCTCTTCTCAGAAGATACCTGTTATAAGATCTTGTTATGTTTTGTCCAAGAAAGCTCTAAAATAAGTAGCAGGTACAATAAGTCAATGTTGTGCCACAGTAAGACAATATGTCATGATCCTGGTGAATCAATGAGTGGCATGAAGACACTGACCCAATTAACAAGATGTAGAGAAGGTAGTATATGCATTAACTGCACCGCTGATGTGGGTGTTGGATCACATGACCTCCTGAGGTACCTTCTGTTTTTGTGATAAACAAACAAAAAAAAAAAGATAGACATGTGATAGAAATGGTTATTGGGGCACTTTGTATCATGCACCTCCATTCTGATTACTGAATGCCCGCACAACAGAAAACAATTCTTTTTATGTTTTCTTCTGGAAAATTAATATTTCTAAAAAGCATGAAAGGTTTTGAGAAAAACATGGAAGTCTGGAAAGTTCACATACTGCAAATCTTCCTATAAATCTTTTTTTGGATATGATATGAAATCTTAAAATGTTTTTAGTTTTCTGTTTAGAAAAAAGACAATAACAAAAGCTATTCACAGAATTATTTTGATAGTAGGATATTTAATTGGTAATTAAACCTAATAAAGAGAATATGCCCAAATGTAACTTTCAGATGAATTTGAGGAAAGATTTCAATTTTAAGATTTTAATGTCCTAATGTTAGAGGAAATAGTTTAATAATAAAATGTTTAAAGGAAAAGTAGTGTTCTATATGTATGTACATGCTTTCTTTCCGTATATATTTATATATTTATATATCTTCCTATTTATTTATACACATGTATTTTTTATGCATATATATATGTATTTATGAAAATATATCAGAAAGAATAATGATATTAGATGTAACAAAAGGAGATGTTAAGCATTAGGAAGAGATCAGACACATGCAGAGTTATCTCAGACCTACTAAACAGCTGTGTGTTCAAAATATGAATAAGTTAACAAGAACTTTCATTATTCTAGGGACTAATAATGGTGAAACTGGTAGTCTAACTTGTAAGGTGTCATTGGGATAACAGCCTTTGTATGAAAACATGGGCAAAATCACATTTCCAACTTTACTTTGGTTGGATACAGTACCATTTTATGGTTCCCAAAGCTGAAAGTGTGATATAATAAAGTAGTTACTTCTCTTGTATGTACCTTTGCAATGCTTTTGCTGTCCTAAATAATGACATGTGTCAGCTGTCTTTATGCCCCCTTTAAATTTCCTAATTATAGGCAAAGAAAGGAAGTGATGTTGTTGGTATTGACCTAAGCAATAGCTGAAGACATTTACACTTCAGTTGTTGATACAGGGTGAGAATTTCAAATTTGCTTGATTTAATCATTCAACACAAGCATTTCTATAGCGACAGTGGTAATAAATATGGTTCTTAACGGTTTGTCTAGCTAGGAGGCCCCTTAGCTGTGATCTTTCTGTTTATAACTTCCAAATGAAGGTATTCTACGTCACAGCATTCAACGTCAACATGACTTTCATGAACAAGTTCACTGAAATATATACAGGAACACAATTTAAGAGCATAACCCTAGATTTCTGAAATACAAGCTTAAGTGGCCATTCAGTTCTGCAGGCTAATGTCTCATATGTTACGAATCACAGTAAAGAATGCCCTGAAATCTATCTGAATGCATACTCTTCTCAACAGTATTAAGAAACAGCAAGTTTTGCTAATGACACTCCCTCATCACCAAATTCACGCCCCAATACTTTACATTTCTCTGTGAATTCTGTGTTCTCTCCTAACAAACATGTTACATTTTTTCATACCACCAAAACTTTTGTTAAAGTTAATTTTGGAAAGACAGAAGCCCTGTACCAGTCTCTAAATGAGAACAAGTAAACGCAAACATATTTATAAATTCAAAAATAAAAGTGATATAGTTAACTTCAGAGTCATTTAATCCAGCATAGTTGATACAGATAACTTTGCAGAATTATTAAATTGCATGCTTTAAAGAAAAGCAAATATATGTTTCCTCGAGTATGGGTAAGCTTAAGAACAGGAACATTTACAAATCATCCGTTAAATATAATATTGGAGTACCTAAAATGAGGAGTAATAAAAAATAATTTCTGCTACAGTAACTAGGAAGAAGAGTAGATGTTCAGGAAAACTGGAGATAATGGAATATAAACTCATAAAACTAGGAATTTTAATATAAGAAATTACTTACTTTTCAAACTAACTGTCTAGATATCTTTACTGTCAAAATATGTCAAAATACTGCCCGAATTAGATCATGCAGGAATACTTACTGATAAGTTTTATGTAAATATGAGTCACTCGTGAAAGGCTAAAAGCAGCACCATGGGCAATGCCAAAAACAGGACAAGTTCTTCCAGGTGTTTGTATTTCTTTAATAAAAAGAGGATAGTTTAAACTGCTAAATTCAGTTAAGACTGACTGAATGCTTCTTAGATCTTTCTAGAAAATGCAATTACAGGAAAATGAAGTATGAAACTTAATATAGCACTTACAGATCATTACTTATTTAGTTGCAAAATTTTAGAATAAAATTAAGGATGAAATACATGGAAACATATGGACAGTAATTAGTTACAGATAGACTGTAACAACATGGAAACTACGAACTGCAGAAATAGACTGTAAATTCTACATCACATATGTGATGAGTTGAACAATCATGTTGCTAAAACAAAATCTTGATAATGAAATAATAAATACATGGGAAATGAGTTGTTCTTTCTTCACTGGGCTCCCCAAGCAAAGTGTCCTATAGCTTACCATTTTACTTCCAAAGCAAGGATTTATTGTTGGTACTCCTGTGTCTGATTCTGCAGTTGACTCAGAATGTAAGCACCATTACTAATAATTTCCCAAAATATATTTCTGAAAATACACTTCCAGGTGATTTAATACAATATTGTTTTTCTTTTGTTTGCCTTTTTGAAACTGACATTAAATTGAGAAAATCATTGATAATATCTTGTGTTTTGCTAGTACTTTCTAGCTGTGTACTATTCTTATATTATAATAATTGGTATTAACAGTTTATTTATAGTGAAGAATGCAGTAGGTTTACGGTCCAATGTAGATTCTTTTTCTTAGCAGTGGGTGATTGAACAATTAAACATGGCTAATTGAAAGGAATCGGATCATTTAGGCTTACTTGATGCACAATGAAGCAATGAGAAATTTTGTCAGGACAATTAAATGCCCCTTAAAAATCTTTATACATAGTAAGAATTAAATTTTATGATTTTTTTTTGTCTTTATATCTCTTTCCCTATTATCTGTTATTATCATTTTTAATGAATAGGGAGTCTTTGTGAACTTTTGAAGGCTATAAATGGTCTTTAAAATAACTTTATTGTACATATAAGTGACTTTTAATCACATATAGTATTTTTTTTGTAAAAACAATTTATTGTACCAGTCAAGAATAAAATTTCTGTTTTATGTTACAGAATTATGAAAGTAGTAATCACACATTTTTTCACCCTGATGCAACATTCATTTTTTTTGAGAACTGCTGTAATAATCTGACTACTGCTGTTAGCTTTGTCTGTATCTCATATAACATGTGGAGTCAGACAAGCAGCAATGATGAAACTGACTCATCTCTTTAGAAACAGAACAGTGGGTTCAGCTCACTGAGGCATGATGAAAATAGTTAAATAAAATTAAATACAACTTGATGGAAGAGGGATAGTTTGGATTTTACAAGTTTCACAGAGAGTCCTCTCTCGAGAGCCAAGATTGGTTAAAAGTTGAATTTGAAAGCATTTTCCCACCTTCTGTGCTTTATAAGATGACGTAATTCACATTCTGCTATATTGAAAAACTTCTATTTTATGTGGTTAGTCCATTTCTGACTGAAAAAGACATGTACCATGGGAGAAGTGGAACAAACTCAGGACATTCAGCCATTGAAACATTCTTGCTTGAGACCCTGCACTCTGCAGAGTGTATCTTTGACCACTTACTACATTCTGGCTGCCTGTATTCAAGACCATCTGTTTGGAGGACATGGTGTGGGTTTGACAAGGACTTATGATGGGTTCACTTACAAATAAATGCCAAATGAAGATGGTTTAGTAGAGAAGCATATGGGTTACTTCCTCCTTAAGCATTTTTTCAGTGTTGACTCCAATCATCCAGGAAGGTAATACAACTAATACTAATACTAAAACTAATACCAATACTATTACCAAGGCAAGGCTGAACAGGTCAGTTGCCAGAAGTATTGGAGCTTCACTCCAGTGGGCCAACAAGGTCGACCTTAAGGATGAGATAAGCCTAGATGAAGATGCTTGTGTTCATAAGGAAGTCAGAGTAGACCAAGAGCTTGTGCTACACCTTGCACTACTGAAGATTAAGACTGAACATGAGTCCTTCATTGAACTTGGAGAAGAGAAGGTTCAGAGGGGATCTTATCAACATGTATGATTATCTGGATGGAGGATGTAAAGAGGATAGGGCCAGACTATTCCATGGTGCCCGGTGATAGAACAAGAGGCAACAGGCATGAACCAAAACACAGGAAGTTGAGAATGACAGAACACTGGCACAGGTTGCCCATAAAGGTTGTGGAACCTCCTTCCTTGAAGATAAACAGAAACCATCTGGCAGGGTCCTGGGCAATGTGCTCTAGGTGACCTTGCATGAGCAGGGGGATTGGATTAGATGATCTCCAGAGGTCCCTTCCAACCTCAACAATTCTGTGATTCTGTGAAGATGTTTCTGGAAAATATACCTTATTTCTATAAGTATTTCATGATTAATATTCACTTTGGAAGGTGTGTTTTGCAGTTTATGAAACAAAAGGTCAGTATTAAGTCTGAAAACCATAACCTGTAATTTCAGTGCACTTGTAGTGTTACAGTTATCATTCACACTCTTTAATCTTAATAGAGAAAGACATCAAAATGCAATACATTGTTTTAATTATTATCTCTTCTATGTAACAGTTCAGTGAATAAACTACTGCCTTAGGATACCATTGATAAGAAAAACTTCTTTCTTCTAACTACCTGTGATTGAATGCAGTTCTTTCTGAATTTCAGAAATCTAATCAAATAGAATTAGAAGTTACTGTTTGAATTTATTACCACTACAGCCCAGGTAGAAGAAAAAATACATAATTATTCTATAGAGACAAAGTAGAGACATAGATCATACATGCTCATTTAGATCATTTGTTCAGGAGAGATCCACCTGAAATCTTTCTGAAAATGGATGATACTTGGATTTTGGGTTTGGATCATACTTTTACCATGATGCTTTAGTGTGGAAGCTGGAGAAACAAGCAGCTAGGCAGAAAGCATCCTCTGGTCTGTAATACAGATTGACAGTGCGTTAAAAGATACCAATTCAATTCAGAAAAAAATTCATTTAGATATTTGGGAGCAGAAGCACCATCAAGAAAGTGCAAATGTAATGATCCTTCTGCTGAGAGACAGTGTGATATGGAATAATATGAGAAATTTAATAACATCCTTTGGCAATTTCAGAAAAGTTCTATTTTTGGTCTTTTCACTGTTCTTATCCTTCCTGTACTGATTTATGAATTAAAGACTTTTTACACTATTTTAGGGAATATATCTTTTCTTTCCTTATGACTCATTTAATGTATATCCTTCTAGTATTTCTGACATCACTTCAGTTTGCCAAATATGTTTTGCAGTTTTCATCTGCACAGCTTTTACAACTTCTTTTACACTCCACAATGGTTTGTAATGGAAACTGAATTATATATCTTGGAAGAAAAGATTGAAGATACCAGATTTGCCTTTAATTTATTTCCATATAAAATGTTACATATTTATAACTTACCTGACTTTATATTACGCTGTTCAGCTCAGTAAGCCTTTTACCTGTGATATTAATTTAAACCTACTAATATTTTCAGAATGATTACAGTATTTTTCAGGTGAAAACAATTGTACACATTTTAAAATTAATTAATCTTTTGGTGAATAGATTGATTGAGGAATGCAGTAAAATGTAAAGGAAGATGAATCTGCTCACATAATTGCAATATTCTAAAGTGTAACGTTTGCTCTAATAGATATATGATTAATATCACAGGTTTAAATTGAGTTACGTATAAAGACATTCTGAAAAGGTTTCGATTTTTTAATTTTTCTAAAGTTAAAGAAAGAATTTCTCCTGTTTATGCTTTTCCTTGATGCCTATTGATACGCTTTTATGATTGCTAATTACACTTACCCATTTGCCTCCTTTTACTTTTTGACTTATGTAAAATGTAAAGTTATACTTGTTTATAAGAAAACTACATTTGTTCCATTTATATAGTTTGCAGTGAAAAAATATTATAAATTTGTTACTGCAGTAGTTTTCCTTTCAGAGCGGATTCGGTGCCAGCCATGTAGGGAAAAACACTTTTATTAGTAGAATGTTTTAATAAACATTTTATTCTGAAAAGCTGCTTTTTTTTTGCTTGAAAGCAGACAATGAAAAAGCAAAGCTAGTGTCAAAACCATCTGTAAAACAGATTCATTGCTATTACATTTTCCTGTTTGACATTTTCTGATATTTTTTAGAATTAAAACTTTTCATTTGAATAAAAGAAAGTTCTAGTAGTTCACAGTGATAAAGCAGACTTTGAAAACATGAGCTAACCATAAAATCTCCCCTTAAGATGGCTGTTTCTGTAAAAGATCTCATAAAATAGCTTAGATGATCATAAGTGTCAGAATTAACTACATGCTTGCTGATCATTCCAAGGAATGGAGTGGAGAATGGGATGAGAGAACAGCCCATGAGGGATTCTCACACTGAGAACGAGTAGAAAAAGAGATGGAAAATCACTGAGATAAAACAGTACTAGAGGTGAATAAAGCAGAATAGGGAAGAAAAATAGTAAGAATAGTGGAACAGAGAAAATCATTTTTGTTATAGGACCATAGTAAACATGACACTAACAATCTGAAGTATATATAGTAAGGAGTGTCCCCCATTTCCTTCTTTTCTTTCTTTTCTTTCTTTCTTTTTCTTTTCTTTTCTTTTCTTTTTTTTTTTTTTTTTTTTTTTTTTTGTTTAGTTTTTCCACAATGGAGTCTCAGTTATATTCTCCCACATGAGACTCTGCTATCCATGTTTAATTTGGGAGGCTTATTATTCTTAATTTCCTTTGTAAGTCTTCCTCAAAAACTGCTGTGAAAATCTATCTACTCTCAATGTGAGATTCTATTTGCTCTTCATGTTTTTTTTTTTTTATTATTATTATTATTTATTTTGTAAATACAGTTCCTATCTGACTGTAGTTCTCATCTCCTTCTAGGAACTGGGAATTAGAAAAACAGTGCTTAGGTTTCTCATGGCAAAAAAGATGCAGAAAATGAAGTGAGTTGCATAGAGTATGAAGAATAATTCTGAGAAGAATCATCATCTGGAAATCAAACTATAATTTATAGTAAATTTTGTTTTCTTCCAGAATATCTCAAATTTCAACAAATACTTCCTTAATATGTTAATGTCATATTAAAATAGTTGCATTTTGAACAAACATGCTTTTTATTAAAATTCTAAATATATTCCTGTTTGCACCTCTGCAAATATTCCTTTGATAGTAACAGCAGTACTCAAGGCATCCATGGGATTTTTTGTAAGCTGCTCTTTTCCAGGAGTATATGTAGTTCTTCGGAGTTAAATGTCTTTCTTCGAGCAACAACTGTTCCCTTTTCTGTAAAAAGTATCAATTTATTTAGCAGTAGTTTACAAGAAATGGAGAAATTTACAATATTGATATTCGCAGTGAAATAAGGGCAGAAATTAAGGTTACTAGCTAGTATGGAATTTGAGTAGAATATTGAGACAAATGTTTCTAGTATTGTAAAAAGAAATAAGTCATCTCAAATTCCACATAATTTATTGGGAGCAAATAAACTCCAGTGTTCAACAGTCTAATATCAAATAGCATAGTTTCTTCTGGAAGTATGCTTTCACTTACCCTCATGGTAAGGCATTAATTTAACAAGGAATTCACAGCTTGAGCAAAGCTTACCGACTCAAAAAGCATCACTTTTTGCAGCAACAGTTATTTTATGGGATCCTTATCCAAGTATTCAACCAGCCTAATCCTGCTTAGCTTTTGAAATCTGATGCAATTACATGCTATTGTGATATGGCAAAAGGCTTACTATTCAGATTTATTTTATAGTAATGTGAGGTCAGAACTTGCTGTGTTTAGATAGTTTTCTCCCCTTTTTCTTGACAATATTATGCCAGGTAAGTCTTTCTCAGGCTTTTACAGCTTCCTATATTTGCCCTCATGTTGCCTGTGTATGTTTAGCTTCTGTTTGTGTAGCTTCTTAGCACTGCAATAATCTTGAGATAGTAAATAAATAAAGAGCTATAAAACTATTCTGAATTATGTGCCAGCTGAGAGGAGAATGGAAACAGGAAGTAAAATTAAGCAATCCATAGTTAGAATACAACGCCTACATCTGTGCTCTCGGCTTTCTGATCACCACGGAGTGGCACTAAATCACAATTAATTGCATTAATTTCTTCAAATGATTTAACATTTTTGGTATGCTTCCATAGATTCTTCTGTCATAATAATCGTGCATGTTTAATTAGTAAGAAAATAATACCTTTTACTTACAGGTAATCTTTTTGGTAAAAATCATGACTTCCCAAAATTTCCCATATTACTACTGCTAAGAGCAGTAACATTGGCTGTTTTTGTTGTTGACCCACGCACATATTTAGTCTCTAACTAGGATCCCAGCCCCATGACATGACTTTACCAACCTTCCCAGTGTTACAAGAAGAACACAGCTTTTTATTCTGTGCAGACCCTGCCTGCCCAATGCACTGAATAGAACAGAAAAAGACTGACTTTAGTAATATTTCTTTTATTGAAGAAAATCTCATGTTTACAGTTGTTATCACATTTCTTTGACAAAAGTGTCGTAGAAATTCTTGATGTTAGTTGAATGCACGTGAATATGCCATATGTCAAATTGCAAGACTCCATCTGAGGCTGATCGGCTCTTGCTTAGATACTTACGTGGTGGGTAGAGTCTCTCCTGGTTTCCTTGTATTATCTGCACATTGTTAGAGTTGATGTTGTTCTTTATATAGTCCAAATTCAAAATACTTCTGAATTGCAGGCCAAACAAGTTTTATCTTGAGTTATCTTTGCAGATACAAGAGCATATGCAGCTTTAAGAGAACCAGCTAAAATGTTTGTCAAGATGGTATTAGCTTTTTAATAGTCCTATAACCTATTCACATAAAATAGCAATTTTATTCACTAGTATGCTGTGAGTCAGCAGGAGATTCATTCTGCCATTAAGGCATTCAGGGATGTTGAGGAGGGTAGTGGCATTTTTTGTATCACTGCTGAATATCCCACTTCATTCACATAAGACCTGTTACCATTTCACAGAATCATAAAATCAGTAAGGTTGGAAGGGACCTCTGCAGATCATCTAGTCCAACTCCCCTGCTAAGAAGGGTCACCTGGAGCATGTTAGACAGGGTTGCATCCAGGCAGGCCTTGAAGATCTCCAGAGAAGGAGACTCCACCACCTCTCTGGGCAACCTGTGCCAGTGCTCCGTTACTCTCACAGGGAAGAAATTCCCCCTCACGGTCAGGCGGAACTGCCTGTGCTTCAATTTCTGCCCATTTCCTCTTGTCCCGACACACGGAAAACTGTAAAGAGTTTGTCCCCGTCCTCTTGAGACCTTCCCTTCAGCTACTTCTACACATTGATAAGGTCCCCCCTCAGTCTTCTCTTCCCCGGGTTGAAGAGGCCCAGCTCTCGCAGCCGTTCCTCATAGGGCAGATGCTCCAGACCTCTGATTATCTCTTTGTAACCCTACACTGGACTTTCTGCAGTAGCTCCAGGTCTCTCTTCGACTGGGGAGCCCAGAACTGGACACAGGACTCGAGATGAGGCCTCCCCAGGGCTGAGTGCAGAGGCAGGATCACCTCCCTCAACTGCTGGCAACATTCTTCCCAATGCACCCCAGGATACCATCAGCCTTCTTGGCCACGAGGGCACATTGCTGGCTCACGGTCAACTTGTCATCCACCAGCACTCCCAAGTCCTTCTCTGCAGAGCTGCTCTCCAGAAGGTCTGCCCCCAGCTTGTCCTGGTGCCTAGGGTTATTTTTCCCTAGGTGCAGGACCCTGCACTTGCCCTTGTTGAACCTCAGGAGGTTCCTCTCCGCCCAGCTCTCCAGCCTGTCCAGGTCTCTCTGAATGGCAGCACAGCCCTCAGGTGTGTCAGCCACTCCTCCCAGCATGGTATCATCAGCAAACCTGCTGAGGAGGCACTCTATCCCTTCATCCAGGTCACTGATGAAAAAGTTGAACAGGATGGGAGCCAGTACTGAGCCCTGGGGGATGCCACTAACCACAGGCCTCCAACTGGACTCCACACCACTGATGACAACCCTCTGAGCTCTGCCTTTCAGCCAGTTCTCAATCCACCTCACTGTCCACTCATCTAACCCACAGTTCCTGAGCTTATCTAGGAGGATGTTATGGGAGACAGTGTCCAAAGCCTTGCTGAAGTGAAGTTACACAACGTCCACTGCTCTGCCCTCATCTACCCAGACAGTCATTCCATCATGGAAGGCTATCGGATTGGTTAAGCAGGATTTCCCCTTGGTGAATCCATGCTGGCTACTCCTGATCACCTTCTTTTCCTCCATATGTCTGGAGATGACATCCAGAATGAGCTGTTCCATCACATTTCCAGGGATGGAGGTGAGGCTGACCGGCCTGTAGTTGCCTGGGTCCTCCTTCTTGCCTTTCTTGAAGACTGCAGTGACACTGGATTTCTTCCAGTCCTCAGGCACCTCTCCAGTTCTCCAGGATCTTTCAAAGATGATGGAGAGCGGCCTGGCAACATCCGCCAGCTCCCTCAGTACCCATGGGTGCATCCCATCCAGGCCCATGGATTTGTGGATGTCTAGCCTGCCCAGAAGGTCTCTAATCCTATCCTCCTCAACCAAAGGAAAGGCTTCCCTTCTCCAGACTTTCTCCCTCACATCCAGGCTGCAGGATTCCTGAGGGCTGCCCTTAGCAGTGAAGACTGAAGCAAAGAAGGCATTCAGTAATTCTGCCTTCTCTGTATCCCTTGTCACCAGGGCCCCTGCCCCATTCAATAGTGGGCCCACACTGTCCCTAGTCCTCCTCTTGCTGCTGATGTATTTGAAGAAGCCCTTCCTGTTGTCCTTGACATCCCTTGCAAGACTCGATTCCAACAGGGCCTTAGCCTTCCTTGCCGCATCTCTACATACTCTGACTGCATTCCTATAATTCTCCCAAGTAGCCTGTCCCCTCTTCTACGTTTTGTGTACTTTCTTCTTCTGTCTGAATTTGGCCAAGAGCTCCTTGGTCACCCATGCAGGTCTCCTGCCCCTTTTGCTGCACTTCTTACTCATAGGGATGCACTGCTCTTGAGCTTGGAGGAAGTGATCTTTGAATACTAGCTGGCTCTCCTGGACCCCACTTCCTTCTAGGGCCTTAACCCATGCGACTCCACCAAGTAGGTCTGTGAAGAGCCCAAAGTCCGCTCTCCTGAAGTCCAGGGCTGCAATCCTGCTTGTTGCCTTAGTTCTTTCCTGACAGATCCTGAACTCCACCATCTCGTGGTCACTGCAGCCAAGGCTGCCCCCAGCCTTCACATCTCTAACCAGTCCCTCTCTGTTGGTAAGGACAAGGTCCAGCAGGACACCCTTCCTTGCAGGCTCCTCCACCATTTGTGACAAGAAGTTATCATCGATGCATTGCAGGAACCTCCTGGACTGCTTGTGCCCTGCTGTGTAGTCTCTCCAGCACATGTCAGGGTGGTTGAAGTCCCCCATGAGAACCAGCGCCTTGTGATCGTGAGGCTACCTCCAGCTGCCGATAGAAGGCCTCATCAACTTTCTCTTCCTGGTCAGGTGGCCTGTAGTAGACACCCACAACAGTGTCCCCCATGCTAGCCTGCCCTTTGATCTTTACCCATAAGCTCTCAACTGCCTTCTCCTCCTCTCTACCTAGGCAGAGCTCGATGCATTCCAGTTGCTCTCTCACATAAAGAGCAATTCCACCACCTCGCCTTCCTGGTCTTTCTCTCCTAAAAGCACATATCCATCCATGACAGCATTCCAGTCATGAGAGCTATCCCACCATATCTCCATGATTGCAACGAGATCATGGCCCTGAGATCACACACAGATCTCCAGCTCCTCCTGTTTTTTCCCCATGCTGCATGCATTGGTGTACAGGCATTTCAAAGAGGTGGTCATGCCTCCAGGTTTCCCAGGAAGGGTGTGCAGGGGTTGCCCATAGCCATGTCCCAAACGCACATCCCCGACTGCATGCATCCGTTGGATGCCCCCCAACCCAACCTGTGTTTTGTTGTCTGCTCTGGCTGTATGACACCCCTCCTCCCGCCCTCTACCTAGTTTAAAGCCCTCTTTACTAGGCTGGCCAACCTGTGGGCAAAAGCAAATGTGCCCTGCTTGGTGAGGTGAATCCCATCTCTTCCCACCAGCTGCTGATCTTCAAACAATGTTCCATGGTCATAGAATCCAAAACCCTGTTGCCAACACCAATGGAGTAGCCAGTTATTGATTTGGGAAATCTTCCTGTTCCTCCTCCCATGCCTCCCCCTAATGGGCAGGACCCATGATAAGACCACCTGGGCTCCCAGACCCTTGACCACTGTGCCCAAGGCCTTGAAGTCTTCCCTGATTGTCTCTAGTTTGCTCTCTGTATCGTTAGCACCCACGTGAAAGAGCAGCATGGAGTGGTAGTCGGATGAGCGGACAATCCTTGGTAGCCTTTCAGTCACATCTCGTATCCTTGCCCCCGGCAAGCAGCAAACCTCTCTAGAGGAGGGGTCGGGTCGGCAGATAGGCACCTCTCTCCCCCTCAGCATGGAATCACCTTCTCCAATGGTGTCACCAAACGTCTCTGTGCTACATCCTGACTTGACCTGCTCCTGTATCCAGTACTTGTGTCACCTTGCTTCTCCTGTGCATATCTCACCTTGAATTAATTCCTACAGCATGCCAGACTTCAGACTTGTATACACTTAGGGTCTACAAGTGGATTCCTAAGTGAGTGTGTAGACAGACACAGTATTTCAAGAACATAAAGCCATCTTTTTCTGCCTGTTCTGCAGACACTGAGAGAAGTGAGGAAACAAGTCCTAAAATTTCCCATGGACCAGCAGTAGTTTACCTACTACAGTGTGGGCAATATCTCGTGCTTTAGAATAATGACATGTTGTTTTGAAACACATACTTTATTACTGAGTGAGTTACAGCTTTTCTTTATATGATAAACCAGACACATATTGAAAAGGAGGAAGACTAAGCTGAGGAAACATTATATTCAAGAACAGAAATTTGAACTTTTTTTTATTTTGCTTTAAACAAAGAAATGGATTTTAACATAGTCCTGTAAAGAACATATTCCACTTAAAAGTCTTTTCTAAAAAGGTAGTTTTCAATGTTTTATGTAAGAAAGTTCATCTTTCAGATATTGATTAGAAATCTGGAATTGGTTGTCTAACAATGGCACCAAGTGTATCTGTATAGTCCTGATGGAAACTTAGTCCAGTTCCTGGGAGAGGACGGAAAAATACATCAGTACAACTTTAAGAAGCCTCTTGTATTCTGGTTTCCATTTTCTCCAGTCTTTTTGTTTTATTTCGTCCGGTTTCTTTATGATTTTCATTTTCCTCATGCAGTGAATGCATGTATTTAAAGTTAAGCCTATGAATTGAGAGGTCTGTGAAGTCAATGAAGCTAATCATACGCTTAAAACTGATGATGCTTTCATGCAAAACTGGTATCAGAGCACTTAGTACTTTGTATATTTCCAGTCTGCAAAATTATTTGCTTTGAAGGGGTAGTATCTGTTTAGCCTTTGAGACACTGTCAATTTCTAGTACACTTGTAACCTATGATACGACTTCTGCAATTCATGGCATGTCCCTTCAAATCAATTTGGGCAAAATACTTTTGTTAGAAACCATCTTTGATTTTAAATTATAGACCATTGGCTGAAACTTTCAAGGATGGTTTGCCATAGTACCATCACTGGCAGTGATGACAGCTAGTACCATTACAGCAGTCCTGGAGGTTTCTATATTATAGTTTTAGTTTGCAGCAATATTACATTTTTGGAGCAAATCTCCTAATTGTACTCATTTTCAATGCTTTGTTTCAGATCATAGAGTATTTGGTATCAACCATATAATTCACCTTGTCTCAGTTACTTTATCTGGGCACACACAACTCTCTGCAGAGGCTCTGTAAGAAGGATATAAATACTTTGTGCTCTTAAACTGTAATGCACATGATACACTGATATTGCAGTACTTAGCATCCTTACAGGACACCTAGTGAGTCTTTGCTGGCCTGGAAGTCACCAGCCAGGTGGGGACAGTTCAGGATCCATAGCTCCCTAGAAGACATTTGATCTTCAGTGTTGCTGAGTTACCATCTTCCAGTTCCCCTGTTTACTTTTTTGAGATTTTATGCCTTTACATGACAGCACTTGTCCTCATCTATCTTTTGCTGCAAACCAGTCCTGTCTGAGGAATCTTACCTGTGTCTGTAATTTTACTTTCCGAATTTGTATGATGCTGGTCTACTTATTTTATTATAGTTCTTTCTCAAAATGTAGCTTTTTTTTTTTTTTTTTCTTCCCCAAAAGTCTGAGTCAAGATTATACAGCTGTGCTGTGCCAGAATTAGGCAGAATGTAGGATCGTGGCTTGGTCAACAGCTAGGAGGATGGATACAACTACTGGCCTCTGACTCTTCATGATACACTCTTCCACTAGGAACACATCTTCCACCTAAACCTCTCCTGGCTCAGTAAGCTTTCCCTTCTTGCTGGCCCTTCTATTGTTTCAGAACTTTTTTTCAAACACCTTGTGCCCCCACCTCTCTTTTTTTATTATGCTTCTTTTTTCACTTGTCACCATTTCTAGCTAAAATCTTTCCAATGGTGACATCAACTGCTTTGGCCTCACAGTAGAACCAACAAGACAGGGCCCCAAGGAAACAACACTGCAAAAAGTAACCAAATAATATTCAAGATAGCCAGGATTGCTCAAGTTGAAGTTCAACTGCTTATGTGTCTCTGGATGGGCTGCTTAGAGGCCAGTATCTCAGAAACTGAAGGTTTGTGTGATAGTTTTCCCTGGGCAGCTTTGCTTCACCTGGACTGTGGGCCATTCAATCTGGGAGACCAGACTAATTAGTCTGAAACAAAACTTACAGCATAAGTTTAAAGAGTGTCAACAACAGCAGCTGCTTCAGTTACTAACCCATTTCTGTTGTGCTTCGTCATTGCTCAGACAGACATAGACAACGTTTCTCTGTTCACTGATCGGTCTCATACAGTGGGCACAGCACACCTCCTGCACTCTTTGACTTTATCCTCTCATACCTCAGCTAGAATTTCAGTCCTTTCCACTATCCCATCCTATACAGTCATATATATGACTGTTCATATACTTAATTTAACCACATCAATCTTGGTAGGATCAGAGCCTTGCTTTTAATTAAGTACTAAATTCCAAGAGGTAAAAGTCCTTAAATTCCACTAAAAATTACAAAATTTTAAAATCAATGAGTACATCTCAGGAAATGTAATTGTTTGAACTTATACAGAATTATTTTTCTTTGCAGTTTCATTACGTTATTCCCATTAACTCTGTAAAGCAGGATACATGCAAGTTACAGATTAAAATAATATATTATGCTACTCTCAGGAACAAAGCTAACTCAAACTTCATATTAAAGAGTGGTACTATATTCCAGGCCCTGTAAATTTGTTTAGAGGGTTTAGAGCTGCTAAATAGTTTTTGAAATTCCCATTTTCCTTTTGTAGAAGACTAATGAAAAATGTGATTACACTTTCCACACAATTTAATGAAGTCCTTCATTAGTGAGAAATTACACTTGAGCTCCATATTAAATAAGTTCTTTTTTCATGGGAAGTAACTTAATTTGCTTAAAATTGGAATCTGTTAGCTTTACAGGATGTTGACTGATTGCTATGCCATTGATATTTTCACAAGCAAAGCAGTTTCAGATGACCATTATAAACAGTATGCTAAACCAAGTGCTGAAAAGCAATATAGCATTAATATAGCATTATTTTCCAGTACTTCTTTCAATTAAAATGTACTCCTTTTGTAATCCCACAGCTGACCAAACAGGAATGTTATTTATAGGAGATGCAATAATCCAGGTCAGTAAACATTTGTTTGTTCCACAGACGTGTTTGTTTCATACTTGGCTTTATGTTTATTTCATTAGCTAACTTACACATTGCAAATCATTTTCTCTCTATCATTTCTCCTTTTAGGTTAATGGTATTAATGTAGAAAGTGCTACCCATGAAGAAGTGGTAAGTTATTCTACTTTTGATTTTTTAATAACATACAGAATATCATGTCCATACTGGTTTTTCCTCTAGTGTTATATCATATCTTTTTTTTTCACTGTAGAGATATAGTGCTTTAGCCACGTCTGTCATACATGTGAACAGTGAGAGCTTTATTTTGGCTATAGTTTCTTTATAGGTACCTTTTTGTGACTGTTCTTCAGAGTACATTTGTGGCACAAATGTAATATTCCAAAGTCCAGTCTCCATTATCATTTACTATATTTTTTTATATTCCTTGGAAAAAACAAAATTTTTTCAAAGCAGAAAATAAGGGAAAAATGTCAAACCTTGGTAGGTTATGTCCACTCTTCCCAATGAATACGAACTTTATCAGTTTCACCAATGAACATATGATGATTTTTTTTCTTTCTGTAAACTGTACACCGAGTTACTTGCCATAAAAACTGAATAGAATGCAAATAAAAAAATATAAGAGCTTTACTATTTAAGAATATAATATAAAATAGAATATAAATATATAAAAATATAAAAAAATGCATAGCCTTCTTAGGGATGCTATCACAGATACTCAACAAACTTATGGGTGTTCACAATTGCAGTCTCTCAGGGAACACAAATGTATTGAATAGTCTTTATATATATATATATATGTACATATGTATATGTGTGTATGTGTATTTGTAACTTTATTTGTTTATGCACAGAGATATAATCTTTATGGAGTATGACTCTGCTATAGTTCCTGATCCACTGGGATTGTAAGTGGTCCTAAAGGGTTTTGGTACTGTGGTAATACAGTTAAACAGTACAAAAGTTCTCAGCTTTTTAGCATTGCAGGAACAAGGATTGAATTATTGTAAAGAATCTATTTTAATTGATTGTAAGTAAGTGCAACATTGGAAAATTAGATTATGTAGGAGGAGTGTCATGTTCCTGCTCAGATATTTAAAATAAAGCAAGAGTTGGGCCTGTTTAGCCTGGGGAAGAGAAGACTGAGGGGGGTCTTATCAATATGTGTAAGTACCTGAAGGGAGAGTGTCAAGGGGACGGGGACAAACTCTTTTCAGTTGCCCTGTGTGACAGGACAAGAGGAAATGGGCAGAAACTGAAGCACAGGAAGTTCCGCCTGACCGTGAGGGGGAATTTCTTCCCTGTGAGAGTGACGGAGCCCTGGCACAGGTTGCCCAGAGAGGTTGTGGAGTCTCCTTCTCCGGGGATCTTCAAGGCCCGCCTGGATGCAACCCTGTCTAACATGCTCTAGATGACCCTGCTGAGCGGGGAGGTTGGACTAGGTGATCTCCAGAGGTCCCTTCCAACCTTACTGATTCTATGATTCTGTGAAAAGCTTTGGTACCCATTGCATTCAATACAATTAAAAGGGACTCAAGTTTTGCACATTGTGTGTGTGTATGTGTGTATACACATATATATACACACAGACACACATATATACACACACACACATATATATGTGTATTTGTGCACATGTAAGTATATGTATATGTATAATATTTCATGTAATTTATATATGTGTATATATATAGTTACATAATTATCATTGTTGTGGACTGTAGCACTTAGCATAGTGTACCTGTTTTGTCTTAGGAGTTCTCAACTGTTGCAGAAATATAGATAGTACATAACAATAATATTTAAGACTATATTCAGACTGTGTCTAAATATTGGGGCAATAATAGGAGGAACAGAGAAATCAGTGGTGGTAACTTGTTCAAATTTCAGTTTTTCCTGTATGTCATTTTAAGACACTATTCATCAGATTTTGGGGAAGCTTTCAAGAAAGTTTTTTTTCTTTTAAACTTCCCCAAAATCTGATGAATAGTGTCTTAAAATGTAAGAAATTTACTTAAACATTGTCTTCAGATTTTTCTTCTTTTCTGCAGATTATTTTAGATTCTGTCTGTAGGACTAAGATGGACTTCCTACCTTCAAGTCTGAGTGCACATATTGGACATATCCTAACTCCACGCTTATACTGCCAGATGTTATAGGGATAGAGATAATAAATAACCATAATACAAAATTTTGTACGTAGTAAGACTAAATGTAAATATTGAAGCAAGAAAGAGAGGAATACAGAAAACATACAAAGATCTCAATTTCAACCTAGGATGAGAATAAGGCACACATTGCTCTATCGTAGTTTTCATGTGAAAACCAGTGTTTCTGGATTACAGGGGAGCTGCAACAGTATGAAAAGTCCCCTTCTCTAGAAAAGATTGTCCAGGATTGTGCAGCATGCTATGGAATGTATTTGCAGGTTGTTCAAAGCTTTTGAATCTGGTGAAGTTTCTTAAGAGAAGCCAAACTGGTATTCATGAAGTAAAAGTATGAATATAGTAGATACATATCTCCTTTTTTTTTTTTTTTTGAGGCTCCTAGTGTCGATATAAGTTTTGGTTAAGTTCAGAGAAATGGAATTAAGAGAATTAGTGCTAGGACTGGAACAGGTTGCCCAGAAAGGTTATGGAGTCTCCTTCTCTGGAAGTATTCAAACCACTTGGAGGCGATCCTATGCAACATGCTCTACGTGACCCTGCTTGAGCAGGGAGGTTGGACTAGATGATCTCCAGAGGTCCCTTCCAACCTCAACCATTCTGTGATTCTGTAACTCTGTGATGCTGTGACTGTATACTTACTCTTTCTGATGTATCCGTTTTCATTATAATATTCAAGAAGGAGACTAAGGTCTTGAAGTGAGTTCTGGGGAGGTATAGTACAGTAAAAAGAGATCTAAAGGTCAGGAAGATTATCTGATTTTTCTGTTGCCAATAATTTCAAAGAACATTCAGTTTATTTAAAATAAAATTATTAAAATGTTTTCTATATTACTCTATAGAATTAAGATGTGAAGAACTTCTCTCCTCATACTTAAATGATAACTTCTCGAACTCTCTTATCTCTTCATTGAAAACGTGTGTGGGGGGGATCAGTAGCGTTGTTCTGTTCTTGGGAGAAAGAATTAAAGTAGAGAATTACTTTCTTCTTCTGAAACATGTTATTCTTTTATGTAATGCCTTCCAAAGCATTTTCAGTGCTTAAATGCTTGCAGCCATACCCCAGATTAGAAAATACTTATCAATTACTACTTCAAATTACCTACTGGAGTCTAGACAAGAAATAAGCCAGAAGTTGTTAGCTGAATTTCCAGAATGTTTTTACCAACACATGTTATCTAGTTGGCCTAAACTATTGATTCTAACAGTATTTCTTATACTTTTCCTACAATTCATACTCTACAGGAGTTAAGAATCCATTGCACTTAAACCCTCAAGCTAATGTGTTGATATAAACAGAGGAAGGTGATGGCTGAGATGGGAGTAGGCAGTGCACAAAGTATGAGCAAAGAGAACCTATGAATTTTGGAAGCTACTGAAACAATTCATCAGCTCTTTTCTAAGAGTATCTGAATGGCTCCTAGCAGTAATATGTTCTGATCTCTTCTGTTCCCTGTGCTGGCATTGGAGGCAAGGCATTAGGCAAGGATTACTACCTTAGTTCTACAACTAAGATGTTATGTTATTGAATGTTATTGAATTTTTGTTATTCTCACTGATTTAAAGAAAAATGGGGGTCAATAATATGTTTGGATTTTTTTTCTTTTACTCTTCTGATTATTTCATGTGGTTTTGAAGCAAAAATCACAATGTTTGTTTTCTCTTGCATTTAACATTTTTTAATTTAAAATTGGTTTAGTTCATTTATCAGATTGGCTGTATGCAGGAAATGATTTTACACACTATGAGATCAGGTAGACTACTTGCTCCTAAGAGAATGGAGTTTGTTTTATTTCTTGTTTTTGTGTATGTTGCATTTCCTTGAAATAATGGTTGAATTTTCTCACCCAAAATAAAGCTAGTTTGTATTCTGTCCGTGTGCACTGCTTTTCTGGCATGCGGTAAAAGGCAGTATAGATAAAAGTTCTTACCACCTGCTGTGTATTTATTGGCAGTATCAGCTGATTCACTGACAAGTGTATCTCAGAATAGCATCTGTAGCAATCATAAATGACATGGGTTTTGACAGTCTTATCAGCAAGGAAGAAATTATATGGGCAAAGAAACTAAACTTGCTTTTATTACTTGGAGGTGATCCCTCTAGGTCAAGATAAAGTGCAGCTGCATGATCTTGCAGTCCATTTCTTAGTGCTGATTAATACAGTCAGGCTGAATCTCTAAAATAATAACAGACAGAATCTGAGTGTACTGAGCAGGTCTATTTTGTATTGGTGAACTGCCCTGCTGCTGCTTGTATTGTTATTGCATGTACAAAACTCTAAACCTTCTGAAAGCTATTCCTCACAAAACTGTAAGTTACATCCCTTAAAGATTGTTTTTCAGTACCAAGGAGCGCTCAAGATCTGTCAATGTAACTCAGCTGTTCTCAGTGGTGAGGAATGATAGAGAAATTTATAAAGCTACTCTTGGCACCATGTATGGGAATTCAGTGAGAATCACTAACAAAATATTTTGGAACAACTGTAGGCCACATGGCTGAAAAAAGCTCCAGAAGGGAAAGAGATCTCGGTGGGCTTGGAGACAGATCTGCAAAGAGACATTTCTACAACCTCATCATGCTATCAAAAGTGGAGTTTGATAAATGCGTCAAGTAGCTTAGGAACAGACTGATTCTCTATGATATGAGATTAGGTAGGCTACTGCCAAAGTTCCTGAAAAAATGGAGGATGTTTTATTTTTTATTTTTATCTAAGTCACATTTCCTTGAAATAAAGGTTGAGTTTTCTCACCTAGAATAAAGATTTCCTTATTTAAATGTGATATATGATTTTGTAATTGAAAAGATATGCTTCAAAAAGAAGTGTGCAGTTAATATTCCTAAGGTTGCAGCTGTAGGAATCCCTTGTTTGTCAGCCACTATTTGTAGATTTAATATGTCAATGATGCACTTGTCTGCTACTTACCAGATGGTTAATATTTCTTATCTCATATTATTCAATTACACAGTCCCAAAGTGCACCTGCAGGCACACAAACTTGACACATAAACATCTAAAGTGAAATTCATGTAGAATTTAGGAATATGTATGAGTGATTCATTTAATTAAAAACCATAAAAATAAAAAGCCTTCAACTTAAGTTCTTGAGGGTCTGTGGGTTCCTTTGTCTTTTCTTTTCTTTTTCTTTTTCTTTTTTCTTTTTTTTTTTTTTTTTTTTCTGATGAATGTAGATGCGTTTAAATTTCTGGTACTGCATACATCCAGAACTATTTAAATGTTTGTTTTCTCAGCACTTCTTTCCTATATAAGATTTTTAATGTATTTGAAAGAGAAAACCTCACTCCTAAAAATGTTTTGGGTTCAGAGAACTCATAAACTAACAGCTTTAGGTTTTGCATACAATGCAGTAGCTTTGGGCATCCAGAATCATCACCAGAGAAGGTAGTGTTGCTGCTTCTGAAGCTAGTAATATAGTAGCCTAGTGAGTAAAAGTACTTATCCAATCAAAAAGGTAGGAGGTTAGGATTTGAGGAACCACCTAACCTGTAGGGAATCAAATCTTCTATCTCCATAAAGAGTTCCCTATTTTCTACGTCCATAAGTCAGGTGAAAGCTGCTCCATCAATTCTGTTCAAAAGGCACTCAGCAATGAGGCTTGGGTAGTCTCAGCTCATGTTCGGTTGCATTCTATGCTTAGCATTGTTAACATACAAAATACAAAAATCATAAAAAAATCAGTGAGAGAATGCTTGTCACAGGATTATTGAGTCATTCTTCAGATTTACTTTATTTCCTTTGGCACCATGATTGTATTCAGTGATCTGCTTCAAGAGGAGGCTTCTGAAAAGTCATCCTCCAGCATAGTTTTAACATAGTTCTTCCTGTTCACATCCTGGGAAATGAAGATGTAAACACCTAATTCAAGAATATGAATTGTAGTGTGTGATCCATAGCACTACTACAAGGATGCTGGTGGTAAAGGTAGAGAAACTGAATTCTTTCACTAGTGCCTGCCACAGTGATGAATGATTAAGGAGCAGATTCAAGAAAACAGTCTCTGATTTTAGATTTTTTTTTTTTTTTTTTTTTGGTTTAGGTTTTTTTAAAAATCTTTTTATTGTAAAAAGCGATATTTAGAATTTTACTCTTTTGTTCTTCATTTCTTGTACTTTAGAATACCTGCTGGTTCAGCCTTAGAGTATGTGAGGAAGTATGTTGCATAGACACAAATTTAGATAACCACTTTATTGAATGGAATATTGTGTGTAATCTCATGTCAATTTGGCTGACAGGTGTTAAATACTCCAGAGCCACCAAGAGTAAATACATTGTGAGCGGAAGCTAAAAGATGTGGGAGTAGTGGGAAAGAAGGCTAATTTGTTTTACCTACTACTTATCAGTCTCACAGCTGGCACTGTGGAGATGATTATGCAGATGTCTGATCCTAGTTGCACAAAATGTATAGTTTTGTTTCTTGACTCTAACACTTTCAGCAAGGTTAAAAGATCCTAGCTTCCCTGGAAGCTAAACAACTAGCTGGGCTGTCAGTAACAATCACAGCTTTCTTGTTTTACACTACTAATTAGATTTCACTTTTCTTCACAGTTCTTCAAGCTGCTACAGACTTGGAGTTAACTAGCAGTAGTTCCAACCCTTCTGAGGGCTTGTCTCGATGCCTTTATTTTCTAATACAGTTTGACTTAGCCTTCTATGATGGAAAGACTGGCTGGGTAGACGAGAGCAGAGCAGTGGATGGTGTGTACCTTACAAGCCTTGCAAAAGCAAGGCTTTTGACACTGTCTCCCATAATATCCTCCTAGATAACCTCAGGAACTGTGGGTTAGATGAGTGGACAGTGAGGTGGATTGAGAACTGGCTGAAAGGCAGAGCTCAGAGGGTTGTCATCAGTGGTGCGGAGTCCAGTTGGAGGCCTATGGCTAGTGGTGTCCCCCAGGGCTCAGTACTGGGTCCCATCCTGTTCAACTTCTTCATCAATTGACCTGGATGAGGGGACAGAGTGCCTCCTCAACAAGTTTGCTGATGATACCAAGCTGGGAGGAATGGCTGACACACCTGAGGGCTGTGCTGCCATTCAGAGAGACCTGGACAGGCTGGAGAGCTGGGCGGAGAGGAACCTCCTGAGGTTCAACAAGGGCAAGTGCAAGGTCCTGCACCTAAGGAAAAATAACTCCATGCACCAGTACAAGCTGGGGGCTGAGCTGCTGGAGAGCAGCTCTGCAGAGAAGGACCTGGGAGTGCTGGTGGATGACAGGCTGACCATGAGCCAGCAATGTGCCCTTGTGGCCAAGAAGGCCAATGGTCTCCTGGGGTGCATTAGGAAGACTATTGCCAGCAGGCTGAGGAAGGTGATCCTGTCCCTCCACTCAGCCCTGGGGAGGCCTCATCTTGAGTCCTGTGTCCAGTTCTGGGTTCCCCAGTCGAAGAGAGACCTGGAGCTACTGGAGAGAGTCCAACATAGGGCTATGAGGAGGATCAGAGGTCTGGAGCATCTGCCCTATGAGGAACGGCTGCGAGAGTTGGGCCTGTTCAGCCTGGGGAAGAGAAGACTGAGGGGGGATCTTATCAATGTGTACAAGTATCTGAAGGGAGGATGTCGAGAGGACAGGGACAAAATCTACTGATTCTATGATTCTATGACTCTATGACTTTTTTTTCATCTTATTTCATAATTTTCTTTAGCCTTTCATTGTTGTTTCTTTTTCATCTAACCTCTAGCAAATAGACTATCCTACAATTTTACCATTCTTTGCATTGTTTCACTCATATAAACCAACCAAACATCAGAGGGTAAGCAGAAAGAATCCTAAAAATAAGAGTGTTTCCAAATTTTGGCTTATACGCAAGGAAAAAGGGGAATCGCTGCTGCCCAAACTGTAATTTTTGTGTTGTAGTTTGTATTCAAGCCTCTCCCAACCCTGACTCAGAAAAATATTCTTTATTAGGTCATCAGATAAGCCTGTGTTTAATCCAGTTGAGGTATATAGAAATGAAGTATGTGCTTAACAATTTTAATTATTGTATATGGCAATTTCTCTGAAAGATACAGGTTAGCAACAGATTCAAATATAATAATAATAAAAAGCAAAAAGATTAATGTAAATTTCATTTTATATTTGTTGCAGTCTGTGTGGGGGATTGCCTGTTCCCATTTCATATTATCAGAAAATAAATCTTTGAATTTTTAGATCACAACCAACTTAAGTACATGGTGGATATTGATAAAATTCTGGATGAATTGCCGTAGCTAATGTTCAAAAAGAGTACAGATGAAAGCACAGAAAACTAGAAATTAGAATTGAGTAAAATTATGCTATTACAGTACTGTGAAGAATTGAAAATAAGTTATTTTCTTTGAAAAATAAATTTATTTTTAGAAATAGTATATTGCCATGAAGAGACTGTGAATGCATAAAAATTTAATACAGAGATTAATCTCGTTTCTGTATTGATCATCTGAGAGGAAAACTTTTCTGTTATTTTACAGATATTTTTCTGAGGCTGTCTTGAATTTACCCTAATTACTCCCTATTTTAAAGAGCAGTAAGAAATACTAACTCTAAGTAAAGACATTTTTTTCCTAGAGAGAGTGGTGTCTGCAGAAAAGTATCGATTTGAGGGGACATGCTATGAGATGCAGAAGTCGTATCATAGGTTACAAGTGTACTAGAAATTGACAGTGTCTCAAAGGCTAAACAGATACTACCCCTTCAAAGCAAATAATTTTGCAGACTGGAAATATACAAAGTACTAAGTGCTCTGATACCAGTTTTGCATGAAAGCATCATCAGTTTTAAGCGTATGATTAGCTTCATTGACTTCACAGACCTCTCAATTCATAGGCTTAACTTTAAATACATGCATTCACTGCATGAGGAAAATGAAAATCATAAAGAAACCGGACGAAATAAAACAAAAAGACTGGAGAAAATGGAAACCAGAATACAAGTTTATAGCTGCTACTTGTTGAAGGCTTGGAGAGTTTTGTTGAGTGTCACTACTTGATTTCCATATGTATATTTTTATGTTCTTATCTTCATCCTACTTTTCTTATTTTTTCTGTAATTTTCATTGCTGTTAGAAATGTCCAACTCAGTTGAAAAATACAATTTGAAAATTCAGTAGGTTTTTGTCCCCTCATAATAAGTAGAGAAGTACTTTTCAAGTAGTACAAAAGAAAAACCATAAAGTGAGTGTGCTTTTGGTTTCTAATCCCTAAAACCAAATCTTTCATCTAGTGTCCATTCTTCTATTCTGTGTTTTCTGTTTGTTCAAATAAAATGCATTTTTGGAATTTGAATGATAGAACTTGAGTTCTACAAACAAAATGACAACTTTTATTGGCCCATTTTTAATCTTTCTGTGTTTAGTTGTCTTGATGTGAAATTTTCACATCCGTCTGCTGTTTGACTGCCATTACTTGGGAAAAGACTGCATGGCAATATGGAGTATGATTTAGTTACCTCGATATCTTTAAAGTTAGTGTCTATATTTGCATAAAAAGTGAAAAAATAACAAACATTCTTAGGGTAAAAAAATCACCCTCTTTTATGAGAGAAACTGAAAAATTATTATTTATTACATTATATAAAATGGTCATTTTGTATAAATATTGCATTATGGAAATTGTTTTCTATTTTTGTCATTTTACTGCACTGAAAAATGACAATAGCTAGACGCTGGATTTCCAAGCTGTCCCAAAGCAAAATTATTATTTCTTTTTATGCTGAAACCACTATACAGTACTTGTGACACACAAGTCAACAGACATCAATGTGTGCATGTGCGTGACTGTATGTATGTGTGAATACTGCTTAGCAAGTTCTACTGAAGTCAAATCAATAAATACTTTCTTTAATTAATTTATATTACTTGAAAAGATACACTTCTATCCAAAGTGGTTAGCAGTTCCATATACTTAAGTAATATGCAAGTTAGAATATATCCTACAGGATGATGTTTATATTTTCAAACATTATGTGTCTCTCATATTATGTAATAGTGGTGTGTCTAATCATTTTTAGTTGATGAAGATCTCAACAGAAAATTCTGTGTGGGTTTGTATGTGTGCTTGTAAGCATATAATGCAACAGAAATTTAAGAGGACGGTATTGTACAAATCAAAACCAAAATAATAATAACAAAAGAGTTATTTAGCTCAGCTGGTTAGAGCATGATACTGCTAATGCCAAGATCACAGGTTCAGTCTCCGGATGGGCTATGCTGAGGGTTGGACTGGAAGATCTCCAGAGGTCCCTTTCAACCTTACCATTCTATATTTTGGAGGGGGAAAAAAAGGACCATTAGCTTGTATAGGGCCTTTTAACTTTCTTCTAAGTGCCACAAGCTTGTTTGTGCAAGGTTAGGAACAGCAAGGGATAGCCCATAGAGTACTACTGCACAGGTATACAAATGAGCAGGAACGCTGTAACATGTTTACTAAATGTGCTTTTTAACAAAAAAACATCTACTTTGTTCAACCTAATCTTACCAAGTAGCATTCAAGCACACAGACAATAAATTCTTAACACTCATCTTATGTATGAATTGCTGAACAGCTCGGTTGTCAGGATCATCTTTCTTCTACACACTACTTCTTGCGAATATTCAGTTGTCTATGATGTTCTCTGTGACTCTGAGGAAAAACCAGGGAAATCCACACCAAAAGCTATTTCACAGTACATTTCCTGTTTTGGTGTGGTGTAGTGTAGACTAGCTGCTCTCTGCACATAGTGGAGAAGGGAAACATGATGCAGAACAATTTTACTGAGATTTATCTGGTTTTGTTTGGGAACACATCGCACTGTTCCCAAGGTGAGGGCTACCCTAGAGTGAAATGAATTGTTCACTAAAAATGCCTATTTGTATCCACCATAAGCAAAAACCTACATGACTAGTTCAGATGTAAGTTTCACTGAAATGAATTCCACTTCAAGACAATAAACTGTTTTTTTCCATTAATTGGAAAAGACAGAATTCAGCATCTAAGTATATAAAATGAAGAACAAAGTACTGCACAACATTTTTTCTTTATATACTTTCTTCATACATTTTCATAGCAAATTAGTTTATTTGAAGATAATTTTGATATTTCACACAAATGGGGTAGTTTAATTGAAATCTTGCTCAACAATCCATGAAAATACTTAGAAACTTTTTTTATTTTAAGTGTATGAGTAATGTCACAGAAGTGAATCAATAAGTAAGAGGTACTTCTTTAAAACAGAGAATCCATTCTATGAGACTTGTTTTAGATTTTCAGAATTTCAACTACTTTTAGTCAGTAGTCATCAAGTGTCTTTGCCAGATCTTTGAACTCTTCCAGCTATTTATTGTAATAGTTTAATGTGTTTTTGGCTTGTCTGGCAGAGGGTGATATGCTTGGATTCAAATAGGCAGATTCATTGAGGACACAAAGGAAAATTTTGAAAATTGCTCTGCTTCCTTAAGATATTGAAATTTATTTTCATTCATCCCTTATTTCAGTACACTGTTTCACTTTATTAGTTAATATATTTACTAGTTATTTCACTTTAGTAGTTAGGATTTTATATTGCAATTTCAGTTCTATCAAAATACAAGAAATATTCTGCTAATACTGGGAGATAATTCCTCCAAGGCCAGTAACTACGAGTTTCTCAGGTCACGTGTAGATAGATTATCTGATGCCTTTGGATGTTGTGGCACTCCCATTTTCAGTTAGATCGCCCATTCTATCAGTATTTTGCAAAATTATTTTTATACATCTTAATTTTAGTAAATTATTTTGCTGTTTTGTATGGAAAGTTTAAAAGTGATGTTATAAATGATTTCCATCTAAATGAAATTGTGCTTCTGTATTCACTATCCTTTTCCCTCCCATGTTACCTTTCCCAAGTGAAATTCAGTCTACAGCCGATTAAATAAGTATTAGGGAAAATAAAAAAAATAAAAAAAAAAAAGAAGAAGAAGAAAGGATGTGGTGATTCCTAAAATGGTTTTACATCTCCATTACTTGCATATAAATGTTGTTGCCTTGCTCAGACATTCTAACAAAAGCTTCTAACAAAAGCAATCTGTTCCTCCCCCCTTTTTTTTTTTAATGTACTGAAAGAAGAGGTGGATGCCTTTAAGAAGCATTTTTAAATGAACAGTCACCAATAAAAAGAGACAATAAAATTGTACACACTTTCTGAAATATTGTATATACATTATTGAAAAGTATTGTTGGAATTAAATCCTAATATACTAATTCAAGTAAAAAAAAAGTATGTGTTATTGCACAGAAACTTAGCAGTACTGTGTTAGATCATCTATTTTATTAACAATTCACAGTCTGTATTTCCTGTAATTGCCATGTCAGCAGGTAATGCAGATGCAGTAGAGTGGAAATAAATGAATCTCTATAAAGATTGTATTGAACATGTAGAGAAAAGTTGTGTGTGCGTTTTTGTGAGGTTGTATGTTTTGTCATGGGAAACCTAAAGAATTCTCCAGAGAGAATAATCAAACTCTACGTTCCAGAGAAAGTACAAATAAGTCTCAGGAAAATGTCAGAGAGGGAAAAAAAGGAAGAGCAGTAGAAAAAGGTTGAAAATCTACCTCAGTGATTTTTTTGTTAGGGCTTTTGTTAGTGCCTTCATTGATGTTGGGTAAGTAGCTATTAAAGCAAAAGAGAAAAAATATAAAAAATTACAATATGCAATTGACTAACCTGAAGTGACTTCCTTTCCTCTCTCTTTTTTATTAAGAACTTAATTAATCAAAGTTTGTAGAGCAAACAGAATTAAGGTATGTACTTTCACAACCTTGACTACTACTTTCCTTCTCCGTGTCCTTTCTATTCATGAGAGTTGAAGAGAGTGGAAGGGAAAAATGATGGAGATTATCTAGAACAACTTGGGCAGGGTATGCTTTGAAATGACTTGGGAGAACTCATTGAGCCTCCCGTTTTTTCAGTCTTTATGTGAAATGCATTTAATCTTTTGAAGATAATTTTCACATTATCTGAATTTTCTGCTTATATTGCCCCCCCCTCCCCCCCAAAAAATAGTGTTTAAAAGCATTAAAGCCAAAACCTTTGGTAGACTATACTTTTCTTACTCTAGCTGATTTGTAACACTGATTAAAGTTGTCAGTGGATATTGAAGAAGAAATGTAGAGGTTTTTGTCTACTGGCTTTTCTGTGACTAGTTTCTGTGTATGAAATGTAATTTATTTAATTTATGATGCCATATTCTTTTCCTTATATATGTTGTTGTTGGTTTTCTTTCTCTAAACGGACTATATGGGGCATGAAATAAAGTGGCCAAGTAAGTGGCTGATAAGATTTGGGTGTGCTCCAGGCTAAGAGGTTATCTTCAGTTACACACAGACACAAAGAAACAACGTGGGCAGAATCCTTCAGCCATGAGTATATTAATGAAGGGAAGCTGCATTTCTGGAACCCCTCTTGAAATAATTCCTAACTCTTACTACTAGTTATTATTAGAAGATTTACTCTTTGAGTCAGCCAAAGTGAGCATGGAGCTTGCCAGAACATTTTAAAATGAACTTTAAATAAAATGGGATTTTCAGACATAAGACGAATAGCAACCTTTCTATAAATAAGATTTCATGAAGGAACTCTTTAACCATGAAGTATTCAAGAAATCTCTGTTTTGTTAAAGTTTTTAGTGTATTTCTAAGTCTAGACAGAAAAAAAGATAACAAAAGATAGAAATTTCTGAAGATTTTATTTTCAGAACTTCATCTTAGTAGTTCTCAAAGAGTTCTTTTGTCGTTGTCCCAGATCAGTACCAAAACAGTGCTTTAATCTTGTCCTCTGTGTGGACAGCAAATACTTTTTATGATGAGTAGATATCTGCAGAATGGTTGCTTGCGTTGAAGAGCTCAAGCAGGAACTGAAAGAGGTAGCTGAACCATTTTCTTAAGTAGCATTTGTTGAAGGGTTTAACATAGGAGCTTTCATTAGTTAAGACTTAGCATCTATTTTAGAAAATTGCCTGCTGCTATGTTGGTAGGCAGTAACAGAAAGAGAGAGAGAAAAAAAATTACTTTAATAGCAAGATGCTAATCTGAGTTAGAATGAAGTCCTGGTGTTCATAGTCTTCCTAAGCTATGAAATAGTATTCTTTCTCTTTAGAACTTTCTGGGATATTTTCCTGGGGATTTGGTCGTAGCAGAATGGCAACCCTCCTTCTGACTACGAGGCAAATAATTTAGCAATAGTTTTTACCTTAGATGCAAAAGTTAAGAATTTAGTTTCATTTCTCCAGGTGCTAATTTTCCATAGGCATTCTGTATCCCAGCACTACTTAAAAATAAAACTACATAAGCAGATTACTGTAATATTGAAAAATATTGTGAGATATGCAATTCAGCATTACTGTTTGCCAGATGCCATTAGAAATGGGATTATTTCATCACTGGATGCATCTGTCAGCATTAATCATTAAGGATCAACTTCTAATATGCCATCAGTCTCCAGCATCTTTCACATGCAAATGATAAAACTCACATGCTTTAACACACATTTTTGCCTTTTGCAGTTACACCCTTTTGCACCTCTACAGTTCTTTTACAAAGAATAATTTTAAAAACCCTCCTAACACGATAGAATATGCATAATCTTTGAACACAAAAGCTAAGTTATTATAATTAAAACCAAGAGAAGAATTCAGCCTCCTGGCACAACGGAACTATAAGTATAATTTAAATCTTTGTTAAATTACGGACACAAAATGTAGCACTTAGATACAGTGCATGGACAGTAGGCCTGGATAGCTCTACCATTTAAAGGAGTACTTTCTAAGGGTAAAAACAATAATATTTTTTAAAAAAGTTTTACTTCCAAACTCAGGCATCTATATCTCTTCCTATAACATTTAGCCTTTTTCATTTTTTAAATTCAGAAAGACCTACAAAAGAGTTTTAACAAATTGTATTAGTCGTAAGTAAAGAGCAAAAAAAAAAAAAGAAGTTACTGTTAGAGTTGCAGGTAAACTGCAAATAATACAAATACGGCTCAGAAATTAAAAGTAATTTTGCATCAGTTTATATAATAGGGAAAATATTTAATAATAGGGAAAATAATATTGAATGCATGAGTTGAGTAATCATGATTTATGTATTTTATTATGCTTAAAATGTGATGATCCCCATTTTGATCTAGGTGATCCTTATCTTAGAATTTTGAAAAACTATACACATAACATAGCAGATCCTTTTACAAAATTGACTAAATATATTGGAGTTGTGCAAATACAGAAAGCAATTACAGTAGCTCTATATTTAACAGCTGTGTATTCTTTCTTTTGGGGGGGAGGATAACAGTGATCTAATAAGATGCTAAAATGTTAGGAAAGTATATCAGAGAAAAAAGATTAGATCAAAATATAATTGAGGTTTAAAAGTAGGTCACATTAGATCAGTCATATTTCTGTCTGCCTGATTTATGATTATTCAACTTTACCACCACCACTGACATCGGCATCCATCCTTCTCTTGGCATTGCTGCCAGCACCCTGGCTGCACACTCTGTCTGAGCACATGGACCACACCCTTGACATAGGCCTACACAACCGGAGCCAAAGATCCAGTAGGTCGAAAGTGTGCCTACTGCCAGCTGAGTGCAGGGTGTCCCCACACTGTCTGCAGCAGCGATTTCTTCCCACCACAGCCTGCTGCCTCCCCGCAGACAGACTGAAAGGGAGTCCTCTTCCTTGCTTACTGCAACCCTACTCCCCACCACTTCACTTTGCTCCTTTTTCCTTCTCCTCCTACCTGTAAAAAACTAAATGTCATGGAGGGAAACCAAATATTTAAGATGAAGGAAAATGTTGGAATGTAAATAAAATTGTTTGTACAAGATTAGGTTTATTCTGTTAGTGGAATCCAGTCATTTTGCATCTTGTACTTTTTCTGAATTGGAAAGGAAAATAGAAGTTATATAAAAGAAATACTCCCATATAGAATTAACTTCTTAATAGAGTTATTGTATTTCTGACCACAAATGAGATGTATAAACTGCTTCTTGGACTGTGGTTTGTAAAGGTCATTTTATGAGCTGTACATAAATTCTGTTTCTCTTTAAAAAGGCATTGACTTTAATGGGAGTGTGATCTAAAGAACAGGTGAAGAGGTCTCATAGCTGGTTATTAATATTTCAGGCACATTTGTTTAACCACTAATTTGAGGCTAGATTTTGGTACCTGTTCTTGTTCCTTATTGTAGATACCAGTCAAAACACTCAAAGCATAGATGTGTTTATACACTTTGTGTGTGGCACATATGAGGCAGAATCCAGTAGCCCAATAGTATCCTCAGCTGCATTAGGAAGGGCTGCACTGCCAGCAAGTCAAGGGAGGTGATCTTCCCTTCTGCTGAGCCCTAGTGGAGCCACACTTGGAGTACTGTGTCCAGTTGTGGGCTCCCCAGTATAAGAGATATGGAGCTACTGGAACAAATCCAGCAAAGGGCTACTAAGATGATTAAGGGACTGGAGGATCTCTCATATGAGGAAAGGCTGAGAGCTGGGACTATTCAGCCTGGAGAAGACAAAACTTAGAGGGGATGTTATCAATGTGTATAAAAGTGAGGACATGAAGAGAATGACACCAGACTCTCCAGTGGTGCCCAGTGGTAGGACGAGAGGCAACAGGCACAAACTGAAACACAAGCAGTTGCATCTGAACGTAAGGAAACCTTTTTTTTACTGTGATGGTGACAGAGTGCTGGCACAGGTTGCCCAGAGGAGTTGTGGAATCTCCATCCTCAAAGATACGCAAAAGCCATCTGGACAGGGTCCTGGGCAACGCGCTGTAGGTGACCCAGTGTGAGCAGGACAGTTGGACTAGATAATCTCCGGAGGTCTCCTCCAAACTCAACCATACTGTGGTTCTGCAACAGTGATGAGGCTGTCACAGCTTCACGTGCTTACGTCCATCCAGTAGCAAGGCTGAGCGTATATTCCAAGTAGATACCCACACATAAACAATATATGACTGGCCACACAGATTAATATGGACAGACACACTCATTACTCACACAGACATAAGCAGCACCCATGTCCTCATCCTATTCCCCTCTCTGGCTGATCAGGAGGCAGGTCTGGAGTGAGGCACATACTTACATACATATGCACAACGTGGATTCCTGTCATAGCTGGACATTCAGTTTACCCAGTCGCTGTCCCTGGATCCCTGGTCTCCCCATTGCTGGCTCCTGGACGTGCAAATCCCTGAGTCCCATAGCCACAATCTAGTTGCTGATGCAGGTGCCCTCACATGCACAAACACATGCTCAGAGACATTCTCTAGAACCTAGGTTTAAAGACACACAGATTATCCAGAAGTGTATCTTGGTATTATTCGAGTTCCTCCACTTGTCATTGTGCCTGTGCTCCTCTGTGTGTGTGCAGAGGAACTTTTTGTCACAGAATCTAACACTTCGGACCATGAATAAGATAATATATTGAATAAAAATTATTAAAGAACTGGATTAGGAAATTAAAAGCTTTTGTTTATTTAATACAGTAAAACAAGTGTAGCTCCAACCATAATCAGGATTCTGGGAGAAGAGAAACTACCTGCTCAGGAGATTATGACATGTCACTGAGATTTGCATGATATTTCCCTAGTCAATTATTATGATTTTTTTTTCTATAGAAAATGTTTGACTATTGAATGAAAGAATATACTGCTTAACAAATATTGGCCTGTATAGTAACACAGTTGGAAAGAATCATGGGTTTGGGTTCTGAGATAGTTTGCAGAAGATTCAAGTATGAGACTTCATCTATCAGAAGTTTCTTTCTGATGCATACTAAACCGTGCAGATGGTCTGTCGTTTTGTGGGGATACCAGCATTTTTTGTGCTTGGGAAGCTGTTGTGAAAACAAAAACATTCAAGATAGTGACATATTCACATACTACTGTTACAAAACAGAGCGGCATTTTATCCATATAGATGGCATTATGTTTTTCTACAGACTGTAAGACTTGCAGTGTAAAAGGGTAATGAAATTTATTTTCCATTTATTCCAGTTATTAAGGCCTGAAACAGTGAACATATGCATGATTACAAATAAATCCTAATCTAGCTGACTGTGTCTCCCTGTTAAATCAGGGAGACTTAGTACAGAAGGATCATTGTGGAAGTTTGTTGTAAGAAAATGAAACAGTGCCTAAATTGTCAATAATTTCTAAATCAGAGAATGCAGTATATGACCTGCTTGTTTTGATCACTTTGATAGCCTCTAGCTTAGCTTTTATACTCAGTAGCACAAGACAATCTTCATTAAAATTGGCTATTGTTCAGCTGAAATTGCTTTCATCATCATTTCAAACCATTCCTGGTGGACAATGGTGAAAGTTTCCTCTCTATTCAGGGGCACTTCTGGTCGGTTATAGTTCTTTTCTGAGTACTTGTAGGTATATTATGAATACAAACAAATACTACCAAAGAAAATTGGAACTGTAAGGCTACATGAAAACCTGTACTTACTCTTTTTATATCAATGTGCTGATCTTGTATTATCTTTTACAGAATAACAACCATTTAATTATGAAATAGAAGGACGTTTTAATATACGGGAAGAATATGAACTATGGGATTTGGTCCATTTTTTGGTTTAAAAAGCCATGTATTTGGGATAAAATATTTTTATTTTAACAAAGTCTGATTCTATGTAAACCTATGCATCTGCAGTCAAGCTGAGTGAGAGGTGTGTATATCTGTTTGAAGTAAAAATGGCACACTGTGCCATAGTGATGCTATGGTATGTGTTTCTAACATATCAGATATGTTAGTAATGGTTTACATTTTCAGCTGGGAATTATTTGTTTGTTTTTTGATAATTTGGCTATTTCTGTCATGATTTTCTGACGTATGTGAAAATTCTTTCTTTTGACAAGTAATACGTAGTAATATTTGAGCTATAAAACATACTACTTATTCTAAAATTACAAGTTATATATCTTTGAACTCTTTTCAGTTATAGCACATAAATAACAGTTGAGATTGACCTGAAGTTTCAAAGAGAAGTCAGTGTAGTGTTCTGATATTCTTGGAGTTTTTGAAGGATGGCAGTTATTTTCACAGGGATAGATCTTCATGCTTCAGTTAATAGTTAGCCTTAAGCGATTTTCTTCAAACCTCCATTGCTTCAGGGATCAGCTGAACTGGCTCTGATTGTATTTTCTGATCCAGAATACATAGCAACTTCTTTTATATATATTTTATATATATATATATACACACACCATATATTTGTGTAAGCAAAGTCTAGAATTTGTACTTAAAAGAAGGAAAAATAATGTAAAAAAACATGAAAAACAATTAAAATAATTTCCTTTTTGTCTTTGGTTCTTATTAAATATACTAGTTGGGATGGGTTAGGTTTAGCTCAGTTGGTTAGAGCATGGTGCTAATAATGCCAGGGTCATGGGTTTGACCCTGTATGGGCCACTCATTTGGGGTTGGACTAGATGATCTCCAGAGGTCCCTTCCAACCTTACCAATTCTCTGATTCTATAAGAATTGCTTAATATGTGCTACATTGCTGAAAGTAATGCTATGAGAATGTTTGTGAAAGGCAAAGCATCTGAAACACTCTTTGGAGTAAAATTAGGCCGTGCACTGTCATCTGGGAATGTCTTGTGCTTTAAGTGTGTGCAGCACCTATGGGGCCCTGAGCAGTGAGGTGATATGAGATGAGAGTGAACAAAAATAACTAACAGCAGTAACAAGAAGAAAATTACAATCTTTCTATGAACAGTATTGTTTAAATGGATAATTAAGTTTTGTGGTTAAAAAACATCTTTTAATTTATTTGTAGGAAGAAATAGGAGAAAAGTGTTAATTAAGTGAACAAAGAGAATTTGTGGTATAATTTCAGTCTGTGAAAACTTCCATAAGTTGCATTGTCTTCATAGGTAGGTAATGGGGAAGGGAAATTTTTTAAATGATAATAAACAGCATTTAGTTTCACACAGAATAGCATGTTTTATTTTTGAATTGGAAGATGCATAGATTCTCGGCTGTTTCAAGGCCTAAAGCAGCATACATATATCAATTGCTGTTCTACATTCACCAAATACACTAGGGTCTCCTCAGGTATTTATTCAGGCCTAAGGGATTGATTTACAAGGTATGAATGATAGCAAATCCAGTGAATACGATAAACTGAAGGAAAGATTTCAAATAGGAAAAAAAGATGGGTAAAGATTCAAGCTTTTTTCTCCTTTACTTCTCTGCATGTTTTATCTCCAGTTAAGTTGATATCTTTTCTGCCTCTAACTTTATATCTGAGTCTTTTAACAAACAAAACAGTATATGGCTTCACTTCATGTATGGTGGGATTGTATTATAATTGATAGATTTTGGTATTCCTGTGGGCATAGAGGGACTTGAGGAAGTTTACTGTGAACACTAGCTCCTACTGAAGCACAAGAAGGCAATGAGAAAACTCCCAGATTATGGATGAATTCAGTTATGAATGTGGGCTTGACCCACATGCTTAACAGGAATTAATTTGGAAGAATATTGATATGAATGCATTTGTCTCCCAAAATAAACAAATGGACTATAAAATTGTGGCGTGTTCAATGGCTATTTAGCATGAAAAAATTTATACTTACAGATTCAATTACTAAACAGTTTTATCTGTGTATGAGTAAATTTGCTTATGAGTTTTTGTCACTGAAGAACAACCACATGATAATAGCATATCCCAATTTAGAGTTTTGTCTACAGTTCAGACAGTCTTCAGAATTATATTCAGAACTTACTGCCCAGCTCATCTATAAGGATAAAAATGCTATGATATAAAATAAATATAAAAAGGGAATATTATTAAGCAGTAACTTTCAGCTGTGCTATTGTGCTCAACATGAAAGCAAAATGTTTAATCTGTCTTATTCAGAAGTAAAACTGTATATTTGAGAGAGAATGAGAATATGTTTCACTGCTGACAGGGGAACTAATATTCTATTCTATCTGTGTGATCCAAGGTGTGGATCAGTAACACCCCAAGATAAGCAAAACCATCTGTAAGCATAAGATTTGCTTAAATGACATTTACTGTTAGGAAAAGCACATATCTATGACTCATGCCACTGACTGAACTACCTGAACCTAAGTGTATAGGATTTCCCTGAAATAGAGCTTAATAGTAAAGGTGAGGCAACACATGTCATGCAGTTTTGCCAAAATCTCAGTCATATTTTGTTCTACAAACTCTGTAGTCAGATCTAGAGAGTCCTATTTATATTTTTTACATTATTTGTATTATAGTCTTGAGAAAAGGATGTGAAAAAAAGAGAAACATAATGAAACTTGTCTTGATAAATGCACTTAACAGAGAAATGCAAAATCCACAAATTAGAGTCAGCACAGAAAGTAAACATTTCCTTCAATGCTGTTTTGTCTTCCATACTTATCGCATATTTAAAAAAGTGTATACATATACACTTTTAGCTGCCGTAAATGTATTTGATCTACCATTAAAAAAAGTCTCTTCTCCTTTTAAATTCTCTTTTTGTATTATTAAGACAGAAAGGCAACAGTGCAATGGTCAGTGTTATTCCAAAGCTACTGGATTTGTCTTTTTGTATTGGATTTGTGTTAAAAGCTTCACCAACACAGAACATGCATTATTTAATGGCATTCTGCACCATTAATTCTTTCTAGTGAACACTGAAATTGATTTTTTTTTCTCAGTATGTGTGGTTCCATACCATTCCTTCTTTGGACATTACCTAAGAATAGAAAGTAGCTACAGAAGGGTAAGATACAGCACTAGTATCTTTACAGACATTACTGTTTGGTAATTTTAAACTGAAACTTCAAATATTTTAGTTCCTCCCTTTTAAGAATCATGTGAAATGAAAAAGTAAATATCACTCTTTGTAGCAATTTTGTTTTATTCCATACAATTTTTTTGCATTGAATTTGTCTACAAATTCCTTTTACAAAGGCTTTTTAGAAAGGTCTTCCAAAAATAGCTTAAGCAGTATGTATATCATGCTGTCTCCTCTCATCTCTTGACCTGTTTTACAAGAGTCAGTTTACCCCTTGTTGTGTAAACATTATTTGAATCAAATAAGAGTAAATATAGTTTTTGTGCTGTATTTGAAAGATTATTTCAAAATGTTTATATCTTAACATTTAAGTAAGTTAAAATTCTTCCTTATTATTTCAAAATCAAAGAATGAAAGTGATTCATGTTAGGAGCTTTTCTAAAATCCCAGTTGCAGTTGGTTAGGTGACTTCTTGGTATTACAGTAATTTTATTTAGTTCAGATTTTTTCCATTACATATTTCATTACAGTACTGTGACAATATATTATAACTTTGTGGGGTTTTTTAAATTGTCTAATATATTTTACAAAGTACTGATGTCACTATCCTGAGTGTGCACTGAAGTCATTATTGTTGATAGTTACCACATAGTGGCAAGGAAAATGATGTCAGAAGATCCAGAAGCATTCTGTGACAGGATCTTTTTATATCTTGTTAACTCTGACCCTTCCGATGACTTTCTGACAGCATGATTTCTTTGGAAGGGAATATAGTTGGGTGTCCTTTTCTATTCTTGCTCTCTTTGTGGGAATCCCACTCTTCCTTTGTACTTTTGATGGGTATGCTGACGGTACGTTCAGAAGTCCTCATTTCTTCAGGTACTTTTTATTGTAAGCTAACAGTTTTTCTTGACACCTGCACATTACAATGACCACTGTAATTGTCGTTTCAGCTATATATGCACTCATAAATTAAACGAGTCCAGGACTATTCTCTGGGGCTGAGGCCAACTGATCCAGGAGGACCTGTCTCCATGATTTTCTCCTCCAAAACAGGATAAAAAGTTCAATCACAATCTTTGCATATACCCATGTATGAATTATGTCTGGGAATTTTTGGGGAGATGGCTAATTGACCTGGGCTGAAATCATACCAAGGCCATTCCAAAAATTTAACATAACAGGCAAATATGTTCCAGTACCCAGGAGCATTATTTTGCAGTGTTTACTAGTATATGTAAAGCCATACGTCCCAATATTTTGGAACTTTTAACTTTTTAGAGACCAAGCAATACGTGATATGGTTACAAGACATACGTAATATCTGTTGTTTGTAATGCTTAAAATTTCATAATGAATATTTATTTTAAAGGCAAAAAGTAATTCATTATTTGTTAACTTCATACATTCACATGTAGAAATTGTTTCCAATTAGGCTGATTTGGTCAACTGATCAACAAATCAGCAATTCTATCAATAGGGCGTGGCAAAAATTTATTTACTCTTTCTGTCTTATAAATGCATTTGTCAAATTTAAAAGCATTTGATATAGTTTTAACTTCATTACAATGCAGATTAGGATAGTGTGAAGAGATTAGGTAGTGAGACTGACCTAAAAGGAGAACATCAATTCTTTTTAAATTCTAGTGTGGATATTAATGAAGTTTGGGAAGCCACATTTATCAACCTGAGACTGCTAAGTAAATGCAATCTAACATGCAAGGATGTACCAACAGTTTCTTCAATTTTTATCATAGCTATTTTTCATATCTAGATCAGTTTATATATATAAATGTATATATACCTGTGTATATATCTGAAATGTATGTTCTTACTGTGTAGGAAGGATGGGTTCACATTGCTTTTCTAGCCAGTGAAGATTTGAGTCATCTCAGTTTTTGTCTCCCTTTTTTAATTTGATGTATAAGAGCAATCCTTATGCAGTTGTGTGCTATACCTTTAATTAAATTCTGATATTTTAATACACATGTGTCTATTATGTATGTGTATGTATCTAATGAATGCATAGTTATATATATAGTCTCTTCTGCTTAGTAAACACTTACAGAATGAAGACATTCAAAGAAATCAAGGCTGTATTTGAAATAGAGAAATTTTCATAATGTGTCAGCTAACTGAATCAAGCCTAATACTTTGGAACCAGATATAAAATATATATTATGTATTAATATATATTTATATTACGCATGTTTATACACATACAATAAATATATATACACATATATAGACATACATACCTCTATATGTATACATGTAGATACACACATACAATCATATATACACATAAATAGACATAAACATATATATGCCTAGTATCTTGTCCCAGTATCTAGAGGCTATGTTCAGCTGGTATATATAGGCAAATTGCCCACCAAATTATTTCTTCATGTTGTTTCTGTGGTCTTGCCTACTCACATCTTTTGTTGGTGTGGCTTGACCCTCCAGGCATTCTTCATTTCCAGTCAGAAATATTCATATTGAATTTCTTGCAGATCAACAGAGATGTAGATTTCATTGTAACTAATGTGCTTTCCATGACCGGTGGTTCTTTGGTGGTTTAAAGTAGCTGTTATTTGTCATACTGACAGGTACACCTACTGCGAAATGCTGGCGATGAAGTTACCATCACCGTTCAGTACCTCAGGGAAGCGCCATCATTTTTAAAGCTCCCATTAGGTAAGGGGAAATGAATGGATAGGAGTAATTTGTTTTCCTCTTTGCAGTATTTCTCACAATAAGAAGACACTAACAGAAATAGCAATTCAATCCTTGAGTGTTTTACAGCAAGAAGAAAATAATCTATATGTACTTTATTGCTTAACTTGTAAGAATCTAGTACTACTGCATGATAGCTTCTGTATAGTTTATTCAAAATGAACCTGAAAACTCACTAAAATACAGTACAATCATGGATGCTTTCTCAAAGTTTTTCCATGCTAGAGTTAATGGAATATAATAAAGTAGTGTTTTTAAACATTTGAATCCTACATTTACAGTGAAAGTTATGGAGTTTTTTTACTCAGAATGATCTAGAAAAACAGCAGTATGCTTACACACAAAACAAATGCATGACATTAGTTGTGAATATGTAATAAATTATTTTGATATTTTGATCATTTTAGGAAGCAGAATTATAATGTGCCACGTGTGCAGTCAAACTATAGGAATAGTAAACTGTTTACGAGCACTGCAGATGAAGAAAGTCTTCTATTTGTTGGTTAGCAAATACTTACAAATAATGAAGATACTCAAATGAAATTTAGATCGATCATATTGTGAGTAGAAAAATGTGCATAATATCAACTAACTGAATCAGACCAAATACTTGAGCATCATTTTACCTTATACATGATTTTCTTTCTAAACTGAGAAAAACATTTAAAATGTGTCTTTTGTTTGAGATTTTATGTAAGTAGTGCTCAACTGTGTACTTGCTTTTTCTTGATTTGGACAGATCAGGATTTACCAAGCTTTGCCTCCTGTAGTTAGAAAATGATTGTCTGTCATTTCTCTATATTCTTACACTTGTTATAAGCAAAGTTGCCAGGTCTCTTCTAGGGTGAACTATACCTTTCATCTTAAAAACATTATTTTACTTTTTATAGCTTATCATTTCCATTTGAAAATGGAATATAAATTCATTAAATTCAAAAAAATCTTACTTTGAAATATTTTTGTCTGTTCAATGTTCCTTATAATGAGACTTTAATTTTTTTCTTCCTACTTTTCCATCCTAGGTCATCAGATAGCTAGAGACTTTTGACAATGCACCCAAGCTTAGGAATGATTTTGCCAAGCTAGCAGGCTCTTAAAAATAGTATCTGTATTGTTGGCCATATTTTTACATAGTTAGTTACAGTTACACCACTCTGCTCTTTGGCAGATCTATCCTGCTATGGTTACAGGGCATGTTGCTGATGCAATTTAAAGGGCCTGCTTCAGGGCAGTTACTGTTGTTCAAGTAAGACCTGTTTGAAACAGGAAGACTACTGTAATTGTGGCAGATCATCATCTATCCTTGTATGGTTACAGGGCGTGTTGCAGATGCAGTTTCAATCAAAATTGTGGTAGGATGAACATGCAGAATACCAGTCTATTCTTGGACATTTCAGTGAGGTTGAGATTTGAAGCTCAGATGGAATTCCTATAGCAAACAAATCTGCTGTCTTGCTTTTAGCTAGAGCCAGAGTACTAGAGTCATGAAGACAAGATAGAATTTCCATAGAGACAGAGAATTCAGACTGAAGTTGGAACTCAGTTTCTAAGTAATCTGATAATACACACATCTGCATGAAGAGTTCATTTACGTTGGAACACTATCAATTTGTGTCTAAAGTCCTGCTTTGCCAATCTCTACACTGCTTATTTTTTGATGTGGGATATGTCCTATGTTATTTCTGAGAAAGCCCAGGTGTACAGTGCTGGGCTGGTGCATACATTTTTTATGCAATATAGCACTTCCACTACAGATTTTCTGAACACCAAGAGCTCATCATTCTGGTTCAGTTACAGTCCTCACAAGAGGTCATGCATGGGTCTGCAACTTGTTCTTCACCACAGCTGTAGCCATGCTATTCCACTCTCTCTGGCATGTTTTCCTGTCAGTAACACAGTGTTATTTTAAACAAGCTATCACAGACTTTCAAGAAGCACAACAGAGAAGCAGTGCTTAACTTAAGAAGCTTAAAGAGACATGTTGGATACAAAATGCAAATTTTGGGCAGTGCTCCCTTACAGCGAGCATGAAGAAATCTTTGTCAAGTATTTTACTGTCCTAGTCACTCCAGTGCATGATCATAAGACCTGGAGTCCTATACTACAGGCTTAACAAAAAGACTCTTCCAGTGTGATCAGGCAGCAGTGCAACTGAAGAAATGACTCTTTTCCTGAACTAGATTTGGACATCAGCACAGAGCTCACCTGCTTGTTCCCAGGATAGTCTGTGCAGCCATCCAGTATAGGCTGAAACCAAACTCAAGTGAATGAGATGATCTTTGGACTTGATACAAGTGCTCATTCTAGCAGTGAGTGGGAAGAAAATAAGGTCTCAGAAAATCATGGAAAACAGATTGCTTTAGGGGTGCACACTGACATTACGAAGATGAGCAGAAGTGGGACAAAGCACCCTATGTTGGGAAGAGCTTTCCAAAAACCCATATACAAAGGGCAATTCTAGTCATGAAGCATCAGTGACATATTATAGGCTAATTAACAGTTATATAAAACAATAAAGTACATCCCAACTCACACTACAGTCAAGACTGAAGTGTATACATGCATAACTGATATATCGTGGCCTTTCCTGGTCCCAGAAGACTCAAGCGTATAATCTCCTACCTCCAAGCATTCAGTCAGACTAGCTGCTACATTGGCAATTTTGATGCTGTGAAGTTCTCCTTTTGAATGAAATCATATTGTCTCTTCCCATTAACCAGTGTTATTACTATGTCTTGTAAGTACATCCTCATGAGTAACTCCCCTGATTACTTTTCATATTTCTTCCTTCCCTACGCTATCTCCTGCAGTGGGCTAGCAAAGGCACAAGATATCACAACAGGGAAATACGTGCCTATAGTTCCCAACACCTTTGTCTGGCTGCTTCCCCATTTCATGGGTAATGAACAACTAATATAGGATTTGGCATGGGTATAGGCAAGGGTACTGACTAATTGACACTTAGAAATGAGACAAGGACTGCTTGTTTCTTCATTTCGGGCAGGTCCTACCCAATGGCGGTATGCCAGTATTAGTAGAGATCTCTCTTTCACAGCTGCCTGGGACTTCTGGGCCATACTAGAGTATTATGATTGTCCATAATAGTATGGTGTCATCAAATATTTGGCACAGAAATTTGATCAGCAGTATTGTTAAAATATTGGAGGATACTTGTCATAGCTTGGCCTAGACCAGATATTTCTTTCTTTAACAACTATCAGGCCCGGATTAGAAGTTTCCATGAGCCAGCCATTCCCAATGTCTGATAGCAGCCACCCTGTTTTGGAGGCTAAGAGAAATGGATACAGCCAAACAATGCCAGTTGGTTTCAGTTCCAGAGAACAGGCTCTGACACTATTTTCTTTACTAGTTTAGCTGTACCTGCTGAACTCACTTTACACATCCACAAATAAAGTTGCAAAGTTTGTGCTGTAAGTAGCACTGGGTGCTTGGCAGATTGGATCCAGCTACCAATATATTGTGTACTTCTAGACAGAAGTAGAGATTGATGAATTTGCTGTCTTTGTCTCTACAGAAATAGCTGAGGGAGACACTTCTGTCTCACCTTCTCATGGGTTTCCCCAACCTCTCACTGTGAATCCTCCAACAGCAGACCATTCACTGCTTATGCCATTGAGACCGTGTTCTTTGAGCACAGATAGATGAGGAAAGATTTCTCACCTGTCACGCCTCAGCATAATTTTGTAGGACTGGAAGGTGCCAGGGTGCTAACAGTGCTACATTCAGGGGGAACAGCACTAGCAGGAGTAGCAGCTGCGCCAAGTCCAGCTAGTCCAGCCTGTAGGATGATTCACAGAAGATAAATGCAATAGCTGAATCAGTAAATCTTTAGTCTGAGACTCCAAATGCTCTTCCATGTGGCTCCAGCCTTGGGTGAGGAGTGAAGAGAATAGGACTTAGAGCTTCCAGATGCTAGGGCTGATGGTAGTATAATCTAAATCCTAATCTAATCCTACCTGGATACACAATAATTGGCTTGTAGGAGTGTAGCCGTGGCACCTGCTAATAAAATTTAGGACAACAAGACCTTGATTCCTGTGAGAAGAGAGCTTTTTAAAAATAAAATTATATATATATTATATATTTTTTATTTTATATTTATATTTTATAAATTTTATAAATTTATATTTATACTTTTATTTATTTATTTGTTTTTATTATATTTCTAAATATATATATATATAAAATGGGAAAGTAAGACACAATTTTCTCTTCTGGACTGGGTGCATTTTTTTTTGGTTTTGAATTTGGAAATAAAATGCTAATAAGTAACTGAAGTTGTATCTTTTGCCTTTCCATGGATTCCAGGAGCTCCTGACATGTTAGCTTCTTCAAGATGTACAGCTGTGTGTCCTGGCAGCCTTCCCATGTCAAGGCAAGGACTAGGGTTCAGAATGTTCTCCAGGGTAATAAAGTAGGCCAGCTAAGGAGTGGTGGGTTGTGGAAGGAGACCTCCACCGGACAGGTTTTGTGTTCTTGAAGGAGAAACTTGATTTGTAGCATCAATAACTGTCTGCTCATTGGGTTGTCTTGCTCCATGACTAGGATGATTCCTCATCCCATAGCCTGTGATTTGCTTTAAGGTCACAGTGGGTGAGCAAGAGGACAGATCTGTGTTCCTGGAAACAAAAAGGAGAAATTTCCTGTTTGGAAGTAAGTCAAGAAGTTTTTAGTGGATTAGTTATTAGGATTCTTTGCTGTAGATGGAATTGAGTACGTTAATCATTCCAGAGTTGAATAGTTGTTAAGGGCCATGTAGGGCCCTTTTAGATAAGTTTTACTGTTGCTGGAAAGATTCCTTAGAGCATTTTATTGTAAATTTATCTTTCTGATAATTAGACAAAATTACTAGAATAGTCTGAAATTGCAAGGCTTGTAGTGAAAATAAAAATTATTAGAAGCTTTTCCTTCAATTTTATTTTGTGATTTGACTGGAATGATCTTTTTTCAGTTTTGTCTATTGGAAGTTGTCTATGACATAAATTAACAAGTCAGATATATGAGATTTGTTAATACAAGATATTCCCAGTATGATTCAGTAACTTTGATAATAAAACAAATTGTAGTATTATGAAGAGATTAAAAACTTACTGATTACATGGATCTGCTTTTCAGTCAGAAAGAATAGAAATGAAAAAGATGTATAAACAACTCCCAACTGTACAACTGCAAATGAGTTATTGCTTTCAGATTTGGTTTCATCTAACTCTGTAATTTCCTGAGTTATTGCTAACTCTGCGAAGTCCCCTGAGACCCTTTCCCTGACCTCTGAGTTCTGGGATCTCTGCTTCCTAGTACCTTCAGGAGTGTTCCAGTCTCTTTACATGAACTGCAAACTCCTATACTGTTGCTAGGTCTCCTTCTCTGACTTCTCACCTTGCAGGCCAAGTTTCTTTTTCTGAGTATACTCAGTAATTGCTCAAGAAAAGATCAGTCTTAACCAGAGGATACTTCCTAACCCAGCTTTCTTAAAAGAATAGAAAATGACACATCTGAGAATAAACACATAAAACAGATACAGCCTGTCGTAGTCTGCATTCACATTTCTCACAGGTTGGCTGTCTAGCTATAATTTGGGTGGGGTAAATGACAGCTAGGTAATAAATGGATGCTGAAAACTTCACTGCATATCAAAAGCCTAGTATCTGGCATGAGTATCCATTGGGATAGTGTACTGTAGTCATGGAAAGGGGAGTTACCTATAGCAGTTACTTATTTTACATATATATGTTGTTCTGATAGTCATTCTTGAACTTCTGTTCCAGAGTTGGACTGGTACCTAGCTCATTTGGTTTGGAGTCTCATCTGCTTGGGTAAAGACTATAGTAGCAGATAGTAGAAGTTTTATTTCATGTTGGTGTATTGTGTGTTGTGTATTTACTGTCTTTTGTCTTTTGTTTTGTTCTGAGATCAGGGGGAAAAAAACTACTTGTTTGGTTTTGGTCTGCCATGTAGGGAGGCAGGTGAAGCTGCTTGGAGAAATGAGAGAAACAGCACCTTCCATGAAAGCATTTGAGCATACACAGGGGCAGTTTCTGAAGTGCTGAATGTGGCTAGAAATGAATAGTCCATGAGTATGTGAGGCACAGGAAGCGGGGAACAGACTAAAAGACTTGTGAACGTGGTTGCAAGTCAAGACTGGGAGGTGACTGAGGCTGAGAGAGGCTATGTAGAGTTTGTTGTGACTAAGAAAATGGCTGAAAACTGCTGAACTGGAAAGCAAATCTGTAAGGACACTGTAGTAGGAGGAAAAAAATATTATTTAACCTTTTATTCTAAGTTTACCATGCAACAGATGTCAGTTTTCTGTATTAAAAAAAATTATTTGAATGTAATGTTTTGCATTATAGTAAAATTTGGATTTAGAGATTTGGAAATCTCTAAAATTCATGTATTTGGTATATGTTCAATTAACAGAAGAGATAGGATAGTTCCATTTTAAGAATCTGGCTGACTCATGGACCTGTCATAGTTGTATACTGCAAGAGGTAATAGGTAGTATATTATAAATAATAATTTCCACTCTTCAGTGGAAAATTTAATGCCAACTATTTTATTTAAATGTTATTATAAAGAATGTTGAAAAATTTTCCAGCAAGCTATGATCATCAATCCAAACATAGATTTTGGTGTTCATATACATGAAACTATCCATAAAATGTTATGGTTAATTCCTACAACTGCAAACTGTATCTATGCTATCTAAGTATCTAAAAGTTTTGTAAAATGAGTGTGAAAGTATGATTAATTAAATGAGAACAATCAGCCAGCTTCCATGGCCATCAGAGATACAAGCCGTTGTAAATGCCTCTTGCTGATATCATTTAAAGGCATACAGAAATGATTGCAAGTGAAAACATGCTGAAACTTAAGAATTCAGGGTATTATTTTGAGACCTCAGGATTGAACTGACAGAGATTTATTATGGTGAAAATGCACTTATGTTGAACTAACTTTCATTTTGCTAACTCCTTCAGATATGTGGAATAAATACGTATAAAAATATATGGCCAAGAATGACTTTTTGACTTTTGCAATGTTAGACCTGTAAAACCTATTAATGTGAAATGATTTACAGGCAGTTTCAGGTGACTTCTTCAGATAGAAAAAAGAGTTTTCAGTAATTATGAATATAATGCTGTGAAATTGATTTTATGTACTTTATTGATAAGGTCAAATCCTGTCTGACCATAATTGTATGAAGTATATTATTGGAACTATATGTTAATATTATACATTTAACAAAAATTGGACAATGATGTGACTTTGTGCCTTTTCCATTCTAAAAATAGGTTATTACCTACAGATGCATTAAGCTAACCTTGAGTCACATTAACCATTAAAGCAGGATAATGATACATAACTGTTAAAGAAAGAGTTATCTCAGAGAAAATGTTTTAGACTATAATCGTGCAATATTAGCATTATAAAATGACTCCTTGCTTTTAATCTCTCAGTTTCAAAAGGTACCTCATACTTTAACATAATTGACACTCGTAACAAAAAGATATACCCATTAATAAAGTGTATGTATGTATACAGTTAGTGCTTCTCTGTTCTTATTAGCGTCATCTATAAATACAATTCATGGTTATATATGGGGTGAGACTTTCAATAGTGAATAAGAAATGTATTCATTAAATTAATCGGATTTGTGTAACTAAATTACTTACTTGGTTTTAAATATATCATTCTCAGTGCAAAAAAGACTTAATCTTGCTAACGGTTAAACGTATTAGAAGTTCTCCTTGGCACAGTCTCTATATAATGATGTCCAGCTGCATTTATCTTTATAGACATATAAAGTGTAGCATATGGTCAGACACATTGTCTGTCATTCTGAAATCCAAGCAGTACCTCTCTTTTGGTTTTGAGGTTGATATAGAAGGTTCTCATTGTGTATCCTTTTTCAGCTGAATAGCTATTGACTGCTGAAAAAAGTTATATAATGTAATATAATATAATATATTAATATAGACAGTTATCTTTCATGATCTGATTTCAGGTTCCCCTGGACCATCTAGTGATCACAGCAGTGGAGCTTCATCACCTCTCTTTGACAGTGGCTTACATTTAAATGGAAACTCAACTAACACGGTAAGCAAATTAGTAATAAAAACATGATGTAAGCTGTGTAAGTTTGCTTTCCATTCTGAGCTTCAGAATGTTAACAGAGGACTGTCTTAAGGATTTTTATTTATTTATTTAATTTAAGTGCATATGCACTGGATTTACAAAGTAAATTCTAGATTTACAAAGTAACCAGCACAGGCTTCTGAGTTACTAGATTCTCATTTTGAGAAGCTTGTAAGAGTGACCATGATGAGACTGGGTCACTGGATTAGGGGATATAAGTTCATGTTAACTTTTGACCTATTTTATTGAATTTAATACAGCTAAAGATGCTGAGTTACACATGGAATTCTGAAAAGAATGTAAAGACTGAATTACTGAAACAAATGTTCATGACAGGAGAAAAAAGTGAGAAAAAGAGAAAGAAGTGGAACAGGAAATCAGATTTAGGAGGAGAAAATCAGTTCTTTAATTGGATGATAGTCGGTCCTTTTCTCTTTAGCAAACAGCTATGACTGAAACGTACATAACATCATGAGAGGTTTTTTTTTTTTTTTTTCCTTTTTGAAGAGAAAAAAACAGTTGGCAAAGCTAAAGAAGATAGCTTCTAAGACAATCTATATTGTTGTAGTAGGTGGACATGCTGCTATATTAAATTTTTTTTTTGACTCAGCAAAAGATAGCAGTGTCAACTGCCTGATGATGTCTCCCATAGCTTCACACTTTTCTGAGCAGTATCTCTCTAAACTGATCCTTAAGGCTGGTTTTCATCTGATCAAAATTCTGAGATTCATCTATACTGTGGTACCTATAACTTAGGGCCTACAGTCCAAACTAAGTCTAGATACAGCAAGTTTCATGTTTATTTCTTTGCAATTGATTATTTCTTTAGGTTGTGTTGTTGTCTTACCAAAGAACCCCAGTCAGTTATAAAGGTCCATCATTCTGCAGTGCTTGAAGAAAGCCTGTGTACCAGGTGCACTGGAATCAGTCTGTTTTGCAAAGAGCATGTGTTGTAAGAAGAGGGCTGTAGTCAGATGATTGCATGTGATTACATTAGCATGTTTTTGTAAAACATGCTTTTAAGTGCTAACATGAATGTTCCATAATAACTGACAAAAATTATTATGACTGCACTTTGGGAATTGAACATTTTGAATCTACACATTGCAAAAGTATAAATGAGCATCTGGAGATGTTTAAACTTGTAGCAGATTAATTTAGAATTGCACTTCCCAAGGTAGCACACAAAAGACTGTGAGTAAACTTGAAATATAGGTAGGAAAAGAGAAAGTAAAATAAAGGACAATACTTAGGAACTAATTGTTCTTTATACAGTACTTACTCTCTTTTTCTGAAGTCTCACATAAGCTCACATGAGGAGATATGCCTAAGCACCAGACACTATGGCCTAGAAGAAAAATCTACATTTTATCTAGCCTAGAAAAAATGTCATGATATTCCTTCATGTGAAACAATATGAAAAACTATCAAGTTCTTTTAGCGTGAAATGAAAAAGAAAAGTTTAAAATATTCTAAACAGAAATGAATAGATTTTGAGATAGCTAATGGAAAGTACATGGTCAAGCTTTTATCAAACTAAGCTGTGCCAGAGCCGTTATCAGAACCTCAAAAGAGGTTATGAGTGTATTTCAGCTACCAGCTAGTGGATGTTTCTATTTTTTTTTAATTATATATTTTCATTCTTATGGGAAAGGAAAGCAGGACTACTATTTCCTCAGACAGTGGGGCCTGATTTCTTTAAGGCTAAGGGTATTTAAGCCCCTTTAATTTCACCTTGGTAGCAGAGATCTGACTCACTTGAATAATCTGTTACATCTTGTGAGTTTTTACTGCAGTCGTATCTACCTTCCTAACCGCAGTCAGATCAATGCTGTATTAGACAATGCACATATTGGTGGAAATGCTGCTGCCAAAAGCATACAATGCAAAGGAAAGAATAGATATGAGAGAAAAGGAATTACTTTTATGCCAGGTTTACAAGCTGTCATGCAGCATGTCTGTTATGAAAAACAATAATAGAGAGATACCTGAGCTAATGCTATGCCAGGCTGTAACACTCGCATGACACAATAGAGTAAGTTGTGGAAATAATGACTTGTATTATATAGAAAGTAGTCTAGTCATGTAAACATAAAGCTGTTTCGCCTAACACTATTTTCAGTTCTGGTTGTATCTTGCAGTTCTCTGTTAGACATAGTTGTATGAGCATTACTGTGGTGGGTCTGTTAGGTGTGGTATGTGATATCATCTTCAGGATTTATATACAGCCTTCCTACAATATTTGAGCAGTATGCGGTATAGCACTTTAACCAACAGACAAGGTTTTCAGTAGTGCATACATCAAAACAGAAAAGCTTTTCAATGAACCATTACCTCAGCAATGACTCCCCCAAAATCACAGTATATATATACTTTTTGGAGCATAAATAAATGAGCTGAAATGCCCTCTTTATACTAACTATTTTGTACTTTAGCACTGTGACAAATGCTATAGTGATTGGTAGTGACAGATACATTCACCTGTATATGATATGTGGTTTATTGAATACAATGTGAAATCTTAGAGGGGAACAGAAAAGGTTCAGTCTTTAGTGCTAAAGAAGGAGCTGGTCTGAAGGCCAGTGATTACAGGTCGTGTACATGTATATCAATGATTCTAACCACAAAACTTTGGGGAAAACACAATATGGATATTCTTCTTGCTGTCCAGATGTCCTGGATTTCCAGGCTGACCACTGGAGAAAAAAGCAAAAGCCTGAAATAACTTTTAATAAAGACATATAATGAAGGCATAATAAAAATATCATTAAATTATTATTATTCAATAGGATAGTTGCCAGGCACATGGGGATAATGTGGATGTCTTTCATATGTTTGAAAATCCAGCTTCCCTGAGATAAGGTAAATGGTCTAAAAGTGGTACTCTAAGTGAACTGAGGCTAAAGTAGACCATGATTTTCTGTGTGTTCATGCAATTTAAGAACTCTAATTAAAGTGTATGATGAGTTTGGTTGGTTACATGAAACTAAATAAGCATTTAGGATTTTCTAAATTGCTTTAATTTTTTTTCTTAGTTATTTTGTTTCAGCTATCAAATTTAAATGTTTTGCATTAAGAAAGACATTATCTACTTCATCACCTGCTACAGCTTATGAAAAAGAAAACATACAGATGTCCAATAGTTGATGGGACCTGTAGGATGCTAAATGTTTAATGTACTATGAAAGATCCTGATTTCAGAGTGAGATAAAGGTATCTATGGCTCAGTCAAGCCCATAAAGGGAAAGAAGAGGAAAACGCTCTAGGAAAGGGGATAGACATACCAATACAGAGAGTAAAAGCTATGCTGATGGATACTTCTAGTAAGTGATTGGGCTATTGAATTGAGATCCAGTTGCTACTATGCATCTAAAAGCTTCAGTGATTTTATTTTTTGATTGCTTATATGGCATCTTGCAATTCAGTATAAACATACTATTTATCATTCTGAAGTTTTATTTTATTCTCCATTTTTACTGTCTTATAGCTCACTTTGAAGACATTTCAAGATTTCAGATCAATACTTTTTCTATTAGAATGGTTTAGTATGTGATAGCAGTAGACTCAGCCATTCCTTGATCTGAAAGTCCATGATTTTCTCATTGAGAATGAAAGCATTATAGGTATAGATCTTGAAGCTTTAAATTGACTTCCAATTTACACTACATCATTTAGTAATGTATGTGCATAAAATGTAACAAATACAAAGAATATTTCCCTTGCTTAGAGGAACAGTGCTGGTAACTGTCATTAAAGTAATCATCAATATCTGCTGAACAGAAAAGAAAAATGTCGCAATAGATGAGCATGGTAGTTACACTTAAATATTTTGGACTGCTGGGCTGAGGATCTATATGAAATGAAATAAACACACTGCAAGTAAGTGTGCTCCTTTTATTTCATGAATAAATTTGAAAAAGCTGTCTCTTTTCTGCATATCGGGAAAAATAATCTGAATTTTCTGTTCTGATTACACCTTTCAGGAATAGTAGCAGTGGAAAAATAAGTTGGAAAAAGACAACTAATTAATGCCTTTCTACTCTATTCATATAGAATTGTGTACAAAGTTACTTTGATATTGAGTAAGAAAATTGTTTAGTTTAGATTTAAATGTTCAAAAACAGCGTGTGACTCTAATTTGCATTAAAGTTAATTGAGACTTTCACTATGACCTTATTAAAGTGAATAAATGGTATCTTTAAATGTCTTATCTTTTAGTTCCATTAATAAGAACTGTCTCTCATAACATACTCCCAGGCAAGCTAAGGAAGTGTGAGCTAGATGAGTGCACAGTGAGGTGGATTGAGAACTGGCTGAAAGGCAGAGCTCAGAGGGTTGTGCTTAGTAGCAAAGAGTCTAGTTGGAGGCCTGTGGCTAGTGGTGTCCCCCAGAGCCCAGTACTGGGTCCCATCCCATTCACCTTATTCGTCAATGACCTGGATGAGGGGACAGAGTGCCTCCTCAGCAAGTTCGCTGATGATACCAAGCTGGGAGGAGTGGTTGACACACCTGAGGGCTGTGCTGCCATACAGAGAGACCTGGACAGGCTGGAGAGTTGGGCGGAGAGGAACCTCCTGAGGTTCAACAAGGGCAAGTGCAGGGTCCTGCACCTAGGGGGGGAGAAATAACCCTAGGCACCAGTACGAGCTGTGGGCAGACCTTCTGGAGAGCAGCTCTGCAGAGAAGGACCTGGGAGTGCTGGTGGATGACAAGTAGACCATGAGCCAGCAATGTGCCCTTGTGGCCAAGAAGGCCAATGGTCTCCTGGGGTGCATTAGGAAGAGTATTGCCAGCAGGTCGAGGGAGGTGATCCTGTCCCTCTACTCAGCCCTGGGGAGGCCTCATCTTGAGTCCTGTGTCCAGTTCTGGGTTCCCCACTACAAGAGAGACATGGAGCTACTGCAGAGAGTCCAACATAGGGCTATGAGGATGATCAGAGGGTTGGTGTATCTGCCCTATGAGGAACGGCTGCGAGAGCTGGGCCTGTTCAGCCTGGAGAAGAGAAGACTGAGGGGGGATCTTATCAATGTGTATAAGTACCTGAAGGGAGGGTGTCAAGGGGACGGGGACAAACTCTTTTCAGTTGTCCCGTGTGACAGGACAAGAGGCAATGGGCAGAAATTGAAGCACAGGAAGTTCTGCCTGGGCGTGAGGGGGAATTTCTTCCCTGTGAGAGTGACAGAGCCCTGGCACAGGTTGCCCAGGGAGGTGGTGGAGTCTCCTTCTCTGGGGATCTTCAAGGCCCACCTGGATGCAACCTTGTCTACCATGCTCCAGGTGACCCTTCTTAGCAGGGGGGTTGGAGTGGATGATTTCCAGAGGTTCCTTACAATGTTACCCATTCTGTGATTCTGTGAATTAATAAAAAAGAGGCAATAGGTTTTTCCACCACGTTCCATCCAGTGTTAATGCCTCAAATCCCTAAGGATCTACAGTTCTTTAGACTCTGTGGAATTATAAAAATTTGCCTATGAGCTGCTTTCTCTATGTAGGGACAGTACTCCTCATTTAAGGGTGTGAAAAGTTCCCCCAAATTGTCTGCAATAGCTGAAGTTTGGATATAGTCACATTTATAGTATAATTTTGTATTAATTTCAACATTATTTTCTTTACTGTTCTAGTCCTTATGTAGCTGTAACAGTGTCTTGATTTATGGCTGCAGTTATAATTTAAGGAGAGGCACAATTACTTTTTGCTTTTTGTGCTGAAATTTAGTATAAATTACTCTGTCTTGCTGCCACAGTCCCCATCTCCCCCAGAAAAAGAATATATCTGGAAAGGTATTCCAGGCAAGGTCATTGAGGTACACAGGAACCAATTAGATACTAGCCTGAGGGAAACAAATTAAAGGAAAAGCTGCAAGATTCTGTCAAATAGTCCATATCTATTCTCAAAAAATATCTTAGTCAGGCTTGTATCTTATTGAGTCATTTAAAAAAATGTAACAATATCTAGCAGCACAACTGTAATGAAATATTCATTAATATTTCCATTGTAAATCACTTCTGGAAAAAAATATATAATTGAAAGGGTTTTAATTTGTTCCTTACCAGTAGCAGAAATATTAATCAAACTGATTTAAATGCATAGCTACTGCAGTGAACAGGGCAGTGTAAGCCCCTAACACATACTGCTATATAGACTCTTATGTAAACACCACATACAGGTGTTCAGTGTCTGCAAGAGCAGCCTTTAAATCTAAAAACATTAAAAGTCTGTGAGAGCAACCATTAAATTTCAGAAGCATACATGTGAGACAGCCTTAGAGTCAAATCAAAACATTTTTTTCTTTGACAGAGAGGGGGCAATATCTTGTTTCACATGCTATTTCACCTTCTTCCCATTTAATTAAACAATGTCTGCCGATTAAAATAAGGTAAAATAGAGCTATGTAATTAAAAGTTACTGTTTTCACTGAATTTTAAAGATATCAAATTACTTGTCCAAATTGTTATTTCATCTGGAAGAGCTTGTTTCCTGTATAGAAGACTTCATCTATTAAATGATTTGGTGATGCATGCTTTACCACGTAATTACTATCCTTTTAAAGCTGTCACAGAATTGTGCACCTGCATCTAAGCATTCCATTAAAAATAAGTAAACACTAACCCTCTACTGAATTGATGCTGCATCAAAGGAATGCATAGGTATTTTGATACCATCATTAAGTGGATTCTGAGACAAGTCTAGCACTCTAATTGACTTCTGTTTACAGTAGCTATCTCAGTATCATGCTTCATTAGCTGGGTATCACAAGAATTTCAAGTCATGTCCCTGCACCACGTTGAACATTTATAATTGTGCTGTTCCATGATTAATGTAAACTAATGTAAGACTCTGCTACCGCTAAGTGGAACAATCCTATTTTCTTCTTCAGCTTGTCCCCAGCCTCTATTTCCTCTATAATCTGTAATGTTCAGCCATACATTGATCAGATCAGTTCACTGTTCCACTGGAAACTAACCCACCTATATATATATATATGTATAAACATATACTTCAGTCACTAATGTGACTGAAAGCTATATAGAGAGAATCCGGTGGTTGCTAGTGCTGTTGCAAGAAATGTAACAAGACACGACGAGGGCAGAGACCAGACGGTTAGAATCACTAGCATCAGCACCAGCATGATTTAATATCAGCTTAATCATTCTATATCAGCTGATCATGACATTGCATGCTAAGGCCATAGCTTTATGTACATTTAAGTTTTCATTAGCCAGCAATAGTAGTGAAAGAAGTTATATCTATCCCCTAAATTAGTAGTTCTTATTTCTGTCTCCTGTGTATCTTTTCAAGCTTCTGTAGTGAACTGGATTGAGGAAATGATCCAGATTAAAACTAAGCTGGCAAAAACTTATTAATGTAATTGTGCAAATAGTGTTTGTGTGTGGGAGTGGAATTGCGGCAATGTTTTGGCAATGATGCTAGAATATGCAGGCTTTAAAAAATGAAAATTACATGAAATTATAGCATCATTTAGGATAAGCTTTCCAACTTCTCAAGTTCTCTGCCACCCCACCTGCAGTTTTAGTTATCAATCTACATTGAACAAAACCCTAAACACAGTTCTACTAATCATAACTAATGTATTTGAGCATATTCAGTCTTGTACAACTCCACTGGAAATGATAAAACTCTAAAGCCCTTCCACCAAATTAACTAAGACAAATAGCCTACTCATTGAGGGCTTTCTTTTGAATATTCTGTAATATGTCTAGTAAGGGAGGTTTGATAAATTGTACTCTAGTTTGTACCATTGCCTTTATCTATTCCCAGGGGAGGAAAAATCAGTACCAACCGAACACATTAGCAGACTGAGAATCATAGAATCAGTAAGGTTGGAAGGGACCTCTGGAGATCTTCTAGTCCAGCCCCCCTGCTCAGGGTCACCTCAAGCATGGTAGACAAGGTTGCATTCAGGAAGACCTTGAAGATCTCCAGAGAAGGTGACTCCACAACCTCTCTGGGCAACCTGTTTCAGTGCTCTGTCACTCTCACAGGACTTTTCAAAGATGATGGAGAGCGACCTGGCAACATCCGCCAGCTCCCTCAGTACCCGTGGGTGCATCCCATCTGGGCCCATGGATTTGTGGATGTCCAGCCTGTCCAGAAGGTCTCTAATCCTATCCTCCTCAACCAAAGGAAAGGCTTCCCTTCTCCAGACTTTCTCCCTTACGTCTAGGCTATGGGATTCTTGAGGGCTGCCCTTAGTAGTGAAGACTGAAGCAAAGAAGGCATTCAGTAATTCTGCCTTCTCTGTATCCCTTGTCACCAGGGCCCCTGCCCCATTCAGTAGCAGACCCACATTTTCCCTAGTCCTTCTCTTGCTACTGATGTATTTGAAGAAGTGAAAAAGAAGACAGTGTACCCCCAAAAGAATCATATCTTCTTAGCTCTTTCTTGCCCACATCCTTACAATAGCATTCTGTAACAGAAGCAGCAATAGATTCAAATATCTTCAGTTTTGCCAGAGGTTGCCTATCAAAACAAGAGGTTTATGGGCATTCAATTATCAGGAATATCTGGAAATAGAAGCATTCCAGAAAGTGGAAATAAGATTCCTAGAACCCTTTCTTCATTAAAAATTTGCCAGCAATAGTGAGAAAGCCTTGAATCCTTGATTTGTCCCATCATCTTTACTGTCCTATACCACAATAGACCATTGAAGGCTCAGTTATTGGTAAAAAAGAAAGTTCTGCCCTCTCTTTCTTTCTCAAAGCTGATGACAGCAGAGCAAGACATCATGATAGTAAAGGAGAAAAGATAGCTTCTTTAAAGGGAACAAATGCTTGATACTAGTCAGTTTAGTCTTCTAAGAATAAACCCTTCCAATTGTTGCCTCTTTTTCTTTGCCCAGTTTTGCTATGACAATGCTTGCAATAGCTACCTTGCTATTCCAGGTATATTCCTTCATTTTCAGATGCTATGAAGACTTTGCAAGATCTATCCTACTACAAACCAGATTATATTTACAGTATGAAGTAAAAAGCATATTTAAGTGCAAACTTAAGCATGCTAATAGCATGACCCTGAGTATTTTCTGCCCCCAAACTAGCTTAATTCAGCTTCAATCTCTCTGAAGCCCATGTTTAAAGAGAGAGCTGCATCAAACTAGAAAATTACTGTGGCTGCTTTCAAGGGGCAGGTGTAAGAGAAATTGCAAATTAAATTATTAGGGAAAATTCAGAAATGCTTTCCTCCAGTGACATGATATTTTCTTTCTAGAGATTCAGAATCAGTGACAGTTTAAAAAATAAAGGTAAAATAACAATCTCTGCAAATAGAAATGTCACAAGATAAAAAGTTGATGGCCACAGCCAGCTGCAATCCTATATTCTACCTTCCTGTGTTCTGATAGTGGAAGCTTGATTATAGAGACGTATCTAATTAAGTCTCCTACTTAATAGAGGACATTTTATTCTACTCATGGAAAGACTTCTTAGTTGACCCATAATGAGTTTTCATAGAATATATTTTTTTAAAAAAACAAAGCTCATGTCTAAATTATCCTTCATAGGTCAGTGATTGCTAATGGGATACAGAATCGTTCCCTCATCCAGGTCAACACTTTACATCTGTCACAGGTGGCAGAGATTATGTGTCATTAAAAACTGATTCTTGTTCAGTGTTCTGTCAAAAATGAAATTTTTGTGCTCAATCCATTTCCTAATGGACAGGTGTTACAACCAAATTGGCATTAATTGGCAACATTGTTGGTGGTCTCAGCAGAAAGCCAAAGGTGTGAAATGGACCAGAGGATAAAATATATGATTGCAAGATGACCCCTAAACAGCCAATTTTTTTGTGCTTTGGAGGGGTGATGTGGAGAGTTGCAACACGAGCAGCAGCTGTTTAGTAAACAGAAGGCTTAAAGGGCAGCCAGCTCTGCACACTGGACTTTGTCCTCAACACATGCTCAGGACAGAGTACAACAACAGAGGAGATACATAGTTTTATTTCTATGGTATATTTTCTACATTTCCAGTGATTCCTAGTATAGGGATTAATATTCTCTCAATATTAATTGACTGCTTTGGACAACTCCAAAAGACTTGTGAGACATGACTTCTGTTTGTAAAAGTTGTGTTGACTTGATCCTTCCCCAGTTATGTCTAACCATGTGTTCACTAATTCTGAAGAGGTGACATCAAAGGATGAGTCTCAAACTGAAGTGTAGTAGGTTATAAGACAAATTGAACAAAATGAACTGTTGGTCCTGTGATAGAGTTACTTTCTGTGTAGTGGCCTGTCGCTATGTATGCCCCCTTTTTTCCCTTAAGAACATAAGAAGGGATCAATATTTGCTTTGTGCTCTATCATAAACTGAGTAGTAGAATATGTTCTAGTATGAAGCAGACATTTGAGAATGTCACCAACTTGACTCCTTTGTATCTTTTCCCTATTCTTTGTCATTACATCATGCAGTAGCTGTAAGTAATCCTGAACTGAAAAAGCCATTACTCTTTGTAATGTGTTTCTCAAATACCACAAACCTAAAAATGCCTGTGGAAGCCAAATTTTCCTTAGAGTTTACATTAACGGAAATAATATTTCCCCTACTGTAGTATCATAACTTTGGAATTAATAGATTTTGACCCACTGTTTTTGGCTATTTGTTTTCTTTCAATTCATGAATCTAATGAAGGAACGTAATGTGGGTTTTCTAAAATTCTGTTCTTGGCTTACACTGAAATATTTATTCTTTGCACTAATATCCTACTAAAACATTTGGCAGCAATGTAAGGTACCAAATGGAAACATTACACTATGAGAGTAAACCCCCCCCCTCAATTCTTATCTACCGAATGCTTTTAAATTGCCTACAGTTTTCCAGTATATTTAGCAGTTTGCTAAAAAAAAACTAGAACTTATAGTTCACAAGAAAAAGACAGGTCTTTGTGTTTAAATTATCTAGATCTGATCCATATCTAGAGAATGGAGAGGATATGAAAAATAGGTGAGGATGCTTCAGAAACTGTGGCACTTCTTTACTTTCTGATTCCTGAATATGAATTCAGTGGTCATATTCAAGCATTTGTGTTTGACTATAATAAACTACCTCCAGATTTATTCTTAGACATTTCAACTTCCAGACAGGCACTTTAGATTGTGTTGATCATTTTCAACTTCGGATTGCATGAGGTTATGTCACAAAATATGCAACAGATTCTCCACTATGATCTTATAAAATTTATATAAAGCTGTGAAGACACCCTAGCCTTTTGAGGCTAATTGTATGCAATACAATTATTCTATAAGCTTTATTATTAAATATTCATACTGCAACAACACCAGGAGATCTCAGTCAGATGAAAGCTAGATTTTCCTAGGGACTTTGCAAATACTCTAAACAAAATTCTTTTCCCCAAACAGTTTGAAGCCTAAAAGATATTTTAGTATTTCCAATTCTGGCAATTCCTTTACAAATTTTTCATTCACTAGAAGGAGTTCTTCAGTCACTAACTCTCAGTGGTCCTGTTAGAATATGAAACTAACTATTCTGATTTATTTAAATAAATAAATAGAAAGATTAGCCCTTGCTGACTATAAGAGCTTTAGGAAAAAATATTAACCCTAAAAGCTTATGAACAAGAAAAAGAACTAACAATAAAACAATTCTCAGAATGTTCTTAATTTTGAGTAAGTTTTATGGCTTTTGAACACCAGGGCTTAACAGAGCTGAAGCTAGGTCATCCTGTATTTTATTTGTTTTTGTTAGTACTATTCAATGCATTTTATGACCTTTTAAAAAATAACCAGCTTTCAACTACATTCTGTACTAGAAAATTGTCTCTTGAACCCAAGAAAAATAATTTTTAATTGGAGACAGAGAACACAGATGCCTAGTTTTGACCTGAACAGCTATGTCTGTGAATCTGTCTCAGCTGCTTCTCTGTAAATAGTATTGCTATCTTTATAAAAGAGTGTGATGCTCAGATGTCATGATAGTGAGGAGATAAAAATACCAATGAAAACTTTTTGAGTTACCATTTTTATGTGCTCTATGAGAAGTTCCTTTCTTTTCTGTTGTGCCCATTTAATAATCATTTTGCAGTACATAATCATGATCATAAATCCTGAATGGTACTCTGAACACTGAATTCCAGCAGTTACTTAGCTGTTTCAAATTTAATTGATTTTTGCCTATAAACACAATTTTCAAATCAATTACAACCAAAACCAATTGCCATCATTTTCTTCTACATTTGAGCATATTTCTCTGCTTTCATTGGTGTAAATCTCTGTTTTCACAAATGGTGTAAACCTGTGGACATTACATCATAAAGAAAAAGCTACATATATATATACCGCTGCATGCATATATTAGTGTTAGTGGTTCTATGACAGCTAAACAACAATCTAAAAAATACTTTCTTTTCATCATGTTTCATTCAGTGGTACCTTCATGAACTAATTAAATAATTAGCTGGGATACATAAGAGACACTATATATTAGGAGGCTGAGCAATTGCTATATAATCTTTAAGTTTGGCTAAACCCTTTTATCAATGACAATATATCCAGGCTAATTCCTCTAACTTAGTCTGCAATGGCATTTATACACATTTAATTTAATGTTGTTTTCTTTTGTTTGTTCTCATAAAATGAATTGAAGAGGTCATATAAGTACATATTTTCACTGTTCTGAGATTTGGACATCTTTTTTTGCTTAAATAATGCCAGCAGTCTTTACTAGAAGAAATATTTGGAGGAAAACTTCAAAGATAATTTTTTAAAAAAATTCATCAGTCCATGAATGGTTAGTGATAACATGAAACTCAGGATTTAAAATCTGTTATTTAATAACATTATGGCTAAAAGTCATAATATTGAAATAAGAAACCGGTATTCTACATGACAGTTGTAGTCTTTGCATATATATACTGAAGTTAAAATTACTGAAATACTGAAATTAAATCACAAGCATAGTATCAAGATGGCCAGTGTTCTTTTCTTACACAAATGCTTTTTTAATTTTTTCTACTAGATTCTGAGTTTCTTGAATAGTTCTACTGCTATATATTATTCACTTGTGAGACAAGCAGTACCAGAAATGCATATTCATGCTTTATGCACTGTATTATCTGATAGACTGTGCTTACTGATTCTCATTTATTTTGTACAGGCTCCATCATCACCTTCTTCACCCATAGCTAATGAACCAAAATATGAGAAGCACTGGCTAGACACCTTATCAGTTCCTCTGTCGATGGCTCGAATCTCAAGGTACAAAGCTGGAACAGATAAATTAAGGTTTGTAATTTAAAAAAGGAAGTACTAGGTTACCTAGCTGGACCTAATATTTTGCTGTTGGTTATGCAAGAATTCTTTATGTTATGAAAGTCGTTAGTTCTTATTATATGTATATATATAGAGAGAGAGAGAGAGAGAGGTGTATATATATATACGTGTGTGTATATATATATATATATGTATGTATATATGCTGGTCATCATCTCTTGAAGTTAATGGCATGCTTGGTTATTACCAACAACAAAGTATGATAAACATAGCTCCAAAAAATACGTTTCCATAATCCATTTTATCTTGAGAGTTCAGTTACTATCAGCAGATAATTAAGGTTAAACTTGATGTCACTTGAATTAGCTTTTAAGGTATTACATTTCGCTCCATACCCCTGTAATAGAATACTCCTATATTCCATATTCCCAAGTTCTGACGTTGTCAGTTAACACCTTTTTTAAAAAAATAATGAAACACTGCACAATTCTCGTGACTGCGCTGCATTCAATTGTCATATACAAACTCATATTGACTGTAACAGAGTATTTTAAAATACAGGGCATAGAAGCTTGTATTTTTGATTGTAGAATCTTTTACCGAAGCAATGGTTTATAAAGCAGCTGTGGAATAGGATAGAAGAGCTGATTTTGCTGGACTAACAAAAAGATGTGAAAGCAAAAATGCATACTATCACCTGAATCAGGTGGCAGCTCCTCTCCTAGACTTTGTGTTAAAGCATCACAGATCAAATAATAATAATCTGTCCAGAAGAGTTTTGGGTTCTTCCCCAATCTTTGTATTAACTCTTACTTCTATTCTTTACTAAGTCTGTCATCACTTCCTGCTCCACTTTTTTTTGCCCTGCTTTAGCTGGCCGGTATGCATGGTGACTCTTCCAAATCTATAACAGGCCTCTATCCATTCAAAAAATGTATATCACAACAAGGCTTGGACATTCTCCTGTGGGTTAAATGAACAAATCTCTACATGCATATTTAGGCATCAACTCTTTTGATCAATGTTATTGCACTTCTGTTATTGCATTTATAACACCTTCTGTTATAAGTATTTTTCCTGTAAGGAATGAGAAGCCTAGTGCTTTCAGCCTCAGGCTTGGATAGATACAGTCTCTTGTGATGTGTCTGGCTCCAATATACACTTTCTGTACACAGCATTCTTCTATTACTGTTCTTTTGCTTTTTCTTTTAAACACTACAGGAAGTTGGAATCATTCCAGAGAGCCCATTGCTATCACATGATATGCATCCCTCGGCTTTCTATTTTTGGTAATCCTGCAGGAATATCCATAAGCGAGTTAAAAGAATACCACCTTGAGAGTAATTGTTGATGAGGCCATTCCCATGTTCTTACCAATGTTGTTGCTTGTATGAGGGCTACCTGACTGCCCTTACCTGTTCTTTTCTCCTCTGAAATGTATGCTTATATTTTTACTATTATCCCACATATTGCTCTTTCTTTTACATTTCTCCATATTTGTATGAGCGTAAGTTCAAGCATTTGTCTTCAATACTTACTTTATATAATCAAATGTCTGCCTTACATGAAATGAAATCAATAAACAACTGTAAGTATAAATGGTAACATCAGTTTGGATAAAATCCCTTCTTTCAACCATATATACATATCTCAACTCTCTTTTACATTTCATTTGAATGAGTCCATGCCAACTCCCTTGAATGTATCATGGGTCTAGCTGACTAATTTACTATTTTTGGCATTCTCTGAATATTTATTTAGAGTCTGTCTGCATACATTAGGTAAACAGCATGCTTGCTTTTTCAGTATTAAATGAGTTTATTAATCTATATGTCATCCTTGCTACTTTTTCAATACCTCCTGTTCTCTGTCATGGCTTTGTTTTACTGTAATGCTTCTTTATATATTCCTTTTTACACACTTATTTATATATTATCCTCAGGATCGTTGATCTTAAGAAGGTGCAGTGGCATTAGAACAGCCACTCCTGTTTTTAAGTCATTCATAAGTTCATTGAACTATTGTAACTCTTTTTTGCAGTATCACATACACAGCTGTGTGCTTTCTCTTTTGCTTGATGAAATGTGTGAAGGGACTTCTCTGATCTCTGCATCAATTAAACTCAGAAAGAGTGATCTGTATCATTCTTTATATCAGAATGATCTATGTACTACTGGCTTTAGGAATTTGCTTGAAACTGTGCAAAATATTATGGTTTGGGAGAGGTTATTAAAGCTTGTATTGTTATCTTTTCTATACACTCAGCCATGTAACACACACTGCTTTCTTCAGTCCTTCTTTCCCTGATGGAAAACTATGTTTTCCAGCTTAGAAATTCTTGCAGATAGCCACAGCAGGCTTAGCATCCTTTTGTTATTAAAATCAATTGCTTAATTGCTGTAGCTTGTTTTAATATATAGTTTTGTGCAGTATATGTATAGTATCAGGTCCAATTATTGCTGTTCTGAGGTGGAAAGCTGCTGTCAGCCAGTTAGGATGACCTCATTCACTTTTCTTTTCTTGTCCATCATAATTTTCAGCTTTCTTCTTCTAGTGTTGTAAATATTCTCTAGCCTTCAGATGTCATGAACAAAAAAGAGATTGCCTGTCATAAGGTCAAACAGTGTCTGATATGTTACTGAGGGGCATCTTTTTGTTGCTTTTACTTTAAAAAAAATATTGAGTATGTCAATGTATGGTTTGTCAGCATCTTACTGAATGTCTTTGACCTTTTTATGGATTAGAAACATTAGAAACTGTAAACTAGAATTGTCTGTTAGACAATAATATGACTTTAGTGTGGTATTAGATAAGGTATAATCTAATCTCATCAAATTAGGTTATATAATTTCCTTTGTGGTTAACCTACATATTTTAAATAGCTTGGTACTTCCCCTGAGTTTTCTGGTAACTTTGGCAAGAAAATGTATACTTTTAGTTCTTGAGTCATCGGATCGCAAGGAAAACCTGTATCTTTTTGATTGTTATTCTTTTCTTCACTATAAGGAAAAAGACTTACCTTTGACTTTTCATTTCACTTGGTTTTTCATTTGATTTTTCTCATGAAGTTTTTTGACTTAGTGCCGAAAAGTACATTTTTTCATGCATACTATATTTTTGTCAGCACCATAGGAATTAACAGATACCAGAGAGAACAGGAAGGAATTTTTCATTCTTTATACTCAAAGAGGAATGATTAAAAATACTGCAAAGGGCAAGTCCATGAAGTGTGTTTGCCCCATTACAAAACAAAAAAAAGGAAGAAAAACAGTCCCAGAATACCTAAAGGAAAGATAAGAAATACAGTAGATGTCTACTCTCTTCTCAGTGCAGGATTTTTCCAGCTGTATCTTCAGAAAGTATGAGTGTGGGTGAGAAATAGTAACTGGCTAAGGCACCCCTAATTAGTGTATTTAAGATTGTTGATATGATTGAAGTTTATCTGAATATTTCTGCATAACATGTAGATTAGTGTACTTTATTGGTAACTTACTAAATCAATAATGTTTTTATTTACTTACTTTTAAAATATAGCACCACCATTTTTATCATCTTAAAGTTCTCACCAATCCATCTGTATCTTAAATATCCTGTTTTTTGTGTAAATATTACAGGAATATATCCTGTGAAAACTCTGTTCCTGTGAATATTGTTAATTACTACTTAGTGATGGAAACTTTAGGGATAGACTTGATCACTAATTGTAATTACTAATTGTAATATAAACTCAACAGTGAAATACTGAGATCAATAAATCTTTATCACCCCAAGTATGCGGTTCACAAGTTTTTAGGAAGGAGGGAGAAGACAGAGAAGGGGGAGAAAATATTTCTATTAATTTATAGCTTTTTAGTTTTCTCAGAGAATGTCTAAAATCTTTTTTTTAGAAAAATGTGTAGATAAGTATTTTTAGTCTGTTTAGTAGATACTGGCAGTACTTCACAATCACCTTTATTTGCTGCACTGACCAGTACTTTAAGAAGTGAATATTGCGTATCTATAATCTCTGGAACATTATGAGTTTAGAGACTGAAAAAAAAAACCCTCATTTGTAAGCTTATGGAAAATAAATTCAAGAAACGAGTGGACTGGAAGTAATGTAGGTACAGCAGCAGCTCTGAGCCCATGTAGCTATGATTTCAATTACAAAAACCATTTAATTAGGTTTTGATGTTATTTACTATTTCTGTATATTCTGGTCATTGTAATATTGCAGTGTATTGTGTTTTTTTCTTGTTTTGTTTTGTTTTTATAATTGGCTCGCTGGATTTTTTAGATAGATAATCTTTCTTAAGTCTTCTATTTCCCATTTTAACACTTCAGTGGGTTAACAAAATGCCTTTAATTAAGTAAATAAATAGGACAGTAAGAAATGAAGCAAACCATTTTAAGATAAGGAAGGTGTAGTAATTGAACAGAGAGTGAGTATGTAAATGAAAAATACCACAACCAAACTGGAATCTAACTCAAGAAAAGGGGGCAGTAGGGTAGGAAACCATGGCAGATAGTAACATCTGGTAAAAGGAAAAGATGAGGGCAATTTGTAACGAAACAGAAAATATTGATTTGGAGAGATATTATTAATAGAGTGCTTTAAGGACTAACTTGGCTGCTGTTGATGCAGAACATAGAACTACACTAATCAAGCTCACAACACAGAATCAGCATTATCAGTGCAGAAAAGGAGCACTATATCTTGTAAAAAGATGGAACTAATGGAAATAGGATGCAACTTAACAGTAATAAAGTGCAGAGATGGCATTAGGGATTGCAACTATTGCAGCTGGGCAGTTTCATCCTTAAGGAAGACTTACAGTTTGTCACAGTTCTGCTCAAGCAGCAAGATATTTTGGAAATCAATTGTCAGGAATCAAGTAAATGCAGGCTATAGAATAATGTCTGCTCAGCGGAATATAAACGTAGAGGTATCCAAGAAGTGGCTAGGCATTCTGCAGATCTCTCCACAGAGTGAGACTGACATACCCTTGACTAAAATAAGCTGCTAACTGAGGGAAAAATCAAAATATAGGCAGGAGAGAAAAGCTGGACAGAAAATGTGCCACACAGAACAAAATTAGAGATCATCACTGAGTACTGATTCTCAGATAGCGAGCATTTTAGTATCTGTTCTTTATGCAGCAAGTGAAGTAGAATGTTTAAGATAGAATTTAGACATCCTTTAGGATACAGATATTTGCAGTCTAAAACTGCATCAAAAATCAATGACAGGAAAATTAAGGAAATTGCTACTTCTCTGCAGTATAGATCAGTGTATTTACATTCTCTTTACAGCTCATATGCATCCCTTTAATTTGTTCAGCAGCATGAGGGCAGCATAGCAAGAGGAGTGAGTTGGCTTATTTTCTGAATCTTCACCCTCGCAATATTTAGCTGAATTCTAGCTTTAACATCTGTACTGCAATTAAGTGTGCCACAAGCAAAAATGAAGCATCCTCATTCTTTTCAGAATCCACTTTCAGAAACCACATTCAGAAACCACTTGCCTTTATCCCCAAAGGTTACATGTTGCACACCTCTTTGCACTTCTTCTAGTAAACAGCATCCTTCAGACGACAGAATCATAGATCACAATGTGGCATAGTGTTAGCAAGCAGAGGAAAAGGCCAAAGAAATTCCTTCCTATCCCCCCACCCAAAAGATAAACAGATTAATACTGTCAGAGGGTTGTTCGTATTAATATTACTATCAAGCTCAAAGAATTATTATTTTTTTTTTCTTTCTGGAGGTGTGAGATTTATTTTACCTTTTCTTTTACTTGCTAACAACATACTAAATTCTAACCCAGTAGGATTACTTCAGCAAGGCTCTGCCACAAGTTATCTCCAGAAAATGTCTCTGGATAAATAGCTTTGGGTTTCAGTGGCAGACCTCCTTGCTTTCCACTAACTTTGGGATCAAATAGGAAAAAAAATAAGTCTAGAGTCAACTGAATATATTGAAGTGAGTAGTTGTGGTGGTTATTTTTAGCTTTATTGCTGACTTGCACTGTGTTAGCTTATTAATAATAATAAGTGCAAGCTATATTGCTCTTTCTTCTGAAAGCAGAGGCTTTCTAGATTTCAGATAAATCTATCACATTACTAAGTGTAAGTTATGCATGTGAACATCTGTTCTTTCCTAACAAATGTCTGAATTTCATATACCATGTAAAATATGTATTTAAATCATATGGAGAGCTGAAAATCTTGAAGAAGTAATCCTTTGCATATAATTTAAACAAAATGTACTTAATATTCTCTGTATTTGTGACACTGATTAATACAATTCAGTTGTCATGGGCTATAGACTGTCCTCTTACCAAAAGGCTTAAGGGCATGAGAGGAAACTGAACCTGAATGAGCATTACAGTGGCATGGCAGTCCAATAATTGTTATCTAAATGCAGTAGGATGGTGTATTATTTAAAATTTTCACCCCCGTAAACACTCCCATTGTGCTTAACAACCAATTAGAAAATAACATGTCTCTGTATCATCCAAATGATTAAAAGAAAATATAAATAAATAAAAATACAGCTGAAGGGTTTCTTTTTTTTACTGCTGCTTGTATATATTTTGCTAGTTCATTCAATAAGATGAATGAAACCAATCTTGTCTGCATTTTGGCATTTTCAGTTCGTATTTAGTAGTATTTTCTTCTATTTTATAAGTTGACTTAAAATGCTTGTCAATAATGTAAGGCAAGCCAACATTCCAACTAAGTTCTGTTAAGCATCTAATTCACATACTTAAAATCTTTATGGGATTAGGACTTAATAAGTAAGATTGATCTCATCTGACTGTAACATCTAATAGTTGCTCATCTACAAATGTGCTGAATCCCTGGACTCACCTTAGAGTCAATGGAGAGAAATAAGTATCTCTAGAGAATGGGTCACCTCACCTATCTTGTGTACAAAATTGTTCCCGAGTTGAGTATTCTTTGCTTATAGAATCATAGAATAATTTAGGTTGGAAGGGCCCTGAAGGTCATCTAGTCTGACTCTGTGCTCAAAGTAAGTTGGATGGGATCATATTACTCAGGACCATGCCCTGTCAAGTCTCGGACACTTTCCAGGATGAAGAGTTCACAGCCGGACTGTGTCAGTATCTGATCACCTCCATGGCAAAATAAATAAATAAATAAATAAACATCCTAATGTCTAATTGTAATTTGCCTTGTTCTAACTTCTGGTTTTGCCTCTCATCTGTATACTTAGGGAATAGAACTTTACATGGCTAAATTGGGTGAAATGCATCTCACTTAAACTATTCCTAACTATAATTACACTGAAATTATAAAACATTTGCTCAGAAGTACACATACACAGTGACCAGTCCTACTAGACATGCTGCACTCGAGAGGACAGTAGCACAGTGATACTGCATATAGCTTTCAGTAATTCAAGCTGCTCCTGTTTTCAAGCAAAACTCCTCCACCTCTTTTTTTTTTTTTTTTTTTTTTTTTTGGTTTCTTACTTCCATACAAATAAAGCATGCTGAGTGTGACAGACTATAATTCCACAGACCTTTCTCCCTGCAGAGAAGCCAATTAAATTATCTCATACCTGTATTCTACTCTAGTTTCTCCTTCAGCTGTTTGTTTTGCCCTATTCTGTCCTCTTCCTAGTGCCAGCATAATTATTTGTATGACTTCATGAAGAACAGAATAAGAGATCCGATCAATATTATAACTGTTCCGTCTCCCCCACTCTCCCTTTTTTCTGTACATATTATTACCAGTCTGATGGAATACAGCTGGGAGTTGCTTCTATTGACAGATTAGTTAAGAAAATTTCTGTAGAAGTATAACTTCTGTGTCACTTCAGTTATCTTACTCTACTGCTCCAAGTAAAGTTGCAGCATGAGAAGCAAAATGTTCATCTAAAACAAACATGAAATGCAATCCAAGATTGTGCTTAATAGCTTGATATATTTTAGCTCCATAGTTTCTGCTAATAGCCCAAAAGTATGAGCAACTTGATCATTATTTGAAAATATGAGGCTACATAAAATTTACGGTACTAAAGTCTCTCATTTCCTAAATTTCAAAGAGAGAAAGATTCAAAGAGTGCTTTTATGGGAATTTCCTTTCATATCGACCCATAATTCATAAAACTTCAGCATAAATAGAAATAGAAATTCTAGTGAGAGAGCCATACAGGTAAGCCACTAGAAAATGCTATAAGAAACACAAGAAAATTTGAAGCCAGTCATCAAAATATGTACAAACAGGGAGGAAGACTGAGTTAGAAGCTGGGAAGAGGTAAAGCTGTCTGTAACAACATGATAGTAAACTTCTTGGGATAAAACAGTTGCTGTCAGACACACAGGCTTTTATTAAGGAAATACTATATAACTTCAAGATAAATCTAAAGGACAGACTGCTTCATATTCCACAGATACTGAAAATTTTAAAATATCTTTTACTGAAATTCTTAACTTCTAAAAAGTAGAAATTTAGCTTTTTCCATTTCAGTTGGCACTTAGAAGGCATTTTCTCTCATAAAAGTACTTTGCTTAACCGCTCTCTAATAGCTAATGGCTCTATATGGGAAAACTCACAGTGGCCATTTTAAGTTTTATTAGTATCAGTTATTATTAATTACCAAGGAGTGTCAAAGTCAGAAAGCAAATTTAATTCTATTGATGCCTGTTAGTCTGACTGCCATTCTCCATACAAGTGTTATTTTATTAAAAGAAATTAATGCAGTAAACAAATCTCAAAACAGACCAGGATTCATCTATCATTTCACAATGAAAATGGGCTATAAATAGGCTGAAAACAATAACACATGCTCCTGAGTGGTTATGTTTACAAGAAACAAACAAACCAATTGTTACAGATAGAAGGCTGAAAATAATAACAACAAAGAAATATAAGGGTAATGTGGCCCAAATCCCTAAAGTTTAGGAACAGTAAACATTCTAAAATTCTTATTCACACTTATGCAATGTCCAGTTAAAGATAGTATGGCCAGATTCAGTAGTTGTCCAACTACATAAATATAGAGTGAGAGAAAGCTGTAAAAGCTAACAAGATAATATGAAATATTAAAAGGAGATTATTTTCATCAGAATTTTTTCTGCATCTCAAGTGCACTTTTCCCCATAGAAGTCACATATCTGCAGAAATGATCTCTTACATTTAAGGTACTTAACAATTAATGTTTGTTATCCTTCTTCCACACCTGAGGAAGAGATAAGATACTTTAAATGTTAGAGAATGATGGCTGGCTCCAGATGATTGTCATTTCACAGCCACAATGATGCTGTCTTTGAACAGGCTGCATTGGAGAAAATCATGCAACTCCAGTCTTTCAAGATGAGAGAAAGACCTTCAATTTTCTCAGCCTGGGAGTTTAAATGATACTTTCCTCAGTAAGACTATTTATACATTTATACAATTCAGTGATTGCTGCTTTGTAGTGAAGAATACTTCCAATCATATCAAAGTGGGAAAAATTCCATAAAGTTGATGCATCTATTAAAGTGGAGACTTCTGTATTTGGAAGGACTTATCTTTTATTCAATTCAGTGATAAGTTTCATGAACTTTGGTAGTGACTTAAAATAGTTATGCAAAATTCCTGATAGTGTCATCTCATCTGTATTTGAAATGATACTAAGAGTAAAGCACCAGCACACAATCTTTCTCAGAGAAGTAATAGCTTACATTTCTGTTTTCTGGTCTTTTTTAGGGGGGAGGAAGGGATATTCCTTTTTTTTTGGTGGCAGGGGGCATTTAAAGTCTCAGAAACATTTGAAGCATATTTGCACTCTATATAATTGTGTCTTAGTTGTAAGTTACCGTCAGTATTCATTGCATGCTGTTTCTAATTATCACTAGGCTTAAGGACTGCAGTCCATTAATTTTTGGTTCTATTTGCAATAATTGGTACAGTAACAGGAAAATCAGAAAAGATGGGAATTTTCTCTAGCTCTGACTTTCTATAGAATTGAAGCCACCAAGGGAAAAAAATGAAAAAAAGTTGTATTTCATCATATTTTGTTGTGATGAGATGACTACATGGCATCTTGAGACCCTTCAAACCTGTTTTTCAGTATTAAATAGAAAACAGCTGAGAAGGTGTAGGTGCACACTGATGCCTCTTTATTTTTCCCCCTATGCTTTGAAGAAATGGAGAAAGGCATCTTTAAGCCTCTAGGATTTATTTTCTCCTGAATTTCAGTTCTGTCTTTGTGCTTGCATTATTTATTGATTACATCGCATAAAAAGAAAAGAAAAAAAAACAGCATTCAGTAGTTTTCTATTTAGCTTTTATTTTTAGCTTGAATACTTGTTTTTACTTTTTACCTTATATATATATATATATTATACTTTTCAGACTACAGAGTAAAACAGAACAGTATGTCATGTGATTTGTAGAGGGAAATTACTGTAATTAAAAGCAAGAAATAATCATAATAAAGTTAAGTATGTTGAGAACAAAACCATTGTATTACCAGCACAGACTTACTGTCTGGCATCTGTAAACTTTACTTGTTCTTTTTCCTGCTTCATTTCAGTCACTTGCTTCAAAGGGGGTCGCTTTTTGATAAAACTGGCTTTCTGCTAGAGTCAGCATGGTGGTAGTGGTGGTGCACTGCAGGTCTCTGTCCCCCTATACCAGGCAGTGTGACCACCTCTGGCACATCAGAGACTTGAACCAGAGAGAGGTCCTGAGGAAGGATGCAGCTGTCCTGGTCACAGGCTGCAGTGGCACACTGGCTACAGACCAGGCTTGGAGTCAACAGAGGAGGTGGCTGAGCTATCAGTTGGAAAGAAGATCAAAGAGATAAGCAGCTGCATAGCATCATGGAGGATGAACAGGAGATTGACAGGTTCTTCACAGAGACTCTGGAGTGACAGGATTGAGCCTGTCCACCCAGATTGCTTTGCATGATGTTGATGAGGGGAGAGCACTTGACTTTTGCAAGACTTTCTGTAGTCTCGTGTAGCATCCTTGTAGCTGATTTGGGGAGAATGGTCTAGAGAGGGAGAGTGGACTAAAAGATGGATGAAATTCTTCCTAGACTGTTGGGCTCAAAGGACAGTGGTTGATGGTTCAAAGTTTATCTGGTAGCTGTTAACAAGAATTATTCCTCAGGTGTCTGTAGTGGAGCCAGTAATGTTTAACATTTTCATTGGTAATCTACTCGGTTAGAGAGAGTACATCTTCATCAAGTCCATGGATGTCATCAAATTGGGAGGAGCAGTAAACATGCTTGAGGGTAAGACTGCCATCAAGAGGGACCTTAGAAAGGTAAAGAATGAGCAAAAAGGAATCTCATGAAGTTCAGCAAAAACAAATGCAAAGTCCTGCATGTGGGTGGACTAAGCCCATTTAACAATACTGGCTAAGGAACACCTCTGCAGGAGGGCTTGAGGATCCTAATTGACAGCACATTGAGCAGGGGTCTGCTCTAAGCACTTTCAGTGATGAAGGATAATACAAACGGGGCTGCATTCGTAATAAAATGCTTTGCAGGTCTAAGTGAGTATTCTTCTCTGCTTTGCATTTGTGAGGCCACATCTCAAACACCTGTGTCTAGAATTCTGTGTTGTCTTGTGGAAAGAGATTTGTAATGTAAACCTGTTGGCCAGGAGGTAGAACTAGGGGATCTTCAGTATCCTTCACACCCTGTTCTTTGATTTCATGCAAATATCCTGTGACTGAAGCATTTAGAACTCTAGAAACTTTTATTTGAATCTGTCAGCTGGATTTTATAGCTGATCACTATATTTTAATACAGAAGAGGATGTGACAACTGGAGTTGCAGTATCATCTGAAGTATTGCCAGCATCATGCTTTCAAATGATAAAAGATTAGATTTTATAATAAAACCTGTTTTGTTTTATTTTGTTTTCTTGATTGCCTAATGTATTAGTTGTTAGCCTAAGAGTTTATTTATGTGATCATTCATCAGCCATTTGTATAACTGTGTCACTTGAGTAGGGTATTCACATTGCATTCATTTATGTATCTACTCTGGATGAGTTAGAATTCTAGACATACTATGGGTTCAGTGGAGAGCATGTACTAGTTCCTATTTCACTTAAGCATGATATTTAAATTTAATTTAATTTTTAACAATTAACATTGATATTTAAATTTGATGTCTAGAGTAGGTTGTGAATGGCTTAACCTCATGGCAGCAGATTCGGTCTTTTTCCTTGCTCCACTGTCTATCAGTACATAGATGATAACATACATAGATGAACATTCCCATCTCAAAGGTGTGTGTGTGTGTGTATACATATGTGTATAAATATGTGTGTGTGTGTGTATGCATATATGTTTATAGGGATACTGTCTTCTGAATATTGTATTTGATGGGAATTTTATAATACCATTTTTAGGAAATACATAGATTTGAGTTTTCGTGTACACTGTCAAACTCCCTATGAATGGCAAATTTTAGGTTAATATTTTTTTTCTGTAAGTCATGAGTAAAATGCCTTGTAATGTCCATATGTCACTCTGAATGCTCATTTTGACATATATTATAAACTAAACATTACTAGACTTTACCTTAGATCAGAGCATCTCAGGGAAATCCTACAGCTTCTCGAGTCAGTATCTTATTTTGTTCTAGGTTAGTTCTGAAAAGAAACCAGTATAACATATAAGGATAAATAATCTGCTCTACAAATACAGCAGATAGCTGCAATATTTTCCAAATGATATACAAAAGAAATTACACAATCTTTTAATTATTTGTACTCGTCTTTTATAGTAGTATTTGAGTAAAATCTAATTTTCATGACAGTCATGGGCACTGAAATTGTCTATGGAGCTTTCTGAAGTTCCATTGCAGAAAATATTGCATGTCACATATTTAAAAGATATCTAAACCACTGCACTTCCATGCCTTTTCTGTTGTTCCTACCAAAAGTTTTAATAGTTAAAAATACGTAATGATACCGCATTTCAGCATCCAGATGTGTGGGATTTCAGAGATACATGGATGGTGCTTAACTTACTACGAGTAGTGAGGAAAATGCTGGCAGAATCTGATTAGCAGATGAAGATTTGCAGAGTAAAGTTGTTATATAACAGATACATAAAAAGTAAATAAATGCAATTAGAAATTAGCATGTGTAGATGCTATTATGAAAAAGAGAAGATTTTAAGTACATTTTGCAGATTTTCCGGGTCATAAAGGAGTTTAAAGGAAGCATTGCTTAGAATTTTACATAGAAAATTTTAGGAATTTAACAAACTAAAACAAGGGAAGTCAGTTCTTATTTAAACATTCTTAGTAAATGAAGCCAAAATGAAAGAAATGCAGAAAAAATCATTTTGGTTTCAAGATTTTTTTATAGTTATTCAAAAAAATCTAATGCATATATCCTTAGTATGCTACACTAATTTCAGTAATTATAAACATATATTTATACTCTAGCAAATAAATTATCAAGGCATATAGATACTGGTAAAGAGAAGGTATTTATTGCATGTATTGCTGCTGATACTGCCCATTATTATCTTTCTTTCTGTTGCCTTTCCTTTGCTTTGTAAAGTCAAACCCCCAAATTTGTCAAGAATTGTAAAGATCACTTGAACACTGAAAAATACTGGGCAGTTTCAGAAAACTGACATATCTTCCTTTATGGATATATTTCTTCTTACTGCAGATCTAATGCATTTGAAGTGCTGGCACTCGATGGAATTAGTACTGGGATACTTCAGTTTTATACAGCCCAGGAGAGTGCTGACTGGCTGAGAGCAATATCAACTAACATCAGTGATTTGACACTTCAAAATGTATGTTACTTTCTGCATATTTTTGTCTATGCTGTTTTAGAATTATTTCTAATTTTCCAACAGCAGAAAATAATTCACATTTAAGACACAGGATATAAAACAAATGTGCATGTACTGGGAGGAAAAGGAGAAAGGAAAGAGAAGAGACACAGTTTCTGGTAAATCAAAACTGTCCTGAAATTTTCAAGACTTGCAGTATTATTGTAAAAAGAGAGCAGTAGAAGTTCAGGTTGCCTTTATCAGATTAAAGATTCTTTTAAGGCAAAATATTGACCCTTTCTAGTTATTTCACAGAGCTTTGGATAGGGCCAACTATATCACTTTTACATTCTCAGAATTAGTGTGCTTCAAACATAGTTTCAGAAATTAGTATTTGTTGATATTTGAAGTAGGCATGTGGAAATTTTGTAACCAATATGAAGTGTGATTTATAAGGACTCATTGGGATGCAGTATTTTTACTTCTCTAACTTCTCTAGGAACTGGTTTATTTAAAGTCTGTCTTTTTGCCTACAGGTGTAAAGGTGTTTATGCCAGTGTAAATTATTCCTGTAAATTCAAAAGTGGCATTTATTATTGAAAACAGAGGTACTAAATAAACCCTAGAGAAACAGAAAATCATTATTTGGACAACAGGTTATTGTTCCAAGAAAGAACAACTGGAAACTATTGAAGATTCTGGAATGAAATACAAAGTCAAATAGGCAACGTGATAATATACACTAACGACAATATATACTAGTCTTTATGAGCTGGTAGAAATCAATTATGAAAAAAATACAAGCACAGTTTGCCCTGAGAGAATTATCTGGGCAGATTTTTAGTCTTTTTCATTAGATTAGTTAAAACTGAAATGTCTGCTATAAACCAAGATCTGGTAGCATAAATGTCTTTAATTTGTACTCCTGGTTAATTTATGCTTAGTTATTCAGATTATATTTTATAGAATTTGTATCAGGTTTGGTCAATCTTTGATCAGACTAGACAATGATTTGATTTTTGGTCTTCAAAAGTTACTTGGAATCATATATTTGATCACAATGGTTCTTCTATTAAATTAATTCTTTTTTAAAAATCTGAAATTATTTAAGGAGGTATTTGACAAAATCAATATATTTGCTCATGATATATCCTTTATAAATATTACTATCTAGTCATTACTTAGTAAGTTACCTTACTTCGAGGTTATTGTTTCTATTTGATAATTCTAGAAAAATAATATATATTATTCAAGGATGTTCATAATTGCCTGCTATGTGAATAGTGGAAAGAAGTTTCCTGTAATATTTTTAGAGCAATTCCATTTTCTAGTTCCTAATCAAATTCTCTTACTTTTTAAAAAATTCCCATGAGTTAAAGCTACTCCAAGTATGTAGCTGAATACGAGACTAAAAAGTAGCTATAAATACAAACAGGGTATTTATTAATGTATTTTATTACTGTTAGGACTATAGTCTGTTTCTTTGGAATGCAAATGTCTGTGGTAGCATGTGTCTTGATGTAATATCTTGCAAACTTTTACTGAAATTGCATTCCAGCTTCCACAGTATTTTGTGTCTTGTGTCTGCATCTTGTGTGTTCCTCTGTGGGAGAGTTTGATCAAGCCTTGTTAACAGCAGTGATAAATTCACATGTTCTAGGCCAGAACAGTGGCCTGTAGAAAGTAATCTCTATACAGATCATATTAGAAGTAAGTAAAATCTTTACTTGGATTTAGTGCTTAACAGACTGTGACAGATGTGCAGCCTTTGGAACAACTGAACAGGTCTGGCCACGGTACAATTTTAACTAGTTAACTAATCATCAGAACAACAGATGTAAAAGTCAGTGAGAAACCATTTTATTGCAAACATTTTTTAAGATCAGGAATGTGAGGCTAAAATGCAATTTCAGTAAAAGTTTGCAGTAAAAGAAGGCTCCCTGACCCTGGGAGGGCAAAAGAGTTATTTCATATCCACAGTGCCTAGGGCAAGGCCTTTATATTAGACTTTTTGAAAATGCATTCGGAATACTTTTTATTACGTTATTATCATCTCACAAATACCAGTATTTTTCTTCGATCATCTAGTGAAGTTAGGTTATGTATCCGTAATTTCTCAGACTCTCAGACTTTTTTCATGTATTTACCTTTCTTTAGTCCTATAAAATTTCAACCATTCTCTGGAAGACCCTGAAGGTAATCAGGATTCAGAGATTGAGGTTAGGGTTAAGGACTAGGGTTCAGCTAATTTCCTAACTTCTCAAGGGTTAATTTCATGAGTTCATGTGAACACTGAGTTCATTGGCTTCCCTAAATATTTAACCTATTCATTTTCTATTCTGTCTTATACTGTTGTGTCTGTAGATAAATTAATTCTGTTGTATACATGACCACAATGGACTTTGTTACTAAGACTATGGGCATCACGAATTTCAGCCTTTTCGCCTGATCATTATTAAATATTTATGCCATACTTTCTATTGCTCACTTTTACTTCTATACATTTTGAGATTTTCTATGTTTATCTGTATACTTTATTTTAGCAATTCTTCCTGCACCACAGTAATTCTTACTTTACCTATACCTCTCTGTGCCTCTGCTGTATACATTTTTGTCATACATATTTGCATACCATTTGAATAATTTCTTTTTGACTTTAATTCTTAAAGAGCTCCTAATATTCACCTGATGGAGGGGTATTGTATTCTTACAATGCACCATATCTTTCCTGCATCATAGTCCTTTGCCACTTTGCCCTTTCAGCAGTTGGCAGCTCTGCTAGATCCTCTGCTGATGCCAGATGACAATCCTAACGTAGGCAATACAAAAATAACTCTGCCACGAGCTGACACTTCTGCTAATGTCAGACTATTCTTTTGAAGTACTGAAACATCTAACTTTATGCAAAGGCAAGCTCTCGGGATCAAGTGAGGTAGGAGTCATCTTTCAATAGCGAAGATGTGAGGCATTGTCACTGCCTAAGGATGCTACCGCTGAATGTTAGTATAACTAGAAAGTGTTACTCTGTAGATGAGAAATAGTGATTCTGGTGTTAGCCTGGAGACAGTTAGTTCTTTGAGAAGCACAGGGCATATGGCAACATGGAAAAAGATGTAAGAATGTCTTTTCAGCCTGCCTTCTTGATATTTGCCTTGTATGCTGAGCTAGGAAAACCTCTTAGTAACTGTCATCTTTACAAGTAATAGAGATTTTTGCTAAAGATCCATGACCCATTATTCACCATTCTGTCCATACTCTTGGTTTTTGCATACTTTTCTACCAAAGAGAAACTTCCCTATCCTCTTCCTTTATGATTCAGTCCTCAGCCTCCTCACTGTGCTCCAAGATCTTCACATTTACCTTTTAGAGGAGAAAGAAAACAGAGATGAGTAAGCACCTCCCATCTGTTTTTTCTTGCAGCTTTTTTCTCACAGAAGGAGGTACAGTTAAAGACACTGAGGGAAGAAAAGGAACAGAAACTGGCAGTGAAACTGCCGTAATGAATCAAAAAGCATAGGCAGCCATTTGATCCGCATGTGATTTCACTACTACTGTTTGATTTGTTTAATTAGAGGGTTCTTTGCAGGGCAAGTGACAGTGCTGTGCAGGAGATGTTTTTAGGAGACAGTTCGTTGGAATAATTTAGAACCTTCTGTTGCACACTGTTTGGATAGCTATACATTAAACATTTTTAACTTGTGTCATGAGCTTTAATTATTTTCTTTCACACGTAACACCAAACATTGATATAGACATGATAGGTAGAACACCTGAAGTTGATGTTACCAGTTCATTTGCATCATAGAAACTTATTTCTTATATTGATAGCTATCTCAAGGTTTTCTCTTTTATTCAGTGTGTTCTGAAGGTGTTATATTTTTCAAATTTACTAACAAATTTAATAAATGAGCAGTTCATAAGCAGATAAGGAATAGAAAGATGCTGTTGTTCCATTTTAACTATTATTATGATCTTTTAAAATCATTCTAACAGCCAATAGGAGGATGGTAGAAACTAGGATATTAATCCTAAATCATACATATGCATATATATATATGTATATGCATGCATATATCATATATATGCTTTTGACAGCTGATTTAATTTCCGTGTGTTGTAGGGCTCAAACATTTTCTTTTATGCTTACATGTACATATATATCTAAAACAATGGAGTGAAATTACGGTTTGAGTAGGAAGAGGCTTATGAAATATGAGCTTTGAAAATTTAAATGAAAAAGAAAGAGTAGGTCTTTGTTTCTTTACAAACCAATACGTGAGGTGCATGTAGATCAAAATAAAATCCATTGTGTGTCCGTAACCCATAGGAAGCGGTATACAAATCTTATCACTCAATGGTTCTATTGCTGTCTAGGGGGTAGTACCACAAGACAATATATATTTTCTGCTGCTTCTTTTTGTTTTTAAACTAAAGAATTCCCATTTGGAAGTACCTCAGATCAAACCACTGGGATTATAAAGGGCAGTCAGTAAGGGTAGGAATCATGTCACCTAAATTTAGCCAATCAAGTAGGATCCTCTTTACTGTGTGAGAAGAGAAATAGACAGTTGTGAAGATCCTCGTATGATATATTAAATGTGTAGCTTACTATCTTACTATCAATTTGATATATTTAATGGATAACTTTTGTTTTGAATTGCTAAAGTTAAGTGAGATAAATCCCAGCCTCAGAGGTATTTAGGTGTAAACACAGTTCTGAATCACGGTAGCCCCATTGTCTTTCTGCCCCCTGCAGATAACTATACATTCATTTAAAACATAATATAGTAATTACTATTGTTTAATAGTTCTAGTTGTCTGACACAGCCACTGCACTCTTTGCAGATTCAGATTTTTGGTTTTAGTCCCCCTGCTGTCCCAAACAGTCCTATTACTGTACTGCTATGCTGAAAAGTCATGCATTCCCAACAAGGTGTAGCAAATTCCATTTATATTCCTGCCACAAGGCACCAGCTGTGGAAAGTGAGAACATAGGTTTCCCACTATATATAGGGAACATGCAGTGCTGTGCAATGTGGAGAATACATACGTCCTTCTCCTCAGTCCAGTGACACAGGGGTATAATGTGATGTAGAAGGAGCCCCTTTTATGTCAGGGCTGCAACCATCCCTGCTTTGTATAGAGAATGAGTTAAGGCTATGCAGTGAATAGGAGTGGAATCCAAAGCATTCTTCCTAATTGTCCTTACCAACTGGAAGTGATGCTGTTCATGAGGCTACTCTTCACATTACTCTTTGCTCATTCTCCAGAGAATCTGCATGGTCAGTCTCACACACAGTTTCACAGATACTTCTGAACTTAGTGATGTAAGAAGTCAGATAACAGAATTTCTACCTTTTATAAAGAGAATTTAAAGTAGTTTGATTTATCAGGAAAGCAGGGTGAAAGGAGATATGATCACTGCTTATTCTATTTTTTTGTACTGTATTATATTACAGTGATCCTATAATTTATTGTGCCTTGGTCACCGGCAAGGAAATAATATTTTCTGTGTGCGTGACTGTTTCTGAGTAGTTACTTATGTATATTTTTCTCTGAAGCACTGGAGAATGGCTGGGGCTGAAGATAGGCAGGGTGTGATGGTATTTCTGGTGATGTTAAAGTATTTCAGGTGCATTTTTGCTATGTCTTCTCAAAAGCTCAAGATTAAGTCTACTGGCAATCCCCCAAAACAGACTGGTGAGGACTGCTTCCTTCTGTAACACTAGGCTTGTCACCAGTTTGTAGCACACAAGTTACAAACAAGGTTTCTTGGGTTCCCACTGGTTTATTCCTGGCAAGGCCTTGAGAGTGCCAACAACCTCTGACACCTCCCACCTGCTCCCAGGGATTTAACCACGTGTGCTCAAGGCCAATGCTGACATCGTGCAGCTGTGCCGCCGGGGATGAGGCTACTGTGAGAAGTCCTGTGGGAGAGAGCTGGCAGAAGCCTTGCTGGGTGGTCCCCCTTTTCTTGGAAGCTGCATGTCAGGAACACTCATCCTTGGTCTTTGCCTGAGCTACAGTGCAGATGTCTGTGTCTGCAGGGCTGTGACCTGCCTCTGTGTGATGGCCCCACTCATCCTCTGGGGTGGCAGGGAAATGGTGCAGATCACAGCAGGGTCCCTCCAAGGGGCTGGCAGACCCTCCCTGCACACCACCAGGTGCCTCAGCAGGGTGACAGCCAGGCTTGGCAGCTGTCTCAGGCTCCCAGCAGGTCAGCTTTGGCCACCTCATCACCCAGGGCCTGCACAGTTCAAATACACAATTCAGTTCAAATGAGTTGCAAAACGAGTTGGGGAGAAAAAACCCTTATGGCCCACTATGGATTGGGGATGACTAACAAGTTCTTAGAGCCCTGGGGCCTTTGCATCATCCTCCGTGTACATATTCAAGGCCCTTACTGTCATCCTTCATTCCTCCATGTTGCATTTTATTCTAGGATGATTTTGTTGAAGATGGTTCTATACAGACTAAGATTTGTTATTGCTATCAATTAGCTACAAATATGTATTTATATATTGTTTACATTGCATTACATTACATTACACCGCACAACTGCATTTTGCTTAAATAAAAAATAAATAAAAAAATAAAAGTCTCATGTTCTTCGGAAAATTGTTGTGGCTAACCAAGCTGTAGCAAAGCTCCAGACATCCCAGGATCACAAGACAGGTCCAGACAAAGTGCAACAAGACCTGAGGCTAGTGGTGTTAGCATGATGCAAGGCCTGTTGGCTTCTTACAGGCATGCTCTGCTTAGAATCATAGAATCAGTAAGGTTGGAAGGGACCTCTGGAGATCATCTAGTCCAACCTCCCCGCTCAGCAGGGTCACCTAGAGCATGTTAAATAGGGCTGAATCCAGGTGGGCCTTGAAGATCCCCAGAGAAGGAGACTCCACAACCTCTCTGGGCAACCTGTGCCAGTGCTCCGTCACTCTCACAATGAAGAAATTCCCCCTCACAGTCAGGCGGAACTTCCTGTGCTTCAATTTCTGCCCATTGCCTCTTGTCCTGTCATACTGGACAACTGAAAAGAGTTTGTCCCCGTCCCCTTGACACCCTCCCTTCAGGTACTTGTACACATTGGTAAGATCCCCCCTCAGTCTTCTCTTCCCCAGGCTGAAGAGGCCCAGCTCTCACAGCCGTTCCTCAGAGGGCAGATGCTCCAGCCCTCTGATCATCTTCATAGCCCTACGCTGGACTCTCTGCAGTAGCTCTGGGTCTCTCTTGTCCTGGGGAGCCCAGAACTGGACACAGGACTCGAGATGAGGCCTCCCCAGGGCTGAGTAGAGGGACAGGATCACCTCCCTCAACCTGCTGGCAACACTCTTCCTAATGTAGCCCAGGAGACCATTGGCCTTCTTGGCCACAAGGGCACATTGCTGGCTCATGGTCAACTTGTCATCCACCAGCACTCCCAGGTCCTTCTCTGCAGAGCTGCTCTCCAGAAGGTCTGCCCCCAGCTTGTACTGGTGCCTAGGGTTATTTTTCCCCCCCTAGGTGCAGGACCCTGCACTTGCCCTTGTTGAACCTCAGGAGGTTCCTCTCCACTCAACTCTCCAGCCTGTCCAGGTCTCTCTGTATGGCAGCACAGCCCTCTGGTGTGTCAACCACTCCTCCCAGCTTGATATCATCCGCAAACTTGCTGAGGAGGCACTCTGTCCCCTCATCCAGGTCATTGATAAAGAAGTTGAACAGGATGGGAGCCAGCACTGAGCCCTGGGGGACACCACTAGCCACAGGCCTCCAACTAGAGTCAGAGCAACAGATCATTACCCTCTGAGCTCTGCCTTTCAGCCAGTTCTCAATCTACCTCGCTGTGTACTCATCAGGCTCACATTTCCTGGCCTTGCCTAGGAGGATGTTATGGGAGACAGAGTCAAAAGCCTTGCTGAAGTCAAGGTATACAACATCCACTGCTCTGCTCTCATCTACTCAGCCAGTCATTCCATCTTCTGAGGTTTACCTGCAGATTTCATCTTGCAGATCTCCCACTCTCACTAGGATACTGGTGATTTCTTCTTCTCTTTTCTAGTGAATGTATCTTTTCCTGTGTGTAATTGTAGCTTTTGGTCTGTTATCACAAGCTTCTTATCACAAGCTATATATATATATGTATATATATAAAAGGAGAAATGCTTTCTGATGATAAGATTGTTTGGAAGGACTCATCAGATATGTGACTGTTTGCAGGTTCTGTTCCTACAGATAGGGGAGTCTTTCCTTGTAGTTATTCAATCTTTAAATGTCTAAATCCTATATCTTAAGTTCTCTGTTGTTAATATTTCACTTTAAGAAGGGTTTCACTTTAAAGAAGGGTTTGTCAGGGCTTGTTCACCAGTCTTCTATGCCAATTATGACTGACTGTCAAAGAAAAGCCAAAATCAGCACACCTCTTCATTGACTAAACAGTTAGCAAAAAGAAAGAACTGTAACTTTTGATTGAACAAAGCAAATTGTAAACAGAATTCCCTTCATCTGTCTTATATGCTGTGTCCTTCAGTTCAGAAAGTGCTTAAGCACGTGCTAATTTACAGATCTCCTTAAACAATTGTGAACTAGATCTAAATGATATTATCTACAGTAAGTATAATATTTTCACAGAGGCAGAGTAAAACTCAAAAAGCGTATTCTTTATGAAGGATTTCCTGAAAGCTCTGATGAAAGATTTCCTGTCTTTTGAGTCCTTTGTTTTCTAGGATTAGTATAATTATAATCTAGTATTTCTGCACTGAAAATATATAATTTCTTATAAGCTGAATTTTGAAGTACTAACACTAGTGTGCATTAACTGTGTCAATGATAATTGCCTCATAGTAACTCTTAGCATCAGAATATTAATAACTGAGTATTCTTCTATCTCTGTTCTATAGATGAAAATGGCAAATAAATGCTGTTCTCCCTCAGACCAGGTAAGACTTTAATAGTATTATCCAAATACATACATCACTATCAGAATAAAACTTATTAATTTTTCTAATTCTTGTCATTGCTTTAAGTTGTAAAATTTGCAGAGCTTACATACAAACATTTAGTCAGTTCACAGATTCTAAAACCACATTTACAAAATCTGTTTTAAATTCCGAAATGTCATAGTTAACACAGCAGATTTTCACTAATCAACAGTAATGTTTAGAATCTCCTGTTGTAGATTTAACAATAAATAAATAAATAAATAAAATTTAAAAAGAAGGCTGTATCACTGGATTAGATGGAGCCATGATCTAAGTGCAAGGGAGAGACAGTTTAACTTACAAATATGCCTTGGAAAATGTAATGTATGCTTGCATGCCTGTAGCTGCAGCGATAGTCTGACAAATTGATATAACTTTATATCTACCTCACATTATTATGCACAGATTGCCCAGAAATATATTGCAAATATGGTCTCCTTTTGATGTGTCATGCTGTGCAGACTCCATGCTGCAGTGACCATTTGTCTGGGGTTTTTGGAGTTTAGGGAGCCGAATGTGATGTTGCTGCACCTCCAGCTAGCCAAGTATTCTGAAGACTCAGTGAATTTACTGCACTGGAAAGCCTTCTTACTTACTGTGGCATTGTAAAATTTTGAGGTGTTTTTTTTTTCTTTTTTTCCATTTACTTTGTAAAATATTTTTTTTCTTTTTCCAGGCTAATTCTATAATTCTGGGAAATAAATTGAATCATAAAACTAATCATAAAACTATAATAAAACTAATGAGATTCACATTTATTTGCTATTTTTACATCAATCTGATGTTGAACATTACTCAGGAAAAAAGAGCCCAATCCTTGTCTGTTTCCAAGAGTGCAGTGTTTGCAGATTACAAAAATGAAAATTAGTCAGGTTGTCTTTTACTGCTTACTACTTTCCTATTGAAATTTATTATAGAATTTTACTACAGAATTAAAAGCCTGAGTCTAAAAGTATTTTATACGGACATCAAATAAATGTTTAATATGTTTGTTATTAATTAGATAGATGTATATCCTGTCATGTGTCACTATTTTGTTATCTTATCTGAAAAATGTACTTGGATATTTATAGACTAGAAGAACTTCTAGAAGTTCTTAAAAATATCTAACCATTTGCATTTTCTTACCCAGGAACCTGATCTATTTTGTTATACTAGTGTCTGCATTTTGTAGGGGGGGAAGAAGTTCACCTGAAGAACTACTCTAATACTATTCATAGTAAATGCCCCAAAGTTATCCCTAAAACAAATTAAATACCTATTTAAGAAGAAAGCATTTAATTATTACTTCTCATTAATAATCAAACTTATATGAAAAAGGTGATTATGAATGGTTGGGGGAAAGGTATTGAATTTGGATATATGTTGTTGGATGAATTTGCTACTACAAGTACTTTGGTAACTGTTTTCATAACATCTGAATCACGTTTTAAATTTAATTATATATTTAATTATCTATAACTTAAAGAAATTAAGAATAATGATAAATGAGAATTGCTCCCTGTAATTGCTTACCTTCCTGCTGTATGGTATAACTATTAGTGTAATTAATAATAATTTCCAAAATATATTTAATGTTCTTGGGACTCTCATTTTTTTGGAGCTGCAGGGGTACTGAAATAAAAGAAATGCCATATTTGCTATACTGTAGCATTCACATGAAAAACTGAAAATGGATTTCCAACTTCTATTTTATTAAAGACAGAAGTAATTGACATTAAAATATCTGCTCATAAGTTCTTTCTTAAATTAAGCACGAGAATATTAGAAGAGCTCTTTGTTGGCACAGTTAGCTTGAAAAGTCCTGTTTAAAGGCTTTGGCTCAAGATGCTGAGTTATAAGGTGAATGAAGATGCTACAAGAATGAGCTTTTTTGTATTAATAGATGACTTTTCAAATGATCGATTCTATTCTTTTAAATTTTGTTCATCTCAATTTTTGTACATGTATTGTGATACTTTAAAAAAAGGAAGGAGTAGTCTTCCTCAATTTGTAAATAAATATTTATGTAAATAAATATACAACCCAACATTAGATGCCTAATTTGATTTCCGAAGTTAACAAGCTAGTCTCTATAAACTATCCATTTAGTCAGGGCAGAAAAATATTCTTTTCTAGAGTGTTATTCAAAGAGGAACTTCATATCAATCAGTGTTTTAAATGATCCTATTCTTCTGCTTTGACTATACTGGGGTCCTAAGAAGGCCCCCAGGAGCCTCTTAATTTATCATCTAAGGTAGGTGCCTAAAGTTAAGCAGTACAAATCCATCACCCTCCAGAATATGAAAGGAATGAAAGATGCAATTAGAATGTAAATTTCTGGAATGGCAAATTTAAGGCAAGACTGATGTCACTTACATTATGTGTATACAAAGCTGAATTGCTCTTGTTAATGTAATTGATTTAAAAGACAGAGAAAAGATAATCTGGAGGTAATTTGAAGAGCTTCCTTAAGTAAATTTTGTGATAGTTGCAGATTTATCCTTCCTTTTGAGTACAGGCATTCCTCAGAAATTAAATAGAGCCTTTGAGTTTCATTATTGTATTGGTTGCCATGAGTTTTCCTCATTGCCTTCAGAATCCAAACTAATCTTTCAAAAAGGAGTGAGCTCAGATCAGGACTGGTTCCATTTTTCATAGGTCTGTAATATACTAGGATTTGGAGTCAACAAATAGAAAATTATTGTACTAAACCTGTGTTTCTTGCTTTTCTTTCACGTTGTTCCAGACTGATTTAATGTAAATATTATTCTGAACAAGGTTAATTGCATGGACATTTATCTAAGCAAACTGTAGAGTGAAGTGATGGAACTAATGGTTTCCTGATCTAAAACAGCTGTATTTCTGGGTCTCATTGCCCAAAGAAGACATTAGACAAAGAGTTTGCACTTTGGCATACTTATAAGAGCCAAAGTTAGGAAGAGGTAGTAGCAGAGGTAGTGGTAGCAACAACTGTAATTATTATGACTATAATATTAAATTAAACAGTACAAGGTCATCAAGCTAATTGCCATAGTCTGGCCACATTCATACTGTTAACGTCTCTTCTCATCCTTTGGATGAGAAGATTTAAACTGGGAAGCATTTAAACTATTGGAATTTCATTTTGCCAATGCTTAAATCCCAAACTGTTCTTGGGAATTTTTTGTAGAGTGTAGAGTGTTAGTCATCCCAGACCATGTCATGCTAGTTAGTCTCTGACAAGGACTAATTATAAAAATTTGACAGGTATACAAATAAGTACCACTGCTGAAGCCCTGACACTGAATGTAACCTGTGTAGACCTCAGATGATTGGAGGCATGAGGCATCTAGGCATTGGGTACTTTTAGAGCAGATTGGTACCATGCAAGGAGACAGGGAGATTGAGCTAGGTTTTACATTACTGTATTGAGTGTGGAGGATGTTTACAACTGCCGTTGTCCAAACATCGTAACTTTTGATTCTGCTCGATGTAATTTGTTACAGTGCTCTAGAGACTTGAAAGAATTTAATTCTGTTATCAATAAACAGTTAGATTTGTGACTCAATTCTCAAAAAGATACGCACCACTGAATTGCTGCGTACTTTTTATGAAACAGTAAATTAGGTGATTCTCTTCATACAGAAAAAATACTTGCAAGGTTGTTGGTTTTTAAGACTATATGAGCATTTACCATCCACCCCTAAGCAATACCTTTTCTTCTCAGTATAATTAGGAAAACGTTCATTGAATATTAATCAATACTATGTATAATTTTACTTTATATATTATAAAACAAATGTTCGATTTTTCCTACAATGTTTCTTTCCTTGTTTATTTTGATTTTTTGCAGTTACAGGAAAAGATGAACCCTCTCCCTGTCATTGTTTGCATACACACACACACACACACACACACACACACGCAATTTGCTCTTTTGTATTGATTGTATGGATTTCAGTATTTATAACAGTCAGTAATTTAGAGCATGAGGGGGATTTCATGAATTTGGAGCCTTGCTTTAGTTGTGTCTTTTACCAGACTTATACATGATGGTGCCTCAGGTATTCTCATCTGCAGCCCTGTACTTGAGAAACTTCCACTATATTATACCTCTAGAGGAAATCATATAGAAATTAAATTCTAGATACAATGATTATAAAAGAAGAGCATGTACCCAAACGGACACAGATTAAGATGTAACTATTAAGAGATATATAGGTAACAAATAATTACCCTGTAAATTCATTAATAGCAAGAAGACAACAAAGGAAATTATTTATCTCTACTCAGTTTATCAGAAATAAGCCTTCACTAAAAAGGTGCAACGGATGGTTATTGCAAGTAATACTAGCAAAATATGGCAAGATCTCAGATTACAAAATTCAGGAAAGTTTTAGTGGTACTTATGCTTTCAGTGCCTTCTGATGTGAAAGAATGGTCAAAGTAATGTCAGAGCTGTTATCAAGATACCTCAGAGGATTTATGACTGCCAGCTGACAGATCGAAAAACTAGGAAAGGGTGAATAGTGTCTGTTACTAGAAAGAAAGAGAAATTGGAGAAATAGAGACTAGTCAATAAACTTCAAACTCTAGAAAGAAATCTGAAATAAATAAGCAGAATATTTGTATACATCTGAAAGATAACAAGCGGATGAGTGGCAGCCATGAAGGATTTGTCAAGAATAAGTAATGAATATCTAATCTATTTTCCTTCTGTGGTAGGATAACTCATCTTGTGGATGGGTGAGAAGCAGCTGCTGTATCTTGACTTCAGTAAAGCTTTTGACAGTTCTTGACATGATAGTATTGTAAACAAATTTTGTCCAGATTTCCTCATACAAGCTTTTTTGGGTAATCTGAGAAGAGGGGTAGATGGTTCACTTTTAAAGCTAAATGATATATCGATGAAGTCCTGAAGAGGTCTTTCACAGATCCGATTCACTTGAATATTTTCCTTACGATGTGTGTATGTGTAGTGTATGTGTACTAGTTCAGTGCACTAGTACTAGTATGTGTACTAGTTTTGTAAACATGAAGCTGTAAAAGACAACATTAGATGTAAGAATGATTTTGGCATATTGAGTCTGAAAAACAGAATGGAAGCCAGTTATGGTACAGTGCATAAGCAAGAATAATCAACAAATATTTTTGAGAGGCTGTGGGAACAAATGTGTTGTTTTTGGAACACAGCTGTGTTCCAAAACATGTTTGGAGACCTAAACTCTGTTGGGTAGTTCAGTCCATCCTCCACTGCCTTACTAACATTAGGGAGGGCATCATAGTGCTACTGACTGCAGAAGCCAATCAGACACACATGGTGTCATCAGGAAAAAAAAGAAAAAGAAAAAAAAACTTGTTATTATACCAGATTGTGGTAGTCAGGCACAGGGCTGATTAGCAGGGACTCCCCAAAAGTCCCGGTTACATGGTTTACCTTACATTCCCTTTTATCCCTTTTTCTCCCTTCCAAATAAACAACCCGCACACTTTTTAGTCTTTTCTAATTGGTCCCTATTTTTCTCATTTTTACATTTTGGGGGATTATTTTGGCCTTAGTCACTAATCCTCCACACCCTCAGTAAGCTGGCACCTCTCTTTCTTCTGATATTCTTCACCCAACAGGAGTTCCTGATGTTTTCTTGTCATATATTTTGCCTGCCAGCTTATTCCATTATAGTTTTACTAGCATGGTAGTGCTAGCCTGGAGTTGGCCAGCCACTTTTTCTTGTACATTGTGTGCAACGTCGAGCAGTTTCTCACGTTGTTACTTTGTCAGTTTAATCTCAGACCAGAGCTGCATATTATAACTGCAATGTCTCTGTGACTTTTGATAAAGAGGCAAGCATGCTGGGCTATATGTTACGTATAGGTGAGTGTACTCCGCAAAATACGCAAAATGCAAAGTGTTCCATCTAATTTTGGGCACTATGCTGCAGAAAAGATTTTGACCAGAAGTCTTCAGAAATGGTAACTTGATGTTGCGGAGTGGAAGAAAATAAATGTTCTTCTGTAGTTGATCAGAGTATGACATGTGGAAAGAAGCAAGATACTACACAAACTACATGTTACGATGCATGGAATTTTTGCTCCAGTTGCGGACTGAAGGAGTTTCTATTTCCTATACTTGAAGGATGAAGCAATATGAGCCTTTAATCATAGAATCATAGAATAAGTAAGGTTGGGAGGGACCTCTGGAGATCATCTAGTCCAACCTCCTTGCTCAGCAGGGTCAGCTAGAGCATGTTAGACAGGGTCACATCCAGGCAGGCCTTGAAGATCTCCATAGAAGGAGACTCCATAACCTCTCTGGGCAACCCGTTCCAGTGCTCCGTCACTCTCACAGGGAAGAAATTCCTGGAGAGGGCAAAAAGACTCTTAAATTGTAATTACAGCACAGATGACTCATATTAGACATGAGGAAAGACTTAATCTCTGGTAAAGCTGATAAAGTGCTGGAATAGACTGTTGGAAAAAATTATGGAGTCTTCATTACTGGAGGTCCTTAAGAGGTTAAAAAAACATCTTTTAGAAATAAAATAAGTATCATGGGTCAGGACCCATGCATTTCAGAGAGGTTTTTAAACAATTTCTCAGAAGCCTCTTTCCCTCTCTGTTTTGGATGATTATGTGAACCTAATTCTGAATAAGGAACTTTTTCAAGAATGAAGGGTTTTCCCACTGTTCTTCATAGCAGAATTGCTGTCTTGGACATGCCGTGAACTCTGGCTTCATGCTGCAGATTCAAACATTGCACATACTCTTATAAGATGATTTTATCTTTTTTCATTTTCTTAAACTAGATAAATATATATATTATAATATATTATATATAATATACTATATTATATAATATATAATTATATATAATTATTTATATGTATATAATTGTATTTATAATATATATTTATTATTATAATTATATTATAAAATAGTATGTTCTATATATATCATATCCTGATAAATCTAGTTTCTCCAAACTATTAGTCTGCAAAATTTTGATTCATGTAGACAGTAGTTTTAGGACTTACTCATATAGAAACAGAGCAGGACTAACTCCTTTGAACATAGTTCAACCTCTTAAAGATAGAATTTAAATTTTCCTTTGTAATTGTTCTTACTTTGTTTATACAGGAGGTCAGTTACGCAGTTCTTAATGAAATTCTTTTGATCTGATTCAGAGATTTTTCTAGGACCTCAACATTTTCACTGAAAATAAAATTTATTGTAACAAATAAGTACTACTTCAAAGCACTTAAACAGTTGAACCTCTAATCATGTAATAATTATGTAATTCCTCTGATGTAAATAACTATTACTATTATACTGATATCGAAGATGAAAGAACTGTAGATAGTAAGGTTAAGAAATTTGTCAAACTTGATGGAACAAATCAATACATTCTGATTATCCTTGTTGTATTTCTGAACATATCTCAAAAATCTCACTGTACCTCCTAAAACAAATACAGAATCACGATGTGTCGTGGCATTTGTATGTTCCATTTTTCTCTCTTTAGAATGGAAAATATTTGTGTTAATGAAATAGTTTGTATTAGTTTACTCTTTTAAAGTCAGAAGACTGAAACATTTGATTCTAGAAACTAGAAACTTTATCAGCTGGGTTTATGGTTTCTCTGACAGCGACTGGAACAATGTAGTTCTGTTTTTCGTGAAAAATCATTTTCTCTGATTAAGCTATGTTCCTAGTAATTTCATTGAGCTTCCATAAGCTCTTACAATATAAAAAATTGTTAATAATTGATCTTTATTCTCTGTTTCTGTACCATTCAGACCTCTCCCTACTCTCTTTTCAATTTCTGCTTTCCAGACTGAGTGCTGACCTACTGTACAGATTTCCTGTTTTTATGTCTGAACATCCATATTACCATCTTCTGTAATTTTTGTAGTTCTATTTTCTTTTTTTTTTTTTTTTTTTTTTTTTTTTTTTTGGTTTATTTCTGCCTTACCATTGCGAGAAAGAGTCTAGAGGATATAGTCTTCTGCACAGGGAGCTCCTCAACACATCTTTTAGAACTAATTGCTTTTCACTCAGTTTTACAGAACAGTGATTTCACTAGATTCACACTATAAGATCAATCCTTCTCCCTCAGGATGATTTTCCAAATAAAATTATGTTAACATTTTAAGAAGAATTATCATGTGATTGATTATGAGATAACACGCAGGAGGAAGCTGGGAGTAAATTTTCAGACTGGATTTTATTTTTTGATGACCTTTGTGCAACATCTATAAATTGATTTTTTTTTCCAAATTTCCAGAACATCAGAAGAAACATCTTTATTTGGTGGGGAGGAGGAGCTTTTTTAATCTCACTTTATTGTGGTTGTAATCCTAATAAGAAAATAAACATACATTTAAGAAAACAGTAAGTAAGGACCTGAGTTTTCTACTATTACTTAGTATGGGTTCCTGCTGCACAAGTAGCTCCACTGATTTTTTTTTAAAAAAATACAAGAATATGTAAAAGAGCAAGGCATCTACTAATATGGAAGAACACAATTCAGAACAGTTGAGTAAGGTTTGACCATCAGCTGTTGAGATATGAATGTTGCTCTGGGAGAGAGAAGAGGAACATCTGTTCAACATGAGTAAAGAAGTGCATCTAATTAGGTAAAAATAACAATAAGATTCAGATTAGACTATAATTAATTCTAAATTAATTCTAAGTTATTGTAGGACATATGCTGTGGAATGATTCCATGAAAAATGGACAAATAGAAACACAGTGGCTGGAAGAATTAGCAAGAGGCACTGTGGGAAGAATACAAAGGCAAAAGATAAAAGGTCAAGACAAAACTATTTAGGTTTGATTTCAAAAACATCTTCTGTAAATTCAACTGAAAAGAAATGTATCCATAAAATTTAAAACTTTTAAAGAACATGAGTCTTATTTTGCTGATAGCCAATTATCATTATCTCCAGATTTGATGAAGCAGCTCAGATCTCAGAATATATTGGAAATATTGGAAATTTTGGTCATTTTATTAAACACTGGAGTGGATTACTTCATCTTTTATGGATATTTAAAATATATATGTATTAACTGTGTTATGTTATGCTATTTGTGTTGATACGAAAAATTCACTTGGATAGGTCCCCAATCTACACTGGTACCACTTCAAGCAGAAGACTGGACTAGATTAGCTCCAGAGGTCCCTACCAATCTAAATTATTCTATGATTTTCTGTTTGGATCTTCTTTTCTGAAAGGCTCTCAGATGTCATTAAAGAGAGCAATATGGGCTGTAATAACTGTTTTGACATACCATTTCTGGACAGGAAGCTGAGAGCTGGATATTCTTGACTTACATTTTGGTCACACCTGCTCTGGCAAAATATAGCTGACATTTACCTGCAGATACTGATCTACAGTGTGCCACAGTTTTCAAACTTTGGCCAATAGGCTGGGCATTACACTGTGCTATTATATAAAAGGCAAACATAGGTGTATCACTTTCTTCTGCACTCAGAAAAGGATTTTTTTTTTCGAAGACAACTTACTGGTAACTGATCTCAAGATTGTTTTAGGTTTTAGATCCTAACTTGAAAAAGAAGGCTATTCGGAAATTACCATTAGGCTATTATGAAAAAAGTGTGTGACATCAGCCCCAATTTTACCAGCAGCCTTGTAACAGAAACAGTAGTCACTACCCAGAGCACTCTGAATCCAAATTTGATATAGGCAGTCAGCTCCTGGGAAGATGAGTGAACTCACACACATACCCATCTTTGTGGCTTCCTTTGGGTCGACATGTTGCTATTTGTGCTGCTCAAGTTGTATCTAGCTTGGACTTATAAAATTCTCTCTGAGGTTGAAGCATGTAAAAATATTGACTATCATCATTTCTATATTCCTCTTTAGTTTCATCCCTATAACATGTTTTTTTAAAGTAAATGTTAAAAATGTAATTCTGACAGAAATTGATTCAATTAAATACAATGGAAACCATCAATGTAATGCATCAGATCTTCTGGCATGCCATTTTTTTTTTTCAAAATTTATTATTTTCATAATAATTATGTATGCGGGAGGCCTGCAGGTCACAAAGATATAGAAAAGTCTATTAGCTTCTCCTTCCCCCCCCCCCCCCCCCAATACTAGTTAATATACGCAGTCTGACACTTCCTTTGGAAAAGACCAGAAAAAGGACAAATCTAAAACTAAAGCAATATATATTTCTGTTTGCTTTCTTGTTTTTGCATTGTTCCATGATGCTTTATGAAACATTATTGTCTGATCTGCAGTCAAAGCTGGCTTCTATTGTACATCCTTCTCCCTCTTTACCTAAATGAGCATTCAATCTGACCTTTCATATGTCAGAGATCTACTTGATTTTCTTTAACTGTTTTCCCCTTGAATGTTTTACTTCATTTACTTTTCATAGCTATTTAACTAACATGCTACATGCAGAATGTACTGATGACTTTATTAAATGTAACACGTGTTAAGTTTCCAGTCATCTGGATGCTCTATTGCTGTAGGAAAACAGTAAGTGCAAATAAGAACCTTCATCCATCTGCTGTCATTGGATTACATTTTGTTAGTGGCTTATATTATCACTCTGTAATGAGTGTCATTGCTCATTTTGTTCCTACAGGAACTTTTGTAAAGTATTTTGAAACACTTTAGGAAATTAATAACACAGAAATGATAAATGGGTAATTTTCCATGCAGTTTCAAATAGCAGCCTCAGATTGATTAGGCAGTATAGGAAAGGAGTGCTAAAAGCAGTGCTGAAAATGGGGTAGTTTGTAGTGTTGTGCCAAATCAGCACTCCTTAAAACTTCAAATGGGAGGTTTTGGTCTAATTAAAATCTCCCTAGCATACTTATCAATCACAAGCAGCTTATTACCGAGTGCCAATATTTGGTTGGATTTTTTTTCCATACAGACTTCTGTTCTACTGAATAATTGTTCTTTTACCCATTCACGTGGTCTAAATGACCATTAAATAAACCAGTCAATAAGAAGAAGGGGTGGAGAGAAAGTAAACAAATGTTAGATCTTTTTTTCATACTTTTTATAAAAGATGCATAATTTTATTTACATATGTTAATTAAAGACTGATTCTAATAAAGAAAATTCTTCTATTTTCCTTCTTTATTTTTAAGCACTTTGTGTCATCATCGTTGATTATAAATTTGTTATACTCTCTTATTTATGTTTTTCCCAGATTTATTTTTCTCCTTGATTTTTCTTTCTTTACATACCTGTATAAGGTCTTTTCTTTTATTCTTTTCATTTTAATTTCACATTTATTTTGTTTCATTATTTTCTATCTTACAATAATGATGTCTTTCTCCTCCTGAATGTCCTTTCCCTTGTCTCTCTGATTTGCATTTGCCTTTCCTCTTTCTCTTGTATATTCATTAACACTCACTTTCTAGTTTCCCCCTTTATTATCCTCAATTAATTCAAATAAGAGTAATGCAACTCTAAACCTACTGAGCTCACTCCAAATCTTCCAGTAGCAATCATTCTTCAGACACATACTTCTTCCTGTAGACAGTATCTCATTTCAGCAATCTGTATTTAAATTAGCTCAAATACTGCTTTTCTACTAAATATATGAATATGTGAAAACTCTAAGCCAAACAACTACTAAAACCTTTCAGGTCTTCTAGCCATACTATATTTCTTTTCTTAAATATATCTATGTACTGAGACTTCATACATGCAGTAAATTTTCTACAGGCGTATTCTTCTCTGACTTTTATACCAAATCTACAGATGGTTTCCTGTTGATGTTTTTTCACGCTTTCTTTAAAAAAGGGGATCAGGATGATATAAGAACAGATATCTTAGAAAAGCCAGGAAATGGCATAAGTTTTCTTTTTACTTACTTTACTCTTATTTATGTAAGAATCTCAGAGTGTGAATATAGAAACCATAACCTTGTGATTTGAAAGGCTTTCAAAACTTTTGAAGGGTTTTTTTTTTTTTTTTCATTCACATTGAATTATAACATACTAGCTACTTTTTGTGGATGAGTTTTTATTTTCTTTTGTAAGATGGAAATCAGCAAGCCATTTTTTCTTATTTCTACTACTAAACACAAAAATTGCTTCCTTATTCAAGAAACTATATTGACAATATGAACTTAAGTAGCTCATATTTAAACAAAATGGAAACTAGAAAACTGTTAATCAATTTCTGACATTTCTTAAGAATTATCATCAAATACAGAAACCAAATGTTTGGAGTTCTAAGACTGCTTTGATGATGTTATATTACTTGGGTTTTTTTATTATTTAAATCCTTTGTTTCTGGATTTTTTTTTTTTTTTTTGATTTGGCTACTCATTTCAGTCAAGCAGAGTAATAGTATTCTGTCCAATGTATCTGAGGTGTAACTGAAATATTACAGTTTTGTTTTTTCTGTAGTCCTTGAAGAAGTGGAATGAATAGATGACCTCATGACAATCCATATTTTTTTTTAATAAGAAATTAAATGAGTGATATTACAGTGGTACAATTATTAGTTAATAGAAAGACCATACTCCCCAAAAGGGTTTTGCAGTCCCCCCAAAATCTCGTCCAATTAATGGGGTTTTTTTGTATAATTTGGTGATTTTTGGTCTGGAGTTGAAAGGGATTCCAGCATACTAAAGCAGATTTTCATTGAGTTACAGGTGCTAATAATTATAAAAATCTGTTTGCAGTATGGGAAAGGATATACTTGAAGCTAAGCCTTTTCATTCTACCTACCACAAGTAGTCTGGTCACAGTATCATGTGACTACAATAAAATAATAATACATTTCCATTTTAGTAAAACACTTAAAACACAAGCTCAAAATATGTCTGTAGCTGATCAGGAAATGTAACCTCTGCTGGTAGCTAAATACTCACTCAAGAAAGTACCTAAAAGATTAAGTGCTGCGCTAAATCACAGCTATAATATTTGGTATTTCTAGCTCATCTTGCAGTCATAGGTAAGAATACACTAGTGGTTCGGTCTTCATATGAATTCTAGAAAGAGAAATTATCCCCATTTCACAAATGGCAAAAACTTTGGCATAAAGCATATTTTCATTGGAAAAGAAAAAAAACCCTCAATTTAAAGAAATTCAGATCAACTTTTTCTAAACTTAATATCATAGTGGAATGAAGGTATGGTTGTCTTTTACACTGCTATTGCTAGTTAAGGCCAATGCTTGCAGACCAGACAGTGTTTTTAGTCAACTAGATGCATCAATATGTATCTAGCTGTAAAGATTTTCCTGCCAACACACAAAATCACAGAGATATTTAGAAGCAAAACACAGTCTTGAGGAGACTGAGTAACACATCTGAAGTCGCAAAGGAAAGATGTGGAAAACCAGAAACTGAATTCCAGTCTTCTGATACCAACCTTGCCAAGGTTTTGACTGAGAACTTCATCTTTCCTTGTTTTAATATCCTAAATGATATCTATGGTTTGTGACAAGATATATAGTTATATTTTTTCAGGATGTATTTGATTTAATGTGTGATGTCTGATGTGTGATGTGCTGATGTCTATTAATGACCTGAACAAGCTGCAAACTACAAACAAAAAGAAGTTTGCCATTTGCCGTTGTGGAGATTTCTGAAATTCTTCTGTGAGTGCCACTGTAAGAATAAGTTATTGTTATCATTATTATCATTATGAACATAATAGCAAGCTCTATGCTTTGCTTATCAATCTACTAATTTCATCAGTAAATTACTTTTTTAGTAAAGACTAAAAAATTGTTGTAGGTTAATGAGCTGTGTACATTTTCAAATAAACAAACACAACTTTGTGAATATTGTATTGTTTAGCTCCTCAGATTTGGACATTGTTGGATTTTTTCTGAATTATTTATTATTATATTACCACACTGATAAAAGCCATATATAGTATAGTTCATAGTAGATTACTAACTACAGTATGGTATTTTTCATTAAAGTAATGAAGTGCCTGAACATTCTATTTCTAAAGTTCTGCTGACTAGTATAGAAGCAAAATCTCGGTGACATTTATTGGATTTACATAACAGCAAAGTGAGAATTGGGAAGTCTACCATATTTATTGTGGTGTTTCTTAACACTTTAAAATATTAATACTGGAGCTCAGTAGAAAAGTATAGCAGAACAGTGTCTGGCTCAGTGTATTGATTTATTGTATTTCTAAATAAGTTAAGTGATAGGAGATAACATAAGTTAATTGATACATCAGATTACAAAAACTAGAAAACAATGTGTAAAATTTTCATGATGTAAGGGTGTGACTATGTATCTATACAGGAAACTATGCTCTCTGTTGTTTCCACTTAGGACTCTTCTGGTAGTGACTACACACATGCACACAAAGCCTTGAATAGAAAAGCATTTCTGAGATGGTCACTTTTTTCCCAAATCTTACCATAGAACAAATGCTGACGTTTTCATGCAATTTAATTAGTACCTTCTTCAGACTATATTTCCACTGACTTCCAGCAGAGCTCTGTGGGCTGAGAATATTCATGTGCCATGCACTTGCACTCCTACATAACCAATTATTTTCAATAATACACTTTTCAGAAGTATAGCCTTAACTGAAAAAGAGCAGGCATATCAGCAATACCTGTATTTTCAGATCAGTGGTTCACTCTATTTAGAGTTAGGAACTGTTTCAAGGTTTCTCTTAAACATTCTAGGCTTCATTTTGCATACATTACATTACATGCATATATTAAGGTTTACTTTCAATGAGCAGCTACATTCCTGATACTCCACTACCACACTATGGCATTATTGCTTCTTGTATTTGTATTTATCTCAGAAAGCAAGCATATAGTCTTACTTCTGACTTTCATATTTTCTTAAAATTTTTTAAATTTCTTAAAATTGCCTGATCTATAATGTAAAGGAACATATCGTAATACTGTTAGATCAAAGCTTAAACTGATATTTACTTTTATCACAACATGAAGCATCTATCCTTCTCATGTGATAGTTTATCCAAACAAGCGTATATAAAGAAAGAATCAATATGACAAAGACACTTTGCTAACACTGGCAAAGGAGGGACTACACAGCAATCCAGGAGGCTCCTGCAATGCATTGATGATGACTTCTTGTCACAAATGGTGGAGGAGCCTGCAAGGAAGGGTGTCCTGCTGGACCTTGTCCTTACCAACAGAGAGGGACTGGTTAGAGATGTGAAGGTTGGGGGCAGCCTTGGCTGCAGTGACCACGAGATGGTGGAGTTCAGGATCCGTCAGGAAAGAACTAAGGCAACAAGCAGGATTGCAGCCCTGGACTTCAGGAGAGGAGACTTTGGGCTCTTCACAGACCTACTTGGTGGAGTCTCATGGGTTAAGGCCCTAGAAGGAAGGGGGGTGCAGAATTGCTGGCTAGTATTCAAAGATCACTTCCTCCACGCTCAAGAGCAGTGCATCCCTATGAGTAAGAAGTCCAGCAAAAGGGGCAGGAGACCTGCATAGGTGAGCAAGGAGCTCTTGGCCAAATTCAGACAGAAGAAGAAAGTACACAGAATGTGGAAGAAGGGACAGGCTACTTGGGAGAATTCTAGGAATGCAGTCAGAGTATGTAGAGATGCGGCAAGGAAGGCTAAGGCCCTGTTGGAATTGAGTCTGGCAAGTGATGTCAAGGACAACAGAAAGGGCTTCTTCAAATACATCAACAGCAAGAGGAGGACTAGGGAAAATGTGGGCCCACTATTGAATGGGGCAGGGGCCCTGGTGACAAGGGATACAGAGAAGGCAGAATTACTGAATGCTGCCTTTGCTTCAGTCTCACTGCTGAGGGCAGCCCTCAGGAATCCTGTAGCCTGGAGGTGAGGGAGAAAGTCTGGAGAAGGGAAGACTTTCCTCTGGTTGAGGAGGAAAGGATTAGAGGCCTTCTGGGCAGGCTAGACATCCACAAATCCATGGGCCCAGATAGGATACACCCACGGGTACTGAGGGAGCTGGCAGATGTTATTGCCAGGCGACTCTCCATCATCTTTGAAAGGTCCTGGAGGACTGGAGAGGTGCCTGAGGACTGGAAGAAAGCCAATGTCACTCCAGTCTTCAAGAAGGGCAAGAAGGAGGACCCAGGCAACTATAGGCCGGTCAGCTTCACCTCCATCCCTGGAAAGGTGATGGAACAGATCATTCTGGATGTCATCTCCAGACATGTGGAGGAGAAGAAGGTGATCAGGAGTAGCCAGCATGGATTCACCAAGGGGAAAGCCTGCTTAACGAAGCTGAGAGCCCTCTATGATGGAATGACTGTCTGGGTAGATGAGGGCAGAGCAGTGGACATTGTGTACCTTGACCTCAGCAAGGCTTTGGCGCTGTCTCCCATAACATCCTCCTAGAGAAGCTCAGGAAGTATGGGTTAGATGAGTGGACAGTGAGGTGGATTGAGAACTGACTGAAAGGCAGAGCTCAGAGGGTTATGATCTGTTGCTCTGACTCTAGTTGGAGGCCTGTGGCTAGTGGTGTCCTCCAGGGCTCAATACTGGCTCCCATCCTGTTCAACTTCTTCATCAATTGACCTGGATGAGGGGCAGAGTGCCTCCTCAGCAAGTTTGCTGATGATACCAAGCTGGGAGGAGTGGCTGACACACCTGAGGGCTGTGCTGCCATCCAGAGAGACCTGGACAGGCTGGAGAGTTGGATGGAGAGGAACCTCCTGAGGTTCAACAAGGGCACGTGCAGGGTCGTGCACCTAGGGAAAAATAACCCTAGGCACCAGTACGAGCTGTGGGCTGAGCTGCTGGAGAGCAGCTCTGCCGAGAAGGACCTGGGAGTGCTGGTGGACAACAAGTTGACCATGAGCCAACAAAGTGCCCTTGTGGTCAAGAAGGCCAATGGTCTCCTGGGGTGTATTAGGAAGAGTATTGCCTGCAGGTGGAGGGAGGTGATCCTGTCCCTCTACTCAGCCCTGGGGAGGCCTCATCTCGAGTCCTGTGTCCAATTCTGGGCTCCCCAGTCTGAGAGGGACCTGGAGCTACTGGAGAGAGTCCAGCATAGGGCTACAAAGATGACCAGAGGGCTGGAGCACCTGCCCTATGAGGAACGTCTGCGAGAGCTGGGCCTCTTCAGCCTGGGGAAGGGAAGACTGAGGGGGGATCTTATCAATGTGTACAAGTACCTGAAGGGAGGGTGTCAAGGGGATGGGGACAAACTCTTTTCAGTTGTCCAGTATGACAGGACAAGAGGCAATGGGCAGAAATTGAAGCACAGGAAGTTCCGCCTGACTGTGAGGGGGAATTTCTTCATTGTGAGAGTGACGGAGCCCTGGCACAGGTTGCCCAGAGAGGTTGTGGAATCTCCTTCTGTGGGGATCTTCAAGGCCCACCTGCATGCAACCCTGTTTAACACGCTCTAGGTGACCTTGTTTGAGCAGGGAGGTTGGACTAGATGATCTCCAGAGGTCCCTTCCAACCTTACTGATTCTATGATTCTGTGTAAGGTGAGCACACAGAAAGCTATTTTCAGATAAATCTTGTGACTTTTTCAATGGTCTCTCTTAAGAGCTATGTGTCACAGAAGTATGTCCAGCTTTTAACTGTCCTAAAGGTAAAGTAGAATCTAGGGCACTGGTTGTACTATTTTAGTACATCTAGTTTTTCTACTGGCTAAAATGAGAGTCTGCTGAAACATATATAGCCAACTTTTAAAAAGGTGATTTTCTGTGGACCTTCTAATATGGTTGGATTAACCATATTAGAAAGCCTGATTTTAAAATAATAACTACGCTTAATTTTTAAGTATTAAATCCACCTTTCCTCCATGGCTTAGGCAGACACACAGCATACCAGAATGGATCTATACTTTGCAGCCTGGAATAGGATCAGGATTCAGAAAGCCTGAATTATATGAATTACATCTTCTCAAGGACTTTTAACACACTGAAATAGTTAAAAGCTTTAAGAGTCTGATAGCAACTGGAAGGGTAGTTTAGAAGCAGAGGGTGATGCATCCAAATCTAAGATACTCTTTTCTGTGGAAAGATTTGATCTATTCAAGTCTATCTTATGCCTCACTGGAAAAATGAGTTTTAATTTTCAATTACTTTGTTTTGCAGGTTATACATATGGGATGGGTAAATGAGAGACTTGAAGGAACTGATTCATCTCAGCTCTACAAATTCAAGTTTCTGGCACTGAAAGGTTCATCCTTCTACATTTTCAGCACTCCACCGGTAAAAAAAAAAAAAAAAAAAAAAAAAAAAAAGGGATAATTTCACTGTAGATGAAAACCTATTTGTTATGTCTGGGTTTATTTTTTCCTACCAAGTGAAGTTGTCAGCTGGGATTTCAAAAGCAGTTAAAGCCATAGATGCCACTGTATATCAATAAGCTTTAGATATCTAACCTCTTTCAAGGTCCCTGAAAATCCTACAATATCTAGATAGCTCAGGGAACTCTTAATAGGAAAAGTCTGATTTACTTTTTTAAATTGTTATGGTCAGATTCTTTTGTTGTTGGTTTTAGCCAAAATTTTTTATCTTACATTTATTCTGAGGCATTTTTTCCAGGTATAATAACTTGGTAGTTATTCTGTTTTCTTGAAGACAAGATATACATATCATGAAATACACCCTCCATACTAAAGTTGTGACTTTTGCATACCAGCTAGGAATTGAACTATAACAGAGAATCCAATCCTAAATGTATTTTTAAATGAGTAACAGCATCCTGCTTTGATTATTTCCATAGTTAATAACTAGAATTATATTTCACAACACATGACATCTAATACAGTAGTATTAGATACAGTAGTAAAACACTAAAAATTAATTTAAAAGAATGGAACCTCTAAATTCTTAAAAGTGACCTATAAATAACACATGGAAACTTTTTTATGCTTTCTTTCTCCCTTCAGAGAGCCGTTGCTTTAAATACATCACAAAGAACAAATTGTAGAATTAAAATACATTTGCAGCTAAGCAGGTTTCTTAATTCTTGATCAGAAAGCCTGATTTCTGTCAGTCCCCTGATTTCTTCAGCTGAAGCAAAAAAAATATCTGATCTTTTTATGTGTGTACCACCTACCATATCTATATGAAGTACTTTTACTCTTTGAAACTTATTTATGAACCTCTGACAGAAGCAGTCAGTAACATTCTCTCTCTCTAAACTGAAATTCTAAACCCAATGATTCCTGTTAGCTTCTAACATTTTTAAATGGCCAACTAATAGTGCTTTTCTTAAAATGAGAGAACGCAACTGTACAACATTTTTATATGTTAAACTGAGCAACTAAAATCTTACTCAGCTAGTAGAATCCAATTATAATGCAAAACAAAAAATACTAAGCAAATAAATAGCACACCAAATATTTATGTGGCTTTACCTTTATGAATTTTAATTATGGTATTCAGACCTATTTTTGAAGGAAAATTTTTGATATAATTAAAACTATCCATCTACATGATACTAATTGAGGGTAAACTACTACTCTTATCAGCACATATTCAGCACTCTACAAAGAACAGGCAAGTGAGGATGTTTGATAGCATTTTTACCGTCTTATTTGTCAGTATCTACAACACTCTACAGTGTTTCTGTGCAAAGTATTTGTAGAAACAATTTCTTTTCAAAAAAATGAATGAAGGTGACCCCTTTGGTCATGGTGTTACGGTATCCCAGTAATCAGATGCACTTAAGTGCACATATCAATGAATCAATGACAGAATGCATAAAAACGCATAAATTCTAAAACTCACTGATCAGTTTTACTGCTATTTAACACACCACAGATGCTTTCTATCAGGAATGAAAAAAAAAAGAGAGAGAAGAAGAAGAAGAAGAAAGAAGGAATTGGCAGTTTCTAGCAACGACACACATTTAGATCACACCTGGATCTCGAGCCAGGCTTTCAAGCTGACTGGGGTGAGGGAACAGGCCCCAGTGGCCAGGCCAAGCCCAACCCTGTCCCACCAGCAGCCCCTGCTGGTACCAGCACTGGGGAGCCCCCAGCCCATAGGCCATCCTGGCACTGGTTCTGTATTTCATGTCCACCCATGAATAACTTTGCAGCTTCATGAGTCCCCACAAGAAGCCTTGCAATGCTTTTAGTGATATTGAATTATGTTGCTCTTATCATTATCCCCACTGATGTTTTCTGGTGATGAGTTGAAACACTTTTACATTTGGACCTGACAATAGTAATCAAAATACGTCTTTTAGGTAAATATACCTATGGCCTGCAGGTCATAACGTATGAGAGTTCTCATCATAGATTTAATATCCATAAAGGTCTTAGCAAAGAGATAATTAATTTTAATATCAGATTTAGCAATGTAGTATTAAAATATTAAAAAAGTCATATTTTGTGTCACCAGATGCCCTATAGCCATCAAAATAATCTCCTGTTTTCCTATTTTAAGTAGTAGGAAAATTTACATGACTTCTACATGCTGTGCTCCTCAGAGTCTTCTCAGGTCCTAGAAATGCATCTTTTCTGTAGTTTATAGAGACACATAGACTGAGATGACTATATTCTCAGAGTTTAAATAGCTTGGACTGTGAAAGTTCAAAAAGCAATTGCTTAAAAATAGCTGTAGCACTGAAGAATGTATAATTTGTATTTATAAGGTATAAGCGTGAATCTACTGCCTGTGCTTACTCCATTCATTTCAAAAATTTCTTCCTGTTGCTTTTATGTCAATCTGATTAGATAATTATACACTCCGTAACAGAATTCTCATTCATCCACGTTAGTATAATTAGTATGAGAATATGTAAATAGTCTCGATCAAGATCATTCCTGAATAAAGCCAGTGAGTTTATGGTGAAGTTGCAGCTTCAATACTGATATAGATATAGATATAGAATATCTATAAAGTCTGTATTGAAGTCTGCTTCAGAAGTGCCTCAGAAGTGTTTGATTGGGCATCTTGATTTATACAATAGTATCAGGACAAAACTTGGCAGATTTAGAGAAACTAAATTTTAGATTGTGCTTATGGAAAATGGATAAAGATATGATGGGTGTCATAAATCTTACAAAATAGATAACTCAAGGGGAAACAGCTCATCAAGTCATTGCCAATATAAGGTTTGTCAATTATCCTGTAATCATGACTGGCTCTAGGGGATAATTAAGGGCTAAAAATGCATGCTTTTTTATTGCAGCTGATGGAGTCTGAATTACTGCCCTCTAGATGTTATGATATATAAATAAAACAGCTAACAGATGTGATTAAAAGTTCATTCTATATTATGCTGTTATTATGCTGTTTCCACTTATGATTTTATTTACTGTAAAAATATTTTAGTCTAATTATATCCAAGGAATTCTGGGAGATTTTATTTTTTGTAAGATAATACTGTATTTCTGAAGAAGCCAGTTTTGTAAAAGTGGAAATTTGTCCCAAGAATATAAACATGACTGACAGTGAAGAGACTTACTTGTTTTCTCATCATATATATAATTTGGTTTAAAATTTAAAAATTCTTAAATAACTATATTAAAAATCAAAACTTTGTGTTAAAATTATTACGAAGACTGCATCTTCAAACTTTATTTCCAGGTTATGTAGATGTAAAAATGAAAAGATGTAGTAGTTATAACAGGCATATATAAATTAAATTAATTCATCCTCTAGGGCATTAATTTTGATCTTAAGACAATGTACTGGGTATCTAAGAATTTATGCATAATCAGCAACCTACAGGCTGTTATCGAATCAGTCTGAAAACCAGATTTGCTGTATGACGTTCATTAACTTCAAGACTAGAAATTCTTCAAGGCAAAAAAACGGCAATTTGAGTTTGGCAGATGATCACCTCTGCTGAAACAACCAGGAAAGTGGAAAGTGAATATGAATATTACTTGATATGACAAAAGTGATGACCCTCAGGAGACAAACTGCCAGATGTTTTAGAAAGAGTTATGTTTGTCTAGAGAAAGTAGGCTCTCCATCTCTCATTTAGATAAGTACATTAATTGTAGACTATTGTGTGTAATAGCCCATCTAGAACCATAGTCTGTGTTAAATTACTTTTCTTTGATCACTTACCTGTATCTGTGTTATCTACCATTAACCTGTTATTTCAGCCTCTGGCCACTGGAGTCCCCTTTAATTTTCAAGTGACCCTTTTAATTTTCAAGTGATTGTCCTGAACAAGTATCACTGATAGTTGCTGCCTGTGGGGATTTTTTATTAGAAGTATTTAACAACTTTCAGATCATTAATGACTGATTGAAAAATCTTGACAAGTTAATGCAAAATTTCAAAACTGAGACACAGATTCATTTTTTTACAGAAATTTCAGTGTCTTGTGAATTGAGTTTGCAAAATAGCTGAAACAGAATATATTATTGCTTATTTATGTTACTGTAGGTCTTAGCAATAATCATGGACCAATATTTCAGGGCTTTATTGCTGTTCAGAGAAGGTTCAGCAAAAAGATCTCTTCTCTAGAAAACTTGAAATGTAAGTATGAGAGAACAGCTATGAAGCAGATGGAGAAAGACAGGCGAATGTAAAAGGACAGTATTGATAATAACCCACAACCCAAGTTCACAAAAGTATTGGTATAAAATTTGCTAGTAGTCTACAAATAGGGTAATGAAGAGTTAGTGGTGAAGAGAAATGGAGTGGATGTGTTTGTGAGGTAGTGAGAGTAGTTTTCTGAACTTTTCACAGAATCCAAGAGGAACGCCAGGGAAAGGGCACCTTGGGACACCTCAGTATTATATTGACTGTATTTCCTTCTTTATGTTCTATATCTATAGTGTAATCGTTAAGTGTTATCTCTGAATAAGCATAAAATTCTGTGTTGTGTATCTTTGCAAAATTCTCTTCTAAGGAATAACTGTTGTTCAGTTTGTTGTTTGACACACGCATACATATGTATGCAAAGTATGTGGCAAAATGATTTTAACTTTGTTGTTTTCTCTCTCTAGTTTTAAAATCTTAACTGTATTTTTAAGAAAAATCAATGAATTATGTTCCCAGTTAGAGTTAAGTGTATTTTGAATATAAGCACTCTTCTGAACTGTTGAGATTACTCGGTCTAAATACTTAAGACATGAAGGCTTGAATAGTGTAGTTTAGTTTCTTAAATCTATTAGAACACCTTTTTTTAAAAAATAACTCTCATTTAAAAAATGGCTCACAGAAACTCACATTGAAGTAAAAAGTACCTTTTAAACACTTAGCACATTTGGAACTCAGGTCTGTTATTGCACTATCTCATTATGGATTTAGAATTGTAACTTCAGATTATATTTTAATTCATTTATATTACCCCTGTGTCCCTGTGGGTGTTCATGCAGCCTTTCATCTGAGCTCAGCATCATCAGCATCATGAATGTGTTATTTTACACTCTTTCTGAAGGAATGAATGTAACCAAATATCTACAAAACCGGTATTCAATAATCTTTACAATTTTTCATCATTGAGTTAGCTAGGGAGTTGGCTATACACCTGACAAATGCTCAACAGTGCAATTCTTCCTAATACTGTGTAATTAGGCTTTCACCATATTGTTGTGAATAATAACATTCAGCTAAACTTGGCTATAAATTCATGAACTGAACAAGAGTTACGTGGTAGCTGACTGAATGCTACTGAATATTCTCATATTTTCACACTATTTTTTACTATTTGCCAGATCTAAATTCACATGAATGAAAGACTGTCTCAGTCTTAATTGGCTTATTCTGAATATAACTTTTTGAGGTATTTTGTCAACTGATTTATGAAAAAGTAAATATCATTTTAAAAGTATTCCAAAATATTGCAAGTTATAGAATATTTAGAGCAATAATTCAAAAAGACAATAATGAGGAAAACTATTGCTTAAGAAATATATTTCAATACCTGTTTTATCTTAGAGCCACTCATTAAATGTATTATGATGGATATGCTCATGATAAATTGAGACATCCTTTAAAACAAATGAAGTGTATTGCACTCTTTGTGAAGACTTCTGATTCTTTCCAGCTTTTCTCATTAAGTAGAAATATGTGATTGCTTGTGGTATTTTTATAGTGCAGACTATAGCAATAACATTTTAAATGTAGACATTTTAGGATAGTTCTAAAGAGAAAACTCTAAATAATATCAACTGCCCTTTGGATTCCAACATTTCTTTCTACTATGTTTGTTTCCCTTCCTTAAAATCCTTCAAAATGTCATTTGCGTTCTCCTGGTGACCTTACACGCTATCATGTTCCAACTGTTTCACTCTTGACTATGAGTATGGTAGCTTTTCATTGATAAACACAGTAAAAAAAGAAAAAAGAAAAAAAAAGACTTGGTTTACATAAGTGCTGATTGTGATCTCTCATCCCTTGCTATCTCTACTCAAAAAGTCATAGGAGGTTACAGAGAGTCCAAGGATGAAAGATATCCACAGGATAATGGGGAGAATTCTGAAGTATTCACACTGAATTTAATGGTACAGCAGTTACCATTGTCCATGGCAGCATCATTAGTAGTTGCAAAGAACTCTAGCAGTTTAAATTAATCTTCAGGACCCAAAGCAGAAGGTAGGAGCAAATGAAAATTCAGTTGTTGGGACAGCTTTTAAGTTATACTCTCTGTCACTAAGTTCACTTTCATAAACAGCAAATTAAGCACTTGTCTAATCACTAACAGCGATGGAGGATTCTCATGCTTTTAACTGAGAATGAAAATAATTCTTTTCCTTCCAGAAACTCAAGACCAAATAATGAGCTATAAATCTTACTTTGCAAGAAGCATTAAGATTTTTTTGGGAGTCAACACTAATGAGCCATCTTTAACTAGTTTAACTAGTTTATTTTCAAAACATCTATCAAAGTAAAAAAGACTTCTCTTTAGATAAGGATCAAGGAAAGACCTGCAATATTTAGCCCAATGTCAGCATGTTTGAATATATAGTATTCCCTTATGAATCTGCCATGATTTCTGAGTTCCAAATGCTTCTAATCTTGTGTTATTGCCATCTCCTAGCAATAAATAAAAATCAAAATTCTAATAAAGTATTGATTGCACCTTATTAGAGAGAAAAGAGTAACAGATTTTTTTAAGATCAGTAATATATGACTCCAAAAATTGCTGCACTTTATAAAGTAGTGGGAGGACATGTGCAATATCTAAAAATGCTTAGAATTAGTTTTCTAAAGCAACTGACATTAGATTTAAATCTGACAAAGTTCCTTTAAGATAGTATTAAGAAATTTTAAGGTTAGCATTAAGTAATGTCTTGAACTTTAATTTATGATGAAACAATGCTTATAACATTACAGAAAGAATATGCATATAAAATACTATAACATATTTTACTGTATGCATTGTATTTCGGTGATTTTTTTATTTAACTTTTAAAATATAAAAGCTGTCAAATGGAAAATCCTAGAATATAAGTCCCTTCACATTCTGAAAAAATGCGGTGATACAGCTTTAACTTCTAGAGGTCTTCAGTGTCATTTGTAATATGTGATTCATCTCACCTAAATTTACTTTTCTAAAAACTACATATCTAATCTAAAATAGTCATCAACCTCTACATCCAGTGACAGAAAGTAGAAGGCATTTGCATGGCCTGTTCATAAATTTTATGGCAAGGATGTAAGATGTCTTTTTTTTTTTTTTCCTTTCCCAAACATGAGGGAACTAAAATTAGGTTTATGAATTAGATTAGATTACTAATATTATACATTTCTGACAATCTAAATTTAAGTGTGATGCATGCTAGGAAGAAAGATTTTAGATAAATTCTGGAACACTGCTTTTAAACTCATAGTTGTGATGGATATGTGGCAATAACTGTCCATTAGTCCTTATTGGAGTGGACATAAGACCATTTAAGACTAGATGGAAATTAACACCAAATTCACATTACTCTTCAAACAGTGTTCAGGTGAAATAACTTTTAGTCACTGATAAAAATCACCAATCTGCTCCTGATTTTACTTACCTCCTGAGTGTTGTGTCATTGTTTAGCATTTATGAAGAATTGGAAACAACTTAAAACTAGTAAATGTCCTAATGATTTTCATACAGCAGTATCAGAAACAAGATTCAGATACTAACTTTGTATGTGAATGCAATTAAAATAATTTAGAAATTAGATTTCACTTTTCTTTCCTGGTTCAGTTGCATCCACAGAACCCAGATTTACAGACAAATTTTTGCTTTGTCCAAATAATTTAATTTAATTTCTCTGCTTTCTTCTTTTTTTGCAGGAGAATGGGAGTAGTGGTGGTGGTGGTAGGGCCAATGCTGTATTTTTCCTAATGTTTTAAAACATCCATGTTACTATATAAACACCAGAACATGAGACACTTATTTCCATGCTAAAAGTTTCAGAGATCAATTTAGTCACATTCTCCATGTACCTAAACAGCCATACCTGTGCATTCACCAAGAAAAAGCCAGAACTTTCCTCTAAATAATATAAAGTAAATAATGTGTATTCACTTTTTATTTTTTATACTTACAGTTTCATATGATTTTTTCTTGAACTACATAGGCTAGATCCTGTTTTTAAAATAAAACAGATTATCACGTTCTATCATGACCTAGACATAAGAGAGAAAAACTTTAAATATTATTTTGTCAAGCAATAGCAGCTGTTAATGTCAACAGGATATTGTAAAAAAATCAAAATAGGATAAAAAAATCAGTTTTTCAGATTTTTATTAAATTGAGTCCATTTGAATGAATTTGAGAAAGTTCTGTGCATTAGCATTTTGTAAAATAAATATGGTTAGGTACCTCTCAGCACAGAGATTACAAAGAGGTTTCCGTCATGTTGAAGTAATAATAGAAAAAAACATAATTATTTAACATGTTTTAGTTTTAGTAAGAATCCTGTAGGTTCTATTTCTTTACAAACGAAATGCTGTTTATCAGTTTTTTTAAATGCTGGATATTAAGTGTAGTAATGTTTGAATATTTTTATAGTATCTAGTAGAATAATCATTGCTGAAATCTTTCTATTTTTTCGTTTTTTCATAATTTTAATAGATATATGTAAAGAAAAATATGCTTTTAATTTTTTCTTTTGATATTATAGGTAAGCACACTAGACTGGGTGCGAGCTGAAAAAATCTATAACCTCTGTGAGGTTCTATTTAAAATTCACAAGGTAGGTTTCCCAAAAATTACAATTGTACTTTTTAGTAAAGAGAGTTTACCTCTTCAAGTTAATGATGATCTCAAGTTAATCTTAACTGGTAATAGCTAATATTCAAGTAGTTTATCTGTTGTTATAAAGCCTATTCTTAAATAGTGCCTGTTGTATTATCTATATAAGTGTAAGAGACTATGGCAAATGGATTAGGTTCCAAGCGAGCAACTCACTAAAATACCTCCAAATTGAAGACATTTTTCAATCTTACAGCCAGCCATGTGAATTATGAATGAAACAAACAGCTAATCATAATGAAGCTGGATATTGCATTTCTCTTTTATGAGTCAGATTTTTAGGTGATTGTGACAAAAAAAATACTTTCTTAGTAAAAGGTATTTTTATTTAATTTACATAATAAGGACTATGAATATTCTGTCCTTGTTAGATTGTTAGTAATTTACTAACACTGTAACTGGTTTTACCTTACAAAGGAGAACATGGTGCATTCATATATTGTAGGGTTTTTTGGGAGGATGGGGGAGTTGCACAATCTAGAGACATTGTCATGTTTTATCTCTTTAGTTTGTCCTGAGGAATGATTTTTGGCAAAACATTAGCAGTCTGTTTATGGAATTGACTTCTGAAAGATATTTTTATGAAAAGTTCTATCAGATAGATTAACTTAGTTCTTTGCCAGCTAACAGAAACTGTTGTGCAGGTGAGAGAAATGATCATCATCCTTTTAGATGGGAAAGCCAAGCATAGGTATATTAAAAGTATGCTTATAGAGTCCCAGAAGACTGAAAGTTGAGCCAAACAAAGATTGTAATTCAGCTGAGTCCCTGGACTGCACTCTAACTGTGAAATTATATTTTCCTTCACTCTATTTGCAAGCTATGAATCTTACACAGGATGATGTCCAGAAGGACAGTAATGGTACCTGTTTGTGGCCATCCAAATTGGAAGTTAGCTGGAAAAAACTTGTACTTACCTCTCTCACATTCTGTGTGTCTACTTTGACCACTAGGCTATGTGCTGTTAGAATTACATCAAGAAATGCCATCCTAAATCAGAGATGTTTTTAAGAAAATGAAAATTAACATATTTCCAGGAAAAAAGTTTTTCAATAATTCAATCTTTTTTTCATGAAATGTTACTTCATTGAAAAATTCCAGACCAAATGGAATCAATTCTGACCAGCTGCTGATGCTCTCCTTGTTGTTCTTCCTTTGACCATGTGCTAATGTTATAGAGAAGACAGGTTGGTCTGTTATCTGTGCATAACTGCAGAAGGAGAAAAACAGCTGGCTGACTTATGTTCCATTACTGTAAGAGAGTGCTAGTTATGGATGCTTCTCTGATGAAACACAGTTATTATTCAGGACAAGTTACAGAAGGAAAAGATCAAGAAATGTATCATTCAGATAGCTGAAAATAACATTCAATCCCTCTTTTATGCCCAGCTCAGAATGGAGTTCTCTATTGCAGTAAATGACCAAATTCTTTTAAGAATTTTAAGAAAAGGTGACAAGTATGGGTAGGTACGATATCATGAGCACTCAAACTGTTTCCAGCTAGTTCCAAACTGGCTTTCAGCAACATAAACATAACACAAGTGCATCCTACAGTTATTTAATGGATAATGACCGGAAAAAAATAAATAAATAATAAATAAAAGAATAAACTTGAAATATGATCAAGTTATAACCTACAGAGCAATGAATACGTGAGCTGACAGAAAACTACAAAAATGGTTCTGAAACACGTCATGACATCTGCATTTTACAGAGGTGTCATTCCCTGTAGTTGACAGCTAAAGGAGCCTCTACTGATGTCAGTTGCCAATTTTGCTGTTGTAAATGAAAAGTTCAGCAGCTCCAGCCCTTCCGCTAGAGTGAGGAGATTCCTACAATACCCATCACTGCAGCAAAGGGCAGAGGCTCTGTCCCAGGCTATTGGTTCTATTTCCTTAAACTTTTATTAAAACTTATATTTTCCAGATAAATAAATTGGGCAACAACAAAGTAGATGCTCATTATACCTTTTGAGAAGGGTTTGCTGTATAGTGGTCATTGTTTTTGTTTTCTCCCCTGTAAATGTTACCACTGATTTCATACTCAGTCCTTCCTTGAATATTTTGGTAAGGTTAATTTCAAGGACATCACAAGAATTTGCTTAAAGTAAATTCTGTGGTACATTTTCATTAAGAAAAAGAAGTGGATGATAAACTACCCACGATTCAACTCTTAATGTTCCTGACATTTAAATAAATGAATGCTTAATTCCAACTCTTAATGAATATATTAACTAAATCACAAAAGCTTAAACTCAGCACTTAAATTTCTTTTCTGTTAATTCTTTAGTATACATGACAAATGAAGGAAATTGTGTGAATCAATAAAAGTAGACAAAATTCTTAAGAGATAAAAGCTTCTGCATTGCAGACTAAAAGGTGAAATTTGTGTTGTAAAGACTGTGGTTTTGAGAGAGCATTTTTAAAGATTTTCAGAAGCTAGTTAGAACTACTGTAAGAACATAGTGGAGAATATTGCATCATTTTGGTTCTTAAGAAAGATGATTCTCAAGGCAAGGTCACTTACATATCTGATTGTAAGCTTCTCACATTTTTTGATTATGACATAAGAGTTAAAAATGGAAAATAATTCAATATAGAAATTACATTTTAACATAAAACACTTGCTATATTTTAAGTGTATGTGTGTGTTTACATGTGTATATATATATATACACACATATACAAATACAGGCATGCATATGTAAATATGTGAATGAATATTCATGTTTCACATTCTTACACTTGAATGTAGATGGACATTTAGTGGTAACAACCAGATGATTGAAAATCTGATCTCGTTTATCTCATTTTTCCTCCTACACCTTAGCTCATACTCCATATTTACTGGAACTGTTATTGAAAATCCATATTGTTCAGAGGCAAGAACATTAGATATTGTTTAAAAATCAATCTGCCTTAAAAAACATTTCGTTTTCTTCCAATACATAGTGTTTCCACCCATCACACTTTCACATTCAATCAAAGTAAATGTGTATATATACCTATATATGTATATATTAGTTTCATAGAATCACAGAATCAGTAAGGTTGGAAGGGACCTCTGGAGATCATCTAGTCCAACCTCCCCGCTCAGCAGGGTCACCTAGAGCATGGTAGACAGGGTTGCATCCAGGCGGGCCTTGAAGATCGCCAAAGAAGGAGACTCCACCCCCTCTCTGGGCAACCTGTTCCAGTGCTCCGTCACTCTCACAGGGAAGAAATTCCCTCTCATGGTCAGGCAGAACTTCCTGTGCTTCAGTTTCTGCCCATTGCCTCTTGTCCCGTCACACGGGACAACTGAAAAGAGCTTAGTCCCATAGCCTTGATACTCTCCCTTTAGGTGCTTGTAGACACTAATAGTTTAAGAGTCAGAGTGAGCATTACTTGTGTCTTGAAGTAGATGTACCTATTACTCCATGGCTGCTGAAAAACAGGTGACACTTGGGAACAGGAAGTCTCTACTCAGCTTCCTTTTCATCAGTCCAAAAAAGCGTGGGAAAATCAGTTTGAACTGCCTCAGGACTGTTCTCTCCTAGGGCCGTTTTTGCCAATGAAGTGCGATGTACCTTGGTGGTATTAGATGCTGCCTCTAAAGTGTCCCCTAAAACGCCCACAACACACATCATAGCTTAGATTCGAGTACGTTGCACAAGGTTAAATATGCCAGTTTTGTGTTACTCGTTACTTCACCAGCACAAGCAAAATTTTCAGTTCCCATATGAAAAGTCTGGTCCTGTTTGTGAATGTAGGAGCATACCTGGAGGAAAACGTGCTAGCAGAGCAGGTTTTTTCTCTACTTTTTATTACTGAAAGGGGAACCTTCACTGCTGTCCTGTGAAGATGTCCATCTAGAAAAGGAAGGACACAGGACCCTAAACATTTAAGCATTTATTTTATATACATCATTGCAGGTTACATTTAGATATTCAGATCCCGATTGTTGTTTGCTTATTTACTGTTCTCATATGCATGAGTTGCAGGTCCAGACTTTATCAGGCTGTGATAGACTACTTTAGGTCCTGGGAAAATGAATGCAAAATCTTTAAAATGCTTATTCTGACTACAAGATTCTAGGGCTTGGGTACAAAGCTACATTTTCATCTTTTCCAGGCTACCTGTATCCAGTCCAGCATCTGCTTATATCCCAGATCTGGCTGACTTGAGACTTCTCCTAAACCAAAAATGAAATTCTCTTTACAGGTGATATTAGAAAATAAAAAATGGGATTCTCTCTGAAAATTCCTCCTTGTTCTTTCACTATTCTCTTCTCTGTGCCATCAAAGAGTAATGGAGATGGGAAAGAGCCCTATCTAGTACATAGAAAATAAAACATACATATTTTCAGAATTCAGCTAGTGAAAATATTTAAATCTATAAGCAGCTGGAGAGAATGGCTTTTTAGTTTTGTTTTTCTCATTTTTTGTGCTAACCAATGATGAAATGAAATATAAAGTAAGTTTCTCATGAGAGCGTGTTTTCATTTACAAAACCTTGTGTTATAGGGGTATATTTTGGTTATAAAAGAGTAATGTGGAAGTTCTTGTTTGTCCTGAAGGTGATGGCAGGGTCTCACTTCATTTCCCGCACACTGGCAGTTACTAAGGGACTTTTGTCAGGTCGCATTGTCATTTCCAGAGTAATCATTGGATTGTTAATAAGTTACTGCATTGCTGGGTGTTTAGCAGACCAGAATCCAACCAGAGTGGAGTACTTGTACTCTGCTGTGAGACTGGTGCAGAGCTCTTGAACTGCTTTCAAGCAGGTCAGAAATTTCCCTCCGCTTGATTGTAATCAAAATATTATATCTTTGAGCTTATAAGAAGTTCCTTTCTATGTCACCTTTGAGTAATCTATGACTAGACCACAACTGTTCAATGAAATGGGTTCATTAAAAGTGCTTCAAGAAAAAAAAAGTGTTCAAGATACAAATCTGAATTTAGTGTTTAGGAAACACTTTAAATAAGATAGCATTCACTTAAGTTGGTTTAATTTCTTTCGTAGAAGCATTTGTCACTGTGTGGGGAGTCTTGTTTTATTTCATCTTTAAAAATCAGGGGGAGGGGTATTTCACAAAATCACACTAATCTGTTCCTCAATTAACTGCACAACTTAAACTAGGTATGTGGTCAGCCATAGTTCTCAGATACGACTCCGATACAACTCCACTGACTGTGAAGGGCTTTTTCCTGCTGATTTTTCATATATATTTTAGTTCAAATTAGTGGTATTATGAAGACATTTGATCAACTTACTATAAAAAAAAGAATATCTATAATAAATTTAAAAGTTAAAATATTTAAATTAGAAGGAATTGCTTTACTTGGAAGTGGCATTTGACATAATCATGATTTTTGTTATTTTAAATGGTCCATTTTTTGTAAAGTACATAATACATAGTTTTGCTTAGAGAAGTTTGAATTCAGGTTCATGTATAAAACAAAAAATAGCAATACATTTCCAAATGCTTGATCACAAGATAGCTGGAAAAGAGAGGGACCAAGACTGGAAGGATATAAAATATAGTTCCATTTATTATCAGCACACCTGCTAATAGGTGTTCCTCTCTCTCTTCAGCATGGTAGACCTAAAAGTCAGACCTTTTAGTCATCACCTGGAATCATGGAGCCATTTTTAAGAAACTTCTCCCACAGTCCTTTGGAAAAATCATAGTATGCAATCTGCTACACAGATAGCGGCTTTCTTAGAAGTTCTGATGCACTCCCATATGCTTTCTCCCAAATGTATTCCCAGTATGTCTCAAAATCCTTCTTTCTCTCTTTCACTGGTAGGCTTAGTTCTCTGACCTTAGTCAGAGAACTTCCTGCTGGTCATCTTCCTAGTCATCCTTTTCTCCTCAACTGCATTACTATAAACCCCTTTCAAATTACAATGTGTATGTTGCTTATACTACTTTTACATTATTTTGGAACTGAAGAAGTAGCTGAGATCGTATGATACAGTTTAAAATGAATAAAAAGTAGAAGAGAAGTTGTCTTTGCAAATATTCCTTAATTCTCAAAACAAGATAATTGTTAATATAACAACATAAATATCTGAGTAACTGTGTAACATACAGAAGACAGTGTTGCCTTAACTGCTTGTTTTTGCTAAATGAGGAATCATATACTGAAACCTATCTTTCAGCTCTGGCTTGCTGATGATTGCTGGCTACAAGCAAACTTGTATTTAGGTATTCATCAAGACTATGATCTTGAAGACCAGAGGCCATATTGTTTCAGTGTTATGGTTGGACATGGCAAGAGTCATTATTTCAATGTAGAGCTTGGCAGTGAGTTGGCAGTATGGGAGAAATCATTTCAAAGAGCAATTTTCTTGGAAGTTCAAAGAACAGGGGTAAGTAATGAATAATTTAAATTCTGGAGCCATTTCATCAGCAAAATATTCTATAACAAATTATATTCTATAACAAAGTTACTGTATATGTTTGGTAGTTGTATAAGAGTAATATGTACTATGAATAAGGATCTGAGTATATTTTAATACACCAAAGGCTTCTGAAAGCTTCATCATCACATAACTATTTGTCTATGACTGTGTGATAGATAACACTCTATGAGCATATTATGACAGTCTGAAAATTAGAAGTAGTAATGTATAAATTTACTTTGATTACAACAAATTGGAAATTGATACACTCTGCAACTGGAAAACAATTTATATGGAGTTTTTTGTGGCCACGTTAGACATTATCCTCCATAAAGCTTATTTTCCACTGGTATAGTATAAATTTATTATATTTTACATAACGGTTCTATTTTCAAAGAAAAAAGAAAGATTTTGCTCTCACATTGTTAATTGTAAATTAGGAATGACTTTATTAACATTAGAATAATCTGAAAATTCACTATAAAAGTGTTGTAAGTGAGAACAAATTTTGACATATTAATTTTTTAATTTTCAAAATTAAACAACAGACTATCACTCTTTACTAGACAGTAAAATTCTCTCAAGTTAGTTCTTCTCTCAGACCAGAGGATGCATTTCCCATTAGGTGATAGGAAATTTAAGATAGAGATTCCCAGTACGGTTGTTTACAAGTAGGTGTCTATTAACATTGTGGTGTCTAAGCTCCCATGAGAGTCGGTGAATGGAACCCAGAAAATGGCTGTGCTTATCCTAAAGGAGATATTTTATCCTAAAGGAAATATTTTGTGATAATGCAGACAGAGCAAGTCTATTGATTTTCAGTTAAGTTGTAACTTAGGGCAGCATGTTTATAACATTGCTATATATAATTTATATAAGGAAGTTATTATTGAACATCTATATCTATACTCCCAACTGAACCGGTTGAATAGTACATGAATGTATGGGTTAAGAGTATAAACCTTCTCCATTTCAAAATCTATCTACACATTTTAGCACAAATGGAAGTGTGATCTAGCATGTGCTGGTTTTCAGGGGCCTCCTGAAGATGTTTGTGCTAGCCAAAGCACTGGATCACAGTATTGCATTAGCACAGCTTGCAAGGAGCAAGAGTCCCAGCAAGATTGTTGAGCCAGCTTTTCTAAGTGTATATATATTTGGAATTCTCAGGAGATTTCCAGGTGCTCACTTAGAACACTTTTAATCATCTCTTTGGACTGATAGGGTAACAGAAAAGATTTTGTAATGGCAATGTTTTATGCTCAGAGGGGCTTTTGAAGTTCATTTCTTATAATGCACATTATTTGATTTTTTATGCATTTCTTCTGAAAAAGCTAGCAGCGTTAAGTGACAGAAGGAATGCAGTAAAGCAAGAAAAATTTCTCCTCACAATGTAATTCTCCTTTCAGCTGTCTTAAAGCCATGTTTCAAAGCTGCAAGTACTTACAAGGGGAACATACCAAGAACTGTGAAATTCGGTATCCTAATGAAATGAATCTATTTACGAATAATGATAGCAAGCAAACTTACATTAAATTCATATGCTAGAAATATTTATATTTTCTTCACAGCAAATATATTGTAATTGTTGATAGTATGATTTGGGCTGATAGGGGCATTGAAAATGCAGGAAGACAGTTCAAAGGCAGAAAAGTGTTTGTCAAAAGTATTTTCATGAGGTTGATGATAAAAGCATTGCAATGGGTGAAGATAGGGAATGAACTCCTGTCAGCTGCAACCAGAAAGTCAGTCATCTCCTACAAATCCCTACAAGCCTCTCTGTCTCACCTGGAATGCTCTTAAGTTGCTGCAAGAACAATTTGTGATGCTTAAAGATTTTTTTTTCTTCTATAAGTATAAATAGTCTTTCAAACTATTTTAAAGTAAAAGTCTAATGTTTCTTTTCCAGATATCATGCTACTTCTTTGACCAGTGCAATTTTACTCCGTATGTTTTCAGCATTGTCTATTGTTAGTTACTTTCTCAGCGTTCTTCCTTCTCCTCAAACTACTCTTTCCAAAGCACTGAATACAATTGTTAAATTAATGAAGAAACATTTAGATAGGATGATTTGTATCTTTGGATACTTCAGTCTTGACCTGTAGGAAAATGGAAAAGGATATGGCCGTAGCATTAGGGAAGTGAAAGAGTTACAGTAACACATTGCACTGTCAGTTGTAGAAAAGTTAGAAAAGTCAAAAGGCTAACTGTTTTGGGACCTTAAAACCTCACACTTGTTACTAATGGAAAACAAAAGACAGAGGAGAGGAATCTGATTATTTCACAATATGGAAGAGCTCTCAGGAGACTGTACAAAACATGCAGGGAGAAAGTCATCTAATTTAAGCATCTCTGAAAAAACATGCAGCTGGTGTATAGTAAGGATACATGGTAGCATACTCTCTTATCTAGCAACTTTTGAGCATGAAAGAAAGGATTCCCTTCATGCTTCCAGTAGTGTTGCAGATCCTGCAAGCAGCTTCCAATCCAAACAGCTGCATAATTTATTTCCATTAATGATATTTTGGACAGAAAAACACATTGTTTGATATGAGTTACTGCATACAGTAAAAGAGGTCAGAGGTTGGACTCCAGTCACAGTAGAAGGACTGAGAAGTTTTATTGCATAATTATTTTCTCTGACAAAAGGTAGGCACTTCAAGCCAACTTCTAGTCAGCTTCATTCAATAAGTCAAAAATTGATCTTTACAGACAAACTCTGGAAATCAGGGATGCTATGAGGGATATCAGCAGTAAAAATTCCTGTTCCTGGAACAAATTCTTACTCTCGGGGATATACATTAAAAATTACACAATAGTAAATATTTTTCACAAATAATATGTAATAATTTGTTTCACTTGCATCATAAAAATGGTCCTTTAAACTGGAAATGCAGAAATAAGGCAATAAGCATAGAAGTTTGATGCAATAATCCTGTGGTTTGGCTCTTTATATTTCAATTAACATGCATCTGCTTTCTTGGATATTTTTTTATATACACATTTTAAACATTTATTTGCCTAAGAGTTAGCAACAATTCGTTATAGTGAGATTCTTGATGCTGAACTTACAAGCCAGATTGGCTCAGTTTAACTCATAACAGGATGCTAATTATGTTTGTTCCCAATATTATGTTGGGAAATAAGTGTTCATACACTTATATATCATAGAAATGACTTTCTGTAAGACTGCTGTATGAACCTTTCAGTTTTCATTTCAGAAATATTATGTTGCTAAAACATAATTGAAAATCCTGAAAAAAGAAACAAGAATAGTTAAAACAAATATGATTAATCTATTCCTTTTCTGCTTTGTCAGCAGCGATTAATTTCTCTTCATCTGTGATCATAAGCAGTGTTCCTGAGTTCATCTTCTTCTTATTCCAGGCTTTAGCATTGAATCTATCTATCCATTGAACTTAGCTATCCATTGAATGTTCTTCAGGATAATCTATACAAAATTTCTGCAGAATCTACAATCACTTGATTAGTGATTAAAAAAAAAATGTCAAATAGAAATTTTAAAGAAATGGTTTATGCAATATTCTTCCATCAGCATTGTTTCTCTTTCTTTTTTTTTCCTTGAGGGATTATCTCTGGCTGAGTATCTACTCCTGGGTGTTTTTGATATCTTCTCTTCTGTCAGTCTTTCTAAATTTCCTCTTTAATATCTTGTCAAAGATTTTACCAGTTCATTTGCCTAATTCGTTTCCAACCCTATCATAATATTTGGATCTGAGAAAGATGAGACTTTTTTCCATGAAGCATTCTTTGTTTGTTTATAATACCTTTCAGAATCCATTCTGGGTTTATGGGGGTTTTTTTGTTGTTGTTTTTTGTTTTTTGTTTTTTCATTTCTTGTTTTCCCAGTATTTATAGTTTTAAAATTTTCTGTATAAAACATATCCATATAATACTTTCTTTTCATCTGTCCTTTGCAGCTCAGACAGTAGTCCAACAATCTCCTCATTCCTACAGCTACTCACTGTTTGTACTGAAGTATTATTTATTTTTACAAGTGTATTTTTCTATTAAAAACGCCCTGAAAGGGTTCGCTAGAACGATCAAAAACATACAGAAGTGAATAGGTTAGCTCCATCTGATTTCAGTAGCCTTTGCATGAAAACAGTGGTTTCTGAAAATTTCCCTTTACATGCATTCAGTTGATTATATTATAAAAATAGCAACATAGTAGTGACTATATACATATGTACAACTTCCTAACCTTTCATTAGCAGTATTTGTTTTATAAAAAGAAAAGTATTGCGTATATTTTAAATATATATTTTAAATCGCATACTTGCTTTTGTGATGTATAGAATCAATGATAGGTGTGAGAGGCCAAAGAGAAAGAACTGCACAAAACTTCACTGATGATTTTAAAACCTGCATTTTCACCAAATTAAACAAAGAGGTGAATAGCTCCAAAATTTTGAGCTGCTCCATAATGAACAAAATTAACTTGCATATTTAGGATTTTATTCTCAATCCGCTGGAAGTATCAATAAAACTACCACTGTTTTCAAAATTAGGAGCTAGCTGAAGAGATTCCACTAAACAAAAATTCAAATAACTTCTATTTTTTTCTCAATGTACAGTAATGCATTCTTGTACCGAGTTCTACTATAATCTTGATCCATCTTAGCATACTTTTTTGGGGGGAGGGGTTTAATATTTCTATTCAAAATTAAACTCTGCAAATACCAAAATCTGAGTGAGACTGCTAAATAATTGACAATTGCAGTTTATTGTTCACAGAATCACAGAAGCAAGAATCACATAATGGGTAAGGTTGGAAGGGACCTCTGGAGATCATCTAGTCCAACCTCTCTGCTCAGCAGGGTCACCTAGAGCATGTTAGATAGGGTTGCATACAGGTGGGCTTTGAATATCTCCAGAGAAGGAGACTCCACAACCTCTCTGGGCAACCTGTGCCAGTGCTCTGTCACTCTCACAGGGAAGAAATTCTGTTTCATATTCAGGCAGAACTTCCAGTGGTTCAGTTTGCGACCATTGACTCTAGTCCTCTTGACCTGTCACATGAGACTACTGAAAAGAGTTTGTCCCTGTCCCCTTGACACCCTCCCTTCAGGTATTTGTACACATTGATAAGATCCCCCCTCAGTCTTCTCTTCCCCAGGCTGAAGAGGCCCAGCTCTCACAGCCGTTCCTCGTAGGGGAGCTCCTCTAAACCTCTGATCATCTTTGTAGCGCTATGCTGGACTCTCTCCAGTAGCTCCATGTCTCTTTTGTAGTGGGGAGCCCAGAACTGGACACAGTACTCGAGATGAGGCCTCCCCAGAGCTGAGTGGAGGGACAGGATCACCTCCCTCCACCTGCTGGCAGTAGTCTTCCCAATGTAGCCCAGGAGACCATTGGCCTTCTTGGCCACAAGGGCACATTGCTGGCTCACGGTCAACTTGTTGTCCACCAGCACTCCCTTGGGGGAAGGACCTGGAGGGTCCTTCTCAGCAGACCTGCTCTCCAGCAGCTCAGCCCCCAGCTTGTACTGGTGCCTAGGGTTATTTTTCCCTAGGTGCACGACCCTGCACTTGCCCTTGTTGAACCTCAGGAGGTTCCTCTCCACCCAACTCTCCAGCCTGTCTAGGTCTCTCTGTATGGCAGCACAGCCCTCAGGTGTATCAGCCACTCCTCCCAGCTTGGGATCATCGGCAAACTTGCTGAGGAGGTGCCCTGTCCCTTCATTCAGGTCAGGGAGGACTGGGCCCAGTACTGAGCCCTGGGGGACACCACTAGTCACAGGCCTCCAACTGGACTTCACGCCACTGATGACAACCCTCTGAGCTCTGCCTTTTAGCCAGTTCTCAATCCACATCACTGTCCACTCATCTAACCCACACTTCCTAGCCTTGCCTAGGAGGATGTTATGGGAGACAGTGTCCAAAGCCTTGCTGAAGTCAAGATACACAACATCCACTGCTCTACCCTCATCTACCCAGACAGTCATTCCATCATAGAAGGTTATCAGATTGGTTAGCAGGCTTTCCCCTTGGTGAATCCATGCTGGCTGCTCCTGATCACCTTCTTCTCCTCCACATGTCTGGAGATGACATCCAGAATGATCTGTTCCATCACCTTTCCAAGGGTGGAGATGAAGCCAACCGGCCTGTAGTTGCCTGGGTCCTCCTTCTTGCCCTTTTTGGAGACATGAGTGACATTGGCTTTCTTCCTGTCCTCAGGCACCTCTCCAGTTCTCCAGGACCTTTCAAAGATGATGGAGAGTCGCCTGGCAACAACATCCGCCAGCTCCCTCAGTACCCATGGGTGCATCCCATCTGGACCCATGGATTTGTGGATGTCTAGCCTCCAGAAGGTCTCTAATCCTATCCTCCTCAACCAGAGGAAAGGCTTCCCTTCTCCAGACTTTCTCCCTCACATCCAGGCTGCAGGATTCTTGAGGGCTGCCCTTAGCAGTGAAGACTGAAGTAAAGAAGGCATTCAGTAATTCTGTCTTCTCTTTATCCCTTGTCATCAGGACCCCTGCCCCATTCAGTAGCGGGCCCACATTTTCCCTAGTCCTCCTCTTGCTGCTGATGTATTTGAAGAAGCCCGTATTGTTATTGTTGTCAGATTTAATTCCAAATGGGCCATTGACTCCCTTGTTGAATCTCTGCATACTCTGACAATATTTTTATAATCCTCCCAAGCAGTCTGTCCCCTCTTCCACATTCTGTGTACTTTGCTCTTCTGTTTGAATTTGGCCAAGAGCTGCCTGTTCATCCCTGCAGGTCTCCTGCCACCTTTGCTGGGCTTCTTTCTCCTTGGGATGCACCGCTTTGAGTTTGGAGTAAGTGATGCTTCATTGCTAGCCAGCTTTCCTGGAGCCAACTTCCTTCCATGAGAGTCCTCTAATTAGGTCCCTGAAGAGGCCAAAGTCCACTCTTCTGAAGTCCAGGGCTGCAGTCCTGCTTATTGCCTTTCTTCCTCCACACAGGATCCTGAACTCCACCATCTCATGGTTCCTGCAGCCAAGGCTGCCTCCAACCTTTACAATCCATCACAATATTATTGGACTCAAGTAATATGTAGTTGGACGGGTATTGTAAGGCCAAGAACTTATGGAATGGGTTCCACCCAAAACTATTTCACAGTATGTGTTTGCTACCAAGTCCAAATGAAAATTTTGAGGTTAGAGGAAATAGAAGAAATGGAAACTTGTTTGGAGCCCTGCAGCCTAAAATGAATTTAGTTCCTGGTTCACCTTTCCTCCACAAAAGATATTTGCTAGCCATTCTCCAAAAGCATTTTAAACTGATCTTAGTACTATCCAAGTTAGAGGTAGTCAGCATAGACCTAAAATATGAAGTCCTCACTGAGGGACTTGGAGGAAGAGAATGGGTATCTCCCTACCCATCTTTGTATTACAGCTAACCTAGGTCTTCCAAGAACTCAGAAGACTTTAGGCGTCTAAGCAACTCTGCAGTCAAAACAAACACATTGATTGTTTCTAGGCATCTTTTGGAATTAAGCGGTGCTTGAGAAATAGGAATCTGAATCACCCTCTGAGTTTCATCAGGAAATGTTCCCCTACATAAATAAAATTTAGTGGAAATTAGGAGTCTGAATAAAAAGTATTTTTTCTAGCTTAGGAATCTATTAATTCTTCATGGTAAACTAAGGTGAATAAAACCAATTGATGAATGTGATGCTTGTGAGCATTAAATAGTATATTTAAAATGCAAAAATGTTCAATCAAGTTGTTAACATTATCTTAATTTTATGTTCTGTGATGATGACAAAAGCACATATGAAGCAAAATTATATATAGGAATCCCTTCCTATGGGAAAAGACCAATATATCCTAATTTTAGAATCTACTGCATTTTAATTGCTGAAGCAAACAAATAAACAAACTGAATATCCTCTTTAAATTCAGGTGAGATGTTAAATAGCAGTTAGATTAGGTTAGATTTATAGGGTCATTAAAAGATACTCATCATTTTGTTACTAGAAGCACTCAGTTTAATTACACAATTAAGTTTTAGATTGTTTTAATTATGTACAGGAAGCTTATTACAATTCTAATTTAACTGGTCATCTTTAGAAATGCCATTAAATTTTAATTAATTTTCATGTGAATAAAAAAAGGTTCCCTAAGCAAAAGTCAGATCTTTAGAACTGCATAGATTAAGTATGTGTTTAACATTTGTAAAAACAATTAATAATTCAGGAAATGGGATACAGATTAAGAATTGAGCACTGGACCTATTAATATTGTAAAACAGACAAGAAATTTTATGCATTTACAAGAACATTAAACAAAATCTTATTTATATATTCTGTAGTTTGTGTATTCGTATTTAAACATGATTAATATAAAATATTGATTTTCATGAAGGCATGCCAATTTTTCTAAAATTCTTAGTATATTCTTAAAATTACAAATGATATAAATCAAAAGGATAAATCTAAATTGTTACATATATCATAGATATATTTAGTTATAAATCCAAAGCTGTAGATAAGAACTACATGGCTTGGTTGTGTTTTTATTATTTTTCAGAAAATGCTATGGACTTGTATAAGTGTGAAACTACTAAAGCTCTAATAAAGTTACTCAAATGGAATGTCAAATTTATAGAGAAATTTCATCTTTAAATCTTGCCATCTTATTTTCTATTTTTAAAAGTTTATGGTATCTATTATTCTCTCTCTGTTATTTTTTTGTAAGAATCAAGTACAAAAGAAAACCTAGTCCAAGGAGCCTTGATCTGGAACTAAAGGGGAATGTCTCTTGTTGGTATTTCTAATTAAATCCTTTCTCAGCTGCAAAATCTGTAGTAGCATCATTCTAGCTTTTATAAATCACTGAAAAAGCAAAATCCTCTATTATATAATAACTTTTTTGAAAACAAGTCAGTGCTTTTGCTGGAGTAAGTCAGTAGAATTCTGCTGACATGAATGGTGCCAGACTGATTATTCTGTGAATCTGCTTCAGATATCTGAAAATATACTTAGGACACTCTAGAGATAGCAAAATGTTAAACAGTACACTTTTATATCTTAGTTTTCCATCTGGAAAAAAATGGTTGCTACAAATCCATAAAACTGTTGTTGCTCAAATATAGAGATGAGGAAGCAAACTCTTTTCCCAACATAAGCTTAAGCATGCCATTTGAATTTTCACTGTTAGAGGAAGACTTCTACTAAGCCACCTGGCCTTTGATTTTGTCCTCCTACTTCCATTTCTTTCCTAGCCCTCTAGTAGCAATTTAATCCAGAGTCTGCCTATCTTGCAGAGGAGATATAGCAACTCTTCTTTCTTCTGCTGGCTTCACATTAGCCTTGGGTTCTCTTTGCAGAGAGAATGCAATAGCTTTGAGTAGGTAACCGTATCTGCATTGTTGACTAATCTTGCCAAGCAGTTCAGTTCTAGCTGAGACTGTGATGTAGTTTTCCTAGAGAAACAAAATTCCCTATAGAGAGACATTTGGTTCCAGGCTTCAAGTCCGTTCAGTCCTTGTCTCTCTGTCACACTGGTTTAATGCTGTGGTCATATTTAACACTGTGATCATAAAATGATCACGGTTCTGTAACTTTTTAATTGTGACATGATGAATTTCTTAAAGGTATGACTGCATGAGTGGATATGCCATGTTTTTCAAGTGAAGATACTGCATATTCATGCACAGGCACACAAATTATTTAATCAATACCTTTGCCAAGTCATCTGGAACAGGAATACACCTGATACCTGAAAATATCATTCAGAATTTTACACATTCCCAAACCAAATCCAAAATATATGCATTTTTATTTCAGCTACTTTGGAATTTCAGAAAGTTTAAAAAGTACTTCCATTCAGCACTACTAATTCCATATAAAAATAATATTGAAGAAAATCTTGTAGACTTTCTTCAGAATTAAGGGTTTTAATTTTGCGTGCCTTCTAGTGCACTCTCTAGAGTGTACTAGATGTGGACTGAGATACATTGCTCTGTGCAATCATAACAACTGCATGCTCTTATAGTCATTTTCACTTCCTCTTCAGAGTTTTTGCATGCTAAAAGTAGAATTTCAGAAACACTTATTGTTGGCCTATCCTGTCCCATATTAAGGAAATATTTAGAAAACTGTATATTGATAAATACCTTGGAATTTGTTCCAGAAGCTCACTCCTGTTTAGTATAATAGTTGCCTAACAAATGGAAAAAATAGAAAGATAAAGGCATTGATAATGCTATGTTATGTTCTTTTACTTGTGATTCTATAAAGTGTGTCTCCTTAATGCAAGAATATGTAAAAACTGTCGGCAGTTTGTAACAATTTCTGTTTTTTTATAACTCTCTGTGTGTTTTCAATTATATTGTGCTTTTTTTTGCATCTAAAGCATATGAAAAGAACCCCTCATTTAGGTTCTTTTCTGTGGTAGGCCTTCAGATTTCTCTTAAATTTTCCACAAACTTCCTCCCCTTTTTTTTAGTTTCCAAAATTTAAGATCATAGAATCAGTAAGGTTGGAAGGGACCTCTGGAGATCATCTAGTCCAACCTCCCCGCTCAGCAGGGTCACCTAGAGCATGGTAGACAGGGTTGCATCAAGGTGGGCCTTGAAGATCCCCACAGAAGGAGACTCCACGACCTCTCTGGGCAACCTGTGCCAGTGCTCCGTCACTCTCACAGCAAAGAAATTCCCCCTCATGGTCAGGCGGAACTGCCTGTGCTTCGGTTTCTGCCCATTGCCTCTTGACCTGTCACATGAGACTACTGAAAAGAGTTTGTCCCTGTCCCCTTGACACCCTCCCTTCAGGTACTTGTACACATTGGTAAGATCCCCCCTCAGTCTTCTCTTCCCCAGGCTGAAGAGGCCCAGCTCTCACAGATGTTCCTCATCGGACAGATGCTCCAGCCCTCTGATCATCTCTGTAGCCCTACGCTGGACTCTCTGCAGTAGTTCCATGTCTCTCTTTTAGTGGGGAGCCCAGAACTGGACACAAGACTCAAGATGAGGCCTCCTCAGGGCTGAGTGGAGGGACAGGATCACCTTCCTCAGCCTGCTGGCAATAGTCTTCCCAATGTAGCCCAGGAGACCATTGGCCTTCTTGGCCACAAGGGCATATTGCTGGCTCACGGTCAACTTGTCATCAACCAGCACTCCCAGGTCCTTCTCGGCAGAGCTGCTCTCCAGCAGCTCAGCCCCCAGCTTGTACTGGTGCCTAAGGTTATTTTTCCCTAGGTGCACGACCCTGCACTTGCCCTTGTTGAACCTTAGGAGGTTCCTCTCCATCCAACTCTCCAGCCTGTCCAGGTCTCTCTGGATGGCAGCACAGCCCTCAGGTCTATCAGCCACTCCTCCCAGCTTGGTAGCATGGGCAAACTTGCTGAGGAGGCAGTCTGTCCCCTCATTCAGGTCATTGATGAATAAGTTGAACAGGATGGGACCCAGTGCTGAGCCCTGGGGGACGCCACTAGCCACAGGCCTCCAACTGGACTCCACGCCACTGATGACAACCCTCTGAGCTCTGCCTTTCAGCCAGTTCTCAATCCACCTCACTGTCCACTCGTCTAACCCACACTTCCTGGCCTTGCCTAGGAAGATGTTATGGGAGACAGTGTCCAAAGCCTTGCTGAAGTCAAGGTACACAACGTCCACTGCTCTGCCCTCATCTACCCAGACAGTCATTCCATCATAGAAGGCTCTCAGATTGGTTAAGCAGGCTTTCCCCTTGGTGAATCCATGCTGGCTGCTCCTGATCACCTTCTTCTCCTCCACATGTCTGGAGATGACATCCAGAATGATCTGTTCCATCACCTTTCCAGGGATGGAGGTGAAGCTGACCGGCCTGTAGTTGCCTGGGTCCTCCTTCTTGCCCTTCTTGAAGACTGGAGTGACATTGGCTTTCTTCCAGTCCTCAGGCACCTCTCCAGTTCTCCAGGACCTTTCAAAGATGGTGGAGAGTGGCCTGGCAATATCATCTGCCAGCTCCCTCAGTACCCGTGGGTGCATCCCATCCAGGCCCATGGATTTGTGTATGTCTAGCCTGCCCAGAAGGTCTCTAATCCTATCCTCCTCAACCAAAGTAAAGTCTTCCCTTCTCCGGACTTTCTCCCTCACATCCAGGCTCTGGGATTCCTGAGGGCTGCCCTTAGCAGTGAAGGCTGAAGCAAAGAAGGCATTCAGTAATTCTGCCTTCTCTGTATCCTTGTCACCAGGACCCCCACCCCATTCAGTAGCGGGCCCACATTTTCCCTAGTCCTCCTCTTGCTGCTGATGTATTTGAAGAAGCCCTTCCTGTCATCCTTGACATCACTTGCCAGACTCAATTCCAACAGGGCCTTAGCCTTCCTCGTAACATCTCTACATACTCTGACTGCATTCCTGTAATTCTCCCAAGTAGCCTGTCCCCTCTTCTACGTTTTGTGTACTTTCTTCTTCTGTCTGAATTTGGCCAAGAGCTCCTTGGTCACCCATGCAGGTCTCCTGCCCCTTTTGCTGCACTTCTTACTCAAAGGGATGCACTGCTCTTGAGCTTGGAGGAAGTGATCTTTGAATACTAGCCAGCAATTCTGCACCCCCCTTCCTTCTAGGACCTTAACCCATGGAACTCCACCAAGTAGGTCTGTGAAGAGCCCAAAGTCTCCTCTCCTGAAGTCCAGGGCTGCAATCCTGCTTGTTGCTTTAATTCTTTCCTGACGGATCCTGAACTCCACCATCTCGTGGTCACTGCAGCCAAGGCTGCCCCCAACCTTCACATCTCTAACCAGTCCCTCTCTGTTGGTAAGGACAAGGTCCAGCAGGACACCCTTCCTCGTAGGCTCCTCCACCATTTGTGACAAGAAGTTATCATCAATGCATTGCAGGAGCTTCCTGGACTGTTTGTGCCTTGCTGTGTAGTCCCTCCAGCAGATGTCAGGGTGGTTGAAGTCCCCGATGAGAACCAGATGCAGAAAGACTAAATAAAATATTAACTGTCAAAAAAAAATTAAAATGTTGCTTGGTCTTAAAACCTGGGTGGTACAATCAGTGATGTTTGTACGATACCAAAATGTACCAGTTACCAGTTCAAACTGGGAACACTGGAATTTTCTTTTTATATTACTGAAATGTTGACTCTTTCTACGGAAAACTCTTATAATTAAATTCAGTGATTATGTTATTGTCCAATCCAACAGGGAATGATAAACAAATTACTTTATACACAAGTAGTCCCCTAAAATTCCACCGTCCCCTTCTTGTGCATAAAGTTCGATTTTTAAAGCCTTTATAAAATCACAGAGTTTGTTAAAAATCAAATATTTTTTAGTTCAGCCTTTAGGTAAGTTCTTATTTCAACATTGAGTAACAACAGACAAATCTTGAATAGTTCAAGAGAGCTTTGCCATTAATAGATTTAATAGGTTTTGGTCATCACTAAAGATTTGCATAAAATGCATGAAAGCTACAGCTGTTCCTACAGTAGCTGTTTTTATTGGTTTGTGTATATTTTTATGGGTAGTCAATTATAAATGATGAAAAAATACCAGAATAAGTAGTAATGGCTGTTTAATAACACGTCAAGTAGATACTGTTTTTACTGAACAAGTAAAATTTTGTTCTTATCAACTGTATTATTTATTCTGCTTGTAATTGGGATGACTTGTCTGTGGAAAACAATAAATATTCTCAAAATTTATTAATTACTTCAAGAAATTAATTCTAACCTAGTTTGAATGCAAACACTCCCTTGTTGTAAGCAAAGTAAAAGTGTTAAGATTTTAGCAGTTAGCCAATCAGTGACAGATTAACTTCCACTCGGAGACATAGCATATATTTTAACTTCAAATGACAAGTAAGAAAGATATACAATGTGTATGTTATATACATTATGGTTCTTGACAAAATTCTTTGATGACTTGTTATTTTTTATTATTTATCTTTATAAAGTAGATATGTGTGGAACTGTATAACATGAATATATTGAAAAATAGCATCTATTTTCCCACATATATATATAATAAATAAGCATAGTACATCTTAGTGCAAATATGTGTATACATACATAAAGAAGCTGACAGAGTAGTAAGGGGGCTGTGCAGTTTAAGCAATAAAGTTTAGCAATATTATTTATTTCCCAATGGCAAAGTAATGTAGGTGCCAAATTTGTTTTTATTTAGAACAAAAGAGCTGTAATTTTTGCTATGCTTTGTCTGATCAAAAATACTAAGATTGCTGCTCAACAGAATGTAGTGGAGGCCAGAATGAATGAATATATTGCATATGAATGAATGGCATAGGATGTAGCTGTAATTTCAAGCAGAAGTGATTTTTTTTTCTGCAAGACAAGAATTAATCAAACTGTAGCCAGGCTTCAGCTGATTTTTTGAAACTGTAAGCTTGATGGGGCATTAGGAACAAGGGCAATAAACACAGTTAAGGAAGTCAACCCCATTAAAATCAAGCTGTACTACATCATTTTTCTCACTGCATTTTTTACCCTTACATGAGCAACATTACTGAATTTCATTTGTTTATTAGAAATTCTACTTGCCAAACAGTATCTTAGGACGTGGAAATGGAAACTGACATTAAAAGCTGGTAACTGTGAGCTCTCTGATTCTTTAAAGATGGGTTAAAATAGTATTTCTTCACAATGAATGAGCTAGTATGTAACATCCAAACCAGCAGAATTAGTAATTATAACTTTAAAGAATTTTGCTAAAAATATGAAGAAATATAATCCTTGTCTGTTGGTCAGAAAACAATCCAAGAAAGTCAGAGGAAAATTAAAAGATTGTATATCTTGGAAAAAAATCCAGAGGTACTATCTTTCACACCTATGACAGGACTTAGGCAAATTTAGGCAACCAAGCCAAAGCATTTCAATGAGCTAATATTCCAGTAGTCACAAAGTCTGTTGCATGTCTAGATTTGTTTAGAAGCAGTTGGACCTCACAGTCCCCAAAGCATCCAAACATGTGTATCTTCAGCCTGTGCAGAAAGCTAAATGTCTCTGTTGAAATCAGAAGAGGAGATCTCTTCTTCCTTTCCTCCCCTTCCTAAACAGCTGGTGCTTATCCATGACTGGGTTGAAACTGTGCCTATTACCCACTTGGTCTCTGTAATTCCAGTCATGTTAGAGTCCATTGACTGCTCACGAACTGATAAATACTTTTTTTCCCCCAACCTTCATTCATTGTTGCACAGGCACTTGAGGTGTACTGCTGAATGCCCTCCTTGCTAAATGGATGTGAAGGTCCCCCTGGTAGCCTTTTCTCACACATTCATTCTCCATTTCCAGTGTTTCCTTACCATTAGATTTAGGTATCCAACACCCAGCTTTAAAGCCCTCCTCATTACATTAGCAGATCTATTCACAAATACATGCCTCCTTCTGAAGAAAAGGTGGTCATACTGATGATCATAAAAAATGGTTCTGAAATTAACTGGCCTGCTGTCAAGCATTTTTGAAAAAGCTCTTCTAATTGTTACTCAAAATCTACATCAGTCTTTGTTTAAGAGAATTGAAGCAACCTATTCCTTGCCTCCCCCCCATGTAAAAACTCAGGAAATATAACCATGAAAAAAGCATTTCTGTTCTTTACTATTAGGAGGTAACTGACCCACATCTTCTATGCTAATTACCGCCAGCAGATACCAGGAGATGTGCACTTGTCATGGAAGATAGTAATTGACTCTCTAGTAATGTGGCTAGGGGGAAAAAAGTACTGAGTTCCTCAAACACCAAAACATTAGTGAATTGTAGTATAATGCTTAAATAGGTGTGCAGAGAATTTCATGGATGGGGTGAAGACACTCTGTCTAGCTGATCTTCGTACAGGGCTGAAATCTCTCCTTCATCTCCTGCCTGTAGATACTGCTTTTGCATCATTTAGCTTCCAAGACTCTTTCTTCTTCCTAACTCATCCTGCAGTATGCAGCTCTGTGCTCTACCTCGCCTTCTCCTCACACTCCTGTATTCCCAGGTGTTTCTGTACAGATAAAATCTCAGCTTTGTTTCAGCGATTTGCTGAAGCGAGGTAGGAATTTCATTGCACAGGAGGTCTGTATATAAGAGATTCCTTTTATAAATGAGACAGAAACACGGTTCTCCCTCTATTTAGCCAGTGATGTTGTCATCTTAGTGGTATTTTCATGAGTTAAGGGTATGTGTATTGAGATAGTAGTTCCTGAAAGAATACAGAGATGAGACTTTTACAATCATCTTTTACTACAAATAATATTTTTACAGATTTTTTCATGATCAAAGAACTTTGAAAACATTAAAAATAATTGATCTGGGAAATATACTTCTAATTTTCTGATCTGATACAGTTTAGGCATAACCCTTTTCTTTTAATAGCTAAATTCTTATTACTTTTGCTAAAGAATCTCATCAAGAGTGCACTCTGGGCTACATCCCTACTACCTTTCAGAACCACAAAGATTAGAACTGGAAAAATATTTGCTCTTCAGCAGTGCCAATCAAAAATTGTCACTCTACCACATTTGTAATTTTTTGAATTTTCGTATGTTTATGATATGTGTAAATGCAGTTATGTAAATTAATGTGAGTGTTAGATTATTGCTGTATGTCAGGAAAATATTTCAATGCATATCTTAAGGTCGGGACTTTGCAGATCCTCATTTATCTGCACTTACTTAAGTTTTTTGTGACAAGCCAGCATTAGATTTAAGCCCAGAAAATCTCATTTCCAAACAATAAGGAAGATTATTTATTTTTTTAAATAATCCATTCTTTTCCTCTCTGTTACTTAAACTGTGAGTTCTCAAGTTTGAAAACTCAGAGATCTGGCTAATATGCAGTACTGTCTCCATATTTTTTTTCTCCAAAATTGCATTAAAAGATATCCAAACCCAGATTGCTAATACTAAACTTCCACGCAGACAATTGCTGTAGATACCATGGGGTGATTCCATAATTGCAAGAGTAAAGGAAGCTCATTGCCAAAGTCAAGAATGGAAAGGGACGGTGATCTATACTGGTGTGAATGAGCATCATTGCATTCTACTGCAAAGTGGACCAGGGGCAAGAACTTATGGAATGGGCTCCATCTGAAACTATTTCACAGTATGTGTTTGTTACCAAGTCCAAATGAAAATTTTGAGGTTAGAGGAAATAGAAGAAATGGAAACTTGTTTGGAGCCCTGCAGCCTAAAATGAATTTAGTTCCTGGTTCTCCTTTCCTCCACAAAAGATATTTGCTAGCCATTCTCCAAAAGCATTTTAAACTGATCTTAGTACTATCCAAGTTAGAGGTAGTCAGCATAGACCTAAAATATGAAGTCCTCACTGAGGGACTTGGAGGAAGAGAATGGGTATCTCCCTACCCATCTTTGTATTACAGCTAACCTAGGTCTTCCAAGAACTCAGAAGACTTTAGGCGTCTAAGCAACTCTGCAGTCAAAACAAACACATTGATTGTTTCTAGGCATCTTTTGGAATTAAGCGGTGCTTGAGAAATAGGAATCTGAATCACCCTCTGAGTTTCATCAGGAAATGTTCCCCTACATAAATAAAATTTAGTGGAAATTAGGAGTCTGAATAAAAAGTATTTTTCTAGCTTAGGAATCTATTAATTCTTCATGGTAAACTAAGGTGAATAAAACCAATTGATGAATGTGGTGCTTGTGAGCATTAAATAGTATATTTAAAATGCAAAAATGTTCAATCAAGTTGTTAACATTATCTTAATTTTATGTTCTGTGATAATGACAAAAGCACATATGAAGCAAAATTATATATAGGAATCCCTTCCTATGGGAAAAGACCAATATATCCTAATTTTAGAATCTACTGCATTTTAATTGCTGAAGCAAACAAATAAACAAACTGAATATCCTCTTTAAATTCAGGTGAGATGTTAAATAGCAGTTAGATTAGGTTAGATTTATAGGGTCATTAAAAGATACTCATCATTTTGTTACTAGAAGCACTCAGTTTAATTACACAATTAAGTTTTAGATTGTTTTAATTATGTACAGGAAGCTTATTACAATTCTAATTTAACTGGTCATCTTTAGAAATGCCATTAAATTTTAATTAATTTTCATGTGAATAAAAAAAGGTTCCCTAAGCAAAAGTCAGATCTTTAGAACTGCATAGATTAAGTATGTGTTTAACATTTGTAAAAACAATTAATAATTCAGGAAATGGGATACAGATTAAGAATTGAGCACTGGACCTATTAATATTGTAAAACAGACAAGAAATTTTATGCATTTACAAGAACATTAAACAAAATCTTATTTATATATTCTGTAGTTTGTGTACTCGTATTTAAACATGATTAATATAAAATATTGATTTTCATGAAGGCATGCCAATTTTTCTAAAATTCTTAGAATTCTACTGGTGTGAATGAGTGGGGATGGAAGCCTGTCTTATGGAGGCATTTGAGAGACTGAGTCATTGAGCATATGCCATAAGCAAGCTTTTACATTTAATAACAGTTGTTATCTCTACTTTATATGGCAAAACTCAAACTATATCTGTTAAAAAAAGCCTTTAGTCATTTGTAAGTATAAATTTTGATTATATCTATTTGCAATATTTATCATGCTGAAAATGCAATCTATTCTGTTTGTCTTTAGTATTTATTTGCAATTAGTTTCCAAACCATTTACATTATTTGCAAATATTGAATATTCATAAAATACTCCAGGCTTAATTATCTGTGAATAGTTCATTTTAGTATTCACTGTTTGTAGCCGTGTAATTAAATGCTTACTCATTGGGGGATCTAATTTAATATAATTTTTAAAAATTGTTTTGGTGAGTCAGAGCTCAGTTAGTATAACCTTTTTTAATTGGAAAATAATGCAGAATAAATTATGACTGTTGCTTAATGCCACACTTTAATTAATGTATAAAATGTAGGGATATTTAAATAATGCTATAATTGAGTATCAATCATTGAAATATTTTAAAATGACAAAAATACGATCTTTGAACACCAGTAAGTAAAATAATTTATTCAGAAATAATTTGCAACTGTGTCATTATTCAATTGATTATAGTACTAATCTGAATAAGTGAATTTCATTCCAGGCCCTTTCAGAAATCTATATAAAATGTTATATGTGTAACTCAGAAATGTTTATGTTGATATAATTCTAATTTTCTGAATAGTGAAAACATTCAGAGATACTAAATACTATTTTTTTAATTATACTAAAAATATCTTTAAAAAACAAATAAGTGGAAAACTTTCAGTAACCGAAGCAAGTTTATTAATGCTTTCAGTCTCCTCCTGACCATTCTTGTGTTAAAATGATTTTTAAGCATTTAAGGAGACTATTCTGGTACAAAAATTCTAATTAACAAGTGTCTAAGGGTCAGATGACAGTGTGATGCTCTTGGGAAAAACAAACAAAACAAATCCTCAAAGCTTTCATATCACAAGGATTTATTAAGCATTTTAAAAGCATTTTAAAAATAACTTATAAACTTTGGTGAGGAAAGGCTGAGGACAGGATCTTATCTCTACTCATATGGAGGTCAGTGGGATTTTTGCTATTAACTTAAGTGTCATCAAGCCATTTCATACTCTGTTGGTAGCTGAAATTTTCTCTTTTCCTTTCAGAATGCAACATACACTCAAGTTTGTTAGTCTTAAAAATGCATGTAAAGGAGAAGGTTCATTGACTTTTTTGTAAAGCTTTTTCTGAAGTTTAAATAGAACTTTTTTTTAATCTAAAAAGAAATTAAATGATTGGCATATATCTAGTATTGTCTAGCAAGTAGCAGTACTGGTTAGTTAGTGCTAGTTAGCTCTAATTATTAAATTATTATATTAGCTGGCATTAATCAACAGTAGTGCAGTTGCATGTCACCTAAGTTTACACAGGAAAATGTTGCAAAAAGGCTATCTTCAAAGTTTAAATCAGAAAGATGGGTGAAGTAATAAATATTTCATAATTGGATGTAGTCACCAGTTATTTAGGTAATATTACTTGCACATGAGTTGGAAATTAGGTGTAAACAATTTTCCAAAAGCTTTGAAATAGTCAAATTTGGTATGGTTTGTTCTATGTTGCATTTTGTAAATGCAGATGGTTTGGAAACAGATGGTTTCCAAGAATATGTTATTTGTTTTGAGAAATATGGGCTCCTGATATTAAAAAAGACCTCCCTTTAATCTCTAGCTAACAGATCTGATACTACATTACTGTCAAAGCCTTAATTTAAAATGCAGTAATACAAAGCAATAGTGGTGTTGCCAGCTAAGTGTCTTCTCATGCTCAAAAATGTGTAATACAACATTATTCTTATATGATAGATGAAACTGATGGCTGTTCTCACAAAATTAATGCTTTTTTTCCAGTCTAAAACATACGTGTGCAGTTGGCAAGGGGATATGCTGTGCTTCACAGTTGACTTTGCTCTCGGATTTACCTGTTTTGACAGTAAAACAAAGGTAAGAGGAAAAGGAACAGAAGACATAACTCTGCTTGACTGATAATTCCAAGAATAATAAAAGATTTTTTTTCATTTATATATAGTATTTCTTTCCCTAAAATACTGCAACTTTTATTTGTATGGCACCACTGAAATGCAGCCAGTTTGAGACTAGAAAGAGATAATCTATTTGTACTGCAGCATGTAAAGTGAGATTTTGGAGGACAGCTCATTTCCTTCTCAGGTAATAAAAAAGGTTAATATTTAGCACTGAACTTGATTTCTTAGTATCTGAAATATTTCAAGATTTTTTAAAGATTACTAATCATGAAAAAAATTAAACTGTCATCTGATGCAGTTTGTCACAGATATAAAATTAGTTATTCTTTCATCATAAACAAGTTAGGCTATGTTTGTAGTAAACAGAGCCACATCTAATGCACTTTAATCATAATCCATCTGATTAAATTCTCTTATCCTGCAAAACAGATTGGCTGCATCTAAAATGCCTGTGTTGATGGTTCATGACATATACCAATTTCCAAAAAATATCTACAATTCTACTATTTTAAATATAATTTTAAATGATATTTTAGGCTATTTTACATTAATTTCTAAATTTATTTGTAAGTAAAATTAAATTTACATATAATAAATGTTTCTATCTTAATAAAGCTTTACAGCAAATATCACCTTTTCCTCAGAATGAAAATTTTCTTTCCTTTGAAATGTCTGTGAAAGAAATTGAGTAAGTCATTTGACATAAAGAGGAAATTTACTGCATTTTAAAACATTGACAGCCTAGTGGGGGGGGGGTTCCATGCAAAATCCATGTTTCTTGAAATCTTTGTGAAGCAAAATAATGACCAAGACCACTAGCATTTGAAACTTAGATCTTACATTGCATGTACTAAACCATTAAGTAGGGTAAAGTCCCAAGAAACACCTTTGCTTATCTTTCTCTGCCTTAAGGTGATACTGCATTTCCAAATGCATATCACATATTACTTTCTATACCTAAAACTTCAAACCAATGAGATTGCAGGTACTATTGAGAATGTTTCTTTTAAAACGGTGAGTTGACTGACTGTACTCCTACTTTTAGGATTATAAAATTTTCTATTGACATTCATTTTAAAAAGATCAAAAAAAAAATGAACCAGAATTAAAATCCATTTCTGCTGCATTCAATAGGACCAAGATTTTGCCTATAGGAAGGGTAGGACTTTGACCCGAAGTGCCTACTTTCACTCTCAGTGATCAGGAGGATTTAGATCAATCCTTGTTGCTTACTTAAAGGAAAAATAGAGAATAAAGTTAGATAGATTAAAATGTAAAAATTTTGAATACTTTTATACATTTATTGTACATTTGCGTGAAAGATGGAGATGCATCCTCAGGCCTCTGAGTGGGGTAGTAATGGGCAAGTTGCACAATTAATTCTTACTGCCCATAATTTTCAGCTGGAGTTGACTCTTAAGGTAATCACAGCTTTAACTCATGCAGCTTTTACCATTTGGTGCCTGTCACTGAGCTACCCACATCACCTGCTGCTGCTTTGTATGTGATCATAGAGGTTTGCTTGTACCTAGCTGACCTAGTTGGTTCACCTTCCCTAGTCTGTGCCTCCAGCAGCTCACCTAAAATAAAGGGATCCCAAAGTGTGCATTTTTTTCTGCCTTCCAGAGCCATCTGCTTCTTCTTTTTTTCACACAGTGTCAACTTTGGGAGAGATGATCACTCCAGCAATGCACATTTCTAAATTGCTCCTGGATCCCTGTTTCCTCTCCATCCTTAGCAGTTGCACTGTATAGAACATTTATCTATTCTGTTTAATTCCGATCCCATTTAAGCTTTGAATACCTTTCAGGTGGTCTAATTAGGCCCTCTGGAGCCAGTTAAACTCTATTCATGAATGTAAAGTTTAAGCACCATCACAATGCTGTGGCATAGTTGATTTTTTTTCATCTTTTAAATTAAGAAATCTAGGAAGTCAACTGAGTTTGTGTCTACTGGGAAGCAGGAGATGGAATCAAGCTTTTTTTGCCTCTTGTAAGACTTTTTTTTTTAAAAATATAGGGCATTACAAAGTATTAGTACGATTGTAAGAACCATAACAGAATAATTCAGATTCATAAGGGCTTTCTCACGCTAAATATACATCCTCAAGTCTATCGGTTGACATTTGTTCAACTAGTGCAATATCCACTACAAAGACAAAATTACTGGTCAATGAGACAATCTCTGTAATATCCCGTTTGTTACCTTTCTCATTTTAATTATCTCTCAGTCAGATATCCTTCTTTTCTACATTGCTGTAGTACTCAGAATGGTGGAATTTTAATCACAATTACCATATGTGATGTTAAGAATGAATATTTACTCTTCATCATTAGCATTAAGGCTTATAATGTAATAATAACAATGTGAAGAAATAACTTCCTGAACTGCTAATCTGAGGGAGACAGGGCTCCTGCTCTCTCCAAGCTAACTGTGTTCTAAATTAGGAATAAGCCCACACATTCTTTCTTGAATTTACCATCTGTGTGTGGCAGTAGTCTAACTTGCAGAGAGTAGTTTAAAACTCCCCATAATATCAGTCCTATCAGTTAGTAGAAATAGTCTCAGCTCACTCAGAGAGGGCTGATGTTCCTTCTTTCTTTAATTGCATGTGACTCAAAGCAGCTCTTCTACCCCAAATCCAATCATGATTATCTACGGAATATTGGACAAATTCACAGGGAGAAAGTTTTTGCTTACAAGTCATAGAGCCAGTTGACATAAGGAGAATATTTTGCAGAGAAGCAAAGTTCTGCCTATTTTATGTGTGCTTTTGAAACAACTTTGAAATCATTTAAATCATGTTTCCTCAGCAGTGTCCAGGGGAGTGATTCACGTCTCAACATGTGCATCAAATTTTCATTAATATTACAGAACATTAAGGAAACATCAGCAGGAAATCTGAATACAAGTTGTTGGTTTCATTTTTAGATTTATTATACTTTTAAAAGTGATAAATAGAATACATTCAAATAAATACAGAAAATGAAAATGGTTTCAAAAATAATTTCCCAGAATTTGTCTTTAAAAAGCACTCTCATAACTATTAAAACATCCTTTTGATCTAGGATTTGCCTAGTAGTAAGACCACATATGTAAACCCGTAAGAGAGCTAGGTTTGATCATACCCTAGAATTCTTATATATTTGCAAACAACTGTATAATACAAGACTTTTTTTTGTAGTTTGCAAGACCACATTAATAACAATTTCACATTTCTGTAGCCCATTTCAAACTGCTTTACACACAACAGTGAATTCAACTTTGCAACGTCTGTATAAGCTATTACCTATGCTATGTAGGTGAGCTGGCTGAAATATGAGAGATTAAGATACTGTATGGAATTGTGTTCATACTGAAACTGATAAAAAATAGCCTCGTGGTTCATTCTAGAATTAATTTTTGCCATGGATGTTGATATTATTTCAGATACACAAGCAAAACATTTACATATGAGAAAATTTCCTGATAGTTAATTAGTGAATATTAATACTGTATCTTTTGCTGTCACATATGTTACAGAACCATTTATTTTATTTGCTCTGCAACCAGCCTGTTATCATGTACTACACTTACTGGCTTAAAAGTTATCTGAATATGTTAAGGTCTATCAGTTATCTGTAGTTCTAGGTGAGAGTGTGTAAAAGAGTTCTTAATCAAATTTCTTTCTCTTTAGAATGTGCTGTGGAGATTTAAATTCTCTCAACTGAAAGGATCTTCAGATGATGGGAAAACAAAAGTAAAGCTACTTTTTCAGAATCCAGACACCAAGCAAATTGAGACAAAGGTAGGCAGCATATTTTTTCTCAGTTTGGTAATAAATGAAATGGAGTTACTATCAAGACATCAAAATTTCCATTTCCTGCTGCACATATACATGGTGAACTGCAAATCATGGATTATCTTTTTTTTCTATTCTCTAGAAACTCTACAACAAATAAAAGTGGTGTATTGGCTATAGATTTGTTTCACTATTTATACAAGTCTGTTACTACATTGTATTTTGCTAAATGGTGTTTTATTATTTCAGAAATATCATTTCTGTAAAATTGTGTAGTAAACTCATAAAAGATAAAAAATCTAAAAACTGATTTTAAAAAGGATAATGGAAAAGTAAAACTTTTTAAATGCAAAATATCACAGAGTCAGTAAGGTTGGAAGGGACCTCTGGAGATCATCCGGTCCAACCCCCCTGCTCAAGCAGGGTCACCTACAGCATGTTAGACAGGGTTGCATCCAGGTGGGCCTTGAAGATCTCCAGACAAGGAGACTCCACAACCTCTCTGGGCAACCTATGCCAGTGCTCTGTCACTCTCACAGGGAAGAAATTCTTTTTCATATTCAGGCAGAACTTCCTGTGGTTCAATTTTTGCCCACTGCCTCTTAAAATATATTTTTAAAGCTGCTATATAGTAAACAAATTTCTAAGCACAAGGATAGATGTTTATGAATTATTGATAAATTAAAATATGGTATCATATTCATCATATTATCAGCAATAAATGCCATCATTTATTACTTTTAAAAGGGAATAATCATCCAAAAGGCTAAGAATGTCCTGAAATCTATTGGTTCTACTGTGAGTTAAGAGTGCTCAGAGCTGTGCAGGATCTGGGATTAAGCTGTAATGATATATAGGCACTACTATATGTGAGGTATTTCTAGTGTCTGTTTTTTTCCCTGTAGAAAACATCAGAGAAAGTTGTGGCACTTAGAATTCAAATTTCCAACTGAACTTCAGCAGTTTCTAATTCAGGATTCCAGTTTGAAGCATTAGCTGTAACATCTGCATCTAGGCTCACATTCTGCCTGGTGATCCCCACTTTGATGCTGTTATATGTATTTTCTGGGGAATGGTATAAGACTTAGATAAATGGAATATCAAGACTGAGATCACTAATGAATAAAGAAGCCTGGAGAAAGAGTCAAAAAATGTAAGGAATGAAAAGGGAAATGTGCAGTCACACAGTTTTGAAAGGAATGAGAAGAATGTGATATGATAAAGAAGGAAAAGCTAAGTGAGGTTGCGCTGGGATCTAGTGGAACAAAAGTCAGTGAAAACAAGCAGGCAAAAAATCTTAAGAACTATGAATATTCCCAGATATTCTTTCCTGAGGTTTCACAGTTAAAGTCACTTGCCACTTGCAAACTGATAATTTGCTCTAGTGATTATACACAAAGGCAGAACTGATATTACCGATCTATAATAACCTGACCATAGAAGCAGATCATTTCCAAGTCATCATCACGGCGATATTTACCTCCATAGAGATAAATAAATAAATAAATAAAAATAACTATTGTCATCATGTTACACATGATCACTTTTTGTACAGAATTCAAGTAAATTGTTCAAGGTCAGACAAGAAGATTGTACTAGCTAAAAACCTGAGTATGAATCCCTGAATCCAAGTACTAATGGTTAGTAACCCATATGTGATAATTGGATGCAGTCTCTTTCTATTGTTTTAATGCTTAATTATTCCTTTTACTCTTATGATAAACCATAAGATTATTTTTTAAAAAAACTGTATTTTCCATTCATTGTAATTATGCTTTTACTAAGTTTTACTTTCAAGTTAGAAAAAATGTCAATTATATTTTTATGAAAATTCAATTATCTTATTATTTGTAAAATAAAGATAAAAATGAGCTCTAATAATAGTTTTTCAGCAATTTTTGTCCAGAAGTGCTGATTTAGCAAAATGTTGAATAGGATTATTTTGCATAGTTCTAATGAAAACACATCCATAATTTGTAATGTTTTTGTGAATGTTTACATGGTACTTTGAAACTATCAGAAAGGATAGTTGTGGAGTATGTGGGTTCATACAGACCGAAAACTAGATATATACCTAAATGTACATGTAATTGTAGATATTCAAAGAACAGAGGGAAAACTCATTAAAGGACAGAAGGATACTATGTAGCTGAGTATTTATCAAGATTTCAGTGATGGTACCTTTACCGCTGGCTCTGCGCAGTGCAGTGTACCCATTAGGATACCACATTAAATGGGACTGAGGATAAAGCTGTGCAGCCTCCCTGCTCCGGATTTAGTATACGCCTACCACAGTGGTAAATGGTATTATTTCTTAGTCTTCAGAATTAGAATGGTAAGGAAATAAACAGCAATGATACCCACAATGTTGTACAACATCTGTTTCAGCTTATGGTACTGAAAGAAAGATTTCGTAGAGGCAGGTAATGCTGTAGGGTAAAGTGCAGCCAATAATGAGAAGCAGGAAATGTCATAAAATAGCAGAAGCTTCATTTCTCCTGAGTAAATAAGCCGCTGCATGTGAAATAAAGCTTGATACAGATGACTTAGCCTGTTCACTTGGCAGTAAACAGGAGAGTTAATCTGCAAAAGAGTTTACCTGATTAAGTCTAATTTTATATGCTTATAAATCTTTGGGGGGGTCACATTTGGGAATTCTATTTCTGTGTCTTGATGACTAGCTATTTTTTTCCTTCCATAAACTTTGAACAAAGTGCTTTTTACTGTACGTTTCTGTTTTAGATGAAGAAAAAGCATCTTTTTCCTTTTAAAGTAAGTGGTTTCCTGGTCAAAGGATTTAGTAAGGCCTAAATTCCTAACATTTGTGTCTTTTTCAGGTCCCTCGTATTCCCTACAGCTTCCCCTCATAGTTTCCTACTTCAGTACTTCCCCAGACTTACTGTACCTTTAATACTTCCAGTGATGTCTCCATCCTAAATCCTTGAAATCCCCCAAAGTTAGTGCAATGCATCCATCCTATTCTCAAGTCACAGCATATTTTTGTCCAGGCTGACAGTGGGAAAATAGGAAGTATTTTTTTAGCTGATTTGGAAGTATGTGTGTATTAACTAGTTAGATAACCCTTGTTTGATGGGTGGCCAAGGGAGAGCTGGCCTCAGCTGTTGGACAGGACAGGAATGGATGATGCTCTCCCTGCCTTTGTCTCAGCATGCGGTGGTAACAGGACCTCCCAAAGCCAGCCAGCAACTTTTACTATGCCTCTGCAAGTTTAGTTTCTTTAAGGTGTCCACTCCTTTGACAAAAAATTGCACGCGTGCACACGTGTGTGATTTCCTCTCTTAATTCCTGCAGGAAATCAGACTTAATTTTTTTAAAAAACATCCAGAAAAAAAGTCTATGTTTGCAATTTAGCACATAAATAGGTCTTTATGAAGGAGTACCTCTGTGGCTGTTTTGAAAGGGGGAAGACAGTGGTTAGTTACGAAGCATTTTGGGACCATGATGTTTGTGGAAGACTGTTTTCCTTGAATAAAGAGATGGAATACTTTGAGCTGGAGCTGCCTATTCATGTCTTTTTGATAGGGTTATAAACACAGGTCAGCATAAGGGAGATAGGTGGTTAAAATATTTTTAATGTTAGTTTTGGCAGTATTTAGAAGCTGGTAGAAGTCATGTCTGAGAACTCCAGATCGATGAGTAAGATTCCAGAAAACAGGAGAGATTGTTGGGAAGAGCCACCTTTCCATTTTTTAACAGGATAACTGCTCTGGAGAGAAGCAATAGATGTGATCTGTCTTGGCTTAGGCATGGTCCCACATAACATTCTCATAAACAATGTTGGTAAATAGTGCCTAAATTAAGTTACTATAAGGTACATAAACAGTGACTGAAAGAGAAAATCTGAAAGTATTTTCAGTTACTTGCAAAATGGAAGGACATAGCATGCCCACATTTCCACGCTCCAGGTTCATACCCCTTTAATTTCTACGTGGTTGTAGTCTGAAGCTGGAGCATGCTCACTGAAATTTATATCTTTGGCAGCTATATTTCCTAATTAATAAGTGTGGGAAAATTTCACAGGAATAGTAAAAAATGATACCCTGATGCAAATCTCATCTTCCTGCAAATTTAAGAATCTCCCTGAGAAACCTGAAAATTCTAGTGTTTTTCAAAGCAAAAGTCATGAGAGCTTTACAATGCTGGCAAAATAATAGATTTTCTCCACACATCATCTCAGGAATGATTAAACTGTTTTTACTGAAATTTTATTTACAAAAGTAATCTTTTGCAGAGAGTTGATATGATCAAATAAATATCAACTAACGCATTCAAAATTTGGCAAAGTTGTACATAGCTATGCACCTGAATGCAGGATACTGTACTGAAAAGTGACAAGTAATCTTTATAATAGGAGGTATTCTTAGACTACATGACATGTATACTGAGTTTTCGAGGTTTAGGTGTTTTATTTCTTCCTTTTAACCCGGATTAATACTTCTAGGATTATATTGATAAATTATCTGCCCAAGTTAAGGAGTAATTGCCTGGAATATAAGATTCCTTTTAACTGAGCCATATAAGCATTTTTCTTTTCTTCTCAGTTTTTTAAATCTTTTCTTTTTTACTCTGTGGAAAAGATGGTATTATATTTTTGCAATTCATTAACACTGAAAAGATAGAGCTTATTTCTCTTTCTTTATTAAATTTTTACTATCTTTCATCAAGGAAAGAATGAAGAAAGAGGCTCCGATTTTTTTTTTCTTTTGTGTATCTTCTTACTATTTTGAAACAAAACAATGTGGGTGGCCTTATTAAAAGAATTTTCAGCATTTATGTTGTGACATTTTTGCAAATAGTGTACTTTTTAGATAGGAAAAATGTTATTTTCAATAAATTATCACTAGCAATTAAAATTAAGGCAATTCTACTTTCAATACAAGACCAAATAATTTTTGGTGAGAAACAGGAACAATAGGAAGTCTGAAGACAGCTCTTTGTGTTCTGCTTGTACTACTCTAATATAATGTTCAGTGGAATGATCCAGTAAGAGAAATCATTGTATCACTTGATTATTGTGAGCCATAACAAAGCTTCAGCTAAATTTTGTCCCATACTCTTTCTTTCTGTTAAGCATATAACTTGAGAATCTTACATATTTATCTTAGTACATACAGTTTTCTTTGTTCACCAACTTCAGGGCTCAGCACTTGTATTTTCACAGATGTATAGTAATACATCGTGGTATACTTTTGCAGACTCTTCAGCATAGTTTTTCAGCAAATCCTATTCTCTTTAAAACTTCAGCAGCGTGGTCAAGGACATGTAAGCAAATGCGTTGCTTTTGTTAGATTTCACTGTATTCATCTGACAGAATATTTATTCCACATTAGTACTGCTGAGAGATACAGCAAATTAGTGAGAGTACAAGCAAAGCTGTCTCTTTAGAAAAACATTTATCTCTAATCTAGCACTCAGACCCTTCTGCATTTCTATTAACATGGGTCTTTCGTTGCTGACATCTGGCAGTTTACTGTTGAGCATCTTGACAGCTTGATAGTGATTCACAGGATGATGGTGGATAAAAGTTAAGACTTTGCCTGTATGGCTGGATCGGACAGTCTGATTGCTATTTGAAATTTATGTTAATATTTGCTAGAAGAGATAAATTAAGTTGGCTGCTCTTAGACAAGTATCTCTGGAACGACATCTCAGATGAATCTTGAGCATTAACAAAGCTTTCATCTGCCAATGCAACATTTAAAAATGTTCCAGATTTAACTGAAAACGGTGACATTTGGAATCACTCAAGCTGGAAGTGGAAAGCTGGCTGACTCTTCCAGATACCTATAGAACAAGTATTAAAAATTTAAGGACAATTTATAGATAGAGTTGCAATTCATTTGTCACAGACTGTTGGCATCATGGAACTGGTTGTTATGCTTGCAAGGTAAGAGCACAATTTTAGCTTATCATTCTGCTGTTTGTGCAAATAACAGACAAAAACAGGAGGCCAACTAAAAGTTTATAGCTGAACAAGCTTTCATGACTTATTCCATTGCTGATAATTTATCTTTGCATCTTTACAAGAATCTTAACAAGCTGTGATCTACGAATAGATTTGCTTTTTTTAACCATGATATGCTTAAGAAAATAACAACTGTCAAAAAATAGCAGAAATTCAAGATTTTATTCCAATTTTTTGATGATTTCTGCTGACTAGACTTAAAACCTTAGCTATCTTTATCTTTTCTCTTTTTTTTCCCCAAAAAGTCTGATTATCATTTCAGTCTGTAGGAATGAAATAATGTGCTGAAGGATACAGTAATAATATTTGTATTTTTTGTCAACAATAATAAACACTGAGGTTTGCCAATGTCCTTAAAGAAGGCATGGAATACTCAGGGCACAATAACACTATCTGTCAGTGTCTACATTATCTACTTGTCACATTATGCAGGCTCATGTCTTGTTCAAATGGTGATCCAACAGCTCTCAGAGTAATCAATAAAATTAAGTGTTGTGTGGTAGTGGTGCAACAGGCCTGTGCAAGCAAGTTTTTTGCTGTACATAATAAATTCCACTCTTTTAGGCAGGTGGTCAAAAAAGAGCATTTTTCTTGGCGGTGCATATGTAGTGATCTCAGACAGTGCAGTGTGTACATATTTCATATTCTCAGTACCAGCTGACAGTCTTGCAGTCTTTCCCTCCCACTGCTGTAATCCAATCTTTTATGTTCTTCTCTTACTGTCTTGCTTCTAATGCCTTCGTTGTACTTAACCCACTTATTAGGAGATATACAGTAAACCAAAATTGTCCTGATTATTGAAATATTAGATAACTACAAATTCTTATACATACATATAAAAATACACTGAGAACCTTAATTAAAGAAAAAATAGTAATCACAGATGGTACAAACAAACAGAAGGGTGGAGTTAGGTGACATAGAGTGAATGAAATAATTAGTTACCCAGTGGTCTGCCTACTGGGTGGGAAATAGAGTATCAAATGAAAAATAGATTATGGGAGCAATGCATTCATTTGAAAGAAGTGGTATTGGTGTTATTTTCTAGGAGAAATTCACATTACATTCTAGAACTGAAGAAGCCAAATTTCTACCCTAAAGAATGTGTTCCAGGTGGTCTATTGCTAAGAGATATATCCATTCCATGCCACCTGACTATGCAGCATCTGCATTTTCCTAAACCAGGAAGCAGCCCCTATCTTCCTACTAAATCCACATTTCCAAGCAAAAACCTTAGTCCTCTTCCTCTTTCTCTGTTGTAAGCTGCCTGCAATTTGTATCCACTAGCCTGATACCAGTTCTCTGAGCAAGCTGTATCCTCAGCCCGCACAAATCTGCACCCCGACTTCTGCTTTGAATATATGTGACTATTCTCAAACATCTACCTCTAGTGAGCCACCATCAGAATTGTAAGTCAGTGTTGGACATCCGATATCCTCAGACAGCAAGCTCATACTTGTGATGCTCTGGTCAAATACTACCGTGATCAGCTGAATCTGTGAGAGCTTCTGATGCATGAGGCCACAGAGGGAACCCTAGTCCTCTGATACCACTATCGTGGGCCATCCCTAATTGAGCCTTCATAGGACACCTCCAGAAATCCTTTCCTCTCGTCATAAGGCCCCACGTGATTGCTCACCTCCACAGATAACCTAACATAACCTGACACTCAATCTTGTAAAGTAGTATGCCATATGTGAAACATTGAAGAGGTGAGAGCTCTGGAAAGTGAATCAACTGTAGAGTACTTGCATGAGCCACCTGTTTGGCTATCCAGCTCTATAATGACTCCCCAAACTAGCATTCCTCTTGAAAATAATCCTTCAAACTGGGGGACCTGCAGTGTTAACTGCAGAAAATAAAGCCTGTCTTCACGTAAAACCTAGTTTTAGCAATAGTTCTCCTCTTTCAACTATATATAAGTTATATCTGATAGACATAATAGCAGAAAATTAATATTCAAAGGGTAAATCTAATCAGGTTAGATAGGCTCTCTCATGCGCACAGGTGGGGCTGCTCCAGTTTTGTTCCATACTCCAAATTCTAACAGAAGCAATGAGGAATCTGCAGGAGGTGTGTTGGAAAGGAGTGTCAGCAGGGCTGAGACATCCTTACCTTTGCTCTTGTTGTATTTTTCCATGATTATTCACATAGCACTGTCAGAGCAGTCTGAAGTCCTGCCTGCAGTCTGCATTAGTTCGCCTCTTGACTGTTTGTCTCGATACACAGATATAGATTAGATGTGAATAAAGCTGGTGTATAGAAATGTTTGTAAAGGACTCTTTTCTCAGTTTTTTGGGGGCATTTAGTTGGCATGTTGAATGTTCAGCAGTGTCACATCAATGAGTTGCTAATGTGGTGGGTCTTAGACGGTAGAGGATGGAGCCAAATGATAACGGGCGAGCTGTGACACAGCCATGTTCCTTGCAGGACATGGGGTATGTGCTGCATCCTGTGACAACACCTGTAGGACTAGGGCATCCTAAGCTTATGTACTAAGGCCTGTATTGTTTTATATTAAGGGTTGTATTCTATTGAAAAAAATGAGTGTGTACTTCATTTCAGTTTCAGAAAACTTGAACAATGGGAGTTACATAACAGCACTAGATTTTTCTGACAATGTTTATATTAATTTGTATTTATTTATAATATGCATCTATTCAATAAAATATGTTTAGAAACTTATTTCCGTACATGCTCCATATCTGTCAATCAAAACAGAATAAGCAGTTTGTTTATTATGCCAGCAAAAAACATAATTAATATTACCTGAGCTTAAATTCCTCAAAGGATTTTCACCAACATTTTATTCTTCATTTTTCTTTCACAATGAGATCTAATTTTGAGTATGAGGCCCAAATGAATACTTCAGCAACTGAATGCCAATTATTACTCGTTACCTAAATGTTCACTTTGCTGTAAGTTCTCAAGAGAGTTTTCTTTTTTTAGGGTAATTATTTCTTAATCTGCTGACTAGCAAGCGTGAAAGAGCAGAAGGCTGAGAGAGTTTTGCTTCTTTCTTTAATGTTACTTTATCTTCTTTTTAGCTAGACATGAATGACAATAATAGCACATTTGGCTCATCAGTACTATTGGCTTATGCTTCTGTTGTTTTTTATTAGAGTGTAGGAGTGTTTTGTAATTGCCATTATTTTATAGTTTCAGAAGCATCAGTCTGTAATTTCCATTAAATTCATAGGGATTCAGAGCTGTTTAGCACATTTCAGAATGAGAACTTCTACAGTGGGTAGATTGTTTTATTGCAATTAAGGGATATTATATCCTTTCTTACCTTTTTACTTTTATGCAATTCATAGGAACAGCAATAAGCTTACCACAGAAATGAAGGTGCAGCACAACAAAAAAATAACTAGAGCTGCTAAGAGAACCAGCCTTTCTCTCTCTCTCTCTCTCTCTCGCTTTCTCTGCTCTTTTCCCTCTCCCTCCCTCGCTCCTTGCTTCTCTTTCATGTACCTCTTACTCCTTTTTCCTTTCTCTTCTCCTCCCTCCTTTTCTCTTTCAAAGCAGGCTGGAATGTTATCAAAACATACTTCTTCCTTACATAAGCCACTCTGTCTTATTTCAATAAAGCTGTAATATTCACCTGCCTTTCCCAAGAGTCTTTGTATTTTTGCATTCCATCTTAGAGGAGACTTGAAAGTTCACATTTTGATAATGCAGAAGTGTGTCCAGTGCAGCATTTAAATCATGTCAAGGGCTTATGAACTTTTTTACAATAAAAAACACATAGGTAGCAACATCTTGCTAAATGTGATATTGTGATAACCTTGCCCTGGCTCATTAGAGACTGTGAGAGTTTTTGAGTGGTAGGAAGTCAGATAGCAGTTTGAATTGCATTGCAAATCCATGGAATGTTTTACCTACCCTGAAAGCAGAGCTTTACTGTCAAAAGCAACAAAAGCTGAATATTAGTAGATCTCCCAGGCCTGAATCTAATCTGGACACTTCATATAAATTTCCTTAATTTTCTGTCGTGTTTCTGTAATCCATTCTCCTGACTTAGCTGCTTTCAGATAAAAGATTACATGATTTTTATTGTGGTAGCTATAAAGACAAAAATGTTCACCTACTACACAGAAAGAAATTACAGAAAGGAAATATTCTAGAGGCACGCTGTATAACATATCCCATTATACATTATAGTAAGTTGTTTTAAATTAGTTACTACTTGAACTTAATAATTAAACTTAATAGTTGAAGTAACAGCATGAAAAATGGCTATGCATAATGCTTGAATTCATCTAACATTTTCTTGGAAAGCTGTAGGAAAACTGGTCAGTAATTTCAGAGAACAAACTATTGAAGGGAATGGAGAGTTGCTTCACTTCTCTTAACATAAGTTTCATTGAGAAGTTCTTGTGTTTCTAAATTCTAGAAAGAGTTTAGAAACATCAGTTTGATTGTCTGATGACAAGCCACCCAAGACTGATTATTACGTGCATCTAAAAAGCTCCACTTAAATGTGCTCTGCAGGACTTGGGGCTGAAAGCCTTGTTCTCTAGGGCTTTTGTCTGCTCTGAGCAAGCACCAGAAGGAAGACAGCTGGTTGCCAAAACTTTCTCTGTCCCAAGGCTGGGAGAGACCTTTCCCTGTAGCTTTTTTGGATGTTTCACAGAAGATAAAGGCACTTGTAATGCGTGTTACATCTCGGGAAGAGCAATGTCTTGGGAACCTGTTGAATATCATTTTATCACTCTTACTGCATAGTAATATTGTTTACTGCCTCCTTATGTTGGAGAAAGTAGACAATAATGAGAAATTACATTTGTCTGAGGATAATAAATGTGCTTAGTGGGAAATAAAATTACTGAGACAATAAACTACATGTGCCTGAGGTTGTAAAGAATCTGTGCACAATTGATTGAAAAAATCAGTAGAGTCTCATCTTCAGCAAGAAGTAAAGCCCTCAAATGCTGTGTGATAAATTAGTTTTTCCTTCTCCCCACTTTTTACTTTATATTCCACGGTGTCTGATCAAGCACTTCCTGTTCTCTTCACAGCCCCACCAGGATCCCTGACTATTTCTTGAAATAGAATAGTAGAAAGGCAAATACCTTTTTTTTTTCCTGCAATATGTGAGGCAGAATAGATATCCATGGTTTGCGTTTTCTTATTTTCAGCCTAGTTAGTACAAAAAATCAGCAATGTTCCCCTGTCTTTATGATAATTTTAATCAAGAAAGATTTAACAGATTAATAATTCCCAGTGAGTTCTTTTTATTCAGACTCTTGCTGAGCACTTCTTTCATGTGAAAACTCTGAGTAGCGCTTGTCTAAAGGGGAAATCAAGCAATTTGTCTCATATTTATATTGAAATATTGTATCCAGTATCACTGTTTACTAGCTGTACCTTCTTCACACATCAAAATGGATTTTTGATTTCTACTGAGCCAGGTACAGCTTTTTCAATGCAAAGTATATTTACTTTACTCTAGGGATTCTGCCAAGCAGAAGCAAAGAGATATGGCTAATCCAATTTGCAGATTTTCCCTGAACGAAGTTATCCTGGATTGCCAATCTTGCTCACAATCTGATTTCCAGTATCACATTATTATTTATTGTGTATCAACACCTGAGTTAGTCATTGTCAATTGTCCTTGGGCATGTGTACAGTGACCCAGCATTTTGATAATACTTTGCAGTCATGGATGAGGAGACAGTAAGATTTTGTCATACAACATAAATATGTAAAATATTTATTAAAAATAATACAGCTATCTGTCAGCATAGCGTGAAAAAGATAGCTGTTATTTACTGTTCAAATATCAATATGGTTACAAGAACGCCTGTCTCGTTATCTTTAGCTTCTGAGGGAATCAAGCTAAGCATCTCAAAGGAAAAAGTCAATAAAATAAAGCTGTTTAAAGGAAACAAAAAAAAAAAAAAAAAGATGTTTGTCTCTGGGAGTGCTTAATCACAAGAGAGTAGTAATAGACATTGGAAAAAAATATCCCATGATGGAAAAATTAATCTCTCAAATGCCAAATATCTTTTGGTGAACACTGTAAATCTGGACAAGATGAAAAGCAGAGATTCTGAATGTTTGTGGTAGTTAAAAAGGTCATAGGTTATAGCAGGTAAATATAACCTCTATCAAACTGATGCAATTTCAAAATATCTGTGGTTACTCCAGGCTTCTGGATCCCTGAAAGATCAAAGGTGCCAAATAAATTCACCATACTCTTTATGGCTGAAGCTGATGTGCACAGGTATCTTCATTTTCCAAAGTGCTTCTTCACAAGCTTGGCCTGATCCTGAAGTCATTACTCATGCGAGTAACTCTCCATCTCCTGAATATTTCTAGTAATTTCAATCACTGATTCCTTGAATATGGCCTGAGCATGTAAAGTGTCACAAAATGAAACACCATAAATAGTTGTTAGAAGTTTAAGATGTTCATTGTCAGTAGCAAAACTACTTCTGCCAAGTAAGTCTTTGATCCCAAATTGGTGGGATGATTATCTTTTCCTGAACAGTAAGTTTGAATTCCGGATATACTGATATATATGAGGCAATTTGGTTTAGAGGAAAATCATAAAATACTCTGACAGGACAAAAAAAAGTTCAGTTTTCTAATTTCTTTTTAAAAGAAAGCATATAGAGTGTGTCTTGATAAACTACTATGTAACCAATGCCTTTAAATAAATTTCCTGTTGAAAGCAAATGTCTTCTCTCCAAACAAAGAGCCCTCCTGAATATCCATGTAATATACTTACCAGGTGCAGACTTTACAAATAATAGTATTATGTAAATTAAACATGTTTTTGACACTATATTTGCCGTATTTCTGCCAGAAAATCACCCCATTTCTGGCTGAGGAAATTGGGAAAAGAAATACTGTAATTTCTGCACAAGTAATTAAATGCAAATTATAGAAGTCAAAGGAATTCAAGAACTGGTTGAGAGTAAGTCTGCCTTTCCTGCTGAATTAGGGCTTATGAATTAACATATCCAGCCATTATTTCTATACGTTGACTATAATGTGACTTTACCTGGGCTTCTGTCCTGCCTCTATCCTACCAGTTTGATTGTTTGACCCCAAAGAGGCTGCCAAAGTGTGTGTCCTACTGTCTGTGTCTTGGCACCACATCTGCCACAGCTGTCCTTACTCATTCAAATATTTTAAAATATGTTGAATGTTTATTCTTGCAAATTGAATCTGTTTTCACTGTCCAACAATAAAGCAGCACAAAGAGTGAAAACTAAAGTGAAATACTCGTACTAATGAAAGAGGTAAGGTTATATATCTTTTAAGAATAACACTTTTATCTTTACACTTTCCTGTATAGTTACAAATTTTCATTTAAATTCCATTGTGATTTGCTGACCAGTCTTTTCTGTGTTTACATAAAATATGTATAAGCTTGAATATGATTCCTTTTTTTCTCTTTTTTCTTTCTCTTTCCTCCTCTTTCAGGAACTTGAATTTCAGGATCTGACAGCAGTTTTACACTGCATTCACTCCTTTATAGCAGCAAAAGTGGCATCTGTGGATCCAGTGTTTATGGACAGCCAGAGTATTGCAAGGAGATATATGTACAGTAACTGAAATCAGATTATTTGTTGTGGTTATGGAAAATAAATTATTTTCTTAAAGAAAGTAGCTATTTCATGCACAATATTGCAACTTTGTGATTTTATAAGAAGCCTATAGTTGTATTATCTGTAATGTTGATGGTTTTCACACTGTTCACTGCTGTTGAATCTGATGAGTTTAACAAACATTAAGTCAAACTGAATCAGTTTGTTGTCTTTGGCATTAATCTAAAGCTCAGAGCAAATATTCATTTGATAATATTTGTGATGTTGTTACAGTTTCTGTTCTCATGGTCATATATACCCCTATGCTACATAGAAACATGAACCAATATTTGCAAAGTATGAGACTAGAATTTGGAGTTTTAATCCATTTTGTAAAGTTCAAGGCACACAGACAACTTCTACAGAGTATTGTGGAAAAGAGCTAATTTTTTTTTAAAAAAAAAAAAAACAATGAGAACTGGACTTCTGTCTTGCTTTGTTATATTTGAAAAAATAATTCCTCCATCGTATTATTTTAAGGCCTGAGATTTAGCTCTGGCAAAGCACTAAATACTCTCTTTCTGATTGAGGAAAGAACTTAAGCACACATTTAACTCTAACCATATGAAGTAATCCCAGAGCACGTACAAGATATTTTTAATTGCGTATTTAAATATCTTGTTAGATCAGCTGAAGAGCTTTGGGGCATGCGTAGAATCACATCCTAAGAAGCCTAACTGTAGGCATCCTCTTTTAGAAAACTTGCCATAAGTTTTTATTGATAAAACTTTCACGAATCATTGATTTATTCATTTATAAACTGAATTGACAGTATTCTCTGTTAAAACCCTATGTGTGATTGTGAACACCTTCTTTAGCAACTGTTTTGTTTAGAGGTAAATGATTTAGGTGTACGGTAAACAAAACTAGACATAAAGATTTTGCTGGCCCATCCCTCTACCATTTTTTTCTATAGCTCTAATCTTGACTCAGTATGTTTATACACAAACTAAGTGAGGTTTCTCCTTACTAAGGAAATACTATTTTTTTGACACAGTTGTAACCTCCTTTCTGAAATCATTTGTTTATATATGCAGATAATGATTCCTGCTATTGAAAAACTATAAAAGAAAGATATTTTAATTTTGGCAGATAGTGTCCTATCATCTCCCTAATATCACGTATTCCAAATTTCTGTGATAAAAGTCATAGTTGTTCTCTAGTACATTTTGAGGTAGCAACCAAGAAAGCAGACAAGAAGTGTATGTGAATAGTTCACCAAGTGTGTATGGATCCTATTCAGGAAAATTCTCTCCAAACTTTAGGAATCTAACGGACTGTTCTAAAGCAAAAGCCTAAATTCACTTTTTACTAAGGAAAGGAGGTAGATGCTTTTAAAAACCCTCAGATGAGGCTTCTGTTCTCCTAACTTAGGTGCTTGCAGTTGTTCAGAGATGATTGGCCTCTTGAGGTCTTAAGGCAAGTAGCTCTCTTGGCAGGCTGCAGTGGGGCCATAGGCACTTATTTAGAAAATCCTTCTCTGTCCACCTGCATCTTAGGCAGAAGCAAAGTGCTTAAATCAGGCAATTTGATCCTACCATAAGGATTGCCTATTTCCATGTGGTATCCTTAGAGGAATTCATTTTAACCATGGAGATGGTTACAAATATTTAAATATTTGTAAACAGTATGGTATTTTTAACAACTATATTTTTTTTTTCAAAAAACACTACATTAATTAAGTTTATAGAACATGTTTTTTTATGCCAAATGTCTCATTTAATCATATTTCTCCTCTTTGTATTTACTGAGCCTTTAAGATTCATTATAGCAATAAAATCAGAATAGCTTTCTTACAGTCAATTTTCAGTTATTAACATGAAGTTATAGATGACAGAGTGACTGTAGGTGGAAGAATGATGGAATTCCTCCTCTACTTCATTGTACTGCTATTATCTCTTACATGAACTTAAATACTAGCATGAAACTAGTGTAACTGAGTGGAAAATTGCACCAGTTACTACTGAACGAAGACTACAGACTCAGGCCTCTAGACCTAATGTTTTAAATATTATGTGATAAAAATATAATATGTCTTTCTAAATATTGTGAATAAAAGCTTAACAGAAAGTAAGCTTAGTTTATTAAATAATCTTTCATTTCTGCAGAAAAGTTCTGCAATTCAGAATGAACATTATTAAAAATGTAGAAAGTCCATGTGAGCAGAATTAAACAAGACAATAACAAGCTAATTGCATATAAAAGTTATGATGAAGACTGTTCTGAATTTTAATAGCCTTACATTTAGGGGGCCATAAAATAAAATCTCTCTGGCAAAGCATAATTCTTAATTTGCTTGGAACTATAAAAAATACTTCTAGTCCTTCATTCTGACAATACTTTCCGGTGCCCATTCTCTCTTCTTACTTGGAACTTACTGATTATATTTGATAACTCATGTATTTTCTTGCAAATTATTTCTCATTTTCTCTTTTAAATTTTCTCAGACTGTTATATTTATACAAAATCATATTTATAGTTCTACTGAAGACTTCTCATTCTCCTACTCATAATCCTATTTTCCCTTTCCTGTTACCCTTCTCTTAGAACAGCTTTGTGTCTCCTCAAAGAAGATAAATCAGAGGTCTTTTCCAAAGCAGCTGGATATTTCTCACAGAATTACTAAATTGTGTTAGAGTATTTTGGTGAGCTAAGCTCTCTTCCATTTTTGCAAGACAGTAGTTTTCTTCTGATTTGCAAAAATCAGTCTCTGTAAGAATATTATAATATAAGGTATATGAAATATAAGGTGTTAAAAATTCCTGCTTTGGTTTTAGAACTATATTTTAGAAATAATTTTCCAACCATATTTTTAATGAAGCAACTAAAGTACCTTGTTAGTTCACTTGCTTTTTCCTTCCCTTTAAACACTGAAAAAAATCTCGAGACAGTGACTAGCGGCTAGTCTTCTGGGGAACCTGGCAGAGACTGGGTAAAGCTAACAAGCAGCTAGTTATGCAGCTTTATGTAGGACTTCTGCAGGATCTTCTATTTCTTTGTAGTTCTTTCAAGAGGTTAACATGTACTTCATATATGAAAATGTTACACTTCCAACTTGTTTGGTTGCTAATGCTCTTTTGTTACATTTTTTTAACATCAGTAAAGTGTATTGTCTTATCATTGGCTTCAGAGGTTTTGCAATATAATATGCAGATATTTTGCCCAATCAAATGTTTTTCACATTTGCACAACTTTTCAGCCCACTGAAGACATCACAGTAGCAGGATTACCGAATCATAAATAAAACTAATGGTGGATGGATGCCTTTCACAGTCAGCCCTAAGAAAGCAAATGCTGATGCAAGGAATGGCAGCGGCCTTATGGTGACCGGACAGTTAGAATGTCAAATATTAAATTACTAATCAAAGCAGAAAGCAAAATTTAATGTGATTATTATGAAATTGTGATATAATAAGCTTTAGTCTTAATACCTCATTATTCACCTGTATATAGTTTTCCCTTATTTCTTCCAGGGAACAGAAAATTGTACCAGAATAAAATAAGGGCTAGGAGGAGAAGACAGTTGCTACAGTAGAGTCATAAACAGAAAACTAAGGAAAGAAGCATGGAAACATTGAGTTAGAAAATTGTACAGCATCACAAAACAAGTAAGACCACTCACGACTAGAAACATAACAAAAACAAGATGACTTCTGTATGTCCAGATTATCTTTATGTCTTTAATTTAAGCTTGAAACTATTAAAAAGTTAAAAGTAACTACAATTGCAAAAATTGCTTTGAACAAATGATTGCTCCAACAATTTAAATCAGAGCAGAAACATCAGTGACTTATAAACTAAGCAATGCTATGATGTGGGCTTGGGCACTGGCCTTGAATAGTACTGTTAATTTAGTAAAATAATTTCTGACATTCTGTGGTCTGTGCTAATTAAAATTTGCAGAAAAAATCCTGAGCACAATTTATGAACTACAGTCAGCTCAGGTCTATTCCCTGTAAGTGATTTGGTTGTGCTATCCTGTTTAAACTGTAAGAGAGTTTCGTACAATAGGTATCGGCAAACCATGCTGGATGGCCTCAGGGACAGAAAATAGGCCATGGCAATTTTAGTTTATGAATTTAGACAAGGCTTCAGATTATGGCTTCATCCGTGGTATATGATCTATATTATTTATTTTTGCTTATAAAGCACAGAATTCCAATATTGAAGATGTGCTGATCCATCCAAAGCTTAAGTTCTGCAAGTCTGACTTATTTTTTTTCAAAAGATCTCTGAAAAATAGTAATTCTTCCTAAGTATTTTCTACTCTTGTGCCAGTAGGCCTGAGGCATAAGCAAGACATGGTTGTTGGTGGGGCCAAACTTTACAATCCTAAATCTAAAATTATGCTTTATATCTGGGCTAGATTAATTCATAACTTCAGGCAGAGAATGCCTTTTCCACAAAACCTTTAATGTATGGTCTGATCTTTTTAGTGGCATAAACAGTATTTAGAAATGTCTGAATTCCTTTTTAAGTACATTTCCATAAATTCATCTACTGTCAGGATTTTGCAACACCCCATCCACGTTTGAATATCTTCTCTATGTCAGTGTTCAAAGTGGAGCATGTGTCAAGGCAGTGCATTTTTTGTGTGTGTTTTTTATTGGATAAAACAATCTATGGCAGTTAAGTTTAGGACTGTAAACACATTAAAGCTTCTCAGCACATACCATAACGATGCTAAGGAGAGAGTAGCCCTCCCTCTCTGCAGGAGGGAAGACGTGAACCTGCATGCGGAGATCTTCCTGGACAGCCTTCACCACAACCTTCTCTTTACTGAGTGTGGCCCTGAGCGGCCTGGAAACAAACCTGTGTGGCAGCATGCTAATGCAACAGCTAGAAGTATGTATTTTCTGGGCTGTGTCCACTCGAACTACTGTGGTTAGTTTTTTTTTCAATGTAGTCGGCCTATGCGCTCCAGTAGGCTTCTGAGGGCAAAGAGGACAGACCTTAGCACGAGATGCCCTCCCCTGGGTGCTCCCCGACAGCACAGAGGCCGGCGCCAGCGGCAATGCGGGGTGGTGGGTTTAGCAGGGGCAGCCGGCGGGTGCCAGGTGGAGGAGGGTGCTGCGCTCGCTTCTGACCTTTCTGCCGCTCCTTCCAGTTCATTGGAAATGGAACCAAAACATTTCACAGGTGGAAGTGGGGGAAGGAAGGACAAATAGACCGGCTGTGCAATCGTGCAAGCCTCTTTAGGCATCTAGGCTAGATGTATCGCTCTTACCCTTGCAGAGAGACATTCTTTTAATGTAGTTCTGTAACTTTAAATTGCTATTCATTACATGATGGCTGATGAATAAGGAAACTATTTCAAAGAAAATCACATAAAATATATCATGTAGTCATGTATCTAATTTCTTAACGCATACTTTAAAAATATTTTAGTTCTTCCGTGCTGAAGCATGTAGAGAATGATTATTTTCTGTGAAGTAAAAAGACCTTGTAGTAAATTTATTAGAAAGTATGAAGGGGATTTGTGTAGCACGCAAGATGAAATTGAAGATATATCTTAATCTGGTTCAGCTAGAAAAACTCTACAAGAAAAATCTTTTTATTACATTTGAAATTATTAAATTCCAGGGACTTCAGCCAAAATCCACTGCTGTTGATGAACAGATTCCCAGTGACTTAATATGGAACTTAAGCTGAAAAATGACAGAAAAGAATACAATTTTTAATAATCCAGAGGAAGGAAAAAATGTTTTCTTTTCTAATATTCTATTGGTGCACAACTGCTATAGTTGCTGTTTTACAGGTACCCCTGATCTTCTCTTTAGGAAGATTTCAAGTCCCACAATATATTACAGTCTACCTTTTCAGTGAAGAAACAGAATGCAAATCCACATTACACAGAGAACTGAGAGTGTCAATAGGTCTTACCTTCACAGGAGACTAAGAAAACAAGGCAGAAACCTTTTACTCTTGTGAGACACTGTAATGGTAATTTCTAATGAAAACATTGTTCTTTCTTTTTGGTCCAGTTTTCCCAAAGTCAAAGGCTTTTAATTTCTAGGGAATTTGTGTAGGGGTAGGAGGGAATTTAGTTAGTTTGATTAAAAAAAAAAAAAAAAAAAAAAAAAAAAAAACAGGAACTTGGGGTTTTTTACTAGAAAGCAAACAGGTTTACAAGAACGTTTAATTGAAAAGATATGTAATTCTCATATATCTAACATTATTTTTAGTGCTGTTACAGCTGTGAGAATGCTTCATTCTTCCCTCTTAGAGTGTGCCCTTAGCTCGTCATGACTGAATAGTCATATATCTGTAGGACTGCCAGACAACAAACAGGGAAAGGAAATTAAAGGTAAGAAAGACTTTATTTTTCTTTCCCAGTACTACAAATTATTCTTGAAACAACATTATTTCTGTTATGTTTCAAGGCTAGGAAACTGCCAAGTTTATTTTGTGTCCTTAAGTCTTCAAATATGATAGAAATATCATACTTTGTGCTTGTTAATGGATTCATTTAGAAATTAGTTGTTTAGTTTGTGTTGGTAAACTGGCCTCAGCTCTGTAATCAAACGAAAGAAACTTCTTGTTCCAGCATGTTTACTTTCTTCTGGTATAGATAGATACCTAAGACGAACGGACGGAATTACTTTCTGCAAAGATGACATTTTTGTCCATTGATTAACTGAGAGCCTGGATTTTCCTAGGGTATAATGTAGCTTTTATGCATCAATGCTGAGATGACATGAACCTCAATTTTTTATAGATAGCATTAGTGCCAGATTTACCTACTAATACAATAAAAACTAACAGTCATGAACAATATTGGAGGATTACAAGAATAAAATAAATCCTGAAATGAATGGGGTGTAAATCAGAGGTTTTCTGTTCCCTTCAAATGGCAGAGGGGAGAAGAGCAGCAGCCTGTTCAAGCTAGCAGTTACTAGCTGATGCTTAGTAGAAAGTATTTCTAAAATGAGGCAGTAGAAAGAGCATTAATTTGTAGACTGGTTGTATGTCCCAGGGGATACATTGACTTTTGGAACATGAAGCTACTCATAAAATTAATATTAGGGACATTTTATTGTGTCTTTAAGCATTTTGTTCAATTAGCATTCAGAACCGAGCTAAATTACTGCCCTTTAGTATACCCTAAAACATCCATAAGCAGAGTACATAATCAGCTCACTGTTTTCTTTTTGCACAGAAGCTGGACAATATTCTCCAGCTGATTTACTATGAATATTTAATTGGCTTTAGGGATAAAATTTTCCCTGCGTTTAAAAATGGAAATGCTTTACTGAGCCGATAAGTTAAGTCAGATTATTTTAGAGTTGGATAAAAAAGGGAAAAAAAATGTTTATTAAATATTTCACACCAAGACTTCAAGAAGTGCTATGGTTTGCATTTACCTTCCATGCTAGCTATATTCAATACTACGAAGAACAATTTTTGGAGTAGCATTTTTCCCTATTTGCCTGTTACTGAGAACATAGTGGTTACCCTGAAAGCCCTAACATTTACTAGCACATATTATACCTTGGTATTTAAGACATGCTAGTGCTTTCTTAGAATTCCAGTGGTGAAAGCATGCAGTCACAGAGAAGAAATATGAAACCTGGTAATAGTAAAACAGCTGCAAAATTGAAAGTCAAGGATACTTCTGGGCTTCGAGTCTTTGTTGCAGCCAGCAATGTTTTTTTCATCATTATTAGCATTATTATTGATTTATTTCTCCCCATCACTCGAATATTGATAGCAGGATGAAAGGAAAAGGAAGCAGATTCATAATCAAATTGGTATTTCATTTGTCCTCTACCTTCCTTTGGATCAAGGCATTGCATAACGAACAGAAGACAGCTTTATTTTCTCTTTATCTTTATCTTATGACAGAGCCAAATTCTGAGTTAATGAACATTTTAACTTATACAGAACTCACTTCTTCCCAGGCCTGCTATTAAGTTCCTTGAATTTATTCTGCATTTGATGTACTGTAGTGACATATTATGTAACTGAATTACCTTTGCTTGTTGGTTTTGCACTTTAAGTTTTTAGAGATCTCAAAATAGTCTTAAATGTTCTTTTTTTCCTTACAATCCTTTTCATGCTGAAGAAATAATTTCTGTGAGGCCCAATGCTTCTAATGTCTTTTGTTATCACATTGACCATTTCTTTCCCCTCAATATTTTTTTGCATTTCCTTTTAATCTCTTTTGTATTTTTCGCAAACATTGTTTTTATATCCCTTAGGGAAAGATCTGCAATCCTAATCGGCAAATTATATCATAAACCATACTTTTTGAATGTGCATATGAGATGCTGATGTGAGCTATACTTGTCTTCTTTAAGAGCTTTTCCTTGTATGGATTTTCCTCTTGGAAAATCTTGCACTGTACTCCTTTCTTGTCTGGTCATCCAGTAGGCACAATAGTACAATGTGTATTTGCCCATGCTAATTTTATGTTTCCCACCAACAGTAGATGGCTTTTCATTAGTAGTAAATCCATGTATATGGCAAAATCTCTTATAATTCTGCTTAGTCTAGCTAATACGCATGCAGGTCTTCTGTTTTTCTTCTTTCTCTGTCTGAGTAGTTTTTCCATCCATCATCAAGTGATTCTTTGCTCTCATAATTGTTGGGCTTCTTTGCCTTTGGAGGAAGTATTCTACTAGTTTGATATGACTGACTGTTTTTTCCGAACAATTCGAGTAGGCAAGTTATGGGCATTACTGTTGTTTTTTTTATTATTTTACATATTCTTTTTAATAAGAACAGTGTTTTCTCTGTCATCTGCAGATGTACAGACTTTCCCAACATTGCTGCTGACTGAAAGTTTATGTTAAACTCTTTCCCAGTAACAGTTGGTTTCCATTTTTCCCTGATACTTGCTAATTAAATAATTGCTTCAGTTTTGTCTGTGCATAGTTATCTGTGCTATACTTTGATTTATTGTATCACTTCACATTTTTTCTGGACATGTTTCTGAAAAATTGTATGCTGTGTTCATTTGTCATAATTCTTTCCAAGAAATCAGTCAGCTTGGTTCTCTTAGAGTTACACTACTGTTCCTTAGTCTGAAGAAATCCAACTACCTGAAAAACCATCTGTAGTTGTTCTCAAATAATTTGCTTTACTGATGATACTTTTGTTTCTCTTTAATTTTGTTGACTCTCAGTTTTTGCCCTCTTTAACTTCTACAATATTAGAAAATAAGACTTGGAATATTTTAATAGTATTGTCCATCCTGTTCTTCATTTTCCCATATTCCCTTTTTTTAACAAAAAGCAGTTTTAAGCAAAACCAGCTTTTTCTGCAGAAAAATTGGACTAATTATGTAGCATGTATCTGTATGTATCTGTAACATGAAAGCATCACCTCCAAATTCAAATGGTAGAAGTTCAAATTTATGAAAGAAACACAAGTATTTGTGTTGAAGAGGTCTATGTTCACTGTTCTTTGCCATCTCAAACTTGAGACATTGCCAGAAGTATGTGCAGATGTACTTTAATTAGTTTCAACTCCAAATATAATTCAAACCAAGGGAAGAGGTGTTCATTAAATATTGCAATTATTAGGAACATTTCGTAGCATTAAAAAGAGAGAACATCTCAGTATCAAACATGTTTTTTCATTATATATCAAAACCATATGAGCATAAGAACTTCCATTTTGGTGCATGACCCAGTTTTACATAATCCTGGATGATCAGTATCAAATAATTAGGAAGTATAAGAAACGTGACAAAAACACAGTTAAAGATGCTCACTACAGTTAATGATTATCTTTGCAGCATTTAGTGTGTATTTAACACTGCGCTAACACAGCATTTAACATTGTCTTGACTTCACAAAGGGATGACATGATTTACTTAACACTTCAACAGGGCTGTTGGAAGCCGTAGATGGTCAGATTGTTTCATATTCAGTGCTAATTATTTTCTATACCAATTGCAGTTTATTGTTTAGGTTAGGAGACAGCAGGACTTTTTATAGATGTGTATTAGTTTCTCTGGACCAATGTTTCTTTGATAAACCAATATATTTTTATTCCTGGTCTCTGAGCAGGAAAACAAAAACAATCAAGAAAAAATCCTAACTTTTGCCTATGTAATGAAGCTTACATTTTTATTACTTACATTCTAGAACCTGCTGCCAGCTATTAGGTCATTTATATAACTCTTCTGAACTAGTACTAATAGAAGTGGAATAAAATTCTCTTTCTCAAATAAGAAAAATGTTGAGAATGTTTCTATTGTTTTCCAAACTGATTCAGTTCTTTAAGAAAAATAGAACACTCATGTAGATAGACGTCTTGCTTGTCCCCTTCATTTTAAATCACCATAACCAAGATTTGTAAAGCAGAAATCTACTACCTGACAGTATAACCTAAATCCATTTGCTATGTGTTATTTCTAATCTGTGTGCAGACTGCTTATAGGATTTCCCAACAAAGAGGAACTTTTAGCTAACAAAAATAGAAAACAAGGAGATGATATGTTTAACATATCCACAAAAAGGGTATATAGCAGGGAACTGTAGTAAGATAAGGACAAAAGTGTAGTTCTTCTATGAACTATATTTAGTGTCAACATATGAGACCAGATTACAGGTTGTTAAATGTTCTCAGTGTGAACGTTCATTCAGAGGCAGCTTGGGAAGCAGCAATCCATAACAGTCATCCTTTCCCCCAGCTATAAAGAGATTTTGCAGTGGGAAAAAGATCTAGTCTTTCTATTAAGACATGTAAGTCATTGTTTAGATTCCTCTAAATTGACGTAATCATTAAAATTGCTAAATATACAATCATCTGCTTGGACATTCACTTTGAATTTCTAGACCTTTGCAATTGTTTACTAAACATTTTCACTTTATAATTGCAATAGGTTGGGAGCATGTCTACAGATGATTACAGTGCCCCAGCTGATAAGTGGAAGTTATTAAGCTGTAATAACTTGGTTGCTTATGGTTGTTTATCTGTGTACCTATTCTTTGACTTCTTGGGTCAAATTGGTTAGCCCCCATGCTTCAGGGGTCAATCTGAAACAAAATTAAGCATAAAGGAAATTTCTGCAAATATTCTTAGTGTGACAAGAATGAACAGAAGTATCATGAATAGAAGAAGCATAAGGAAATAAACACACTTTATAAACCTATTAAATGCTTTTTTTTTATTATTTCCTCGAGAAGAGATTTCTTCATATCAAGTCACTTATTTTGTACTGATTGCAAAGTATTTATACAGAGGAGGAAAGTTCAGCCTTTAAACTGTAATACTCTAATGTTTTCAAATATCAGAGGTCACCCAGATCATCTGACTGTTCAATCACATCATTCATTGATATTTCTTTTTTTTTTTTTTTTTTTTTTTTTAATTCAGGCCTAACTCCCTCGTGAACATATCCGGTTATCATCACTTTTACTTCTTGAGGCCTACATCCTGCACATCCACTATGCTTTATCAGAAAATACGGAGTCATCTTTGCTTATATGTAGTTTGTTTCAGATTTTTGTTTGAGAATAAGGGAAATTTTTATGTTTAAACACAGATGAGAAACGCTTTTCTTCCTTGAATTAAAAATGAAACAACACAGAGCAAACATGCTAAAAAACTGTTGTTAGAGAGAAAGACATGCTATCATTCAGCATATAGAGTTCCTGAATCATTTCTACACCCCTTAGGCAGTCACTCTTTGATTGAAGTAAGCCTCTGTTAGCTGAACAAGATTACATGCAGTTTACCTCAGCAAAGCTGTAGCAAGCAAGCAGGCCCTAAGCCCCAGTCTTCTACATGCATGCAGAGTCGTTTCACTACCCAGCAATAAAATGTGTTCAGCAGACGTTTGGGTCCCTTGTTCTGTGTCATAAAATGAATCACTTCAGTAAATACCGTTCTGCTGAAATTCAGTGAAGACTAGGGAAATTTGATGACAGTGTAATAGCTTTTAAAGGGCAAATTCAAATGTCTGGCTGCACAACTGTGAGTAGTGGAAGCCTGAGCTTGGGCTGAACAGGAAATGATCTGATTAACAAATCGTTTGAAGGGGAAGAGGCAGAGTGACTTATTCAATGGCCTTTTATAGCACAACAGTATTGCTAGGGTGCAGAGGTATTGGTGAAAATAGGAGACGTGTTAAAGTAAAGCACAGACCTTCTGCAGGAGACACCCTTTGTTCAGTGTATTTTTCTATAGCATCTGATTCCCAAAGGTATTTAGTAAAACTGTAAATTGATAAATAACATATTACACATCTCCTGGAGAGGGAGTCAGATGAGAAAGGAATGGAGGCTAGGAATTTTGTGCAAATCTCTGAACCAAAGGTATGATTCGCAGCTGTTAGTAGGAAAAGGAGAATGAACCTGCACAGGGAAACATGTCTTAATTTGAATTTTTATTTTACTCTTTTGTGTTGTCTATATTTTTTTTTCATTGAACTGATTTACCTCCACAAATCTTATTGTTATTTTTCTTATATCCTAACATGAATTCTAAGAGCAATCTGGAAGTATGCTTACTGAGATGAATTAACAAAACAGATCTGGGTGCATCCCAGGACAACTGTTGTGCATCTAGCAGTTCCTGTCAGCCAGCAATCAATCTATCTCTCAGTCTGAGAGTTGAGGCACTGGGATCCAACACATGGGATTTCTCAATTTATCAGTTTTACTATTAGCTGCAGGTTTTTGTGGTAAAGCCATGCTCATGCACCTATCTTCATCACTCTTTTGGGAGGAGAGTGAGTCCAAGCATATCAAAGTGGTAATGATTTGATAAAAATCTACTGGTCACTATTTTAGTGAAAAATTGACAGGAACACAAATTTGCAGTAACCAGTGTTTTATACCATCCTGGAAAACAAGCCCTGACTTGTAAAGATACTTCCTGAGTCTCCCTTTAGTAATGGCAGTACTTTCAAAGTGAGCAGCCAGGCATGGAGAAATACCCTCTTCTAGTTATAAATTCCAGCACTGCCTATCAGGGCAAAAACTAATTCCTTCTCAGGAAGTGCTGAAAGTGAAAGATGGCTGATGCTTCTCTTCCTCTTTGTGCTCCCTTGTCGCCTTGGTTCACACTATCCTGTGACTTCAGCTGTGCTTCCTCAGCTTGTTTATCACCATGTTGACCACAGTACTCACCAGTATTCTCTTTGCTTTGAAAATGGTGTCCATTCACACGGAAGAGTTATCGAACAAAACATTTTAGTTTCAAAAGTGAGCTAGTTTAGAATGGCTTGCCATTTCATTTCAAACATTTAATGTTTATGTACTAAACTTTTTTTAGTGATAAAGCAATATTCGTCATGTAACATGTGATTACACTCAGAAAGACAAAACTTACTGAAGTAAAATCATCTTGTAAATTAGACAACTGCAGTCACATGACACTTGTCTGTAGACCACAAAGCACTTTGAAAGCAAGGATAAATAGCTCTAACATGTTCTTATACATGGAATAACTTTTATTTCTATTGAATGACTTTTCTTGAGCCACAGTCATGTGCAATTTTGGTAACAAAATGGTGGACCACATATTCTACTCCTCACACAGTCAGTTAGACCATTGATACTTACAAGTAATTTTAAATATGACTTTAATAGTGGAGAAGGAAATTATATTTAAACTATTATTTTTGGCTTTGTTTAAACTATTAAATTTATATGTAAAAGCCGAGAACTCTCCAGAGTGAAGAATATGAGATGTGAACAGAAGAAAAATAAAATGCAAACTAATGAGCTGCACTGAAATTGCTGATACATGGGAGTATGCTGAATGTGTACTGAGAGTACAGTACAGAAGCCATATGCTGGCCAGGTACCCAGGGTACACAGTTGCAAAAATGTGAAGAGTAGGAAGATAGAATTGCACAGCAATAGATCACATAGCATGAAGAGAAATCCTGTTCAATTTTTATAAAACAGTGGACCTAAGAGAGAAAGTGAAAAATTTCTTTTCCTTTTGTTCTAGTGAGCCACTTTGCAAATGCAAGCACTTTCTGTATCTCTTCTGGAAGCGTGTGATTGCATGTCTCATTATCGTGCTCCCCTAGATGATAATGTCATCCATCCACTTTGGGGGACATTATTAGCATTCCCTTGGAGGATGAAATTCTGCTCTCCAGGAGCTCAGATCACTGTTGGTCACTGGATAAAGTTTTCTTGTCTCATTCCTTTACACTCACATGGTCCTGGAGAGCAGCATGTGGCTGTTCACTAGTCATCTTTCTGCTATTGACTGTATTTGTACAATTTTATATATATATATATATATATATATATTCATATCTAGTCTCTAGAGGAGAGTGCCTCTGCTCATTCCCCCGGAAACCAAATGCTATGTTCTGTTAAGTAATTCAGATTTTCTTATTTGCAGCACACATTTTGCAGTTCTTGTCTGTCAAAGACAGAGGGTAATGGGAATTAATATGTAAATGGAGCTTTATGATAGGTCACTGTAGTGACGTACCAAATGTCACTTTGGTGACAATTTTACTTTGATGTGACATCAAGTATATATAAAGGATTAATTATTTAGGTTTATTTTATTATCTTTATTTCATTAAAGTAAAAAGATTGAATATTACTTATATAAACCCTGTTTTTTAAAAAGGAATAATAATTTAGAAAGTTAGATGCTCAAATCTGCATTTCTCTTAATCTCCACTGGGAGACTCAAGAAAATGTTTGAAAAGATATGTAATATGTTTGGTGTTTCATTTTAATTCAAATATTTTAGCATCTTTCACAATATATTAGTTCAGAACTAGTCCTGTTTCAGCAGGAATAATAATATGGCTTAGTCAAGATAACATGCCATAAATCACTTGGAATATTAAGATTAAGAAGATTTAAAGTTCTTACAGTGTTCTCAGGTTTGACTTAACAGTAGTAAAATGAAGATAAGACATTATTCTTCTCAAAGGTGGTAATCAAAGACCAGAAAAAATTAACTGGCTTCTCTGTATTTGAGAAAAGTAGTTACATATATTGCTCTCTGAAAAGTTGTATTAATAGTACCACCACGTGTACTTTTATATCAACATTTCTAGGAGTTTCTGTCTCAAATACTGCAGTAAATTTAACCTTTGTGGATGGCAAACACCATTTGTAATAGAGCCACGCACTCCAGCTGTGGGAATTTCCCTCCCCAAATGATCAGTTTGAAATAGGCAGCCGTCACCTCCCCGGGCCCCTGGTCATGCAGTCTTGTTTGCAAAGTAAAAAGCAATTTCCACTTCATGGTGAAAACTTGTCAAAGGACATTATGGAACTGGAACGTGGAGGTTATTGATGAAACCAGTGCTTTGCTCCTGTGCGTGACTGTCACTGGCCCGCAGGGACCCTACGTCTCGAGTTTGCCCACATTCTGGTCAGCAGCCCACAACTCAACAGAGCAAAACGTTTCTTGAACAGGCTGATTACTTCACACTATTGGTCATTGAAAGAACGTAGGTGTTTCAGATATTCTTTTTAATGTCTTTTTTTTCTCAATCAAAATAGAAAAGAATACAACAATATCCAGTGGGCACTTTGAAAGAAGTGTTTTAAATCAGTTCCAGACTGATATCTTTGAAAGTTGATGGTTTCTGTAAGATTTGGGGACTTTTATAATTAAATCTTCAGTAGTGATATTAACACTCAAGTTTTCTCCTCTGTCATTCATTATCATTTCCATCCTGTAAATTATTTTCTGTTGAAAGGGAAAGATCATCTTTTTTTCAGTAGTTGTCATACATTTTGAAGATTCAAATATATTGAATTCTCTGGCACTGTAAAAAAATTATCCAATTGAGCTACATCAAATGATTAGCACAAAATTTTCAATGTTAAAGTTTACACAACATAAACTCAGAGATTATTTTTTAAGAAGAAACACTGCCAATATTTTATTTATTGTAGTCTACAGTAACCAATAACCATTTCTTATTATATCTTATGTCTTCCCCTCTAGCTTATAACTGTTTGTATACATCTCTTCTATAAATACATTTAAATGTTCAAGGTGTCATAATGTATACAAACCTAATAGCTATTAAAATTCTGTACAATCACATAAGGCCTATTTGAATGTTGTTATTTTTGGTTATGTGGTAATTAAATGTTTGTTTGTTTTTACTTTTTTTTTTTTTTTTTTGCATCTTGCAAATTTATTTCAAATACAGTGGAAGGTTGTACTGAGGGCCAAGATAATGTGCAACAGGATAAGGCATTAAACATGTGATCATCTTAGTTGATTGTACAGAGAAATACATGTAGGCAATCCTTTACTTCATGAACAGAGAAAAATCAACAAGAATTTTTTGCATTCGTAATGTTTCATATCTAAAACAGTATTCATGATATATTTTGCTACATTTTGTGTATTTTGGTTGATAAAAGAAAAAATGAATACAGTATATTTTGTGTGTATAGATTTTTTTTTTTTTTTTTTTTTTTTTTTTTTTTTTTTTTTTTGGAAATGCAGCCTTGCAACATCTGCATGATTGTAGTACATCGTGTAAAATTACTGCAATTTTATCTGTTCAGTTCAGGAAGTCAAATGGGGATTTAATAAGTAGTGAGATGAAACTAGGAAGGAATAAAAAGGCAGAGTGTATATATTTTGCACTTTTAAATAACCTTTTATAACAAAAGAACCTATTATAGTACAATATACTGTAATTCCACTTTCTAGTGATACTCTTGCTATTGTCACTGTGTTGTCTTTACATCTGAATGTGAATAGTTTGCACATGTACAACTTCACAAGTGATTTCTATAATGGAATATGTGCTCCCTGTCACTGTTATTAACATTCAACTGCAAAAATTTCCACTAATTATTTTTTTTATAAATTATGAATGTACAGTGTAAATTAGTAAACCAAATATTGTAGCAATGAAGAGATGCACTTTAAAAATGTAGAAGTGTTTATCTCCAAGAGTGTTATTTTGTATAGATGTTTTTGAATAAATAATTTATTGCTCATTGGTATAGTTTTTTTTTTCCCCATTTATAAAATAAATATAAGGAATTTGCTACCAGGTCTTTGAGGTTTTAGATTTTTATCATTATAGATTTGGTCATTTTCATGCTTTTTTGAATGAAAGTTTTATAATTGGATCAGTAAAGGACTTACTCCTATTTCACCTTTCATTTAATAAGTCATCATTGGCCTGACCTAGTTTCTATGACTAAGCCTAGGTGTGATCCAGGATGCACTCCTGATCAACCAGAGATGGGACCTGGCAACTGCAGCTCCCTCCAGACACTGAGTAGGGTTTTGGCCATGGAAATCAAGGTATGGAGGAGGGCTATATGAGCAAGTGCTGTCAGTCTTGGATCAGAACAAGACAGAGTCAGAGTTTGGCTTTTGTATATAACCTGGAATAAGGAATTAGAAGTATTCCTGCTTCTCACAGTTTCACTGTAGCCAGCTGAGATTTACTAATAGACATAGGGACCTCAATATTCATTTGATCCAGCACTAAGAGACCAGTGGCGAAATCCTGAACTCAGAGACACCAAAATGTCCTTCAAAGTTCAGCAGAATTCAGATTTGCAATTTGAAATTTCTTATATATTTGTTCCTTGGTTTTACAGAGGAAAAATGTAGGGACCATCCACATCCAAACAAATATACTGGAATTATGCACAGCATTAGGATCACTATCAACCGTACCAAGCAGATTTTGGAAAGAAAGAACTTCAAAAATGTTTTATAAAGCATACTTTTTTTTTTTTTTTCAAATTTTCTAGTCTCTATTTTGCCTCTAAGAAGAAAACAGCTATATTTCCCAACATGTAGGTGATACCCATATGCTAACAGTCGAATCATTGACCTGTAGGGACTGTTGATAGTAGGAAAAAAAATCTTTATACAGGAAATAAAAGTTTTTCAATAAGAAAAGAAAATATATTCTGAATAAACAATAAATCCTGAGTTTAAACATCAGATAAAAGTGAGTGCTGGTAATGGAGCTGAGCTTTCTTTCTCAGGTAATACCTATACAATGTGATCAAAGACAATCTGTAAGTAGTAAACGTTTTTTCAAAGTTACTTCATCTCTCAGTCTTTGAGTCAAAAGATATGCTAGTATCACAAAATTTCATAGGTATCCAAAGTGAGACTTAGGTGATTAAACTGAAAGTCGAGACTGAAAAAACCACAGGAAAAACTTTCTGTCTATCACTGAACCTGAATTTTGTAAATCTTTAAAATTCTTTAATATCTGAAATGTCCAAGAGTGCTGATGTGCTGAGGAAGGTAGGGGAGAAAAAAAAAATAGGCGGAAGAATGCTTAGTCCAGGGAAAGACTAGATGCTACGGTGCATTTCCAGAGTGCTGTCAGAGCAGTCTGTATATACTTCCAGATAGGGGGAGGGAAAATGACTTCATTATTTAGCTGATTAGAGCACTGCATGCAGAAGTGGGAAATGTTGCAGAGAAAGACCTGGGAGTGCTGGTGGATGACAAGTTGACCATGAGCCAGCAATGTGCCCTTGTGGCCAAGAAGGCCAATGGTCTCCTGGGGTGCATTAGGAAGAGTGTTGCCAGCAAGTCGAGGGAGGTGGATCCTGCCCCTCTACTCAGCCCTGGGGAGGCCTCATCTCGAGTCCTGTGTCCAGTTCTGGGCTCCCCACTACAAGAGAGACATGGAGCTACTGCAGAGAGTCCAGCGTGACTGATGATCAGAGGGCTGGAGCATCTGCCCTCTGAGGAACGTTTGCGAGAGCTGGGCCTCTTCAGCCTGGGGAAGAGAAGACTGAGGGGGGATCTTATCAATGTGTACAAGTACCTGAAGGGAGGGTGTCAAGGGGACAGGGACAAACTCTTTTCCGGTGTCCCATGTGACAGGACAAGAGGCAATGGGCAGAAATTGAAGCACAGGCAGTTCCTCCTGACCATGAGGGGGAATTTCTTCCCTGTGAGAGTGACGGAGACCTGGCACAGGTTGCCCAGAGAGGTTGTGGAGTCTCCTTCTCTGGGGATCTTCAAGGCCCGCCTGGATGCAACCCTGTCTAACATGCTCTAGGTGACCTTGTTTGAGCAGGGAGGTTGGACTAGATGATCTCCAGAGGTCCCTTCCAACCTTACTGATTCTATGATTCTTTTTAACATCTCTGCTCACGGTCTGGTGTTTTACCTGGTGTTTTACCTGAAAGGGCAGTGCCAGGCTCTGAGCATCAGCACTGCGGGAAGGAGGGGACAGAAGAACAGACTGCCAGAGAGCTGCAGGCTTTTTAGGTAATCACTCCTCTTTGCCTCAGCATGTTCCTGAGTCCCTGAGTTCACCATCATAGCTCTCTAGATCAAGAGGCTGCTGTGGATGGCAGCACTTCTTTGCTTCATGCTGAAGTTGTGTCAGTTTTCCTTGGGAGGGGAAGTAAACACATGTTAAGAAGCAAATTTCTATACCCAGATAGGAAAGGTGTTTGCTGGGAAAGGTGTAATCCTGACCTGCAGTCCTGGTTCCAAGCAATTCTTCTACTTTTAATACACTGTCTTTTTATTGAAGATGGGAGATGTGAGGAAGGTCTCATTTACATGAATTGTGTCTTGCAGTGACATATTGGACTTTCTCACTTCCCTGTGGCAGTAATTGTATTTCTCATGACAACAGAGGTAATTGGTTTGCACTAAATAATATTACCTGTTTCAGATGCTTTGTTTTACTTTCATGCTTGGAACTACACAGCTGAATTATTTCCTATAATACTCAGTTCAATAAACAAGGAGAATTCCTGCTAATTAAGATTCTTTTAGTCTTATTCTCTTTTATACCCATTTCTGTTCATGCTTTAAACTTCCTATTTTCTCCTGCCAAAGAGCACTTCTCTTCATAGTTGCCTTGTATTAAACTAGGTTATATTCGATCTGCATTTCAGTCCAGGAACTAGTAGTAGTGGGACTAGTAGAGCTGCACCTGACTGAGAAATGGAAAGGATTATTTTTTAACTACCTAAAGAGAAGAAACTGCCTTCCTTTTCTCCTTAAAGCTGCTCTGATTTTGTTGTTCCTTTGCAGCCTTGTTTAATCATTCAGATGCAGCTTTAGTGACTGAGAGGGAATTTCACTTGATGATGTCAAAAGTAGATCAGGAAGGGCTTAAGCCTGCTTGTTTAATATCTGTGACATCTGTGAAACTCCCATTACATGAAATACTTATTGCCTGCCTGGCATAGAGGTCGCTGTCCTAAAATCTCACCCAAGAAGCTACAACAAGCTCGGATATGCAGAACTTTCTTTTCTTAGCTGCTCCAGCAAGGGAGGTTTTAGGATACTTTAAAGAGCAAGAAGAGGTAATACTACACTCATATGCTTTAGGTAAAATCCTGTAATTTGGTAGCACTATGAAATTGTTTGGTGTAAATCAAAGCAAGTTCCCTTCCCTGTGAAAGCCTCAGAAATATCATGATAAGATATTTCTTATGATATCATTACCAGGCACATGAAGGATAAGGATGATGATCAGGAGGAGCACAAATAGAGGTTGAGAGGCATGGGAAAGTGTCAGAAAACTGGAAATAATAACGTAAGCTCGGCAAGAGAGACATGAGTGAAGACAGTGAAAGATAGAGGTAAGTGAGGAGAGTGAGGGAACAAAGATGCCTTGGTAAAAGAGGCAGTAAATATCCGTATGTTTAACTGAGCATCTGAGCAATGCTTAGTCTCTAATAGATTTTGTTCTCCAAACAGTTACTTTGTCAGATTGCCCTGTCTCAGCATGATGGGCAGTTTTATTTCTTTCTCTGTTCACATTTTTTGAAGTCACAGTACAGCTTATTATTTCTATTGAAAGTTTGTTTCTGGGCGACAGAGGACCCTTACTTGTTAGCCTTATTGGCAACCCTGGGCTACATGCCCAGGAGGAAAGGGGAGATTGTCCTTTCGACTTTTTGCATTTAGCATACTGAGAAGAGAAGGATGATGTGGGTGATCATGCAAACAAGATAGAAAGAAAAAAAAAAAACACTGAATAAAGCTGGACCAAAGCAACATCAGAAGGAAACACCTGCCCTGCTTTTGCAGGTGATACAGTATGTTACAAACACAAAATCACTGAAAGTTGCTAGAAAAAAAGCAAGATTGGAAGGAATGACCTCCAAAGAGGTTTTTATTTTAAAATGCTGACCAGAATATTTCAATTTTTTCTATTTTCAGGCCTACTGTATTGTAATTTATGTTTTAATCTAACTCATCTGAGAGATTAGGTGAGTTTGGCACTCAATTTAAGGAAAGAGTGAGACAGTTGTACCTCAAATCTATGGACAATGTGAGGAAAGTGGAGATAAAATGAAATTCGAGGTGGTAAAGGAGCTTGAGGTAAAATGTAGCTGAAAAGAGAAGAAAATAAGTGGGAGATTGAACAATAAGTTCAAAGAATAAGTGGGAGTGAGAAAATGGTGAGGAAAAGCAGAGTGTCTGAACCAATTGAGCGTAATGGCTAACATACACAGGACAAGTGAACATGGGCACATGAAGCAGGTTTAAATGGCAGGCCACAACTTTATTTTAATACTCAAAAATTGTATTTAAGTATATCAAAAGCCTTTTGAGTAACTGTCCTTTGACGGCCAGTTCTTATCTATTTAATTCTCTGAAATATTTAAAAAATACTACTAGACATAGGATGTTACTAATAATACCTTTAATGCAGGACCCTTCCCATTGCTATAAGGGATTCCATGTAACTAACCTGCATTGTGCCTGTACAGCCTTCTAACATCTTCTAAAACAGCACCTGGCCTTCAGATCTATGATCTGAACAATCCAACTAGAAAACTGAGCAAACCAGACAATGTGCTGCATAAGGCGAGCCCTGCAGTACTACGTTGGGTACTCTCATGGGAATAGAAGAGGCCACCTTCTTCTGCAGCCATCCTTCTCCCTGAACTTCCACATTGAACCTATGTGCCCCTAGCCATCTTGGAGCTAAACCTAAACATATGTGCATCTATACAAGGCTGTACGTACTGGCACACTTAGAGCTTCATGAACATCTCGGCATCTGCTGCCCTAAAACCAAGATGAAGCATCTGCTGCACCAGTACCTAGACCCAGTACATGCACTGTTTTAAAAAGAATATAATGGCATAAACAGTGGAGCACAAAAGTCATCGTGAACTTAGGTCACCATGGGGCTCTAGCCATCTGCTTGCTAATTACATATACCGCAGCCTCATTGTTGCACAGAAAACAAACATAGCTGCTGGCAGATTCCTGCTGCCATATAATTACTGCTACCAGTACGGGCAGAACTCCAGGAAAGTTATGCCTTTTTCTGCCCTTTACTGTTGCCACTTTTTGCATGTTCCCCCCTTAGAAGATACATCTGCTCTCTCTGCCGCCTTCTATCTCATTCCAACCTGTTTGCATCTGCCTTTCCTGGCCTGTACTAGTCTTGCTTTCTGACAGTGAAAGTACAGCCAAGAAATGCCTCTCATGCCATAAGATCTTTGCTCATATTTAGCTAATGCTGATATGGCAGTATAATACTTAACAGTGGCAGAGTTGCTGGTAACCTTGTATAAAGTGACCTTTCTGGTCACTCACCTAATACAGATGCTTTTCTTTGCCTAGAAGGTGAGATCTCAAGAGATGACAGTTCAAAACAATCAGAGCTTTTGCAGTCTGGAAAATATGAGACCCTGGTACTCATCAGAATCTTTCTTTCCTCCCAGAAACACTTCTCTTCCCTGCACACTCACAGCTGTCCAACAGTGGCCAGTAGCCCAGTACCTTCATTCATTATGGACAGACTCCCAGTCACATTGCGTTATTCTGCTGGGTAGTTGCACTGTTGCACAGGCATTTTATTGAAGCAAATTCAGGTACTTAGAGGTTATCGAAATTTGACAGTAAATGAAAAGCAGTAGAATGTCTAAACAGCACTAGATTTATGTATACTAAGCTACTTGGTGCCATAACATTATTTTGTTTTAAAAGATGTATTAAGATTATAAGCACATTTATATGAGTTATACACAGGACTTTAGACTCAATTTAATAACACTCACATTTCTCTTCTGCCAGCATAGGACTGATTTCATATTCATGGTCCTTCAAAAGTATTACATTATCTTTGTCACATCCAAAACCTTCTACTGGTCCTGTCATATACTTTGGCCTTATTTATGCATGTGAATACAAACCAAATTGATTAATCATATCCTCCTTACATTGCTCTGGAAAGCTCATTTTCTCCCAGGCCCTCAGAAACACCTGCACAGTACTCAGCATATTACTGACACAATGCAAGAATTTGAGATATTTGTGTCTTACAGTTTGAGAGCATCCAGTCATATTGAAAGGTTGCATAGAAAGGCCTTTTATATCATTTTGTTCAGCTAGTTCACTACTGAGGACCCTTTTGTTATTTCGATAGTAGTAAATTAAACCATATCATGAAATATTCACAGCATGTAGTGAAGTATGATTGTCTCTATGGTAAAATTATCTGGTCTCTGGTATAATTTTGGCCCAGGCCAGTTAATGGCCTGCTAAATAATCCCTAGCCATGTCTGAGGAATTAGCATGGGCCAGAGTCTGTTTGTTATAGGCAATTTAACTAAACTCACCCTGAATTGAATGATAGGAAATTTCTGATAGTGTGGACGAAGGCGATACTGTCCCCTATTAATTTACTCTACAGCAACAGCTTCCCATGCCAGACCACAGTGTTAGTGTAAGTGTTTTACTGAGCAGTGTTGATGCCAATGAAAGACATTTTGTCTTGTTCCTCTGATACAACGAATGTAACAGAAATTTGCTACCAACTTCTCAGGGCTGTCTTCTATGCCACCTTTTGGAGAATGAGGTGCTCTTTCACCATTGAAGATATTATTAAAAACTATAATAAAGAGCTAGGTGTCAAAATGCTGCAAAATTACACAGTACAAAACATACTGTGCATTTACAGCATTTATTGTAATGTAAGTGCATATTTGTAGTGCACTCAGCAGTGCAATGAAAGCATAAGGTTAAAATTCTTTCTTTGGGCACATGTTGCCACTGTGCTACCAAAAAACATCTGCAAATGTTGTTACCCACCAAAGGACATTTCTCTCAGGTCTTGTTTTCTCATTAACACAAATTCCATTATTTCTGAAGGTGGCTATGATCCTGTTGGAAAGCAAACAGTTTTAATGTTAAAAACCTTTGAGCTGATTAGCATATAGACTCATTTTTCCTATCAGCTAAGAAATGGCTCCCGTGTGCTTCAGGGATCAGCTGCATGACTAAAGAAATGAGGGATACATTGTTAGAAAAACAGACTTAGAGATTTTCTAGCTTGGGTATACATAGCCTATATACAAAAATGTTCAGCTGATTTACAGCAATATTACCTCTACACGTGAGCAGACATCAGCTGATTGGCTAGGTAAGACCTTGTCCCAGACTGGCAGTAATAACCAACTACTTATATGTACCATTATATACCCTGAGCTCAACTGGTAGTTAAAAAATCAGTCTGCTTTTCCGTTGTCACATGCTGGATCACCAGACATAGCTCCTCACTAGGTGTTGAGGAGCTGGGCAGAAGGTGGGTGCAGGAGCACCGACTGGGAACGAGGGCATGGGCAGTGGGAGGTGTTAGCACCTAGTTGTGGGACAAATGGTGAGAACATGGAAGGAGATATGAATTTGGTGTCCTACCATTGCAAAGTATGATGAGGGGCAGAAGAGGAGCAATACTTCTTTCACATGGGCAGAGACAGTACCACGGTACACAGGCAAATTACGCGTGAGAGCACCAAACAAAGGCGTACTCAGGAGCTCTGTGCCCTGTGTGGATTGCTTTACTTCTTCTCTTTCTTCAGTATTCACATTTATAATCTCTTTCCGTTTCTAATTGTTTTTTTCTACTTGAAAGTTGCATTTTATTTCATGGCTGAGGTTGTTTAACTACAACGCAGCTTACAGCTATTGTTCCTATTGTTATGTCTTTGTCTGCAGAATTGCCGATTGCCTCACTCTAGGTTCTTTTTTCCAAGTGTAAATATTCAGCAAACACCACTTCTCAGTATTTTCTTACTAAACCAAGCAGTTTTGCTGCCTTAAGCTTCACATTGTTGAGACTTACTCACAGTCTCCAGATCTCAGAAGCAGACACAATGAACCTGTAGTAGTGTTCTCAACTCCTTACATAAACACCAAGTCACTTGTTATTGCTAATTCCCCTTTCATATCTCACACAGACACATTAGTTTGTCTTGCCAGAGCATTACCTGAAAGGTCTGTTCAATTTATTTGTGATTATTCCTTTTATCTTTTTTTTTCCCAGAATCATAGATTTCCAAGAGACTCCCATTATGTTAGATAATCCACAATAATTTGTTTTGAGACATTACATTTATCTGCATTAAAATAATTTTGTGAGATTTCTCAGTCTACTATAGTATCTGTTCTTTATTTTCTATCATTTCAAATATGGAGGCTTAAGAGAAAAATGAATTCTTTTGTTGTGACTATGTCTGTGTAGTTACAGATACATAGATATTTAAAACCTCTTTTTCCTGTTCCTTCAATTATTTGATAACCTCTGCTTAATCTTCTATAAAGTGTTCATTTTCATTAATACTCATTTAAATAGTTGTTTTCACTCATTATTATTTACTATTTAATACTACATGCTTGATAATTCTCATGTTCCTTTTCAGGAATGTTTCAACAAAATGAGAAAGCTGTAATATCTCTTGTTTATTCAGTCTGAGAATTTTCTGAAATGTGCTTTAAGCTAGCTACAGAATGCTTCAAATGCAGCAGAGCATTAAAAATAACAACTCTAGTTTTGTAGAAACTTGACATGACATGACGTCAAATAGCCATGCTGTTTTTATTACTCAGTAAGGCTTACTTGAACACTAAATGTCCCAGAGACTGGCTGCTGTGTGACCTCTTAATATCAGTGCTTGTGAAGAATGTTTCATTTAATTTCTTCAGATCATTTGCTTTCCTGGTTTGTGACAGACTAATGAAAATTTGGAGATTAATTCAGGAGCATGCACATTTGCTTGAGTGAATATGAACTTGGATGAAAATAGTTCAAGAGTATCTCATTAGATTTAAAATGTGTTTTTCAATTAACAAAATGTGTTTATAATGTAGGATGTGCCTAGTGAACAATCCATCTAATGAGCTGGTGGCCATCTTGAGAGATTCTTGTATTGCCTGACTTACTGAATAAAAATCTAATTTTTCACTGGCTGTTTGGTTCCCTTTATTACCTCTTTCTCCAAACTGCTTGGCAATTCCATCACTAAGGATTTCTTACTGTGCTACCATTACCTTAATCTTTAAATGAAACAAAAAATTAATTAAAGATTAAATAATAAATTTGGAAAGCCAATGCCATACTTGGGAAAATGCAAACTACCTGGCAATCCACTGAAGCAGACCAATAGCAAGCATTTCAGTGTGAGGAATTCCAGCTCTGCTGCTCAAAGTTATTGGAGCATTTGTGCCCACAGAAGGGCTTTAACACCACAGTCTTGACAACTCAAATGTCTAATTTGGGGACAGCTAGCCATTCTACAAAAATCCAGGTACTTGGATTCTTTCCACAACGTAGAGAGAAAAAAAGGCTTTTCATAACGGGATGTAAAAATGCCATCACATGAAACTGCCTAATCCAGCTAATAAGAACTGCTGAGAACAGAGGTATACCAAAAAGCATACTTCATGGTGTAGCATCTGGGCTGTTCTCTGCAAGGCAGCCAACGTGCCCACCAAGAGTCTCAGGTCCTGTCCTTTTGTTGGTATCCAAGCCCTTTTCTTGGCGGTTTTGACTGGGCCACCTCCTCTTTTTCTTTCAGATCATAGGTACAGAATGAAAACATTGCTGATGCTTCATTTTTATGCTGTAACTTAGTGTTGTGAAGCAGGTGGTGGAAGACAGTGGTGCAGTTGCTACCATTATCAGAGAAACTTCTGACATGAGACACCCATGCATTTTATTCATTACAAAGCTCTTCAGAAGCAAGACAAGGTCATTCCCCAAGCATGAGCATTTTGAGTGCAGCAATGAATCACTCAGTATTGGCATCTCCTAACCCTCCATCTGTGTTCATAAATCCACTTGTAGATTTGTCCCTAACCACACTGATTGCCTTGTTCATTTTCAGTTTGCAAGAAAAACACTAAAATATATCTGATATAATTGTATTATATGGTTTCTTATTTTATTTTCTGAAATCAATTTTTATTCCTGTTCAGTTACAAAAGATCAGGCTTGTTACTTTGTCGGTACTTGATCAGCTTTTTGGCTGCATGACATATGGTACATCTACTCAGCATCCTTAAATCTGTGCCATCAGCTTCACTTTGTGACACCTCAGTAGTGGTGCATGCAAGATGGCCAGAGATTGTAAGCAGGCAGATACCTTGAACTCGCCATTAAAAATGGTCTGTTTGAAAAGGCTGAATTTGGTCAGAAATCAGTGCTTTATCAAGAGATTATTTTTCCCTCTCATTTTAAAGAGTAAATTTTTTGTGATCCAAGCAAGTGAACTTCAGATGTTTTATACACTAAAAAAGGTTCAGCCATTCCACATTCTTCTACATAAGTCATAATTTTCTCTTTTCTTAAGGCAGAGTTTTCAAACAGTGATATGCTGGATTGGCATAAACTAAGACGTCAAGAATTGAGCAGGTTATCCTCATAGCAGAATCCACCTTTACAGACTTTTGTTCAGCATTTATTATAAGGTATAATAAACTATTGTATATTTTTAAAAATTATTAGTTATACTTGCTGTAATTTGAGTCTTAAATATTGCTTACTTGTATGAGATATAATGTTAATTTCAGTTGAAATCAATATTTAACAAGACAATATTATGTTCTATGCGTTGATTCAATTAATGTTCATTGAAATTAAATAATCTCAGAATTTTTAAAATATTATGTTCCACCTGATCCTGAGAAAAATGATTTACCTGAGAAAGTAATATTCAATACTCAATAATCAAATTTTATCAATCTTATTCATTCTCAAGGCAAAGCCTGTAACCTAAGGAAATAGAAGGTTTCTGTAAGGCTTGGAAAATGTATCCTTATTCTTATAGATGATCCATTTTCCTGACACGAGGACAACCTTTCTTCTTCTAGAAAGGCAAAGGCAGAGAACGTATTTTGGAGAATAAGCACAGCATCTGGACAACCAGGAATTGAATCATCCAGATGGATAGTTTATTCAGCCACAGGCCAGTCCATCACACTCTTCCACGTCAGCAAATTGCCTGTTCCTTCTTTGAGTTTACTTCTTGCAGCAGGACAGAGCAGGACAGAGCTGTTAGCAGAAACTCTTCTCTTCCTTCTTTGCTTATAACGCTCATTGCTACTCTGGGTGCTGTTAGTTGCTGTGGTCACACATTTAGTTATTTGCTGGCCTACTTCAGTTAATCTCCTGACTTTTTTTGGTTATATTTTTTAATTACATGACAACAGTTTAATCACAGGAGTTAATGAAATAACTCTTCCCTCCCAGAAATTATGTTATTCACTCTTATAAAAAGACAGGACTCATTCTTGAACTATTAAGCCAGTGTATGTATGTAAGCATATTTTTTCATTTATTACCTCTTCTTCAGTTTAGAACAGTTACATATACCAATAAAGCCAAGTTTCAAGTCTGCACATAAGCCATAGAGAATTAGACCTAAGGGCAAATTAGCCTTGTATTTTGCATTTGACAGAAACAACAGTTGTTGCTGAGTGAAGACTGTGAAAAAGGACAAGTAAAATTCCAGCCTTAGCCAAACGACTCAGGGACTTCCTGACACAAGTCTTTTACTTCATAGCCCTTTACTATATTTCTCTTCCACAAAACTGTCAAAATATTTCTATGAATTCACTTGTACTTTTATCACCAAAACTTCTTGATGCAAATTGTTGCACCGTTTAACTGTGTGTTGTATAAATAATTATCCCCCCCTTTTTTTTTTGTTTTCAGACTGCCACATGTCCCTTAGTTCTATACTATAATAATAGTAGATAATCATTACTTTTTCACCTTCCTTATACTACTCATGGTTTCACAGACCTTTACAAGATCTTTTCTAACTAAAAAGAATAATGGCAAAAAATATTCCATATAAAATAGAACTCATTCAAGGAAAAGAAATGCTTGCTGTAACTAGAAATCATGCTATTGGAGAAATCCTGTTAATCTGATCTCTCCTTGTAAGCTACTTTCATTCACCTTTTTCTTGTGTTTTTGACTTGGTAGCACTTTGCTGGAGTAACCAGGATGAGACTAACTGATATTATTTGTATGTTATTAAGCTGGAACTTCAGCAAAATTACTTCTAGTGCAGTGCTGTATAGCTATATGCACGTTTTGCCTCTCCTCTTGTAAAAGAGTGTTTGCGGAATTTTAACAGCTGGAAGAGACCAGACACTATTTTTTTCTAACCCAGATTAGGCATCTATATTAAAAGTGTCCTTCACTCTGTGCCAGAGCTCAGGATTGCCATTAAATGCTACAAAATAGTGTAATCTGCTATCAAAAATAGTTCCTGCAGCTGCACGGATTTGTCTCGGCGGTCTCTCATTCTAACCCAATGTCTGTAAGAACCGATAATGCCTCCGACAGCCTGGTAGGGCTACAGGCTGTTACTGAGCAAGTCTAAGAGTAGTTTGGAGATTACAGAAATGTGTCTGTTCCCTGTATTAAGCTTTGGTTGAAATAGCATAATATTTTGTGTAAGAAATAATTTCTCTGAATATCTACCTGAGGAGGTCTGCAAAAATCTGTATGTGTCAATAATCCCAAATTCTGTTGCTTTTTTCCTTTTTATTGACTATTTACTTTAAAGGTCTTTAACTTTTAAAAACAGAAACAGATACAGTACTTCTTGTACTTGTGCAGATGCAAATCTTTAAAATAAAAAAGTGTATCAATAATATAACAAACTGGATGAGCCACTTATTTTAAAACTTTAATTTTAATGTTTTTAACTGTTAAGGTCTACTACTGTTTTCTTTACCTGTGGTGTTTAAAGTAAGGATGTTTTTTATATACTTGAAATTAGCCTTGTATTTCATGTTTAGATAGGCATTAGACTTTTACTATTGGGCTGACATTCTTTCTGCAGGTAGAATGGCTGAAGCTATGTAACCAATATAAACCCCCGAAGAAATAAAGGACACAATCAGCAAGATATTAATCCAAATTATCTGCACTGACATGTAGACAATATATGAATCCTGGATTCAGAAAATCAAGGTTGTTCTTAAAAACATTAAATTTTGCCCTCTTAATTCTCTTTCAGCATATCCGATTAGCAAAATAGTCGATGAGTTCCAGTGAGAACGAGAATAGAAATTTCAGCTGGGTCCAGAGTAATAAAGACTCCCATACTTCCTAGCTAAAATTGTGTTTGAGTCTCAAGGGAGAGTTAAGCAAAATAAAAATCAGAAGTTATGATATAGATTGCATTTATACAATCAGTGAAAAGAAAGACAAATATTCCCTCACAGAGCAATTTACTGCCTGTGACCATTTATAGTCTTTTGTTGATGAATACTTCAACCTCAAACAGTGAACAAAGGTTATGGTTCTTATTTAAACAAACCTTGATGTAGGTAAATTCTTCTGGCAGCTAATGAGAATGCTTTGATTTTTGACCATGAGACTACAAAGAAAATCAAACTATGAAAGTGCAAAGAATATCGGACCTGTTTTCCACAAGAAAGCCCCTGAAGTCTCAGAATTAACCTGTGATAAGTTGTGAAGTATACAAAAGGATACAGTTCAAAGCTCTTTATTCTGCTAGGTATTTGGAATGGATCTGCTTTTGTCAGTGACGTGCAACATGAAAGAAGTCAACCTTCTTCATATTTTTGTTATATGAGGAACCAGCTTTAAAATATTTACAATTTGGAATTGTCGTAGTGTGATATCGTAAGTTTAACTCCTTGTCTAATGTCTTGAAAGTCCCCAAGTTTAACAAAAACTGCTTTCTTAACAGGTCTGTTTTCCTCTACTCTGCTTACTTTTCACTCGCTCAACTTTGCAGGGAGCAGGATTATAGCTGACAGTCCTTAACTAGCTTGTTATTATTATACTCAATGATAATGATAATGATAATGGCTGTGGTGATGATGAAGATGATGATGATGATAAGAACAACAACAAACAACAAAAACAACAACACCAATAATGGAAATTTACCATCAATCAGTTCACATATTTGTAGATTTTCTTCACTACCACATACTATAGCCACAAGCTCCAGAATGGCTCACCTGCATAGCCCTTACTTTGCTCTTCACCCATTGCAGAGATCAAAACAGTGATCTTTGGCTCCACCTTGTGACTTGCCTGTTGAGGCCAACGGAGTTGGAACTAGGGAATCCTCAATCCCCATTTTAGGCCTGATTTTGATTGCTCTACCTATATAGGAATTCGAAAAAAAACACCCACTTAGATCCTTTAAGTCAAAATATTGGTTTCAAAAGAATCAATAATGGTAAAAAACTAAATAAAAAAAAATGTGCTCAGAAATTAAAGTATACAAGAGAAGAAAACACAATAAAACAAGAAGTGCTGCAAAGAAATTAGTGAGTAACTTGCAATTCATCCACAGACTTTATAGGTCATTTTGGTAAAGCTCTAATGCTAGAACAAATAAAATATGATACAAAGTTGCCCATTTGGTGATCAAATGTATTGGCAAAGAGAATTAATGAAAATAGCAGCCAGAATGTACTTTAGTACATAATATAGCAATATTTTTTTCTCTAGCTGAATACTTCTCTTTGCATACCCTTAAAAAAATTCTGATGTCAGAAATATCAAAATGACTACACAGGTAACTCTCGGTTCATTAGCAGGACAAAAAAAAAAGAAACAAACCAAGCATTTACGTCACTTTCTGCGTTGTGAACATCCTGATGCCAAAAAAATTTTGAAATCATTTGCACTTTTGAGTGAGTACCAGTGCGCAAAGCTGGCACTGCAGGCTGGGCCCCTCGAAAGTACTTCACTTTCGTATTTCAGAAGAGTTACTGCCGTCGGTAAAGTACAGACCTGCGGAAGATAATCTTCTCAGCAGAAAAAAGGTCAGATTGTGAAACTTTTGATTGCCATTTTCTAGATAAAATCCATCATGCTGTAAAATGTAAAAGGAAAGGTTGTTTTCAACATTCAGTTTTCTGGGCAATTTTGCTTCCCTGAATTTTAATTGGTTTGTTGATTTTTTACATTGATAAAATACAGAGCTTAAAATGTTTTAAATCTTTCAAACTCGGGTCAGCATAGTGCCTTTGAAAAATGTTACCTCTTGGCTAGTTTAAGCATATTTGCTTTGCTGTAATAGCCACTAAAAAATGACTCAATGAAATGGCAAATGTAGTTGTCATTGCCATGTGGGCACATTCTGTGATACCACAGTAATACACAGTTCGGACTATAAATGGGTTTGATCATGTTACTGCACAGGGAAGTTCAAAACAGATAGTAAGCTATTGCTGAATTTTAATATATGGGTTAAGTGTTGCTAATATTTTCAGAACATAGTATGCTATAATAGTACTGTATCTCCTGATACTGGAAGTTTCTGAAAATGGAAAAAATAATAAGACAGGAAAAAGAAAGAGATAAAATTATTTTGTACAAATTAGTGCTTTGAATTTCAAAAACATATTAGAATATGTGACTAAAAGTCAAATTTACCATGTGCTGGAAATTGTTTATTCTTTATTGTGTGCAGGACAAGAAATCTATTTTGCCAACAATTATATTTTCTTTATTGCAGATGAGAGTGCTCATTATTCTGGGAATTTCAGCAGCTATAGCCTTTACAGCTGTGTTTTTTTCTTTCCTTCAGATAGACAAAGATATCCTCCTTGGTAAGTAGCAGATAAAATACATATTATTTTTTTTTCCAGCTTTTATTCTTAAGTTGAATGTGGACTGCAATGGAGTTGCAGACAAGTTAGCACTGGAAGTTTAGCTTAATTTCTTTTTTTGTGCAAAATAAACTGACTTCCGTGAGAATTATTCCATGGGTGTTTTCCATTGAAAATGAAGCTTCGTAACTTCAGAAAGGAAAACTACATATGTTTAACATCTCCTAATTATATATTCTTTGACTAGGAGTGTTTTTACTCTTTAACGACATCCACGTGTCAGAGGTAGTGTTTACAAATATCATTTGATTTCTTTCCTGGGATGGCAATCGTCGTATGTAGTGCTCCCGGGCTTGAGCCGGGTGCCGCAGGGCCCCCACGCCGCCTCCCGCTCTTGGCCCCAAAGGCTGCACGTCTCCGTGGGCCCGTTGCCTCCCAGCCCGCTGTGGCTGTGGGGACGATTTCAGAGCATCACAGCTTGCAGTACTGCCTGGGTTTAGGCAGCAGAAGCCGTCTGGGCTATTGGGTTTACATCTACTAAATCAAAATCAATGAGATCTACTAGACTAGAAATACAGCAGATCCTAGACTGAACAAAGATCCTAAGAAAAGATCTCTGCAGAAACTGAAATTAAAATAAACTAGGGAAGAGATAAGGAAGAACCAGGATTTTTCTGTTTTTACATCCCCTTGATTGATTACATAGCTTTAGATATGAGTAAGAGGAGAAAATTCTTGGAATGTTTCACTTGAAGTTAGTGTATAATCACAAATAATATAAAATGAGATCCAAGATTAAAAAAACAATAAAAGAACTAACCCCCAAGCTATTATTTCAGATAGGAAATCTTTTCCTGACTATCACTATGAAACAGGAGATCAGAACTGTTTTCCACAGCTGATTCTCTATTTGGTGCTTTTGTATGAATTGTTTGGATTGGAATAAAATGAGGTAATACTGTATTTCAGTTAATTAATAAATATATTCATAAATTTATATACATATAAAATTATATAGACTATGAAAATGGAACATATACACTAGATATAGTTCTTATTTACAGTAAGTGTCTATTGGCCTAATTGGAACAATACAAAATAACTTTTATTACAGCATTTTTGTAATAAGACTACATTTCTGAAAATACTACATAAGTACCAAAATCATAATTCTCAGTAAAAAAAAAAACAAAAAAGCCAGGGAAATTCAAGTATAGCACATGGATCTTTTGATTTAGATCAGAGTATAAATCAATATCCCATAATCAGTAATGCTTTGAGCACAATATATTTCTCAGAGATAAACCCATAAAAGTAATTAAAAATCCTACATCATTAAAATTTTAAAAGAGCAGGTTGTTGTACAGCTTATAAAGAGCAATCTTGCTTTTGAATATGCACTCAAAAACTTTTTCAGAGACTATTGCTAAGAAATGAGGAGCAGTCTTTCTTCTCTTTATACACAGTTTTAAATGTAGTAGAAATGTGAATGATAACATTAAATGAATAGTGTAAGTTTTTATCAAATATAGTGGAAAGAGGGAAAGATCTACTGTATTTAGATGCTGAGAAGATCTTTGATAGACTGAGGGAGAATCTTGCCTAGGAAAGATTATTCCCTCATCACACTTATTATTTCCCCTTTCCTTCAAAAAAAAAAAAAAAAAAAATCACAGAAATAGCACAACACAGACTACAGTTAAAACATTATATGTAAAATTATACTGTATATAAATGATCAGCCATTGATTGTTAGCAAGTTATTACTACTTATGATTTATTTTCTGAGAAAAAATATATTCAGTGATATATAAGGCTATAAAATTAATTATAGTATATTTGAAACATCAATCATAAGTCATTAGGAACCTCTAATTAAAAGGTCGCAATATATTTCGAGTTTCTGTGCATTAAACAAATACTATAGTGAGAAAGCAATATTTCTCCAAGTCTTCATCAACTGCATTTGAAATTAGTTTTTGTAATTTAAAATCTGAGGAAGATCTCCTGAACTGAGGGGAAAATTATATTTTATATGACTAACTGCAACAATAGTAGTAATTTATTAGCTGGCAAAACCTGATAGGCTTTAGGTCCTTTTAACATGGGTTCCGGGGGAAAAAAAAAAAAAAAAAAAAAAAAGAAAAAGAAAAAAAAGAAACTCTAGAATTCTAACAGAAATTATTTTATTCTTATTTAAAATAAAATCCCTAGTGCAAAAGGAAAATTTTCCATTTATTCATTTTTGAATGGAGAATTAATGAATAGATATTTGCCAGCAGAATGCTAGGTGCATCTCCCTGCCCTGTCGACTGGCAAACTGGGACAATCTCAGGAAATACAGATGGAAATTAAACCATTCGATTTTAAATATAAGTGCCACTGATTTGTTTAATATAAACTAGACTGGAGGAATAAATCAGTACGGCTAATATGCCGTTATGAGGTTTGAGTATCGCTTCCCATCAAATATGGATAGGAAATAGGAGGAAAATGGCTTTCATGCATGACCACTTGTGCCAGATCCAGGAAGACCTTAAAAGTTTCTACCTATGCCTGAATACGGACTTGAACTCATCATGTCATTCAAGCCAGCTCACATTACCTGTGGGGGGGGGCTCAGATTTGGGCCAAAGTTTACCTTTTCCCTGAGTTTTCTGCCTGGGTGATGGAGCTGGCTCGCATAGGAGCAGATGCCAAATGTCAGGACCCTCACGGGCAGTGCAGACAACCTGGAACTGGCACCGCAGCAGGGGCCCATGGTGGTGCTGAGCACCACGGCAGCCTGGATAAACTTGTCGTACTCTGTGACACCTAAAATGTAGGCCCTTGTGTAGAATCTAGTTTGCTTAAATTGAACCAGTTCTTAGAAGTTGGGTTTTTAAAGCCCATCTGCAATGATCAGATCCTCACAGATTCATTGCAGACATCTCAAATCAAGAAACCTGGTGACTGAGTGTTTATCTGGTGGATGTGAAAATTCCTTAAGTGTCCAATTTCCATTAGCCACACACAGTCACAATTATTTGTCCCTGGGGCTGGGCACTTTGCTTACACATGGAGCTCCACTGTGGGCGAAGTAGGCAAGTCCATGCTCTGTAAGTTCCCACAGACACCTGGAAATTTAGAAATAGTGGTAGACTTGGGCATCTGGTCCATCCTCAAGCTGAGGCAGTTGATTTTACACCTCTCATAGCTCAGAAATAGGCTCTACTGTCAGGATGAGAATGTTTTCCAGACTTTTTTTGAAATCACCTCATTTTATAGAAGTCTGACTCAAAGCTAAGAGGAAGGTTGTGGTTTTGTTTTGTTTTGTTTTCAGTCCAGGAACAGTTTAATGTAAAATGCACGTGAAACCTAGGGAGTAGAGTCCGAAACACATATATGTATGTCTGCATGTGTGTGTGTGTGTGTGTGTGTGTGTATGTGTATAAAATGTCCCTAGCACTGATAAACACCAGTACATCAGATGATGCAGTTGCATTGGATATGAGGTACTAAATAAGGTCTGAAAGAAACATAATCACATAACATGGCACAGCACTTTTCACCTGGACTTATTAGGTATGGTACTGCATAACATAAGCATAGCTAGACTTATACTGGAAGAAAAGTGAGGAAAACCTAACTTTTAATGCCTTACAGAATTATGGAAGAATTGATTTATTTTTATCTTACTACTTTATCTTTCCTAAAGGTCAAACACTAGAACATTAATTTCAGAAATGTTAAATAGGGAGATCAGTTTAATGGGGGAAAAATTATAAATACCTTAATATTCCAATCTTGGAGATTTTATGAATATAAATATTTGAGCATGTTATCAAATAATGTATCCATTTTTTTGTTTGTTTGTTTGATTTCCTGCGGAGAAGAAACTGAAGATAACTGCATTATTGAGGCTGTGCAAAAGGGCTCTAATCTGGTGGATTATGCTGTACAATATACACTGAAAAGGTAAAAAAAAAAAAAAAGTAAATGATCTAGTCAACAAAAAGCTTTCAAAATAGACAAGTTTGATATCGAATTTCTTTCTTTGATCTGAACCAATTTAACCTGGTGCATTATTACCACTTGAGATGTTGTTTTAAAATGTGAGAAAAATAAGAAATATGATGACAAAGAGGAATGGTTTTCTAATATCAGGAAGACATCAGATTCTATGAACATGTGGCTCGTAAGTTTACAATTTTACAAAAGTTATGTATTTTTGAGCACTAAATATTGATTATACATCTTCAGTGCAGAGCAGTATGTGAACAACTCCTATGACATTTGTGTCAAAATCCTAATGCCTTGAAAAGAATTATTGAAGTGAATTTCACACTGCTTCTTCTCAAATCAAATAGATGTAATGAGGGGATTAGGGAAAGGAAATGAATCATTTATCTTGAACTGTAGATAATAAACAGCTTAGGAGAAGATCCTTTGTGCTTGAGTTATGCTATGAGAGAAGGCAGTGATGCCTTTCCATGAGTGATGAAAGTGTGTGGAATCAAGTTTAAAAAGTTTTGCTATTTGGTGTTTGACTCTGACCACATTTCTGTCAGTCAATAATTGTTTTTTATCCTATATTCAGAGCACATCAGCTAACTTTTACTGGGTGCATTCATTACCCTCTTAGTCAGGGTTTCCTAAAGGTGTTATGAAACTAGGATTTGTCTCTGTGTTTTAAATGGAGTTACAGCTCAGAGCTGCAGGAGAGATGACTGCAGCTCCCTGCGAGGACAAAACGTGGCAGAGCTGCAGCTGCCTGGTGGTTAGAAACCGAGGTCACTTTAATTTTGTAGTGCAGGCACTATGGTGACAGTCCTGAGAAAGTCACATTTAAAAATGTAGATCTCAGCCTTTCAGTATCTCAGCTGCCTCATGTACAAACTGAAGGTACTAATATTTAACTCCCTCACAGGATATTATGGCAGTTATTTGGTCAATATTTGTCCAATATCTTAAAGATGATAAATGCCAGGTGTTACTGAGATGATCACTGCAATTTTATTAGGAGTAAAACTAAGACCACTTGCTTACCCCAGATAAATTGCCTGACTGTTAGAACTTCTTTCAAGATGCTGTGTATGTGGATAAATTGGCTCTGAAGAGTGGCATTATTCAACAAGCCTTTTATTGAGATCTCTTAAAAAGCTCTTGCAGTAATAGCTATTGTGGAAAAAGCAAATAGTACTTTTTCTCCTCTCTCTCCCCACCTTTTCTCCTCTCCCTTGACCAGTCTCTCCTTCTCTTCTCCTTTCCTCTTCCTTCTCCTTTTTTTAACAGTAGTAGTTGAAAATTAGATAGCAATTTAAAACTGCCAGATTAAGTATTTGGTCTGACAGAAATTGTTGTTAACCTTTGGGTCTTTCAGAGACATAACATTACTAGTAAAGACAATTAGAGAAGTATTTATGTCTTTTGCAGCTTGGGTTTAATCCTGCAAGCGAAAAAAGGCTTGCATTTTCATCACAGCATTCAAACACGTGCATGAATACCCCCACTGAAGTGCATGCTCCTCTGTGCAGTGAGAGCCGTGAGAGCCTGCAGTGGGAATTTGACTCTCCGCAGAATATTACTTGCTCATAGGCTAGTTGGCATGAAATATTTGGATTGACAATTTGAAAATCATCAGTGGATCATCAGTGGAGGTGAAAATTGTATTTCTGTTGTGCGCTCTTATGTAAATCAATTCATTGTGGTCCAGTTAAGTGCAGCAGTGAGTTTCAAGGATGTTACTGAGACTTTTTACTCTTTTAGTATATGCTGGTAAACGTGTTCTGCATTTACCTCTTAGACACTAGTCCTTGGTCATTTACAGAGTACTGAACTGTCAGGGACTCATCACATGGGCTAATGTTTAGTCTTATATTATATTGAGGAGAGAATGTTCTTAAATCCTTAAGTTAAATACTTTTGCATTTTCACATCTGTTTAAAGATACTAAGACTTTTCCTTTGTAACAAAAAAAAATGTATACTTGAATTAAAGTTTGGTCAATGTAAAGGCTAAAAATCAAGAAAGGAATGCGTCCGACTGAATATTTGAATTTCTGGAAGTTATGGAGATCACAATACTGTGGAAACTCAGATTAATTTCATTTTGGCTCACAGATAGTTGAAGGAAGCCACAGTGCAATACAGATGAGCTCAGTGCTGTCTTTGAGAATGAAAAGGTGATTCTGAGATGAAAAGGCAATTTCTTTTTCAGTTTAGAGCTGGGAAACTCTTAATTATTCCATTTATGGTAATCCAAACGTATGTTTGCTGCATTCATGATCTAGGTGTCTGAACTGCAGACTGTCTGAGTGAACATAACTGGATTTCACCTGAGACCTCAGTCTGAACTTGAACGGTAGTTAAAATAGACAAGTATGTTTCTTTACCTCATCTGTTTGATATCATCATTTTTATTCTTGATTTCTCTTTTTTTTTATTGCTGGAACAATGAATGGCAAAATACTAGACCCCCCTTTTTTCTAAATATAATAATCTTCAAGGAAAATGCAGCTTCTTAGAAAACGCTTCCCAGATTTTAACATAGCTCCCAATGTATTTCATATAGTTTCTGTGGTCACCATGACTGTCTTACCTTTGCACAGTGCTTCTCATGACTGTTTGCTCACACCTGCCTGCTATACCAATTAGCTACTGGGTTTGTTAGTTTTTTTAAGATAAAGTGCTCGTGTTTGTCATTATAATACAAACAGCCATAATAGTGTTAATACAGTGTAGATGAAACACAATGACATCAATTTGTATTAGGTATGTAGGAGCAATACCAAGGCAGTTTGGATATGGGCCTCAGAGCCATAGCTCACCTGTGAGATCATGATACTTACCCAGTGGCATATGCAAATATGTTATTGCAAATGCAAATATGCAAATATGTTACCAGCATGTGCATTATAATATACATTTAAATTGTGGCAGGTGGATTGCAAGAGGAAGCTCTATTTCCTGTAAATTTAACCAAAATGGTGAGCAACACAATTTATGGAATTTTTATTAGCTTTAAATAGAGAATCTCAGACCTGTTTTGAAGGCTCCTGGTTCCCAATGTATATTTGTTTGTCTTCTGCTGAGTGTGCCCTTTTCTGGGTTGTAAGGCGTAAAAGAAACTAAAAATAACTTCAGAATCAGTAACCTTTGTGGAGTGATATCTCTTATATCCACTTTGTGCAGCTGCAAATGATCATATATTTCTTGTGTTAGAACTTAGCAATTGATTCAAAAGAACTGCTGAACTGACCACCTGAAAGTTAGGTGCAAATCATGTTGGTAGGTCACATAGGACTGCTTCCCCCAAGCTCAGATATTTGGATTGAGCAAGTTTCAGATAACACTTACATTTTAGGACACTTCTTTCACCTTTCCCTAAGTACTGAGTGATTGAAGTTAAGTACAATTCTACTACAAATACTCTGTGGAGATTATTGAAATTTATCAGTATATTTTAACTGATTTATTTTATTTGAGAGTAGTATATATTTTAACTGCTTAAAAAGTATAGTTAACATCCCTAAAAAGATTCAAGATTTAGCTCAAGAGATTTCTCACAAACTTCATTCACATAAAATTATTTTTATTTAATATTTACTATAAATGAACTAGTTTGTTTCACATTAAAAAAAATTATAAAACCTGCCACTATCCTTTCTTCTGCTGTTGGCCCCTATCTATACTAGCTCAAAAAGACCATCTGCAGAAGGGATCATCTACAAAATAGCCTACATGTACACATCCATATTTGTAGGGAAGTGCAAAATCATTTTCTATACTCCAAATAAGTAATTACAGTTGTAGAAAGTCACTGAGCAATATGAGTTACTCACTGCCACTTTGGTCTTAATGCAGAATGTTCATGTACATACACATAATAGGAAAGATAAAATGATTTTCACTTTATGTTCTTCAGAATATTACTGTTTTGAGAGATTTCCTGAGGCATGAAAAGTATTTTGGATATTAATTCGGATCAGAAATCTCTAAATAATGCATTCTGTATATATATTAATTTAATTTAATTTAAGGCAGAAAATAATCTCTGAGATTCAAAATAGCTGAAGCTGAAAAAGAACATGTGGCTCAAACTCTAGAGAATTTATTTTAGGTTTAACTTTGTTTTGTTTTCTCTATAATGAGATTCAGTAATTGAGCATCTGGCAACCACACAGAACCTTCTGTCCAAACACCGTGGTCCATCCTAGGACTTCAAAATATTAAACAAGTGCTGAAGACACTTCATACCTAATGTCCTCTTTCTAATAACAGTACTATTGCAGGTCATTCTATTAGTTTCCTGGGTGCTTCTGAGCTGCAAAATATCAAGACAATTTGTAATTTGCACAGGCCACCAGCATCCCCTTCCAGCATCAGAACTCAGCTTCAATGACTGCAAGGGACTATAGGGCATACACTGAATTATGAGGCAGGAGAAAGTGGCAAGCAATAACCAGTGTTACAATATTTGTAAGATTAGACAGAAGGGAATAGACTTTGTGCTTGCATTATATTTTGTTTTGTTTTTTTCTTAACTAAACTTCTATTTAATTTGTACAGATGTCCTCTTTAACCCATTTCTATAGACATATTTGAACATGCATATGAACATGTTGTTTAAAAATCATGTATGATTGATATTATCATCATGTAGATTTAAAATATCAAACCTGAGTTCTTGCATTTAATTTTAGCATCTTTCTTTTCTTAGATACTTGGACACAGTTTAGGAGTGTTAGTACTCCAGATTCCTGTCCAAATTCCTAATTGTCTATGGAAAACCTGAAAAACACAGCACTGAAGAGCAAGAGAGCTCTCTTTCACACAAATGAGAATTGTTAAGCTTTGCTAATCAAAAGAATGGAACTGTTTTTGTGTAAAGAATAACTGCATACACCAAGACTTTTTCGGATCAATTACAGGAAAAAAAAATGGATCTAAAAAGCCTTGTAGTCATATTCTCTTACTTTATGCTTTTTATTTATGTAAGCATACCCGTATTTTGCAAACAGGTACTTAACTGTTTGTTTTGCCCAAAACAAAATGCTATTTCCATTTTAAACTTGTCTTGTGGCTTAAATGAACCTAAATGAACAGGACAGCACAACGTGTTCATGAAACTCTCATATCTAAAAAGATCTGCGTAGGAAAGAAGCCCCTAGGGACATCTACAACCTATGACATGTTTGCAAGTAGAAGAGGCTGGAGTTTTTTGTTTTGTTCTGTTTCTAGGCTGTAGGAATCAGTATGGGAGCTGGTACCTCCAGCTAAAGGGGAAGTTCTCTCTGATGGGCTGATCACATTCATGTTTTAACACTGCTCCTCTGTAATTTCTCCTTTAACGTGTTCAGGGATCTGGGCCAAAAGTTTAAAATAGATTGCATGTGCCGAAAGCTTAGGAGGCAGGACATAGTGAAATGATAATGATATAGTGCATTCACCTCAGTGTAATCACCAATAAGTTGGTGCTTTGCTACATAGCAAATCACAGAATGGCTGAAGTTAGAGGAACCTCTGAAGATCATCTGGCCCAGCGTTGCTGTGTCAGTGCAGCGTCAGCTACAGCAGGTGCCGAAGACTGTATCTAATGGAGTTTTAACTGTCTCCAAGGATAGAGACTCCACAACCTCTTTGAGCAACCTGTTCTAATGCTCAACCACCCTCACAGTTAAAAAGATTTTTCTTATGTTTAAGTGGAAAAGAAATCATCTCAACAAACCTTAGTTGTTGAAAGAGTTAGAGGTAAGACCAGGCCATGTAACTTAAGGTTAATGAAGCCCTACTAAACTGGTTGCTGAAGGTCCATATACAGCTAGCCTGTCGTAGGTCAAGTGCTCGGGCAGTCTCCAAGAAGAGGTTGTTTCTACCTAACTTCAGAGTCATGTCTCTGTACGTCAACTGCAGATGGCATCCAGACAACTGCAAGCCAGCTATTTGACTGTTAGGTGGCTAAGGCAAGTGATGAATCCATCTTTGACAGAAGTAGTCCTTGATTTTAAAGATACCAAGTAAAAGCAAAAAATACTCATTTAGATGTTGCCATAGTGGAATTCGTATATTGTGACAATACTGCACAAGATCTTTTCAGTTAGTTTGTGCTGCAGGCTCTGTCCACTAACACTTTCTGTTTCTTCCCATTTGCTTTTCACAGCCTGTTGTGCATGTTAGCAGGGAACCTGAAGGGCACCCTTCCTTTATTTTCAGGATTTTCCACTTGCCTACAAAATAAGATCACTAAGTGATCTTCCTCTCTGCTTTCCTAGAGTGTCCTCTTATCAGAATTTACTCTGAATATACCCAGCATAGACAAATACCAATCAATATATTTAAAAGGTTATACTTAAATGCAGAGGTAGCTTTTTTTTAATCTCAGTTAAATCAGATGTGGCTTTTTTTTTCTTTTTTTTTTTTAATGTCAGTTATAGAAATATACAAGGAAGGGGAATAACAACTCCTGCTTTGCTGCTGGCTTTCTCAAAATCTCCAGAACAAGAGAGTCAAGATATTTCCCAAGCAGCTGAACGAATGGAAATGTCAATTCAAGTGCTGAAACAAAAAGTCTGCCGGAAGCGCAAGCGTTCATTGCATCCAACGGGTAAATATAGTACATTGACTCTGGCAAAACCCCTTGTTGATTGCTTGAATGTTGCCTTCTAGATTAAAGCTGGGTTAGCTTCATTTTTATTTTATTTTACCTTAGGCAGGAGTAGGTTTCATGTCCACACCCTGGGGCCAAAATGCCTCTGTTTTGTTCTTAAAGCACCTCACCTTTGTAACTTGTTACTTCCCTGGAATGCAGATTTGCAGAGCTGCTGAGCAGAGCAGCGCTGAGCTGCGGGCGTCCTCTGAACTCATCAACATATACTTCTACTGTCTATAAATCAGCTCGCGTATCTGCCGTGTTGCAAGCCTCTCATTTACAGTGAAGTATCTCTCTTCCCCAGCACTTTGGTTTTAGTGCTTGTGAGGCTTAGAGCCTGTAGATAATATAGTACAATATCTATCATTTACTTTATGGCACTGGCATCTTGAAATACATTTCCTCTGGACATAGATGGTCTTATTTATACCTATCTTTCAAGAAATACATTCTTATTTCCAAAACTATTTTTAATAGTGCATTACTGTTATACATTATTTCCCCTTTATCCCTTTATTTCTTTTATTTCTGTTTCTTTTTTTTTTTTTTTTTTTTTTGTTTTTTTTTTTTTTAATCCTGGAGGTAGACAGAGATACTTTATAAAGTTCAGTGAAGTATCATTGTCTAAGTAAAATTGTTGTTACTGTTACTATGTTACTATGTAATGAGTTTAACAAGTGTTTCTGGTGTTTGGAAGGCTCAAAAATTCAGAAAGACATTGATTTTTTTTCATAATTTAATTCCATCTCTAAGGTGTGAATCAGAGAATTATAATTTATATTCTCTGTCTTAGTATTAAAACATGACAACCTTCTTTCAAGAGCTGGAATTTTTAGACTACTGTAGGAAAACATAAAAGTCTACAATTATCTCCTTTTGTTTTCCCTTGAGGAAACTTTTGGCATGCTAAACTAATGAGACATCTAATAATTACTATAACTCATATACACACACATGCGTGTGCACACACACACATGGTTTTAAACACACACAGATACAATGATTTTGTGCTAGTGCAATTTCAAAGAACTTGAACTCCTAAATCACAGAACAAACACATGAAATTATTGTTAATTAACAAAACTGAGAAAATTTTCATGGAAGATGAATACACACTGTATATATCATGACAAGGAGTAGCTTTACATGAAGTAAAGAATGACTAAACTGATTTTATAGAAAACATGCAAGTTAACACTTAGATGATACAGATTATTTGGGAACAGAGGTCTGACCATGATTTTCAACCTGAGGAAACATGGAAACACATTTACATCCACAAAACTAGCCTAGGTACCCGGTACATAAAACATGAACCAGCCCAACAGCTCATCCCCCTCCTTTCTCACCCCAACCTTGCACAGGGTATAGTTCAGCAGAATGTTTCTGAAGCTGATTTAACTCTTGATTTTTTTTTTTATCCTGGCTTACTTTTTTGGCTTGAATAATGGACCAAATCATCTTAGTTCAGAGACCTACCAAGGGGTAAGACCCATTGGCAGTGATAAGTGGTGGGACTGGATGACCTGCAGTAGGCCATGAAGAGAGAGGGGCAAGTTAGGGCTAACTCTGCTTTTCTCTTTTAGTACATCATGGTTACAGTCAGTTTGAGTGAGTTCAGTGTAATTAGTTTGCTGCTTCCCTTTCATGTGCCTCTCTATTTCCAACCTGCCAGTCATATGTTTACATACATGTGCGTGTGTGAGAAGATGCCAGATCTCCAGAGTTCTTAAATAATGTGAATTTGTCCCTCACCTGAAGAACGCTCACTGGAAGATCTGTCTGTGATCATATGAGAGACGTGACTAACACACTGGTGTTCTTCCCCATCCTGCAAATTCCGGTTAATAATTCTATGCCTTTCCCACATCACATTTTATTATACAGCCCACTATCCTTTCTTGCACCTCCTGCATCTTCACGGTGCCATGTTTCCCACCCTTGTGTTCCTGAGTAGCATTTGTCACACTTCTGCTGTAAGCACAGAGCCTTACCACCATTTGCATACTGGTGAAAGGGGAGCAGATTGACCTCTGGTCCCGAACACAATTTAACAGCTTCCTTCTCATTATCTACTCTTGAGGTAATAATAATATCAGCTCTTCCTTTTCATCTTATATTTCCTCTAGGTCCCTAAGCCTACTGCCTGCAGCATTTCTCTGTTAGTGCTTTTCTCTAGGAACCAGAGGGGGCTTGCCCTAGCTGCAGCTGATAGTACCGTCTTTTCTGCCATACCTGTTGTAACAATACCTCTAACAATAACATCTGTAACAAGAGCAAGTTGCTTGCTTTTTTTTTTCCTTTCAGATCTTTTATCAGCTGATCTGCTCACTACAATTGCTAACATTTCTGGATGTCTGCCTTATATGTTGCCACCAAAATGTCCAAATAATTGCTTAGCTAATAAATATAGACTCATCACTGGTGCCTGCAATAACAGGTATGTAAGATAAGAATTGTGTCCTAGAAAATCCCACCCCTCCCCTCTTTCTATTTTTTTCCTTTTTCTTTCTTTCTTTTTTTTACTTAAAACTTATGTTTACTTTTTTTCTGGAAAATATGGGTCTGTGACCCCAATCAGCTAATTTAGACACCTCATTTTTGCCTACGTTGTACACATCTATTCAAACAATAATCCAGAACAGATGGCTTATGTTCCTTTTGTATTTAGTGATGAGAGATGTTGATGCCACTGAAAGCTTCCATAGAAGGAGTACCTCCCTCTAAATTTTGGTATCCTAACTCTGGTGAATAGATTCTTTGAAGGTCTCTAAGATTTGTAAGATTCTGTAACATAAATTTAGGGAGGACTGATTCAGTAAATGTTTTTTTTCTATGTAATTTAGACAGACTGATTTCTAATCCAGTGTTCATTTTTCATTAAATTGTGTAAAATAATATTGAATGGGAAAGTATAATTTCTTAATGAGGGAAATAAGAAAATCAAGCACACTCTGTTTCAAATTTTCTCACAGCCTTGCTGTTTAGCAAGCATGCATATGAAAATACTGGGTTATTTTTTTATATATAGCAAAGTTATGCTCAAATGTCTGTATGTTATAGCCTTGTTTGATTGGAGCCAAAACACCTCTGAATAATTTGAATAAACATAAAAAGATCTGTATAAACCTTCCTTTGAACCATGAGCAGAGTATAGAAATACCAACTGTCTCAGGTGACCTACAAAGGAAAAGTGAAATCAGTAGGACTCCTAAATTTTAGAGTAGCTAAACAAGTATTTGTTTGTTTATTGATGAGACCATTAAAAAAGTCACAGCTGTGATTTACTTGTAGCTTCACAGTTTGCCTGCTGATAAAAGTTGGAACATCTCATAACTCGGATGCGTTTAGTGGTGTTTATTAACATTACCAATTATTTAATTTGATCTCCGTGGGTACTTAATTGCTACAGTCTCCTGCCGCATTCTGTAGCCTCATTTGACTTCCAGATGTAGAGGATAAGAATAGGTTTCCAAAGTCCTACTCAGCCAGAAAAGATGCAGGTTTCATTCTGGAGCAGACAGACTATTAAAGAACAACTTCAGAATGTTGATCCCAGAAGAATAAGTGTAAATGCCAGGAAAAAAAAAATCCCCCAACAAACAAAAAGGCTCACAACTTTGATCTGCATTTGCAATGAAAAATGGTTGATTTTATGCATGTTTTGGGAACTGAGATGATTTTTTAGAGATTTTCACCAGTTTCAAACAAACCATTGTTGAATAAAAGATAATGAGAAGGCTTACATATGAAAATACTTATTTACAGGTTCCACAGATGATAGAATACATTAACTCTTAATGTTAAAGGTTATCTTACGTGGAAAGGAAAAGAAAAGGAAAAAACAGAAAAACAGAGAAAAGAGAAAGAGAAAACTCCCCAGTGGTTAGCTAAGATGAAGCTCAGTACAGGTCTCCCTAGATGAGCACCCTTTTCTGAGTGTCTTCTCCAGTGCTGCAGGTGCTTCTCCAAAATATGTTTTTTAAAGAAACTGTATAGTTTACCCTAAAGATCTGTTCAGTCTCTCTACTAGTTGGTCTCACTCATTAAGCTAATAGCTCTGATTGGAGCATGCTTTGATTAGGTGTGATGTGGAAGTACTAAAGGTCTGATAAACTTTATGCATGTGCATAATTTATTGCTTATTAGCTATCTAAATGACTATTATTTACTATTATTTACTATTGTTATCTACTCTCTCCCTAATATAAGATCATAAAATAAAAAACTATAAAGCAAGAGGTGAAAAAACAGAGGGCAAGGGGAAGCAAAAAGCTGTTCATACATCGTTGACAATTGCTTCCTGCAAAACCCAACGTAACAGATGTAGTCATATCTTCAGAATCCTCTGGAGCAAGACTGTGAGGACAAGAGCACCTTCAAATACAAGGGAAAAAGATACTTATAATTAGCAGCCTCCAGATGCATAGGCATAAAGCCACAAAGTGAAAGGCAGATGACATTGTTAAAAATGAAAGGGAAGAGTTGTGAACGGAGGGCCTTTAGCATCACCCAGATTAAGGTACTGTGCAACACAGCAACTGAACAGTGGTAAAAGTCTGCAGTTTTATTAGTCACTCAGTCTGTTTTTATGAGAATGGTCGGTTCTGCTACATCATAAGTGATCTGGAAGAAACATGCAGGATAAACTCTGTGTTGAAAGGGCACAACCATACAACCAGATATGCGTCAGTGACACAAATCTAACTGTGTGAGTATCCATAAATTCTGCTATGCACTTGCAGAGTTGTCTAGAATCCGAAGGAGCAGCTAATATTATACTTGCAATTGACAGCTCCATCAGGACTTGAACACATTGGCCAAGATTCATGCAGCTGAATTTAGGTTCATAGGCTGAGGCTCTTAATTTACAGGCTTGGCTGCTGTAGTCTTTCTCTACAGAGATGGAGAGAAATAGACTCTGCAGTAGGCAAGTGAAAACATCTTTTTCTCTTCGGTGATTACAGTACTACTAGGATGTATACAGGAGTTTCAGCCTGGTTCCTAAAACTGAGTAGGATAAATATGATCCATTGAATCTGATATGTCTTTAATCACTGTACTTTACTTTGTATGGTTCTATGCTTACACCAAATCAATGCTTAATGTTGTCATTCAGATTTGGTGGTACTTTAGCCTTTTTGCACTAGACATCTACGGAAGGCCAAAGGCAGCAAAAAGTCAAAAATACAGACTTTGAAACTAGCAAGACAGATCTTTACTTAGTTAAAATCTTTGTGAGCCCTTTGAAATTCCTCAAGCTTTACTGAAATATATCAGCTGGAAAGTTCCATTATATACAAACAACATATTCTACTATGTAAATGAGCTTCAAATACTTCTAACATTAAACAAAGTACCAGTCTGTACTTTTTCCTTGCATTTCCAGAATTTTTTTACTGATACTTTGCTTAATTAGTTCACTTATTTGGGACAAATCAGCTAGATTACAAGGTATTTATTCAGTAGCACTGAGATTACTTTGTTTTAGTGTGATATTCTTAGAACAAAGGCATAAAAGAATAACATATACTTACTCTTCTGTGGAGAATATCAACATTACATCAGGCATTCCCAGCAGTATCATTATTCAGATTTACTAGAAACATATATCAACACATTTTACTTTTCTTTCTGCCTGAAGGGATGTATGTGGATAATAAGCAAAATATATTTGCAACATTATTTTTTAATGAAGAGAGCTGGGAGATAAGGCATGTCCAAATAGCTATTTTTCTTCATTTTTATCTCAACTAAATGGCATTGATCTGTGTGTTTTTAGTGCTCAGTGCAATGAGAAGGGTTTGAAGATAAAGGAATTACAGGTGCTAAAGGACAAGGATCTTACAGCGCAATTAACCCCACTTAAGATTAGCTTTCTAAACTAGTTAGACATCTACCGCAAGCTTACCATTTTGGCTGTTACTAATAATGAGACATAGGATGGGATGATAGGATAGCACTTAGGAATTATCTTTGTCTCTGGTTTGATAGGCAGGATCTTAGACAGCTAGATTAGATTTTACACCTAACATTAAGGCAGCTGAGATAACATAGGAGAAATTTCACCTGCAGCATTTCTGTTTCATTGCTGTGCCACCAGACCAGGACGTGATACCTGGTCTGAAAGCCTAAGATCCAAGGCAGTAAGGGTTTGAATGTGGCTCTCCTTGGGGACAGAATGGCCTCCTGACAGAATACATTGATTATAAGAAGGAATTTGGGTATTTAGAGTGACTACTTCACTAGTTTAGTAGCAAGTTTCAGAAGTTTTCAACGCTTACCAAAAGTTATATCTGTGACAGCTCAGAGCAATATAAAATATGATAGACTCCAATTGTTTAATTATCATATCACATTCATTCATCTTTTTTTTTTTTTTTTTTTTTTTTTTTCTAACAGTAGATCCTGAACCTGGGCAGAATATTAAAAGACATAAATCCAGATAGTAAACTGCATCTTAAAACTTCAGGTTCCTCTTAAGAGAGCCAAAACAAAATCTCAGCTATGTAATTCCAGTATTTCATGAGTGAACATAAAGTCCCAGTTCCCATAAACAGAATGTATAGTAATCATATTTGGCTACTTCATAAGGGCATGGAAATCATTATTTCAACTGCTCTGGATGAAAACCTTTTTTTAATTCATGGAAGAGTCCAAGACATTAGCATGTTTTATGTAATAATAAAAAGGCGTCTGAGAAGGGTTCTACTACAGTAACATTCTAGTGAGCTACTAAAATATAAAAGCAATCAGGAGAAAAATCACTGGTTAAGCAGTTAAATTAACATTTCATTATTTTTAATTGAGTGAAATAGCACTACACTATGTGCAGTATTTTACGCAATTTCAATAAAGACAAATCAACTGCAACTAATTTGAATGCTTTATTCAGGCATACTTCAACCTTCAAGAGTGAATTATCGTGGATAATTAAGTGTATTACTGTACCATATAGCTTTGCAAATTGAGCCTCTTCAGTGTGATGGAGATCAATGGAGTATTAATAAAATAATGAGTCCCTCTTTAGTGTCCCCATAAACACATCAATGTATGTGTTCTGCTGACTGTCTGGCACTTTTCTAGTTCTTTATGTCCCACTTTACATCTCACTTTACAATATTGGTCAACCAGGTGCCTTGCTAAAATTTTATTTATTCTTTTTAATATAATGTATATTTAGCAATTATGAAATATATTTAACAGGCCACATCAAAAAATATGTTCTCTTATTAGGAAAAAAAGCATTAGAAATGTTCACAACAGAAGGAAAATTAGTTGGGTCAAGCCCAGTGGCTATGCCAATAAATAATTTGGAGTGAGGACCGTCCCCTGGCTCTCCAATTAAGTGGTATGACCTGACTCTTATCCATATGGTTAAACCCTCTTTGGAAGAGTGTACTTGCCTACCCTCTTGCAGACCAAACGGGTGCAATCTGGCAAACTGGCATGCACTAATCCCAAGATATGCCCACTCAGACATTATTCAAAGGAATGCTAGCTGGCCTGAGCCAAAAATACACCAGGGTTAGTGTTAACAATTTCACAGCATAGTTACCTGCATGCCACTACTGTGGCTTGTGCATAAGCCATCCAAAAACCATATCAATTTATTGGTATAGATGTAACCAGAGGGAGCAATGCCACTGACTTCAGTGACGTCAACCAGCGTTCTGCTTCCCTCAGTCCTTTCTTCACAGAGCTTGTTAAATCATTACTTCTGTATGATTAACATCCATTTTTCTTTTAAACTTTCTTCACCTTCCTCCTAGGGTTCCATTATATATATTTCCTTAAGTCTTGATTTCCTATCATTCTAAATAAAAACATCTTAAAAAATGCCAATAAGAGACCTGAGTTATATATCCAATTTTCCAAGGGAGGACGACTCTGTTAGGAATCATTATGTTGGTGTTTCAAAGACATCCAAAGGTAACTAGACTGCATTAGAAACATAAGTCAGATAGTAATTTAGCAATTTAACTCTTTACCTTCATTTTGACTTCATTTTGACATTGGCCTGATGACCAGTATTTGTCTTTTCAAAAACAAACTTATCTTATTATGAGGGAAAATTGTCATCTGACTGCTAATTATTTTCCCTTCAGAATTTTATGGAGTTTTTTTTTTCCTTTCCAATTTTCTTTGTTTTTCCAGAGAACACCCTAGGTGGGGAGCATCCAACACGGCTTTGGCTCGATGGCTCCCACCATCCTATGAAGACGGACTGGGCCAGCCCCGCGGATGGAACCCCAATGTCCTATACAATGGAGTCCAGCTGCCCCTGGTGAGACACAGCACCACAAGGTCACACAAAACATTTACACTCGGCTGCAATCATATTTGCCACCATACATGTGCATTTAAGTTAGTATATCGATCTGCAAAAGAAATTGTCTAATTCAGTTAAGGAGCCATTAGTTTTGCTTAAGTATAGGTTAATCAGCCAAATACTGATAGATCTGCTGCACATGGGATGGAGTAACTCCAAGCAGCAGTTCAGACAGGGGACTGACAGCCTGGGGAGCAGCTTTATTGAAAAGGACCTTGATGGAGAGCAGACTGAGCATGAGCCAGCAGTATGCCCTGCACCAGTGACAGGATAGCCAATAGATCAAGGGTAGTGATTGCTCAGCCTAGAGAAAAAAAAAAAAAAAAAAAAAAAAAAAAAAAAAAAAAGATGCCTGCATTGCAGGGAGTGGGGGAGATCTAGTCAGAGTCTCCCAGTACCTAAAAGGTCACTACAGGAAAGACGGAAGTACTGTCTTCGCAAAGGTGATCATTGACAGGGCAAGAGGCAATGGCCACAAGTTAGAGGAAATACTGCCTGCATATAAGTTTTTTTTTTTTTACTGTGAGAAAAATTAGAATAGGTTGCCCAGACAACTGGTAGAATATCCTTCTTTGGAAATATTCAACACTCACTTTGACAGGGGCTCTGAATAACCTGATCTAAGGCAATATTTTCAACAGAAGGTTGGACCAGATGATCTCCAGAGATCCCTTCCAACTCAGACTTTTCAGTGATTTCTTTATGATCCTATGTTTTTATAATGGTGCCTTTATTCTGGGGAAGAACATCTCATTGTGAACGTTGCCTGAATAAATACTAAGCAGATAGAAGTGCATGCACGTGCGTGTATGTATGCGTGTGTGTAGATGTATAGCATTGTATCCTAGGTTAGCATACCGCAGCTGAACAAGTATTATTATCAAATCATAATTTCATTTTTTAGATAACCCAAGTTACTGAGCTAAGAAGGCACTGTAATATTTGTGCATTTTAGAGGCTCATTTAATTATAAAATAGCAACACTGCTGTAAGGGGAAGTTTGAACAAAAACATTTACCTAGGGAACTGGGAAAAAAATTCCCCATGTGCAATGTGAAATGGGCTGGTTTTGCTATTTCTGGTTTGTTGTCACTGTTTTGCAACATAACTTTTAATAGATTCACAAAGTCTTGTTATTTTAACCATCATATATTTAGTAAGGACGAGAAAGAATTTGCTGTTAATGTTTTAACTCCTGTTACTGATTAAATACCATTGTCTCTAAGCTACACAATATAGTGCTTAATGTTTAAAATCTGACATTTACCTGAATTACTTTACAGTAGATGGCACAAACTGCCTATTTCCAGATGTATTATGATATGTGCTAGTGAAGTGAAACACACTAAACCAAAACTTATCTCATAGCACACAGTCTGATCGTATTTGTTGCATAACATCAGCAAACTTCTCTGCTATATTTTAAAGTAGGATAAAACCAGTGCCAGGAATTCTATTAGCTGGTTTTTCTCATTTGCAAAATTAGATTTTTTTGTACTTTTAGCTATCCACCTATTTCTTTTAAATGGCATCATGCAAATAACATGAAGGTAAATGATAAGTGTGAGGATTATATATAGCAGTATTATAACACAGCATAGCTGTGCAAATTAACAGTGACAAGAAAATATTACTAATTGCAAGAAGAAATGTTGTGTTTTGTGATTACCAAAGCTATTCAAACACTGATATAAGGATCTGTATTTCTGATGAGCTCCGTGGTGCCACATGTCTCCTCTATTTCAGTATAAAGCCTGATGCTACTAAACAGTCCCGTGTGGTCTCCTGGCCAAGTCTATTTAACTGCTCTTGCTTTATATTTTCATTACACATCTCTTCTAGTTATGATAGCCTCTACGACTCCACTTCAGAATACGTGCTGCCCTTTCAGCAGCTCGGCTTCTAAGGCAGCTGCTGTGTATGGGGGAATTTTGCAGCATGAAAGAGGAATCCGTGAATGGCAACGATACTCTTGTCGACACGCACTGACGGCTGATTTTGCTCTGATGGTTTTGGTTGGTTGTTAGTGTAGGTTGGCCATTTGGTGTAGATGTCTCCACATGCTGCCCCTCATCCACATCTCTGTGTTCAGAGAAGGGCTCCTGAAATATGTTCTAGCTTTTCTCTGCCTGGGAAAATGAAGTAGAGCTTCAGCTACTATTTATTTGCAACCTAGCCTGTCTCCTCTCGGACTGAATAAGCTGATCCATTTATGCACGGAACAGTGTGGAGCCTCTGTGCATCTCCACTGACTTCAGGTTGCCCTGCAAACTGAGTCCATTTGTTAAATGAGTAGAAAACAGAATAAATAGAAAGAAAACTTAGACAGTCTAAAAGAAACACATGGTTTTCAAAATTCTGTGGAAAAAAAACAGATCAAAGATATGATGCTCATTTGGCAAATACATAGAAAAACTCAGCTGAAACATCTTTGAATCTGCTCATGGCACCAATACCTCACCTTCTGAACAGAAATATCAGCCTGTCAGAGGGTTAGGGTCTTTTTTAAGTAAACCATTAAAGTATTCCACAACATAAAGTATTCCAAGGAAAAGAAAGATAGCTCCCCCTGCTTTTTAGTGCTTTATCATTTTGTGAGAGGTAAATGCTACTTGGCACTCAAGGTAAATTAGTTCTTTTTTCCCAGGTTCGTGACGTGACAAGAAAAATTATTCATGCGTCCAATGAGGCTGTTACTGAAGACAACTTATATTCTGATATTATTATGGTCTGGGGACAATACATCGATCATGACATTGCATTCACACCTCAGAGCACAAGTAGAATTACCTTTCTAACTGGAGTAGAGTGCCAGATGACATGTGAAAATCAAAATCCATGCTTTCCAATACAGGTAAGATGATTTTAAATGCATTTGTTCAAGAGAAACTCTAGTCTCTAAATAGGTAAATAATGTAAAATACATTAGTGATATACATACACTGAAGTAACTGTAAAAGAAATCCAGAAATAATAAAGCAGAAAATGACAGAAATACTGCCGTGCAATGAAGCCACTAAATGAAGCTAAGTTGTTTTGTAGAGATAAATAAGTTTCTCTGTGTAGAGAAAATAAAATATAGTTAAGATATTTAGTGCAAATATCATACTTTTCTATTTCTCAAGTTTATGTTGCAGAGAAATCTTATTACCCCAGAAAAGAATGTTATTGTTCTCATGCTTCAAGGTTTTGAGTTCCATTGAGGAAAATAGGCACGTAGTCATAAATAATTCTGTTTTTAAATTGCCAGCTAGATAAAGTGAAGGGATCTTAACTTTACTCAGTGAAAGCAAAGATATTTCCAGCAGCTAATAAAAACTTCTGAAAGGAGACATCTTTTCAATATATGTATAAAATATTCTTAGGGGGTTGCCGAGACTTATATCTTTGCTTTGAGTAGATGGAAAACATGAATTCAAATCTGGTTATTGGGTTAGAAGAAACATAAATTGATATAAATATAGGATCCTGTGTTCCTCTCTGATTAATTTGTAAGTATGGTCATTCTTTCACGTAGAAAGCAAGTAGCAAAATCAAACCACTTCTTTATGATACCAGGAAGGACCCCCAACCCCTGCAAGCAGCCTGTCCGCCACCTCATACTGCGGCGCGAGCGTGACAGTTTCTGTCCTTGGCATGCCCTAGTTTCAGTCAAGAGCAAATTCAATGACTTTCCTTAGTAGGAAATCAAGCTGGAGCTTGATTACTGAGCAACTTCAGTATCTGTTGAAGCCAGAGTATGGTATAGATTCAGTCACAATAGAAAATGATTTCCCCTAACAAAATGTAATTGATAAATACTCTCATTTTGCTGTAAGTTCCTCATTCCACTTACATTAAACTTAGGAAAATATTCTACAAATTGTAATGGGAACTGAATCAGGTCCTGTGTTGGAAGATGGCTCGTCTTCCATTGTGCTTTTGATTCTCTAGTCAAAAGATGGCTAAGTGAAACTAATGACTTTCTGCAGCTTTACAGACTTGTTGAAGAATCACATTTCCAGGACACATTAGAAGTATCACATTACAGCAACTTGGTTTAGCCAAAACAGTTCCAATTACAGGGATTCTTCCATAGCCCTGACAAAAATCTCTGGGGTGCTATTTGTCTCAAATTTCCATCTGGAACAAGAAATTATTTACTCTGTTTATGCTCTTAAGCAATATCCTTGGAAACTTTCCCATTCCCAAAGTCACATCATGAGAGGCTAGGGCAGAAGTCCAACAGGCTTCATATAATGTGAAGAGGGAGTTGGAGTGCATCTCCACCATATGACAAAATGTGGCCAAGCCTTCTCTCCCATTTAAGAAAAAAAATCATTTTGCTTATTACTTAAAAAGGCATCAGTCTTCAGAGCCTTATATTTTGTGTTTATAACTTTTTTTTCTTTGAAACAGTAAATGGTATTGATCTTTACATGCAAAGAACACTTTTTATCGCTAAGTAGATTTTCAAAATGAGAATAGACTCATTCTGCTGTCCATAACTTGAATCAAATGTGGATCACAAGTATTATAGCAGTCTAGTCATTGAATCCTGACTAATTCAAACTGCCTAGAAATCCCATCTGTTTAAAAAGCAGGTTATTTAAGGGACCTTCTAAGAAGGATGCCAAGGCTAACATTCATCTGTCAGCATCATTGCAGTACATTGCAATACAGAGAAGAAAGCTGCATAGGTTACTGTGGCATATACACATAAGTGCATCCTTCAGTGCTCTAAATATGGGACATATTTTTAGTATCTATCTTGGAGTTGCGAAGAGGTTCATCACAGAGTTTCAAGCCTGCACCTGAATGCAAACTATGAGTACATGTAATACACCAAGCCTTGAACCTAGTCTAGGAGCTGCTCCTGCTCAGTAGTATAGCCTAGCGCAGAAATGGTCTTAAGACATATTCGGGGCTACCATGTTGACTTACATGTGTCTGATACTCAGAATGGCTATGAGGGAGGCCATACAAAGAACTTTAGACATGATGCATTAAGGCAAATTTCCCAACTTTAGGCTCTGTTACTTGACCACAGCCTCATGAGTGAGTTCCATTTTGTTATTATTCCATTATTCATAGCTTAAAGAAGGGATATGAAGATGGATGTTCTTTTGCTTTTATCATATTGTATGTCAAGCACTTCATGACTGCTTTTGTCAAAGACAAAGAATAAATATTGTATTAAAAAAAAGAGAAAAGTGGTAGTTGATTAGTGCAACCAAAGGAGCTATTTTTCAAGCTCTGAAATAAAGAGCTAATAATAATTCCACATAGAATCGATTTTCTCCCGAAATTTTAAGTAGGTAAAGTTCTTCATCTCTACCTGTTAAATAAACATTTGGAGAACAGCAAAGGTTAGGGTTTTTTACATTCATTTTATATAAAAAGCAGCTGTGGCTAGTTGCCAAAGACACGGAAGCCAATAGCATATTATTCATCAATGTAAATGTAGAGGCTGCAATTTGCACTCTTCCTGTATTCCTAGAATGGCAGCACCCAAGGGAAAATTCATCCACAGAAGAAGACAACAGTGCTTAGCACTACAAGCCTTCTCTGGGGGGGTTGCTGGGAAAAGGAAGTTTCTTAGGCTACTGGAAGCTGTCTGGAAAATGTTCTGAGTCAGTGCAATTCAACTGAGAGTTGAAAGTTGCAGTAGTGTATTAATATTTATAACAAGTGTAGGTAAATGATTCATAGGTTGGCAGGAACCATTATGATTTTATATTCCGGATATTTTCGTAATAAAGGCTATAGAATTCTGCCCAATGATTCTTGCATCAAGCCTGTAGCTTCTGATGGAGCCTGAACAGCCATTTTCTGTATCTCTTCAGACTCCTACAGTATGAAAAAAAGATGAAAAAAACACTATCTTTAGTTTGTACTTTTTTTAAAGCAGCCTGACACATAGAACTGGGATACTGAGACAGTTTGTTATTCCTCAGATGATTATTTCAGATTAGAGCTGAGACATAACAAAGCGTTAGAAAGACTTCCATGGGAGAGATACTGTCTTTATTCACTGTTAATTACATTGTTGACATTAAGATAGGCACAAAGCCATCATAAGATACAATCCTGAAAAGCTTCTAGTCAAAATAGTTCAGATACAAAAAGGTAGTAAAGAAACAGAGGCACAGAAAAGTGAAGTGATTTGCAAAAGATGACATGTAATATGACAGGTTACTGTCTAAGCTATAGATGGATCAGTCTGTGTGTGTTCAACAACTACTGAAGTGAATATCCTCCTTTTTCTGCTGTATTTCAGAGGTAGCAACTCACTGTCAGATGAGACCATTGACTCTTCTCCAAACTTTGCGTGCACAAATACAGACTTATGTTTTCCTTACCGGCAAGCTTTCATAAACCGTAAACTAATTTTTTAAGGCTGTAGCCTTAAACATTCTTTTACATGGAGACCATTTCCCACAGAGCAAATTCATGATAACAAAGGCTTTTCTTAACGGAAATAACAGAAATAACAGTTTAGCCATTGTGGAGCACTGAAACAATTAGTGCCCCTCATTTTGCTACACATCAAAAGAATTTCACCGTAAGCAGGTTCCACTGTGCATATATAATAACAGTTTAAATCAATGTGCAGCTATACCAAGAAAACTGTTGTAGCCAAAGAGTTTTTTTGTTGTGATTCTTCATTTTCTCCTAGAATTATACATGGTGAAGAAAAAAATGATATGAATATTCTTTATTAGTTTTGAAGAAAAATGTGATTCTATACCCATTTCAGTAGAAAAAAGATCTTTTCTTCTCAGGTTATTTTTGATGTCATCTGGATAATAACATAATGAACCTCTCATTTGCACATTCAGCTGCTGGGTGCACACTGCTTATCCCATGAAAAGGAAAAGGACTACATTATGCAGTTCTGCCAGTCCCTTAATGTTCATTACTGCTGGTTTTCTCCATTGGGGCACAAGATGATTTGAATTAAAATTGCAGAGGCAGTTAACCAAAAATTGTTCACTATGAGTTTCATACACTGTTGATACATTCTATTGTAAGCTTCTTTGTTTAACATCTTAAAGGCAGCATATACATTTCTTTCTCAGTGATACCTGAATTCTTCCAGTCTTTCCTGATAACTAGGAGCAGGAGGCACCCAAATGAACACAACACTGTGTCTGCAGGCTCAGAAGGAGCTGTACTCTTCATGAGAGAAGAGCTTTTTGCTTACATTACCAGCTGAAGAAAGAAGCCGCAGACACTGCAGGAGACAATAATAAACACTGAACAGAAAAGCCAAAGCAGAGAAAGTACAAATTTCAGCAACAAGTGAAAGTAATAAAAAGCAACATAAACTGCATACATCCTTCAGAAATTGTTCAAGCCTAACTGGTGAAGAAAACTTTATGGAATTTCTTTACCAAGCAACAGTTGAAAAATAAATGAGGCCCTTTCTTAACCTAAGTGATTTCCTGGTAGCAATTCCTTCTTCCATGTGTTCTCAGTAGTAAGAAAATATTGTTTGGTATAATGTAGGGGGTAATGTAGGGGGTAATGAGTTTATTATTAAATGAAGTTCTTGAATTCCATTGCTAAGTTGTCTTAGTCTTTTTAACCCCAGTTTGATGACTGTTCTATCTTCACAGGCTAAATTGTTAAAAGTATAAAGAAGAAATTGTATAATTTTATGTAACATCTGCAGTATTCAGTCTCTTCTGCCAAAGACTTTTCAAAAATGAAGAGCAAGCAGACAGAATACAAAGAAAAAGGATTAGATCAGGTTTCTGTACAAAACAGATTCGTTTGCTCTTGGTCAAATGTTGGAAGATTTTTTTTCTGAGATATTTCAGTATCTTTAGTAAGTTTTACTGTACCTATTTCATGTTGATCAGTGGATAAGAAAACCCTAGATTTATATTCTGTGAAACTCAGACTCCATGATTTTTACAACATTTTTAATTCAGGTTAATCTTTTTTAAACTCTTTGAATGGACACATTTTTATGTCTCTTTATGGGTGCACAATGATGTTTCTAAATGACTTTAGAAATAATATGGTTTTCAGAGAGAGTTCATGAAGCCAAATCAGCATTTGGGGCAGGTTTAGCTCAGTTGGTTAGAGCATGGTGCTACTAATGGCAAGGTCACAGGTTCAATCCCCGCATGGGCTATGCTGAGGGTTGGACTAGGTGATCTCCAGAGGTCCCTTCCAACCTTACTATTCTATGATTAGAGAATGCAGATAGTTTTTAATCATTTCATAAACCTGACTGCTTATAGTTTAGTGAGGAACTCCTTTCTTTTAAATAGTCTTGCTGGCCTGAGCTTTCCTCTTCGATATCCTACAATGTGAAGAAAACCTTTCTCCCACTGTCCTTTCTCTCCTCCTCCAATACCTCTGCTCACCTATCCCCTCCTCTTAAGTTATTCACATAGTATTTTCAGTCCCATGGCAAAATTTCTACTTTTCCAGTTTGGACTGTGTTCTCCCCTAACCCATTACCTGTCTGCAAGATCCCCTTCCATAACACCTCCACGTGTGTCCCACACCCTTTAGCTCTGTGTGGGATAGCTGACTAACCTACAGGCTCGTTCGGTCTGTGTCCATGCTGACTAACAGGCCAACACACAGGTGCTGGATGACCAATTGGCCTCAGGCTCTTGGTCGTGTGCGGGTCAAACTGATAAAGGACCTTCCATCTTTAGGCATGACTTTAGGCAGCCTTTCTTATTTTATAAAGATTGTCAGCATTTAGTATTTGTAAGACAGCTGTCCCTGTAAAATTATGTGGGGGAATATCAGTGAAGGACTGGCAGAAGGCAAACAGTGAATAATTGCATATCCTTTTTTTACCTTAGGAAACTGGGATAAATTTGTGTATTGAAACAAAGATTTTTAAAAACACTGCCGCAAACAGAAAAGCTCTTCATTATATTTTTATACACACATGTAAACCTGCTGCTTCACTTGGTATTCAGGAGAACATAATTTGCCCAGATGTTCACATCTTCACTATGATACATTCCATGACGAATTTTTTAATTGTGAAGTTAGGCCAGTTCACATATAGAAATGTATGAAAGGGCTTATAGTAACTTGCTTTTGTGACAGAGTAAGGGTTTTGTTTTGCTTTTTTTATTATTTCTATCTTTGCTGAAATATGGTTAAATAATCTTTTTACTTAAACCTGAGGGAGACAGAAAAAAATTTTTGAAAGTTTAGAAAATATCACTACAATGGATGAGATCTGAGCAACTCAAAACTGAAGCAGAGGATGGAAATTTTTGAACACGTCAATTCAGCATCCACAGCTATGTGACCTTCACCTCAGAAGATATCTGTTTTTATTCCACAGGTAACCACGAATGATACGTTATCCAATGGAATGGGTTGTATGCCCTTTTACCGTTCCTCTCCTGCATGTGGCACTGGCGACCACGGTATTCTCTTTGGAAATCTGTCAGTGTTAAATCCAAGACAACAGATTAATGGCTTAACTTCTTTTCTTGATGCTTCTACTGTCTATGGCAGTACCCCTGCTGCTGAAAACAAGCTAAGAAATTTAACAAGCAGCGAAGGCCTCCTTAGAGTAAACCTGAAATATTATGACAACAGTCGGGAATACCTGCCCTTTGTAGACCTGATCCCATCCCCCTGTGTGCAAGACTCCAACGTGAGCGAAGGTGAGAGGATTGAATGCTTTCTGGCTGGGGACAGCCGATCGAGCGAGGTCTCCTCCCTGGCAGCTATGCACACGTTGTGGCTGAGAGAGCACAACCGCCTGGCCCGAGCCCTGAAAAGCATGAACAGACACTGGAGCCCTGAGACTGTGTACCAAGAAGCACGGAAAATTGTCGGTGCTCTACATCAGGTTGGCTGCTTATTTGCTTATCAATATTTTACAGTGAATATCTTAGAACAGAACAAATTACAAAATTTCAAATATGTTTCTGTGAGTGGTTTTGGAGATCACGTTACCTTTTCTTTACCATCTATTTCTGACCTATAAATTTGTCATGTTAAGAGCCCATTCTGTTCTCCAGTTTTGTGAATGCACTTTCTTTGTCCATAAGTTGTTCAGATCCCAGATCTCAGCGCTTTGATCTTTATGGCAATTTCTATTCTGCTTCATCTTCAAACTTCTCCCATGTATATCTAGGCTACTGAAATCTAAAGAGACCTTTTCAGATGCAGTTCTTTGTAGTATTTTTAGTAAAGGAAATAAGTAAAAAGTAACATCTCTGCATTTACGTAGTGCTCAAGATATTTGCTTTCTCATAGGTATTATATAAACAAATGACTTCCTGTATAAAAACGTCTGTGGAATTCTCAGTGCCATGTTAATGTGTAAACTTCAGGGGCTACTCTTGATACATGAGAGGGAGAAATCAATATGGAAAAAATAAAGGAGAAAAGAAAGTCCATGTGAATGTTTATATTAACCCAGTGAATAGGAAAACCTATTTCTACTCAGCATTTTCCTATTTTTTCCCCAAAATAGTGATGCAAACTCTAACTTGTTTTTCTTCACAGTTAAAGTTTATATATTCAGTGTGAACAACTTCTGTTCTTACAGACCTCCATGTGATCTGGGCTATCCCTATCATACCTGAACCAGAATGAAAACATTCAATGAGAATCCTCTTGTATAATTTGTAGTAAAAGGAGTATAGTCATTCTTTTTAGAATTTTAATTCTCTGCGGTATTTTAAATCAAATATATCTTAGAAGTAAAGTAGCACACTGAATTTTTTATTAAAGTATGACAATGAGTTCTGAAAAAGTTAAAAATCTCGATTTAAACATTCATCAAGTATCAAGTACAAAGGGCAGATGACTCACTCTGCATTCTGAATTTGATCCCAGAAGATATTTGTTTACTTTAGTATTTTGCCATCACTGTGTTCTGCTTGCTCATGGCGTTGGAGGCAGGAAGCTCTGGGAGCAGCATGGCCCAGGAGGACTCCTCCAGTGCTAGCCTGATAGACAGGAGGATGCTGCGGCTCCCCGTCCTCAGGCCCAACCAGTATGAAGCTGAGTGCTGTGCCATTAATTTGAGTATTTACAGTCAAACAACCTTTCATCCCCTTTCCCCTCTGTTTCCCCATGCTAGTTCCTCCCCAGTCCATCTCAGTCCTTCCCTTTCCCCGCTTTTAATCCATTTCTAATTTCTTATCATGTTTCACACATTTTCAAAATCTCCTTAAAACATCCCATGCAAGGTTCTGTGCAGCCCCCAGATGCTCTTCTCATTGCAGCATGATCCCTACACCCCTGCCGGCAACCACCCCTTTAGTCTGCTTGGCATTCGGGGCAGAGTTTCTTTCGTTGGCTTATCCCTGCAGGTTTCACAACTGGCCCACCATCGGTCCATGCGCTCCATGGTGGCCCCAGGGACAGCTGCTGGTGGCCCCTTTTTGCCCAGTAGGTTGTCTAGGCTCCTGCACCTCCCCTTGCTCCTCCAGCTCCTCCAGTCCATGGTGGCTTTGTACTTGCTGTGATTGCCCTTACTCACATAACCATACTGACGCTACTTATTACAATCCATGATACTGAGTAAGCAATATCAGAATCAGAATACATTGGAGACTAGAGGACTTTCACATGCTTTCTTATTCTTAGAAACAGATTTTTTGGTACCAAATGGAGGCTCCTCTGGAAGAAAAATTGAGGCAGGGAAGGAAGATTTCACTATTATGATAAAATTCTTTTCCTTTTTTCTGCTACAGTTTTCAATCAGCAGAATATGCAGAACATATCCTTTAAGATACCCCCTTCATTCTTTTACATGCTGTTATTTGCACTTAGAGTAAATAATTTCAGAAAAGTAGCACACTTCATTTAATTCTATTTAGTCAGTCCTTTTTTAAAAAATGGCTTTAATATTTTTGCTCTTTTCTTCACTTTAACCATGTCAGGTCCTCTACTGTAAATGGGCTGTTTACTTTAAAATAATTGCTTTGTCAGGTCAGAACGGTTGTTAGCACTTGTTAGAGGAAAAGAATAAATCCAAAAGTGGGGCTCTATGCATTCAAATATTTTTAATTTCTGCTCAGTAACATCATGGCCTGAAAGAAAATACTTTGTGCAAGGCAATTCACTGCATGAATCTGGGCTGCTCATCATCTCCACCGGTATCACACACTAATGAGATTTGCCCGTGGCTCATTAGAAATGTGTTTGAATTATATCTAGCTGGTTCAGAAACATTAACTCAAGAGATGTAATTGCAGTATCTCTATTAGTGTGGTATGATAGCCAGTACACTAATGACAGCTCTAGTCAAAGTTACTTTAGATTTCCACTCAAAAACTTTGTATCAGTTGCTATACATTTCTAAAATGTAGCATTTCTCTCTTTTTGGAATGAATTACTTTCAAGTGTAATTTTTGCCTGTAGGTGTATAATTATAGAGAACTGAACAAAAAAACCTTTCCTTCTTTCTGGAATAAGGAAACTGAAAAAATATCTCTCTCTAGATTATACTTTTCCTCCTAAATGTTTTGTGGTAGTATAAATAGCTCTAATGACAAGGATATAATAATAAAAATTTGACAAAGTTACCAAACACGCAACAAGTGTCTGTTGATATCCTGGACAAAACTGCTTTTTTGGATGTTTTAGGCATTGCAGTAATAGTACAACTGTGAGTATATTTCGCTTATAGGTAGTAGTTTATCTATGGCACAACAGTGGTTAATTCTCTCTTTGTTTTTTGTATGAACCACACATGCTTAACTATAGGAGTATTAACTTTCCAGTATGCTGTAGTAAAAATGTATGTGCTGATTCACCCAGTGTTTTATGCAAAAATAATTTTTTTCTTTGGTATTTACTAACTGAAATGAAATTGATTCCTTGTTTTAATTATGCCTGTTTTGACCTGAGAAAACAGAATGAGGCAAATCAAGACACCTCCTTTTGAGTGTTCTGAAATAAAATAGTTTAAATTTGTTTTCCTTTAAAGAAATAAAAGAATGTAGGAAAAATAGGAAGACAAAATCTCACTTATGGAACTGCTGCGACTATCTTTAACATTGCTATCTTATATGTACATAGTTTTGCAGGATGCAATTGCATACACTTGTACTAGTACTTGCAGAGGCCATTTGCTCTGATTTGCCATTTAGACTGGGAAAGTCAATGAGGTGGCACTAGTCAGAGAATGAAGCAGTTCTGTAGATCAATCTGAATCAAATACTATTTGGTTTATCATGGTATCTGCTCAGAGAATCATCACTGAAATAACTCTGTTACTGTCAGTTGATCCCACCTATAACTGACAACTGCACTCAGTTTGCAGGATGTATGTAACCTTTTCACTTACTTCTACATCTGCTTGTGCTCTCTGAGCTTCTTCCATCCCTCCCTCCCTAAGACCAGTGTCTTAGGTGTTGGTTGAAGGTGAGTCTCCCACAAGGCCAGCATACTTTAACTTAACTAAAATTATTTGGTTTATCATTGCTAATTTGGATAAAATTTGTTTGTGAAATTGGAGGACTAAACTTGAGCTTAAACTCTATGAAATTATAAAGGTCAAGAGTTATTGATTGGGCTATAAAGTTTAATAATCTGTTCATTATTTATTAAAATTTGAGCTATCATGTAATCGCTCTTTATGAAAGCATTTAGAACTTCAATATCATCTGTAATCCTTTAATATTTATAGAGTACACCAAGCACTTCAAATCAACTCTGCATGACACTTTAATGTGTTAAACATCATTGCTATGTTTGGTGGTTTCTGTTATTTCTGCATTCTTTCTCAAATGCAGGTGGTTCATTTAATTGGCTCAACAATAATTCAATGACATACTACTCCTTTGCAGTTATCGCTGGCCAATGGCCAAGACAAGTTGCACTTTTGGAATTGCTTATTCTCATGATAGTTCATGTATTTTTACATTCTTTTTTCCACCCTTATTTTTATCTTCTTTTTCTATCTCTTTCTCCCCATTAATAACTACTGTGGAAAATACTGGGGAGGAAGTAGTCTGCTGAGCCTGATGAGAAAGGAATAGGTACTTTTGTATCTTTAACACTGCACACACATAACTTAATTTGGAATATGTTTTCATAAGTACAGAAAATTTCACAGAAATATTCTGAAATTATGTAACTTATTTCAAATATACTAATACGTGGCTGACTTTTTGGGGTGCTTCCCCCTCTGGAGGCAAACCTCGCCAAGGTGCCCACAGAGAGAGCCCTGCTGTAAGTCTGTCTGCTGAATAGGAAGGATGCTGCCTCTCGCATGAATGGCCCGTTTAATCCGTTTAATCTTACCTACTAGTATTTTTGCAGGTAAGGGTTCAATTACCTTGTTATACATAGTGTACATATGATTCAAGCTGTGGTATAAAATGTGTAGGAAACCTTTTCTGACTAATACTACCACTTTCTGCCTCTGGTTTTCATGAATTATTTTTAGACAAGAACATTCTTTTACTTTCACAGATGAAACTCAATGTTGAAGCAGCTCTGTGTTGAAACAAAATATTATGCTTATTTATGCCAAATCGGAAAGGAAATAAAAATTTCAAATCATACTCATTTCAAATCAATACTCATTGTCCTGTAGCTGGGCGCCACTAAAGAGAGTTTGTCCCTGTCCCCTTGACACCCTCCCTTCAGGTACTTGTACACACTGATAAGATCCCCCCTCAGTCTTCTCTTCCCCAGGCTGAAGAGCCCCAGCTCTCGCAGCCCTTCCTCTTAGGGGAGATGCTTCAGTCCCCTAATCATCTTTGTAGCCGTATGCTGGACTCTTTCCAGTAGTTCCATGTCTTCTTTTGTAAAAGTGTCATCTGTGAGAACTTCTTGCAGTGAGTCTTTCCTTGACTTTGTACAGGCAAATTCAGGCAAAATAAATTCAGAAGTCTTCTACACAAAAAATTAGGTGTTACATTGTGATGTACTTTTAATGTAGTTCTGCACGAGACTCCCGGTCCTTTTTGACTGTATCATCTTCTCCTTTATTACCTCAGTCAGTATTTTCTAAAAATCATCATCTCTACTTGATACAACTTCATTTAGCTATCAGAAATTTCTACAAAATTTCTTCCTTTAATCACACATAAGCGTCATCTAGCACAAGGCAGGCATAAGATACGCTTTGGCCCATTGCCCTTTTAAATTTCTTTAAACAATTCTCCCCTACTCCCTCACCCCCCCTTCCCCTCAAGGAATGAGAAATTAAGATCTTGCCTCTGGGGTAAATAGAAAATCTGAAATGCCCTTTTTTTCAGGGGAACTGGCCTTTATGAGCTGCTTAGCTTGGGATTTCATTTATAATGAGCAATGTCATATTTGAAACCTTTGTTATTCCTCTGTATCCAGCTTGCTATGGTGATGTGAACAAAGTGTTTCTTTCCTTTTCTGCCTTTTCTTTTTCCTGGATTTGTGGGTACGGCTGCCTCATTGATGCTTCTAAGTCACAGCCACCCCAAGTTGTGAGGAACAGGGCTTGTAAAGTCAGTATTTCAGCCTCTGCAGTAATCCAACAGTGTGATGTACCTTGTCCATAAAAACTAACTCTAAATCTTAAATCACAAAGAACTATTGTCTTGCCAAAACCTTTATGAATGTAACAAAAGTTAGCTTTTCAAGTGACAGTGTCAGTATTAATTTCCATCTATTTTTAGATTTTCTAGTATACTGTATTAAAGGAATTGTTAAAGGAACTCTAACCCATATCTTTCATGTATTTTGTTCATTGCATGACCTAACCTAGAATAATTGCAAACATAAAGAGGTTGTTGCCTCTGTTCTCTGAGAAGAGTGAATGAATTCTGCAGGGGCTTGCTTGTCTTTGCATCGTGCCTAAAATAATAAAACAAGTTTTTGATAAGGACATTTTATGCCAGCTGGATTTTCAATATACACTATATCAAGTTCAAAGTACATTTTTTTGTATATTTGCTTATATATTATATGGAATCTCTAATGTATTTTGTTGCATTCACTATGCTTCATATCCTTTCCATTATGTTTAATTAAGTGCAATGTGTTATTTAATTTATAATGCACTTTCATTTTATTCAGTATGTTGTATCATTTTACTTGTTTTTGTTCAGTATTACTTACATGCTTTTTTCATATGTTCCTGTGATACTACTGTATTATAAAAGCATTTGATAGAAGGTATTTATCATCATTTTCATTTTTGAAGTGTGTTTTTTAGGAACCTATAAATTGGCCTGAGTTCTGCATAAAATGTCTACCAAGGGACTGTGGGTACTAGTGTTTTAAAGCCTAGTCATTTTTAATATTCACTAAAGAGGATTTGTGTTACAAATATGTGACTGAAAACAGATTCTGTTGATATCAACAACCATTTACGAAAGGTTTTATAGTAAGTCATGCTTTTGTTACCATTTTTAAGGGTATTATAGTTTATGCCTCACAATCCAGGTCTTAAATCTCAGAGCAGCTCCTGTGAGCTCCTTGGAACGGAGGTGGCGATACGGTGATCTCTAGCTGCGATGCTTCTGTCTAGAGCTTAGGCAGAGGCTTACAGGAGCCTGATTATGGTATGTGCTGAGCGCTGCCACTGATTCTCTCGAGTCATTCGCCTCCTTACTGCAAAAGGAGGAACAGTATTATTTACCATCTGACACCGGTGTTAGTCATGCCATTTGCTTGGAGATAGATGAGGGAAGAAAAACTCATTTTGCGTATGGGAAGCTGTATTATTCACCCACAAAAATGTTGAGTGATAAATATTTCTTTTTCTTTTCTTTCAGATTATTACTTTAAGAGATTACATTCCCAAAATCATTGGTCCAGATGCTTTTAATCAGTATATTGGCCTCTATAGAGGTTATGATCCCACAATAAATCCTACAATTTCTAACATATTTTCAACAGCTGCTTTCCGTTTTGGTCATGCAACAATTCAACCAATAGTAAGGAGGTTGAATGCACAATATTTAGATGATCCAGAACTCCCAAATCTTCATTTGCATGAAGTTTTCTTTAGGCCCTGGAGGCTCATTAAAGAAGGTATGGTTTTATTTAGACATTTTTTTTTCCAGAGTATTAAAGCATTTTTCAAAGCTATTGATCTTAAAGTAGGAAAATTTGTTTAATTGCATCATTGATTTAGGTTGTTGAAGAGGTTCCAGATAATTAACATGAACTGGGACAATTCATCTTTGTTAACTAGTTTGCTGAATCAGACAGATGTTATTTGCTAAAAACAGCTCACTTACCAGATTAAAAGAGTGTGGTAGTTAAAGATTGATAATATTGCTCTTTTATGGATAAGTATATTGTCAATTTGTAAATTTTCTGACATCTTAAGAAGCAGATGGAACCTTTTCACAGCATTTTTATGTCTGTTTCAACCTGGAGCAGGTTATTGCCTGTGTTCAAATATAAAAGCCTTTGGGGAAAACATTTAAAAATACAGAAGCATACATGCATTCACATTTGTAAAGAAAGTTATAATGATTTATTTTCGTATATGCTACAAGATTATATTATTTTTGTGTTTAAAGGTGGTTTGGATCCTTTACTCAGAGGTCTTCTAGCACATTCAGCAAAACTACAAGTGCAAGATCAACTGCTAAATGAAGAGTTAACAGAAAAATTGTTTGTGTTGTCCAGTAATGGCTCATTTGATTTAGCATCATTAAATTTACAGCGTGGCCGTGATCATGGACTCCCAGGTCTATTATTTTTTAAATTTTTCTTCCAACTAATAACTGAGCTATCTCTGCTTATATCTGGGGTATAATCCTAAACTCTTAAATAACAACTTTGGCAATATAACCAGAAAAGTACATTAAGTCCCCTTTAAAAAATAAGAGGCGAGTATTTTTAACTTTGATGGCAATAAAATATTCCCCAATATTTGAAATTAAAATAATCTCTTAAATCTGGAATCTGGAAGCAAGCTATTACTGAGTGGATCTGTGTCTGCCCAGTGTAGCTATCCTAGGGCTGCTCTTACTGGAGCCAAAAGAGTTGGGGGTTTCTGCCCAAAGCTGCTGCTCACCATCAGCGGGAGAGGTCCACCTAGGCACCATCTCATTAGCTGTGCTGATGATAGTGAAGGTAGTGAAGGTCTCCAGTAGTGGTGTAGATAACACTAGTCAGGTGTATACCTCACTTTTTGAGTGGTGCCCTCTTTTTCATTATTCTTATTCTATTTCCTTATTCTTGTGTCAGTCAGCCTGGGTAAGACTGAACAAACAGGCACAGAGACTCAGCCCATCAGGCCACGGGTTTACAGGGTTAGAGGGAGACTATGCTAGAGCTTAGTCCAGTGCAACTGCATCAGCTATTAAAACAAACAAGTGGTTCCCAGTTCTGTGTAAAAACCTTCAATAAGTGTGCCACAGCTCCTGAGAGCAGAGCCAGCAACACGCAGCGTGGCAGGCTCTGCCTCTTTCCTTGCCTTTTCCGCTCCACATCCTGACTCCTTGCGCGATCAAGCCCACTTGCCTGCACAGAATAAGACACAAACCTGGATGCTCTTCTATGCTTTGAGTCTGACACCCTGCCCACAGGGGTAGGACTGATTGGCAGAGGGTGTTGCATCTCTTGGTGATAAACCTTTCCCATTTTCCTGATAAAGCTGTGCCACTCTGCGGCTGGGAATATACAAGTCATTGGCCCCAGACAGTGGAAAAGAAGTCTGACTCCAGCCTGGAGTTTAAAGCTCTTGATCTGGACAAGGTTAGAAATAGACATTTCACCTTTAGGACCAGAAATGGAAGTTTTGCTGCCAGAAAGTGAGGGAAATTAATTCCAGTGACAGCCAAACATAAAAGAAGTCCATTCTCGGGGAAGCTAGATATGTGCCCTGGGACACTCACCTTAGTAAAGTGCCTTCAGTTACTAACTTCCTTCACTTTCCTCCTTACCTGTGCTTCATCTCTTGCATTCCTGCTCTGGAAACCTCCAGTTAAGAGGCAGTGCATGCTCCTGTTCATATTATCCACAAAAAATCCATCACAATGGTTTTACTGCTAAAATAAAGGAAAATCATTTTACACCTTTGGTTATTTTCATGAAAATGATGTAGAATTTGTATATCCTGAAGTCTTCAATGCAGCCATCATTTCTCCATACAATTTAACCAATATTAATGTGCTTATTTTCAGACATAACTGTTCATGATTGTGATTAAGGCTGTCAGAATCCAGTGCATGTGAATTTATTAATTTTAAATAGAATGTTTAATAATTGACTCTAATCTTCCTTTTAACATAATATTTTTAGGTTATAATGACTGGCGAGAATTCTGTGGCTTACCAAAACTGGAAACTGAAACTGAGCTGAATACAGCAATAAATAACCAGCAAGTCACTGAAAAAATCATGGAATTGTACCATAATCCTAACAATATTGACGTTTGGCTTGGTGGTCTGGTAGAAGACTTTCTTCCAGGTGCTAGAACTGGTCCCCTGTTTGCATGTATAATTGGAAAGCAAATGAAAGCACTAAGGGATGGCGACCGGTAAGTTTATTCATGTTGTTGAATGGTTTGTATAAAAGCAATGGAATTTTGCTGATAAGTCAGAATACTTTCTAGAACATTAGACAGCTTTAGGCAAAAGGAAATACCTGCTTTAAGAAAATTATTCCCTCCCACTTCCCCATTTTTATTTTAGCTCCTCCTGCTTTGCTGGCTGATCTTCTGCTTATTCTTCTTTTGTTTCTATATGGTCCCAACTATAGATGATGCGGAGATTGTTTCTAGGCTACTGAGATGTTCAATTTTGCACCCCTGACTGCAATGTAAGCAGCTAATTACACCAGGGAGCAACAAACATCTTAGTGGATGGAGGCAGCACTGAGCAGATTTTAGCAACCCAGTCCATGAGGACTGCAATAGGCTCCAGGTCCCTACCCAGAAGGACCTGAACACCACGGCAAACACAGCAAAGTCAGATGAGATAGGTAGAAAGTTGTAACTCTGTTTTCTTAGAAGGGATGATAGAAACAGCAGGTACCCAGCCTTGGAGGAGCCAGTGCTTCAGGGGGCTCCCAGAAGTGTCTCATCAAACACATCCAATGTTGTGTAGGATCTCCTACACCGAACGCCACACAATTGCCATCAGTACCTTGCGATGGTGCCATGCTCCGCACTGGGAAAACAGGAGAAATGCGACCTTAGCCCCCAAAATGATACAAGATTCAGTTTATTCTTTGCTTCTGTTCCTGAAAAGAATTATAAGAACAACTTTTTTTTTAATTTCTGACACACTCTTGTGGCTGTAATTTTGAGTCTTATGAGAAGACTAATTATAAACTACTGGCACCAGCCTAGGAGAGGTATTTTAAGTCCATCTGATTTTTATCCTGATCTACATTAAAGTTTCTTTCCTTGTCACTGCTGTGGAAAGAAACCATTATGTAAAAAGGCATCCAAGGCAGAGTTTAAATCTGAACTTTAAAAAATGTTAATTAGCTAGCTGAAAAAATATATGTTGATCACAAATATATCCAATAGCACAAACCATATAGACAATAAACATTCTTCTCAACTATTTTTAAACACTGTCAAAAGTCTTCTGAAACATATAGGCATACCTGAGCCTACTTGAGGGGGGGGGGGTGTTGATCTACCACCAAGGTCACCTCCAGTCTTATTTCTGCTATGCAGTATCTTGTGATACTGGTAGCATTAAATTGAAGTTTACTTTAACAAGTTAACTCCAAATTCAGTGGAAACAGTTATAATAAAATAATCCCCAAGTCTACACTATAAATTTTGTGTCAGCTAACTTAAGTTTGAAATGGTATTCTTCTCTGGTAGAGACTATTCAAAGGAGTTATTTAAGAAAGGTTACACCGGTATGTAAAATATGTTATAGTTGCCACATAATAAGAATGGAAAAGTCTAACATTTTCAATGCAGTGGCTTGTTAAATACTTAGCAATGTCTGCACTGGTAACCTTATAGACTAATTGGCATGCCAGTAAGTAGGGATTTCAAAACATCTTTTCTAAGGTATTGGTTTAGGTTCATAAATCACGAGTAAGCAGAATTTTTAACTGACTGAACTCCATCCTGATAGACATAAAATCCTTTGTCAGTAAACTGAAAAAAACTGAGGGAATTTCTTTTTCCAATGTACCAAACCCAGGCCCCTTCTTAACATCAGCCAAAACATCTGAAGCAAGTTTTCTGTTCCATCAGCCTTTTATTTTTCTGTCTCTTTTCTGAGTCTTTATCTCAGGATCTGCAATCTGTGAGCAAAAACTCTCAAGCTGATCTTGTCATTCTCTGCATAGAGATTGTGCAAGGGGTTGTGTCTCTATTTATTTTTCCTTTTTTACCCTAACCCTGTAAAATTCATCTGTAAAATTTTGGTGACCTGATACAGGTCTGTTGGAGTAACCCTTGTCAGAGCAATCACCTAGCTTCTGTGTAGGATTGAAAAATAATGGTCTGCTTAAGTCTTCTCAATCTTGTAAGTAAAACTGAATTTTGTGATGAAAGGAAAATACGTTATAGACTAGACAAAAGAGGAAATGAAAGGTGTAGGAAAGCTGAGTGGAGAGCAGTCTGCGGGGTTTGGGTAAGGGAAGAACCTAGGAACTGACAGTGAGATGTCAGGCTGCTGTGAGGTGCTTGGGGACACTGTGGGTAGGAAAGGGGTGTGAGGAAGGCATCTTTTCTTTCTCTCTCCAGCCCATCTGTCTCACATGGGCTTCCTGTCCCAGTGCCCCTGAGGCATGGGACATTCACCCTGTCTCTCCTCCCAAAGACAGGCAAAATGGCACATGTTTCTCCCAGAAGTGTCCTGCTGTAAGTAATTATTTGCCTAAACCTAAAGCCAATTCTTCAAAATCCAGCAAGTACTTAGCTTGTTAGATATGAGTTGAGTTTTATAACAGAGTGGCTTTGGGCTCCTAAGTCCACTTCTGTTGGCGGAGGAGTCTGAAGAGGCAAGACCACCAGACCCCGTCAGCAGCCGCTGTGCTCCCCAGAACACAAACCAGACTGTCGGATCTGCAAGGTACTGCAGGGCCACGTGCTAACGTGACAGCTCCCGCGCAGGCTTTGCACAGGATGCACGCTCACTGCTGCTGTTCCCTTCTGTCGTAGGGACATCAACGTAAAACCTACAGAGCCAGAAACCCTCTGCCTTGCTCCCCTCAGTATTTTGAAATCACACCTGCCCTGTATTAAACCTGAGATCAACTGGTACGGTGTGGTCACATCCATACCATCTAATGGGAAGGTGTAGGTCAAGTTACCCCCAAAATCCTGTCTAGCATTCAGGAAAATGCTGATTGGCCTTAGTACTACAGGGATGATCTTAAAAATTTAGCAGTGCTTACCACTGTTTAATTTACTAATGCAGATATGCTGTCAAACTATCTAGAAACATTCTTTTGTCATTTATGATGTGACTATAGAATGAACTCAAATACACTCAATTTATATGATCTTTAATAGAACAGCCTTCTCGTTGTTATAAAAGTTACAATATCCTGTTTAGCTTTTCTTTTTTTCTTTCAAGTGTTTCCTCTTCCTTTCTCACTAAGCTCTTTTATAGTCATATACATGTGTGTGTATGAACATTTATGTATTGAATATAATATATAATAAATAGATCTTCAAAGCACAAATGTGATTCTTCTGTGAAGGACTCCATTTTAAACAAAAAAGCATTCAGCAATATGTATTTTTATAACAACAATGTGTAATGGCAAACAGAATTCAAAAGCTACAGCATGGGGAAATCTATTATCACTATTTCTCCAGTAACTTATGCTTAAATTAGTTTGAATTGTGGATACTAGTGTGCAAAATTATGCTTCCAATATAAACAATTTACTTACAAATTTTCTTTCAGGTGTGTAACTTTTTTGTGGCTACGTATAATAAATGAAAAGCAATCCTGTATGTGTGAATACATACAGAATATGAAATGGTTTTAACTAACTGACCGTAACACACTATCTGGGATGACCAGCATCTCAGACTCACACAAGCCCTTTTGTGCCTTCAGAGTTGGATGTGTAAATCTGCAGAACGGTGATATTTATTATCATTGTATCCACTGCATTTTAGTGAAATTCTTTGTTTTGGTCTTAAGAACAGGGTATTGTGAATGTAAGAAGAATCAGCTCTTTGAATTTAATCTTTTCCAAATGTTTCTATCAATCTTTACAGATTTTGGTGGGAAAATGATAATGTTTTCACAGAAGCTCAAAAGCATGAACTCAGAAAACATTCTTTGTCCCGTGTGATTTGTGAAAACACAGGGATTTCTGAAGTGCCAGTAGATGCCTTTCAACTTGGAAAGTTTCCAGAGGATTTTAAGCACTGTGACAATATTCCTGGGATGAATTTAGAAGCTTGGCAAGAAATCTATCATGAAGGTAGTCTAGTAATTATCAATTTTTCCTGACAGAGAGGAGAGTAATCAGCAGTTCGAACACTGATGGTTATAGCAGGTCTTGAGTTCCTGATCTGCCACAGATCTTTAGCGTTTCTATCACTTAGACATGGGATGTAGGTCTTTCTCTCCTTCTTTCTCAATTTCCTGCTCGATAAAAAATAAAGCATTTTCTAGCTTCACTCTAATAACGGATGAATGGATTGTGAGATACTCAGACATTATGGTAATGGGGACAGGAGTTCTTGGAAAGAAAATATTAGCTAAGAGCTATATAGAACATACCATTAGAAATTAATATTATTTTACAAGGATTATGCAATCAAACCTATATAAATCCTTGTCCAGAAATGAACAATTAAATTCCTGATCATCTTCAATTATATGCGTAGTTTCATTGAAGTTAATTTTATAGCAGTAATGGCAAACAGTATCCACTTTTGGGTCATGATGATAATTTAAAAAAACTCAGAATATGATCTTTTTGTTTGTAGAGGAAACATGTGGAACACCAAAGAGTATAGAAAATGGTGATTTTGTATACTGTTCAGAATTTGGAAAATTTACAGTGATTTATTCATGTCAAAATGGGTTTCAGTTACAAGGAGAAGAACAATTAACCTGCACAAGCAAAGGATGGGACTTCCAGGCTCCTGTTTGTATAGGTATCTATCTATCTATCTATGTATATATGTGTGTGTGTGTATTGATTTCTAATTTTTCTAGCACAGTTCATCAAAAGTGAACTTCTTCCTATTTTCTCTTGAAAGGTACAGTGTTAAGTGTCCTTTTCTTTGTGTTGCGTAGAAATGAATGTAGTTCATTAGATAAAAAGATAGCCAGACTTCTGTGGTATATAGATATGCCAAGATGACATGAAATTTTCCCTGCTCCAGATTTGCTATCTCACTCACTACCTGTTCTGATTCAGTATGCAGGATGAAAGGTAGATCTCATTAGAAATTAAATAATTAAGCAAAAATGAGCCAATTAACAGCCATAGGAAAAAACAAGTGAATCAGAATTATGCATTGCTCCTTCCTACATTCCACTTCACAGCAGAACAGATGGTTATTAAAAGCCATTTTCCTAGCAGTGTTTCAGTGGATGCTGAGATACAAAATGAGCTCAGTGCCAGTAGTTCACATATCATCCTAATAACATAAGCAAATATGAAAAAAAATACTGAGTTTAAGTGAAATTAAGCAAATTACTTATAACTTCAATTCCAACTCACCTTGGTCCCCAAAATAACTGTGAAAAGATTTTTCAGATATGAATTAGTTCTGCAGGTAGAAAAGTAAAGCAAGTAAAAAAAACAGTAAAGGGATACTTTGTTTCAACACTTATGCACATTTTTCAGGGGATAATTTTGTGTTATTTCAATTATTCTTTCAATTTTTCTCTTCTTTTTACCCCTACTTTGCTGCTGAAAGGAAGAAGATAGAGAGAAAGAGAATGTGTCAAATATTTTGTTACTAGAGTTTCACTGTTCACAGCTATGAAGGATGAACTCTCTGTTCATATTTCAAATGTGTGTGGGTATAATGATATATATATATGTGTGTATATATATATATATATATATATATGCACTCAAACTGCTCAGCTTTATAAGAACATGAGAAAAAATGAAACCTGAAAAGGCCATATTTAGGAATATATTATAGATGATGGAAAATTAATTTGAATGCAAGTGCTGCAGCTGATCCTTAATAAAGTCTGCTTATCAGTATTTCTATGACAGCACAATAGAAAGCTATTCATTCTAATTGTATACCTGGTATAGAAAAAGTCAAATGAAATTTGCAGCCCTTTCCTTTATTCAAATCCTATTTATCCACTGATTCCACCCACATAAATACCATATAAAGAAATAAAGCTATTAAATGAATTATAATAAAATCTTTTCCATAGATTAATGTTCTGGCAGCAAACTGAATAAATAAGTTATATGAATGAATCATTCCTTGTCCTAGTTTCTTTTAATATGTTCAGTAATGTAAACAAAAGACTGTATATCTGCTATTGGAAAACAAGCTGCTGCATATATTAAATAAGCAGTGCTTTTATTAAAAGAAAACCATCAAAACCCACTTACACAGATGCTACTTGAGTTCTACAGTAGAAAGCACTTTGTTCCATGCATGTCTGTGCAATGTGTTTTCATTCTTTTAAATGTTCAGCAAATTAGGAATAAGTCAAGTAATATAATCAGGAAGATAGAGCTTAGCATTTCTGCAGATGGTTTCAAAATTACATGCTGCTCTGGAAAAGACAGAGTGGCCTGCTGGCAAAAGCATAGGAATTTGAGAGCTGTTAATTTCTGCTTACTAACTCTGGCTTTGACAGAAATCATTTCTATTGATTCAGGAAGTCATTTAGTTCTAGACTGTGCTACCTCCCTTTATATTAAGTGTTATACTTCTTAGATAACCCTGTTTACTTTACCTGAATAAAGTACTGCTCCCCTTGAGAGGTGGGGTAGGCTGATAGGATCTGACATGCACTGTTTGGTGATGGCAAAATCAGTTGGTGGTTAGTTAGCAGATAATGAGACTATGGGTCTACACAAGCTGAAAGAGCACTTTTGAACTGCAGTGCAAAGACTGTGCAGGTTTTTCCTTCCCAGAGAATGGTCAAAATGTGGTCATGGAGCCAGTAATATCTAGTAAGGAAACTTCATCCTAAACAATACATTCGTCTGTTATGTTAGGAAAGATAGTATTTCTTAATGGCTCTGAAGTTAAATATTACTCCATGCATGATTACTCTTTTGACTTTCAGTTGAGGGGTACTTTTGGATGCAGCCACTGCTTTGTATTAAAATTTGATAAAATATTAAGTATGATTTCATTTCTGGTGATGAATTTCCCTAAATGGTCTGAGAATTAATACCAAGCTAAGTCAGTAAATCATTCTTACAGGGTCAGTTTCTTGTACTGGTCAAAAACAGGTACTCAGACTGAAGATGCAGATCAAACATAGTGGTAGGGATGGGAACGAAAGGAATATAACCCAAAAGAGAAGACTTTTCTTCTCTGAGCCTGAGAAGGCTCAGCTGGTTGCCAGCAGATAGGGAGCAGTGCTGTCCAAGATCTGGAGTCTGAAACACTGGAAGATAGGACCTATCTGTATTGGTAGAAGGACACATACAGCAGCTGAAATAGCATTAGATATCTATGTTTAGGGAACAGAATCAAGTCCTGTAAATAGACATTAAACAGAAAGAAGAAAGATGCAGAAATTTGAAAAAAAAAAATGTATTAGTTCCTTCATTGAGAACTTCCTTTCCTGCACTCCACACTGACTTCTATTTCATTGAACAGTAAGAATGTGAAAATGAAAGGTCTTGAATGACTTCAGGGACAATATGTTTCCGTACATCTTCACATGGATAGTTGTTCATCTACTCATCATTCTGTCAGGATATTGTCAGAATTTATATGACTTCTAGAAACAACCGTTTTTGCAGTGATACCACAGAATATTGTTATAAGATTCATTCCCAAAGCTAACTTGAATCCTTGAATCATAAAATCATGCCTAGAAGTTCATTGAGCTGTGTCAGTTTTATTATTTTCATTATTTATGTAGAGAACGGTATGAATAAAGTTCATAGAGGTACTGGGAGTCTTAGTATATAGATATGCACAAGAAGAGGTCCCAAAGTTTATGGTTTGCATTTTAGAAAATTCAATCAATTGCCATAGAAATCTAGCTTTTGGCAGACCACTAAAACAAAATAACACTTTTTTTTTTTATCATTTTCAGCTATACATAAGTAAATAAATAATGTACTTTAAACATCAACAACAAAAAGGAATTTTGGCAGTATTAATGGATAATTCCCTAAAAGTGTACAATATAAATCACTGAAAAGCACTTGTAGAAGGTATATCCTCCCCCTTGTAATTTTTAATTTGTAACAAATATTGATTGGTGTGTATTCATTTTGCAGACATCAATGAATGTGAAAATGAAATTAGTCCACCATGCTCTCCTTCTGCTAAATGCATTAACACTACAGGCAGCTACAAGTGTCTCTGTACTGATCCTTACAAGCTGGCAGAAGATGGAAGAACATGCATTGGTAATGCTCGTGAACCAATCCTCCATTAAAACTTTCTCCATTCCGTTTTACAATGCTGTACACATTGTAAAAATGAGATTTAAGGAAGAGTTGTTAACATATTTTAAAATTCTTTACATAGTTATAGACATAAAAATGCAGTCACATTCTGTCAAAGCAAATAAAGGTATTGAATAAATTATACAGACACAGAAGTAAGCTTTTCACTTTACGTTACCTTATATAAACCACTAAATATTTGTTATATTCCTTACAAATTTCTTGACAGTGAGTATGAAGTGAGGATCAAATGACTCAATCCTCCTAGTTAGCATCTAAACTCAGCACCTACATCCTGGCTAAATTCCTCCTGTACAGCTTATTATGATTACATTCCAAAACTGTTATCCCTGTTAGGGTCAGCATAACTTATGCACTTTCTTGTTTCTCAGTTTTGCAGCATCCCTAGAAGATGTACTGGATATTAAAGTTTGGCTGAGGACTTTGACTGTAGTTGCCTATTGATGTTTAGCAGAACCTGTTCTGTGGAAATAGCACCGAGATCTGTCAAAAGCTCCATCAAGACCTGCAATTCAAATGGCTGAATACCTGCTTTGCTAAAGTTTCCAAGAAAAGCACAAAAAGTTTAGAGTGTTTATGACTTGCATATTCAGTGCTGTATGCCACACAATCATAAATAAACTCTGAATCTCACTCATAACATATTTCTTATTTCCTGTTCCAGTTAATACTTAATTATGAAATATGGAATCCAGCTGCCCCTTATTGTTATTTATATAAAACAAATATACATATATATATATATATATATCTCATTCTATTTTTTATATAAATACATATATATATATATATAAAAACACAGGATGATAATCCCCCAGGAAAAATTATCTTCGTGCAAACAAAGTTCTTCAGTGATAGTCTGTACATCCAGTTAAATTTCCATCTATGCTTTTAGCAGAGTAATAACTTTTTGAGCACTTTTTGGTGGTCTATAGATTGTCTTTAGTTTGAGATAAAACTAGAAAGGAATGATGATAGTCATTCGGATTTTCATCTTCTAAAATGATAGAAACATATAGTAAAAATACCTTTTTGTAGGTGTTTCTTATCTTTATTTACAGTATATTCCTTTAGCTATTCAACTACAGTAAAATTTCTTGATTGCTCCAAATTCAGAGACAAAACCTGCCTAAGGAGATTAGTTCAGTGGTGTTGATGGCAACAAAGAGAGATTACATACCTGGATGCTGCACTGGCCTAAATATTCTAGCTCCTTGTATAAGGCAAATTTTGTATTTCAAGGGAGGAAACAGAAAGTGCTTATGGTCTAAGCTATTGTGTCAAGGACTCTTACCCCAGGCCAAGCTAAATGTGCTTTTCAGAGCCTCACTGGTGTCCTGACAATTCAAGTAAACCAGTGCAACTCCAACCACACTGAGTGGCTGGGATATAAGGTTGATGCTTTTCTGCAGACTTCAGTGGCTAGAGGTCTCTGTGGACCCAGCCTTGCATGCTTATGCTAATGCTTGATTTGCTGTATCAATGATCTCTGCAGTCATAGCAACCTCTGCCATGTGACTCTCGGTTCTGACCTCATTGCTAGATGCTATCTCTTAAAGCTTAAGTCATGCAAGAAAACAGCCAAAGTGACTGGCAAAACTTGGAGAGTGATTTTCTGGCTGTCCCTTGCACTATCTTACAGAAATAATGAGACTTGCCTTAGAGTACCTCTGCCATAGATACCTTTTGGATCAACTGATCAATTTGAAACTCTGGCATTAATCAGGCAACAACTGTTTAAATCACTACAAAGTGACAGTCTTTCATATGCGCTCTAATCTGTGTTGAGAAACTTTTAAAAGAAACCTTCCCCTTCTTAGAAGCAAAGGAACAGATGCAGCTATCCTTTACCTCAGCGCTCGCCCCTTCAGCACCCCTAAGCTAACTACCATGAGTGCAGGCTGCTGCTTGAAGATGAAACCTTGCAAGAAAGTGATGCTGGAGGCATACACACCAAAGAATTAATGCCAAGGCCAATTTCCAGTGTTATCCTTGTGTGAGCTGTAGCCCAAAATGTGTTAGGTTTGGTGAAAGGGAATGGGTTTCTAGCAGTGTTTTTTATGGTTTCTTTGTAAAACCATGGTCTTAAATATGCTCATGTCCAGTTAAACTGTCTCAATATCATTTTCATACTGTTTGCTTGTAAAAAAAAATGGCTATGTCATTTAGCAGAAGTAATTGGCAATGAATTGCTCCCGATAGTGTTAGCAAGCAACAGAAGAACCAATAGCCGACTGTGTTCTAGTTTGTTTTATTCCCATATTAGACAAATTTCTGACAAATTTATAGAAGATAATTTATTCTGTGTTTCTATGTTAGTTGATCTTAAAAGCTTTTTCAAGGTCATTGGTAGTATGGTTTGCTTGATTATTGTTTTACGTTTTTAAGAATAGTATTTCACTGTGTATTTGGAGTGAGGTTTTGAATCTTGGTAAGAAGATGGTGCAACAAATTTCTAAACTAACATATTGATTATAATAAGTGAACAGATGATATTTGGCAGTGATAAGAATTTGAGGATGTTCAGTGTAGAGTGATTTAAAATCATGAGAGCACTTTGCATTATTATGAACATTTCAGTGTAAAGTACTCTTAAAATTTTGAAGAGCTCTAGTAATGTTAGCTATTCACTATTGCACATCCATAAAACCTTCACTCCTGTTTTCATGGATGGAATTCGTCAATAGTCTCAAGGCTTTCTTTTCTAAGTTTGGATAATGCTTTTGACTCAGATGGAAATGTGTATAAGGTAATTTAATTGAGTAAGTGAATTTGTATTGTTGCTTCAGACCCTGTTAAATTGCTTTTTAACAAACCCTTTTGTCTATGGTTTGTACAAGTGCTTGAATCATGATCTAAAAACAACACTGCTGAGTATAAAAGTTCCAACTTTTGACCTGTGAGCACTGTAAACCACAAGAAAAAGATTGTCATGTTGTTCCACAGTGAAGATATTTAAAATGTATATGTTTTGCCTCATAGCTGAAGCAGACTAGAAGTAATCATTTATGATGACTTAACCAATAGGCAGAAACATTTTAAGTTAAAGTGTGTCATATGATTAAATAATTACATGTCGTTATCCTCAGGCCAAAGGAAATAAGATTTGTTTTACAAATTCTGTGACAAATTAAGATGAATTAAAATGTATTTAGCCACTATTTACGAATATAACATATAAAACAAATACAAAATGTATTGAAAACTTGAAAAATTTGTATTAAAAATACTTTAAACCAGCAGACCAGTGTGTGTTTATGAGACTGAAAGATTAGAGAATTATCCAAGGTGCTCGGGGGAAACATCTCTCAACTCCAGTGAGTAACACAAGTTGGACTGTACTTTTTAATGACATTAAAAATCTATTCATTGTGTTAAATTTCTGAAACCTTAACGGAGCCTTTGGATGCCACTGTCATATAAATAGTAGTGAGGAAGGAAGAGAAAACTAACGGAGCAATGAATTGTTCAAAGTGCATTAAGCATCACAAATATTGAAGGGGCCGGATCATGTGATGTGAGTGTCCTCTGTCTTTCTCCTGTCCATGCTGTGGGCAAAAAAAAAAGTGATAGCGGGCTTTTGCCCAGAATGTCATTCAAAATGCAGCAAAGATTTCATTCGGGCATGAAAAGTATCACAATTTAATCTAAAGGTGTTAATATGAATGAGTGAATAGGTTTGAAATTAAAGATCAGTATGAGTAGGTGTGAATGAGTCTTTCTTCATTTCTATAGTCCTGATGAGCAGATTAATATTACCTCCAACCCTGCATACTGCAGCAAGCATCACTTCAAGCTGGCAGGAGACTCTCATTCATTTTACCATGCTGTTTCCCACAGTGCTAACAATTACTTGTCTTTTTCAAGATAAATATCCACATATATCTGATCCCTGCCTTATTTTTAAGGCTAGTAAGTCTATCTAACTATGAAAGGAAATTCTTCCACCTGTAAAACCTACATACTTCTGAAGTTGATTAGTCTTCAGCTCTTTAGCTTTTTAAAATTTTTTAAAGCTCTTTGTCACTATAACTTGAGAAATAAACATAAATCTTTTGCAGAGCCATTTTAACCAATTCTTATGGTATGAGTAAGAAGTCAAAGAACAGTGTCAAGTTTAAATCCCATTAACATGGTCAGAAAATTCTTCCTCATAAATGGTCCTTAATTGTTTTTCTCAAAGACCAAATAACCTAAGACAAGGTATGCAGCGGGCAGTGACATCAGCTTTATTTGTGCTGTGCCAACAGTAGGTCTCGATGTACATGCTGAAAGACTAAACTGAAAACGAAGAAGTAATTCCTTCTCTACTACTGAAATAAAATCTAACTATCAAGTGATGATAATACTCTTTCACTTAAAATATTTTCAGAGTAAGTCAGAATGAAAAATAGATATTTTGATTCATTTTGCTTAAAAGAGTGATGGTGAGGTCCTGCAGTCTGTTGTTCTGGGTATGGACTTTGTGGAGATCTTGTAAAAAAGGTGCTCTAAATACCGGATTCAGGGAAAATATGCTCTCAAATAGTTTCAGGCAACAGATGTTTATTTACCTACCCTATTTAAAAGCTATATTGAAAATAAAGCTGTCAGCAAAACTGACAGTATATCGGTGCACATGCTCTCACCTCCTCTCTTTCTCTTTCTAAGCATATATTTTAGAAATAGTTGTATGCAAGAACTCCAACTGCCAAATAGCTTTCAAAAAGCACTTCGTTACTCTAGAGACTAGTTGTTAAGAATGAAGTCCTGAAGCCATAAGAAGTTTGCTTTCTGCATTGAAGGAAATCTGAATAAGGATTCCAGTTTTTGAGACATCTCCCCCTTTCCTTTCCCAAGGAGTAGAGCAGGCTCCGTCATGCTTTTTTGGCTCCGAGGCTACCATTCTCCCTAAGCTGGCACGCCGTAAGAGCGCTGTGGCCGAACTGAAGTTACACTCCCAAAGCCTGATATTGGGAATGTGTATTCTTATTTATGTATATTCCACGCAAAGTTATCTCGGGCTTCCTTGTCTGACCTGCTGGGAGGTAAGAGTAGAGCCCCAAAGCTGGGATGTTTCTTTTTCCTTATTTGTTGTTTGACTTTACCACAAGTGTGGAGGAGACGGGCAAAGGCCGCTGAGACCTGACCATATGGTGTGGCATCTCAGCAAGAATGCTCTCCAGCCTGGGGCACACAACAGCTGCTCTTGTCAGCAAGTGATCCAGAAGGGTAGAAATGCTGTTGCTAGCCCCATCTGAAGGTGCTTCTGAACATCAGTGTGTATGTAGGCTTAATGGGGTTTTTTCGTTCTTCCACCTAGGTACCTGTGTGAGGTCGAGGCAGAACCTGAGCTCTCAATTATTACATAAATAATTCATGACAGGATGATTTTAATATTGACTTGCATCGGGATCATGACCAGAGGCCCTTGTCCAGTAAGGGCAGGGTCTGTACCAGTTCCTACATAGACGAATGTTCCTTCTTTAGAGACCTTACGTGTATATATAACAAACAGGAAAGGAGAGATTAACAAAATAATGGTGAGACAATTATGATCCACTTCTTTAGCATTCAGACTCTTTGATCAGTGGGCTAATGTCGATCCTGAATGCCTCTAAGGAAATACAACGCACCTTTATCTCCAAATTTTAAATTACTATACAGGCAGGATGATTGCATAAAAAATCCTACATGGTACCACATATATTGTGGGCTTTTTGACCTTGCAAATTCTGGAAGATTTCCTACAGGCTCTTTAGTTTCCATCATTTTAGCAGTGATTATGATTAGTTTTTTTTTTTTTTTTTTTTTTTTTTTTTTTTTACAATATTAAGCTGGAAAGTTCTTAGCCAGTGGTAAGTTTAAGCAACTTTTTTACCATCTTTATTTTCACATGCAAATATTCCTTTTCTTCCTGTTAGAATTTTTGCCCAAAGTTGTTTTTCTTTGCATAACTAGCTAGCAGGTGACATGAAGTTCTCAATTTTTGATCCGCTGTTGTATTTCTTCTTAGAAGAGTACAGAGTATTAGAAGACTTTTTTTTAAAAAAAAAAATGTGTCTTTCTCACTGTAGAATGCACCAAAAACATTGAAGATATACTTAATTTATTGAATTAGATTGAAATACCATTGAAAATATTCATTAGATATTTTGGGTAAACATGCTGACAGCATATAGAAGCTGGGATTTAATAACTTAGACTCTGGATATCACTCTCAAATCGTGCTTTCCCAGATACCTTCTGACCCACTACAATTTCCAGAAGGAAGTTATTGAAGCCTGTTTATAAGATCAGTAAACACGAATAACCATGACAATAATATTTTGGACACTGAGTCATCTCTCATGAAGAAGTAGACACCTATATAACCCTGCACAATGTTATCTGACTGCTTTTTCTGATGTCTTTTGAATTTATCATGTACATTTTCCTGATGTGAGTTTGGAAGCTGCAAGTTCTGATTGTTTTTTTGAAGTCAATCTCCACAGTTAGAAACACAAAATATGCCAAAATTTAAATTTTGGTCAAAATGCTAGCATTCAATACACTTCAACTGACCTTACCTACCTGAATTCCTTTTTTCAGTCTCTAGGAAAACAATTCTTTTGGTTTGTATGTGTAATTGCACACATACTGTCTTTTGTATTCTATGAATATAGTCCTCTCTAAATATTATTAGAAATAGATAGTTTTACAGTGCATTTTATCCTAGAAGGATAGAATTTATGCTCAGGATCCCTCACAGTCACTAAGTCCCCCAAATTTGTCATTGGCCTCTCAATTTTAATTAGGTTTAATTTTTCTTCTGAATTTTATGACAGTGACAGATTGTAACCTTTGGAGAAATGTGCATACCTTTCTGCTTGCTTTTAATGCTATGTCAAAGGAACATAAATCCTAAAAATTATACTTCTTTAAACTTTGCTTGAAGTATTATATTAATAAGACAAACTTTCTTTGCTGTGCTGCAAAATGTAGGATGCTTTAAGTACTGACTTATCACAGCAGGTGCTTCAGTCTGCAGAGTCAGTTGGTACTCTCAGCACTGCACCCTGCAGGGGTAAGAAAATCAGCTGGCTTGAAGTGACACACAATATGACTTTTGACACTTTTGTCAAAACCATGAAAAAAATGCTCTCTTTATTTAAGATAGTTTTGCTACGAGAGTCCTGGATTCTGTACTTTTCAGGTCTTACTGAAAAAGAGCCCTCTGACATTCTGTTTTTTTTTTTTTCTTGATAATGTGAATTGATGTCCTAGCAAATATTTAATTAAGGCAATAAATCCTGAGCTGTATTCAGAGGATAATAAAGAGAGTAGACTGAAATAAAATACTGGGGCACTTTAAATTACCTTTGTAGTAAACTCAGACCAAAATGTTGTTCTAATACTGATAAGCACTTGTAAAAGGAAAACAAAATGCATAGATTAAAGTAAAATTGGAGATTTTTTAACAATTCTTAGTAACTATTATATTCTTTTCAGACATTCCCCCTTCTATCAGACTGTTTAAATGAAAAAAATCAAAGCTGTATTGTGAGTTCTGAGTATTCAAAGCAGTTGCTTTCAGCATTTCAGCACTTAAGAAAAGCCTTGTACGTTTATAGGAAGCTATGAGCACTGAAAATTCAGCACAGCTCAGTTACCAATATCACACTTAAAAAAAAAAATGTACAGCTTTTGGTGGAAAAGTAATGAGGAATTAACCTTCTTCCCATCCTGGTTCGCAAGCTACAAGCAACCTTGGCATATCCAGCTCCAGAAGTCTGTTGATCATGTGATACAGCCTTCAAACACTGAAATTCAAGATGAACTGCTGATCAAACTTCCCAGGTTGGAAGGTCACCTTCATTTTACATGGTGCCCTACATGGCACTGGAAGCATACACATCTGCTGAGCTGATGGATGTCTGCCCACTTGCAATATAACAAGCCAGTTTCGCTAGGATGCAGATGGCAGCTGAAGATATATCATATACCCATCACTGCAGGGGCACAAATACCACCCTCCAGGAGAGCCTGGTCACTTTATCACCATGTGCCTATTTGCACTTGGTCATACTTGCATCAAAAAGACAACACAAAGTAAGAAAGTGAGATATGTGGGCACTTGGCACAGCAGAATACGTTCATTGCAATGGGTTGCTGGAATATATATTAGCACCCAGTACAGCAGAGCCTATGTAAATGTAAATCTCAGATCTGTGGATACAGTATGGACATCCAGCCTCCTTGCAGACCTTGTTAGTACAGAGTTAGTGCAGGGGCAAACACTCAAGGGGAAGGAGTCCAGACCAGAGGGCTGAGCTCAGCTGAAAGGCCAGGGAGGAGGTGGATGCCCCCCAGGGTGATGCTTTGCACTGTTACATGGTGCAAAGCAGTGATTTCGGGCACTGCGCCTTTGCAGAACAGTGTTGTGCAGTGCCTGTGCAGTGCTAGAAAAAGGGTTGGGAGCTGGTGCTCAGACAGGGTTATCACACTCCTTCCATTCTCCTCCTATGTATTTCAGGCATTTGCTTTCTTGTCATATATGTGGCCTGTAAGCCCTTTTTCTGCCTTTTTTATCGTAGCAGTATAGATAGACTGCTTATCTTTTATGTTCAGTCATGCTTTCTTGGGGATACTATATTAATTGTAATTAATTATCACTTCACTGCTTTGATTACTGAATGTGATTTGGCCACAGGGGAAAGGGTGAACACTATCTTCTGAAGAAACAAGAAATGTTAATATTTGATCAGTTGCATAAAGGTGGCAAGAGAGATTTCAGCCAACAATCAAAATGAGCTGTAATTTTCCCAGTTATTTCTTCCCAGCATTTATCTGTCATTCAACCTGGCTGAGCACTAAACATTACAAGTGCTCATAGTCTCACATCTTCAATAATCATGGATGTGACTGAAACAAAAACTTTGTATTTTCTTTCCTTTTTCAGCTCCTTGAATAATGAATAATGGACACTGCTATTCTCTATACACAGCCAAATATCAGCAGAGGTAAACAAGTACAGGCTGAGGTTAGTGCCCCATTAGGTGAGCTAAAAATCAAAGGCACTGACCCATTTTGGTCATTAAAATCCCATGATTCCTTGTGTTAATGGAGAGACTTAGAGATATGGTTCAAAGTTTATGTATTCCACAATGCTTCAGGGAGTTTTTGATATTTTTCACAAGATGACAAGTATCCAAGATGTCAGCTGGAAAATATCTAAACAATACTAACTTCTTGGACAAAAAACAAAATATCAGCCTATATTATTCATAAGGATTCTTTTACCATTTTCTATTTTGTGATCAAATTTGTAGGAAGGTTCAGCCTTCTCTTGTCAGTTTTAGAAAAAACACAAAGCGTTCAGCTGTTTTACATCATTTCTCAGCTAGAATGGCTTATAGATGCCTTGTAGTATTTTAGCTGTGTTAAAAGTTTTGTCAAGGACTGATCTGCTGCAAATGCTCTCTGAATACCAAACGTGTAGACTAGTGACTCCTTCTTCAAAATCAGTTGAGCTCTGGAGGCCAAGTTCGTGCTAAGGTAGTCAAACTGTTGAAGACTACAAACTGACTACAGTCAGTAGCCCACCAACTATAACTACAAATAATTGCTGATGCTTACTTCTACCCCTACCTAAATTTCATAAGAATCTTATTTCAACTAAAATGTAAGAAATATGACAAAGTGACAATGATAAGTATGCAAGATTTTAGTAGGAGGAATTATAATAACTGTTATATTTCAGAATGATGCTGTTCATAATCGATTCTGACCTATTTTTGACTGTTTCTGAATGAATTATTCCATGATATCCCTCTTACATATTATTCAAATAAACTCATTAAATGAAGTTACTTCTCATGGAATGAGAACAAGTCCTTACACTGTAAAATTCTGCCATTTTCTTCAATGGGAGAAATTCTGCCTTTGGGCTTTTATCATGTAAAGTAGTACCGTTCTCTTTGACCTGTTTCTAAGCTTGTGATATCTGGCTTCTCTCTGGTATGTATTATGCTTTTAAAATAAAGGGAATCTGTCTGTCTAGTTGAGGTGAGTACCAAGGGAGTATTTGAGCAAGCATGTTATACAGAGTGATCTTCTTGTCTTCTCTCCTGTGGTGTTTTTATACTTGTTTGTTCTTGGATTATTGCAAACTCCAGTATCAATTCTCTTTATGTTTAACATAAAACCAAGTGATTATTTATACCTTCAATGAAAAAAAGTCTGACAACAATAGAAAGAACAAACTAAAGCATCCCATGTGAGAAAATATGTCCCTCTCTCTTCAGGAACTTTAGAAATCTTTCCTTAGCAGACATGATCCTTGATTTCTTGCAGTTAAAGGCACACTGAATAAAACCAGAATCATTAGTAATTCATCTTAAGATAAAAGAGAAAAATGAGGAGATGTGAAGTCAAGAATAACATCTAGTCTCCTTCCAAATTTCAATGATGGTTCTAAAACCAAAACCTCCGTATATATTCATATATCTACATTACTTTGGCGATTTCAGTGATTTAAGTTAGCTGGGTCCCCTGCTATGAATCTGATCAGTTGGTTTGCTTAATTAATATCCCACAGGTGTTGCATTCTGGCAATATAGTCTTGCAAGTATACTCTACTACGCATTGGCATGCCACATACTAAGTCAGTGTGGAGAATGAGATTTACATCACTTAATTTTCAGTTTTTACCTGTGGCTGAATTTAGGCTCCCTTTATAGTCAATGGGCTCTTCTGGGGTGGAGATCTTTGACCTACTGTAGCCATCTGCCTGAGGGTGAATTTAGTAGTCTGTAAGTTCAGAACATCATGGGTGTAGACACATGAAATAGATGGGTCTGTATTCAACCTGATAAATTCTGCAGCTTTAGGACCAGGCTGAGGCTGGGCCAGGCGGTTGCCCACGGGTCAGCATCACTGAGGGTGGCCAAGGCCAGATATAGCCCCACGATGGCCGGCAGAGCCATGGGGACAGGGAGGGGCTGAAGCAAGTCCACGTTTGCAGGTTGGGGTCTGGATGAAGAGGGGCCGTGGCCTGGCACAGACGTGCTGCAATGCAGCGTAGCTCAGGAGAGGGCCAGCAGCAGGAGCCTCAGCTTAAAAGCAGATTCCGAGCAAAAGCTGTTTAACAGTGCATACAAATACAAATTAATATTTTATTCTACTGGAACAAATGTGAGATTTGCGGCTGTTTTATAGACTCTTCTCTATCTTTTTCAGTTGATGTTTCTCTCTTTTGCAGTAAAGACTACCCAACACGTAACAACTGAGACACCTCCTGTGAAAGCTCTTTACATCTGAAGTTAATTTCTGGTGCAGCTTGAATACATGGAAATTTTTGCTTAAGAGAATTTGTTACTTAATCATCTTCTCACTACAAAAACCTAATAGACACAGAGTGAAATTTATTTAACAAAATGAATAATGATTAATTACATCTCTACAAAGCTCTTTCTCTTCCTGCAGACTGCTAGTCCAATCTGCATTAGCAACGGGACCCTTTTGCAGTCTAGAAGTAATTATAGCAGTCTTTCTCCACTAGCAAATCTACAAATGAGATTTTACTGACTTTGGAAAGGGAAAAAACAAACCATTTTCTTCCATCATAACTGCACGGCGGAATTAAAGAGGTGGAAAACAACCAGAAAACAAGAAATTTAGAAGCAGCAATGGGCTAAATGCTTTGGAAAGTTTTACTGAGACATGCCTACATCGGTTAATAAGAATGTATAATGAGGAGACTGACAGTTTGTGAAGCATGGGAGATGTGATCCTTTGGGGCCTTATAGTTCATGGACTTGCACAGGAGCGCTGAACACATTTGAAAACCTGGCTCTGCCTCCCTGCTTTTGGTACCCAAGTTGCTTTCCTGTCCCCTAGTAAAACCAGATGCATTTTTTACTCTTTTTATCCATCACACACTAAACTGTGTCCTAACACTGCTGCCTATGCCCCAGTTTTTCTTTGTAATGTCAGGATAGCATGAGGATGCTATTCTTTTGATAATCATGAAAGAAAGGACAAAACAAATTAAATATATATATTTTAAATAGCTTCTTGGTCTCTGCAGCAGTTCCGGTCTTCATCATTTCTACTTTTTGAAATTATGACTCAAACATTAGCAGTATTAATAAAACAAAAAATAGGAAGAATGCTTGTTCAGTAAGTTAATGTTAGCTACAGTGTCAGCTTACCTTTCTTCACCTGTGTGTTTCACCTACATTGCACATTCACATATATTTCACCTTTCTGCTCTCATTCTCCTGAGAATATTGTCTGCATCATTCTCTTATAAATGTCCAAAAGATCATAGAATCATAGAATCGGTAAGGCTGGAAGGGACCTCCGGAGATCATCTAGTCAATCCCCCTGCTCAGCAGGGTCACTTAGAGCATGGTAGACAGGGTTGTATCCAGGCGGGCCTTGAAGATCCCCATAGAAGGAGACTCCACAACCTCTCTGGGCAACCTGTGCCAGGTCTCTGTCACTTGCACAGTGAAGAAATTCCTTTTCATATTCAGGCAGAACTTCCTGTGGTTCAGTTTCTGCCCATTGCCTCTTGTCCTGTCACATGGGACAACTGAAAAGAGTTTGTCCCCGTCCCCTTGACACCCTCCCTTCAGGTACTTGTACACATTGAGAAGATCCCCCCTCAGGCTTCTCTTCCCCAGGCTGAAGAGGCCCAGCTCTCACAGCCATTCCCCATAGGGTAGGTGCTCCAGCCCTCTGATCATCCTTGTAGCCCTACACTGGACTCTCTCCAGTTGCTCCAGGTCTCTCTCGTACTGGGGAGCCCAGAACTGGACACAATACTCAAGATGAGGCCTCCCCAGGGCTGAGTAGAGGGGCAGGATCACCTCCCTCCACCTGCTGGCAACACTCTTCCCAATGCACCCCAGGACACCATTGGCCTTCCTGGCCACAAGGGCACATTGCTGGCTCATGGTCATCTTGTCATCCACCAGCACTCCCAGGTCTTTTTCTGCAGAGCTGCTCTCCAGAAGGTCAGCCCCCAGCTTGGACTGGTGCCTAGGGTTATTTTTCCGTAGGTGCAGGACTCTGCACTTGCCCTGTGTAACCAGAGAGGTTCCTCTCTGCCCAGCTCTCCAGCCTGTCCAGGTCTCTCTGAATGGCAGCACAGCCCTCAGGTGTGTCAGCCACTCCTCCCAGCTTGGGATCATCAGCAAACTTGCTGAGGAGGCACTCTGTCTCCTCATCCAGGTCATTGATGAAGAAGTTGAACAGGATGGGAGCCAGTACTGAGCCCTGGGGGACACCACTAGCCACAGCCTCCAGCTAGACTCCACGCCACTGATGACAACCCTCTGAGCTCTGCCTTTCAGCCAGTTCTCAATCCACCTCACTGTCCACTCGTCTAACCCACACCTCCTGAGCTTCTCTAGGAGGATGTTATGGGAGACAGTGTCAAAAGCCTTGCTGAAGTCAAGGTACACAACATGCACTGCTCTCCCCTCATCTAACCAGACAGTCATTCCATCATAGAAGGCTCTCAGATTGGTTAAGCAGGATTTCCCCTTGGATCACACAAAAGAAAAAAAAAACAGGTTTGAAAATTGATTTCTTGCAAAGCTCCAAGCCATTCACAGATAAGTCATTCACTGAATAAAGTTTGATTTCCTAATTTGACTTTCATACAAATTACAAATTCATACAAAACAAAAATATACCTTCTTGAATTTCCTGTGCTTACTCCCACAGTGAAGCTATGTTTGCTATTGATCATTTTTACCAGAGCACTTGGTTTACTTTCTTCAGGAAACAATTTTAAAGAACATAGAAGCCCTAGGGTTAGATCAAACACAGCAAATGAGCAGTTAGGTTCTCTACTGTGAACGATTTACATCAGAATGAGATCCAGCTTCCCTCAACAGAGAGCTGCCTAAAATGAGGCAGTCTGGAAATACACAGGCACAGAGCATGCCCAGCCAACCCTCTATTTCCCTTTATTTCCATTTATTTCTTATCTTAAGCCTGCAGGCAAATACACTTATGCAGGATTCAAAACTTGGGCTCCATTGCTGACATGCCTTGAAAGCACAGTCGAGATGTACGTTTCCCTTTGCGAATAGGCCCTTATTACATAATAGCGTACAAATTAGAGAAAACAGGACTTCAGAGGGCCTCACAGCTACATCCAAGACATCTCTGAGACTGCACTGACCATGAGCCTAAGCTCAGTTTTGTTAAAGTTATGCCCTACTATCCAGTGAGGCTGAATTAGCAGAATTAAGAAGAAATCCAGCTATTTTATGTTGTAATAGAAGGAGAAATAGTAGCAAGTTATGTTTTAGACTATCTGTAATAAAATATCAAAAACATCGGTCACTTGAAAATATGATACATACAAGGTGCCTTGGCCAGCTGCCTTGATCACAGACCCAGCAGCTGGGGCATACTTACGATTTTGATTCTATTCTGATTATTATATGAACTGAATTCTTCATATGATACCCATATAAAGGTATCTTTTTACTATGTGATTAAGTCCTCTGACTGCCCTGTGTGCAGTATACAGTATATTTCCATTGAAAACTTTCAGGGGCAAGGAACAACAGAACATCTGTACTGAGCTAATTTATGTGTTTGACCCACTTCTACAGGCAGCATGTTTAACAGCCAACCCGCTACAGGAAAACTGTAAAAATGATGAATTAACAATGCTTTACCAACATTTTGTAATAATATTATGTTAAATCCCTGCCTTAAATTCACACTTCATGGAGATAAATACCACCGCCACCATCTTTTTTTATTCAATAATTTATCAGACACTGATAAATTTCACAGAAAAGTGAACAGGATTTAAACTCTCACTCTTCCCTTAAAAGCTACTCATAAGGGAATATTTTCACTTGAAATGAAATACCTATATGTCTCTGTAATAAGGAAAGCTCTATTTTTGCCATTTTTATGATTTTTGTTGTATAGTAAATGACTTTAAAAAGAGGAATAGCTGCAAAATGTTAACATTCAATCTGCAAGTCCTTGTCTGTGCATGTATGTGTGTACCTGCATGTGTGCACATGTGCTCATTGACAAGATAGTTGTAGATTAGCCAGATGGAGCTGAAAAATGGAAAAATCCTTAGAATTAGAAGTCCTAAATGAGTATTTTAAAAAATCTCCATTGCTGTGTTTAACTGCTCTGATGGATTGTGAAGAGCTAAGGCTGAAAAACTGAAATATAGAGACATCCACTAGCACTTGCATTCAGCGCTGTCAAGCTCACAAAAGTTTCACAGAAATACAGAGATCCCTTTGTGAACGTTAAATTTGCTGGACTGGGAAAACAAAAGTAATTAGATATAATGGAAAATTAAGCCTGCAACTTCCATTGTAAAGACTACAACTGCCAATGTCACTTCCATTGTTACCATTTTTGCTTGTTTGTTTTCTGTGTCAACATTTCTGTAGATAAGAGCTGGATAAAAATGGATGTGTATATGCACATGTATTTGTGCTCAGGTCTGGAATTCTGCTTTTAGAGAAAATACTCAAGTTGGGAGTCATTTTAGGCTGATATCTCTACTTGAAGTCAGACATTTCCACAGCACTCTGAAAATTTGAAAGATCCATAGGATAGCTACCACTTTAACTGTTCTATTTGACCTTGCAACTTTGGAAGTTTGTGGCTAAAGGTTAGAAAAAGTTACAATGGTAATTTTATTTTTTAGACCAAAATAAAGCTAAAAGAACCTTCATCCTTCTTGATTGTCTTTTATTATCCATCTGTTGGATGTCATCCACAGTTGGGAGGTATAAAACTACTGTGTTCATCATAGGCTGATGAGAGCAGAATTTGAATCTTTAGGCACTGATTCAGAGTTTATCCTAGTAGATGGTATAGGCCTTCAGTATGCCTTCATATTTTGAGATCTTAAGACAAGGATTTTTCATTTTTTGTGTGTGTGTATTTTCTCCTTTTATGTTTGGAAGCCATAATAAAGAATATATTTCAAGTCTTTCTGAATTTTGCTAAAGAATTTCTTTAAGTTTTGTGTTATAGTTAGTAATATGACACAGAATTTGTGCTGAATATCTCACCTAGCCTGCTGTCAATGTGAAAGGTGTAACGTATCTGTTTCTTTGTTTAAACAGGGCATATTCAGCTGGTAGATCAGGTGAATCGAACATATTAAAAGACTGACTCATTCTATCCACAAGAGAAAGTTGCAAAAAATACCATGAGCTGAAAATATCACAACCTACTGCATGGGATGATACAGCTAGCAAGATGTAATGTCTCCTAAACACCAGAGAAAATATTTCCACAGTGAAATCCTACATCCAATCTAAGTTTTCATGAGAAAAATAATTTTTAGTAGACCTCCAGAAATACGTTAACAAAAATGTGAGTGGTTTTACAGACTGGCATATTTACATAGAGTGATCCAGTTCCCAAATTCAAGGTAAGGATGTACAAAATGGATGTGAAGAAAATTTGGAAGCCCGGCAGAAGCATTGGGAACTTCCTACATACCTTACCTATATTTTATTCAGAAGTTTCTGGCAAATTATTGTCTTTCGATGTTATTATACCTTTGACAATGTGTAAAACATTTGAATTAGTGAAAGAAACAACTTGGAACATTCTGTTAAGCAAAATTCAACTTTACCTTGAAATTAGACATCAGATGAATTCCCCTTTCCTTCCACATGAGGTACCACAGAAAGGAGGATTGCAGGTAAGCTGTGTAAACCAGGGACCTCAGTAGAAGACTAGGTGGAGACAGAGGTAAAATTCTGCTTGCAGACTGCCCTTTGAGTTGAATCCCAAATTAGCAGGGAGCCAGCGAAACTGTATTAGCTGGGAGCAGGATGATGTCATGTAGTTTTTAGTGCACAAACGAGAAAGCAGGTGGCAACTATCGTGTGCTGAAACTGAGGAAATTTGATTTGGGGAGATAAAGAAAAGACATTTTTAATAGACAAGGCAAGAAAAGATGAGTAAAGAAGGATGTTAGAAAGGTACAGAAAGAGTCAGTGATTGGATGCTGAGACAGGTTTATAAGCACAAAAATTTGCCAACAGGGCTCACGGCTGATGGCATGTATTAACCGCAACAGTGAAAGTTACTTTTAGGGGAAAACACAAACCAAAGGAATGGGAGACATAGAGAAAAGGAAAAGGGAAAACTCTCGCCAGTGGCCCGTGGGAAGAGCAGCCTCTCCCCGACTGCCATCCAGCACAGCAGGATGTTTTCCTCCCGTAACGTTTTTCCCACAGTAACTGCACAGGTGTCATTGAGGCCCGCTCAAATTCCCCGTTGGTGGTTCCTACTTACAACACTGCTGGCACTGGTTGAGGCATGCGTTGGTCTGGGCCACTAAGCTCTGTGTACCTGAATTATTGGGTTCTTGATGTCTTCAAAAGCTCCAACCAAAAGAAAAGAGGAGAAAAATGGAGTGATTCTCTTGCTGGCAGCAGTTGCTCCCCATGAGAACCTGCCACAGCCACACCATCAACTTTGCCAGGGCAAGGCCATGAGAATAACAGCATGAGAGAATTGCTGGAGACCAACAAGGGAAAAATCTTGTCCCTGGGGTGATGGGTACTCAGCTGCCAGTGGAAGGCTGGCTACTATGCAACCGCAAATATAAGGCTCTTAGCAATACAAAGACTAAGGCATCTAAGGCACTGAGCCACACCGTGCATGCAGCAGTTAGCACCCAATATCACCATTTTCTGAGGAGGCCATAAAGTGTGAAAATCCTTTTGTGAATTGTGAGTCATAACATAATTTTGTTGGTGCACTCATTCATCAGCCTCAACTCTCTAAAATTAGGAAATTAGATTTTTGGGGGGTCCAAATCAGCAAACATTTTCTGTATATGCATGGAATTCAGCCAAGATTTAAATGCAAAATTTATTTAAACTTCTTTTCCTTCTCTTTAGGATCACCATAATCTACTCAGTATGTAAATGGTTTAAAAATATTTTGGAAGACAATGAACAAATTAAGAATATATTAAATTATTTTGAGAGTATTCAATATCCAGACACAATCTTGGCAAATAGATTTGAATTTCTCTTAACAAAGTGCCATAGTTAATACCATCCTATTTTAATCTGGTGTTTAGACTCTTAATGTCCTGTGTCACCATTAATATCATCATTCAAACTATGCTACTTTTTAATTTATCTAGTCTCCCACTGTTTTGAAGTAATTAAACAGGGATATAGTATCCTCTGCAAATGTAAATCATATTTACTTTAAGTCCCAGGATGTTCCCTTCATTTCTTTGTAAACAGAGGTGAAAGATGTTTATTCTTAATCTAGCTCCAGAGCAATCTTCTGTTAAAAAAAAAAACAAAAACAAACAAACAAACAAAAACCACGTATTCTCTCAATTTAATTTATTTGCATTTCATTCTATCTATAAATGCCTCCTGCTTGGCCATTAGCACATCCACTTGAAATGTAGCTTTGTTTTTCTCTTTATTCATCCAAGTTACCTCTTTTACATGCTAGGCATTTGGTATATTAGAGATTCTGGGTTTGGCAATCTTTGTCCAAAAACCAAATTAGAAATACGTAAGCAAGATAGATGCATAGGTTAGGAAATGAAAATTAAAACAAAACAATTGCACTGGCACCAGTGTGTAGCAATATTTCAGACTGTCATTTTTGCTGGTACTTATATCCATAGTGATCTCTGCACATGAGTCATATTTAAGATATTGTGCCTTGACACTGGCTATCTTTCTATGCAGATTTGAAGGTGACTTTTCAGCTTTCCCATGTGTAAAGCTCCCTATAAAATATGTCTAATCTTTTTTTTTTTTACATTTATGATAAATTTGACTACATTTTCAGAAAAGAGAGCTCATTTTTATTGCTATTGGATGAGCTAATTTTAAATATTGTCCTACTGTTTTCTAATGAAATGTTATCTTTTCCTGCTACTTCTCCTTTCTGGGCTTATTTTGGAGTTTCAGGCACCGCTAAGAATATGTATTTTTGCACATTAATTATTAATTTGAAAGAGGGCATGTTTAATATCTGCAGAAGACAGTCAACAAATCTGTAAATATACATAAAAATCTATAGCTTTTTCTTGTGAACACAGTGATTAGTAAAAAAAATACATGAAAAGATAACCTTCCTAAAGTATACAAATGAATAGAAGTGTTAAAGCATGGACGAAGCAGAAAATAAATGCTATCTAGTACACATATTCAGCAAGGATTTAGTATCACAAAGATTGACAAACTGTCTAAGCTGTTCTCCCTGACAATGGCTATTGAAAATCTGTTTAAAGTAGTAGCACAGAGATTTTCCAGACCGAGCCTTCAGATTTTTTCCATGCTCTCTGTCTTCAAATTCACACTGCATTTTCAAAGGGACAGTCGAACTATGCCCTGTTTCAGCACTGTAAGGCAGAATAGCAATATACTGCGGTACAATACAGATTTACTGTAAGGCATTACAAGATAACAGGGAACTTCTAATGAGCTCCATTTATCACATTGAAATGACAAATTCACCTGCACCACAGGGATAAAAAAATATTAAACTCTTTCTATAATATTAAAAAAGAAGAAAACTCAATTGGTCGTTTACTCTTGTCTCTAGCAGTAAGAAGAATCAATGTTCTATAGAGTCTACAGTTTGAAATGCAGCATTACACAGAAATATTCAGTTTAACTCCAAGTAAGCTGGTGTATCTACATAATACAAGGTAGAGACAGTGGCTGGCACTCCTGAAGTGGCTACACAGTGTGCTACAGATACACCCATGAGCTTTCACACAGCTGGTGAGCTTCCTGCAAGACTGACTGACAGGCAGCTACTTCACATTACGCCTGTGCACCGAGGGTCACTACTGGGGCTGCTGCTGTTCATTATCAGCAGCACGATGACAAAAGATGCACTTTTGCAAATGTGCAGATGATATCAAATTAGGACTGACACAACAAATGGCAGAGCTTCAATCCAGACGGACCTTGATACATTTGAAGACTGACCCAAGAGAAAGCTCATGATGTTCAACAAGAAGTGAAACATCCTATGTTTGGTTGCAACCACCCCCTGCACAGACAGAGGCTGTGGCAAACCTGCTGAAGGGCCGTAAGCTGGGTACAATAAATGCCTGTTTCAGAATGAACACTGCATCCTCACCATGAATATTGCAAACCACATAGTGGATACATTAGAAGGACTGAGAAAAGTTATTACCTCCCTTTACTTGATCCTGGTGAAGCTATACCTGGGACACTGTGTATTGTTTAGGACTACCTTACCTCTAGAGGGATCATAGAATCAGAACAGTTGAGGTTGGAAGGGAACTCTGGAGATCTTCTAGTCCAAACCCCCTTCTCAGGTAAGGTCAACTAGAGCACCATAGCCCAGGACCCTGTCCAGATTGTTTTTGAATATCTCCAAGGATGGAGACTCCATAGTCTCTCTGGGCAATCTCTGCCAGTGCTCAGTTACCCTCACAGTAAAGAAGTTTTTCCTCATGTTCAGATGGACTTTCTTGTGTTTCAGTTTATGCCCATTGTCTCTCATCCTACTGCTGGGCACTACTGAGTGCTCCATCTTCTTTAAATCCTCCCTTCAGATATTTAAATGCATTGATAAGATGCAATCTTCTCTTCCCCAAGGCTGTACAGTCCCAGCCTCTCCTTGTATGTCAGATGCTCCAGTCGCTTCATCATCTTCGTGGCCCTTCACCTCCTCCAGAAGCTCCATATTTCTCTTGTCCTGGGGAGTCCAGCACAGAACACAGTACTCCAGGTATGGTCTCACCAGGACTGAACAGAGAGGGAGGCTCCCTTCTCTCCCCCTGCTGGCAATGCTCTTCCTAATGCAGTCCAGGACACCATTGGTCTTCCTGGCCACAAGGGCACATTGCTGGCTAATGCTCAATTTGTCATCCACTAGACTCCCAAGTCCTTCTCTGCAGAGCTGCTTTCCAGCAGGTCAGCCTCCAGCTTGTACTGGTGCATGGGGTTATTTCTCCCCAGGTACTGGAACATGAATGGAGCTGGACTCAGAATTGACCCCTGGGATATACTGCTAGCTACATGCCTTCATCTGGACTTTTTGCCACTGATCACAGCCCTCTGAGTTCCGCATTTGAACTGGTTTTCAGTCCATCTCACTGCCCACTTACCTAGCACATACTTTATAAGCTTTTCTGTGAGAATGTTATGGGAGACAGTGTCAAAAGCTTTACTAAAGTTGAGATAAACATCCACTGATCTTCCCTCATCCACCAAGCCAGCCGCCTCATCATAGAAGGCTACCAGTCTGGTTAAGCACGATTTCCTCTTTGTGAATCCATGCTGACTACTTCTGATCACCTTCTTATCCTTCATGTGCTTGGAAATGGTATCCAGTATTAGCTGTTTCACCATCTTCCCAGGAATCAAGGTAAAGCTGACTCACATGTAGTTTCTCAGATCCTCTTTCTTGCCCTTTTGGAAGATTGGAGTGACATTTACTTTCCTCTTGTCCTCAGACACCTCTCTTGATCTCCATGACCTTTCAAAGATGATTGAGAGTAGCCTTTCAATGACATCATGCAGTTCCCTCAGCACTTGTGCATGTGTTTCATAAGGGCCCATGGACTTGTGGATATCTAGTTTTCTCAAATGATCCCAAAACTATATTTGTCTCCAGCAAGGGAAAATCTTTGTTTTTCCAGACTTTCTTCCTGGTCTCCAGGGCCTTGGACTTCTGAGGGCTGATCTTACCAGTAAAGATTGAAACAAGGAATGCATCCAGGATTTCTACCTTTTCTATATTCTTTGTGACTGACCCATTCAGTAGCAGGCCCACTTTACTCCTAGTCTTCCTTTTGTTACTGATGTATTTACAGGAGCCCTTCTCATTGTCCTTGACATCCCTTGCCAGATTAAACTCCAGATGGGCCTTGGCCTACCAAGCTCCAACCCTGCATAAATGGATGATGTCCCTATATTCCTCCCAGGTTTTCTCTCCCTGTTTCCACCTTCTACATACTTCCTTCTTCTGTTTGAGTTTTGCCAGGAGCTCCTTGTTCATCCATGCAGATTTCCTGTTCCCTTTTTAATTGACTTCTTGCTTACTGGGACAGACCTTTCTTGAGCTTGCAGCAGGAGATCCTTGAATATCAAACAGGTCTTTCAGGCCTCTGTTCCTTCTACAGTCCTGTCACAGAGGATTCTTCCAAGAAGGTTCCTAAAGAGGCCAAAATCCGCTCTCCTGAAGACCAGGGTGGTGATCCTACTTTTTGCCTCTTTACTCCTCACAGGATCCTGACCACCACCATCTCATGGGCACTGCAGCCAAGGCTGCTGCCAGCCTTCACATCTCTAACCAGCCCTTCCTTGTTTGTAAGTCTGAGGTCCAGCAAAGCACATTTCCTCACTGGCTCCTCTATCACCTGTCTCAGGAAGATGTCATCGAGGCTCTCTGGGAAACTCCTGGGTTGCTTATGCCCTGCTGTGTTGTCACTCCAGCAGATAGCAGGGTGGTTAAAGTCCTCCATGAGGACAGGGGCCTGCAAATATGAGGCTACTTCCAGCTATCTGTAGAAGGCTTCATCTACTTCTTCCTAATCAGGTGGCCTATGGCAAGCATCCACAACAGTGTCATCCATAGTGGTCTGCCCCTTAACCCTTACCCATAAGCTCTCAGTTAGCCCATCATCCACCCCTAGGCAGAGCTCCATACGTTCCAGTTCCTTTCTCACTTAAAGGGTGACTCCCTCTCCTGACCCTCCTGGTCTGTCCTTCCTAAAGAGGTTATATCTATCCATGACAGCATGCCAGTCATGCAAGCTATCACACCACATCTTTGTAATCACAGTGAGATCACAGTCCTGCAACTGCACACAGATCTCGAGTTCCTTCTGTGTATATGGATGTGGAAAAGTTCAAGGGGGTCCAGTGGAGTGTTCCCAAGATGGAGAGGGCTCTACAGCTCAACATGACCTACAAAGAGAGATTGGGAGAACTGAACTTTAGTCTGACTAAGACAGAGTAAAGAGGTGATCTACTAGCAAACTACAACTCTTTGAAGAGTAGTTACAGTGGTCAACAAGTGCAAGCTGCAATTTGGGAAATTTGGACAGGACCTAAGGAAAATCTTTTTCCCTAGCAAAGTAGTTTCACTAGACTAGAGACACTAGAGAGGTTGTGTAATCTCAGTCCTTGGAGGTCTTCAAGATTTGACTAAGTCCTGGCAGACCTTTCTTCTGTCAGTAATAGCTTTGCTTTGAGCAGAGGACTGGGCCAGATTGCCTCAAGACCTCTTGTCTAGGCAATGTTTCTTTGGTCTCTCATCCTGTGTTAACAGGCTAATAAACTCATTTCAGACAAAACCAAGAAATCAAACAGTTTAAATTCTAAGCAGATCTGGTACCACTACCACTCAGATTCCCCCAAGTTCATACTTCCTAATTATTTTTTCCCATTATGAACTAAATATTGCCATTGTACGCTTTGCCTTGGGTCTGAATGTTCTTGTGTCAAATTTTTCGCCTAAAAAGTCATCTTTTTCAAGATGGAAACTGGTATGAAAGTTGTTGCTTTTCCCAAGTAAATTAAAAGATACTGACAAAACTTCTTTGCAACTCTCCATAATTTGGAACATGTATATGAAAGTAATAGCAGGATATATATTTTAATAGGATTTTTCGGAAACATGTCCAAATTTAGCCAAGTTATAAGCCTTTCCCAAACTCACAAGCAGATTACAAAAGAGACTTAGCCGAACTAAAAATTCAGGTTATATTAACTACAACAGCACAAGCACCATCTCAAACCTGTAGGAAGCTGAACAAGTTATTGTAGATCAGAACTACTCAACTACACAGCATAAAGAGACAGTTTGTCTTTGTATATAGGCTATGTTTGGTAAATAAAGCTAGGACTCAGTTTTCATCCTTCTCTCACAGTCATTCATGTGAGTTTTTGACCCATGTCAGCTAACATTCTCCCACACAATGGGCTCTAAGCACCATTTCCAGCACACACTGTGAGACAGATTGCTCCAAGTTTGACTCCTGAAATGAAGATCTTTTCATAAAATCATGGAAAAAAAGTGAATCATTGTGATTTAGAGCTGAATTTAAATAGTATGTGGTAAGTGTGGCAGGAAGCCACATATTGAACAATGAGACAAGAAGATGTTGAAGAGCACAACTATGTTGTTCACAAAATGAGCTTTGTAGGCTTGTGTGGAAAAGAAGATAATATGTGAACTAAGAAAGTAAAGCATCAACACAATGGAATGAAGTATCACAGGCAATCTTCAATCTGGCCTCCCTGTTTGAATTCATAGTCTTAATTATGTTTTTTTATGTGACAAACATATTCCTTCTTCATACTCTGGCCTGGTTTTCTACGACATCCCTACTGCAGAGCTCTGAGATGGAAAGATATATAATTCACAAAAATAAAATTCCCCAGAACCAGGAAATCAGCTTCTAAGAGTTACCCTATTCAGTATTATGAGGTTTTCTTAGAGACTGAAATAAATGGAAGAGTCAGAGTACTCTTTCACATTGCAGTTCTGTCCTAGACTGAGTTGGTTCCATTTATAATTGATTTTTTTCCCATTCCTTGCATGAACAATTCCTTCACTTCCTCCCATATTTGCATATGAATCAAGTGTATCATATACTGTTGATGTCAAAAGCCATCTCAACATGACAACCACCTTCTGTCCCTGCTTCCTTACCAGCCTCTCTAGCTCTGACAGTGTCAACATGGTGTCACATAGACCCCTAGTATGTTGACAAACAAAAGTATAAAATTAATATTTTAAAAGGGAAATTTTACCGTTGGCCACCATCACACCAGGACTAAATAAGTCAGACTGGTTTTTTGTTTCTAATAAACCCTTTCATATTTAATTCATTATAATTTTCTGAAAGATAATTTACATGTTTTCATAATTTCCAATTCGCTGTACTGCAGAAAGTCATGCTTCAATTGTGTGAGAGTTTTATTTTTTTAATACTAGTTTATTAAACAAACATAATCGATTACATTAACCATTACAAAGCATTTTCTTGGTAGAAATTAGATCTAGATTGCTGTGAGACACAGGAAATACATGAGACACATGGATCTGCCATGAACGCTGTCTTTGGCACTCCCTGTGTATATTTAAGCAGTAAAGACAGACAAATTTTGACTGGCCTGGCTTATATCTGCATAACATTTGGGAAAGGGCCTGGTACAAGAAGCCAAACTTTCTGAGCAAAGTTAGCTTGAGTCAGAAATCAGTAGACTGTGATTCCTGGCATACTAATTGACATGCACGGGGCTACATAATAATTTGTCTGTTTTGATGCTGTCTGTGCTGTGTGGACTTTTAGCTGCCAGCTTGAGAATCCCTATATTGTGCTCTGTTTAGCTCTGTAGACATGCTTTTTCTCTGCTGCAGGTCCTTTGCAGTGATGGTTGCTCTGCATAGTTTCAGGGCAACATAATTTATCAGGGAGAAAAGAAAGAAAAAGAAAAGAAAATGTGAACACCAAGAACTCTGCATATGTGATCAGCTAGCTCTACCAAAGTTTTCTGACTATGCAGCAGTAAATACCAGTACTTCAACTGCTAGTCCCAGTTATGTGAGTTGTTTCCACTGTGCATTAAATATACCATACCAGTGTGAATTCTTGCAACATGTATAAAAATTCTCTTCGTATGATTTATTCTGTTAATATTTTATTGTATGAATTCATATTGACTTTGCACAACATCCTGGGCTGCTTGCATGGAGAGTACTTGTAAATATTTATGTAAATGATTATAGTTCCTTAATGAACAAGTAGTCAAGAAAAGAAATCACCGCAATCAAATTACACTATTCTGCTTAGCCTGGCACAGAGATATTAGTTACTTCACCAAAGGAAAAATACTGAACATAGAAAGGGAGTACATGTGCATAACATAGAATAAACCTGATGAATTAGGAGTGGTGCTGTGAAAGGGACTATATGGAAACTGCAACACTCTAGAGACTTGCTAGAAAAACAAGGAGGGCAAAGAGGCAGTCTTTGGTGGTATGTGTTAGAAATCAGTGGTGTAGTCAAAAGCCTCCACAATCTGGGTGGTAGCCCTACTGTCAAGAATATGGACTGCACCTCCCAGATTGGTGCCATCCACAAAGCTGATGAGAGTTTATTTTGTCTCCTCCTCCAGTTCACTGATATTATACAGGATGGGCCCCAGGACAGAGTCCTGAGGAGCTCCCCTTGTTACAGGCCTTCAGGCAGAGTACAATGCATCAAACATTGCTTATTTGAGCCTGACAATTAAGCCAGCTTTTCACTCACCTCGTAGTTTACCCATCTAAATCATGCCACCATGCTTTAATGCTTGAGTTTTGGAATGGAGAATCTATGTTTAATGCACCTGTCAAAGAGAATTTGAAGAGTCGGGAACAGTGCTCATTTTGCTGAGAATAGTCTGTTGTAAGTGTGAAGAGAAAACGGAAAGTTGTAGGTTTTGAGGCAAATGTGAGCAAAGTAGGCCTCTTTATTAGTCCTATGATTTCATGGGAACTGTGATTCCCTGCAGAAGGACATAAATTGGCCCAAACTAAAGCACCTTAATCATTTTAAGTAACTATCAGAAGCTGTCAATCACTGTAGTCTCTCCACGGGGCTTCTCAGTTATAAAATAGTAAATTGCACTGTATATCTGGGTCTTTTTTATAACTAGTTCCAATATTTTTCACAACACTTGAACTGTAATGAATGCAAATGTTATTACAAGCTCATTTGAAAACTAAATGAATATACTATGGATGACATTCCATGTCATGGGAGCCACTCTAAAAGAACAGACTGTTAGGGGAAATGTTACTGCATGCAGTTGGACTATTCTGTTACGAAGTTCTGTCTGCAAATCAGGCTACATCTGTCAAACAGAGCCCGGATAAAATCCCTGAAGTCAGCTCAAGCATATGCTTAGTTCTAACCTTTCCCATTAGACCTGAAATTTCACTAAGTCACTCTAAATGAGGCAGAAAAAATAAACATGATTCTGATCTCATATACCTGGTTTTAGAGACCTACTTTATAATTGACTTTATTCCATATTCGAATGAAGTTAAAAATCTCTAAATCAAAGCCAATATTACACTACTTATCTGTGATGACTTTATGGGAGCAGAAACCTCCCATAATGCAAAGAAAACAATGATTTAAATCACAAAGCAATTTTCTTCTGCTGATATTACTACAGAGATAAAATCAGAACAGTTAGGCTTAGAAGGGATCTCTGGAGATCATCTGATTCAACCCCTAGAGCACGTTGGCCAGGATTAGGTCAAGATGGCTTTTGAACATCTCCAAGGAGAGAGACTACACAACCACTCTGGACAACATGTGCCAGTGCTCAGTTGCCCTTACTGCAAAAAAGTTTTCTCCTCTGCTAAGAAAGAACTTTCTGTGTTTCACTTTGTGCCTATTGCTCCTCATCCTGTCACTGGGCACCGCTCGGAAGAGTCTGTCTCCATCCACTTTACAATCTCCCTTCATATACTTACACTCATTATTAAGATTCCCAGCAGCCTTCACTTCTACAGGCTGAACAGTCCCAGCTCTCTCAGCCTCTCCTCATCTGAGAGATGATCCAGTCTCTTCATCATCTTAATGGTCTTTTGCTGGACTCACTCCATGTGCCCATGCCTCTCTTTTTACTGGGGAGGCCAGTAATGGACACAGTACTCCAGGTTTGGTCTCACCAGTGCTGAGCAGAGCGGCAGAATCACCTCCCTCCACCTGCTGGCAATGCTCTGCTTGATGCAACCCCGGATACCATTGGCCTTCTTGGCCACTAGGGCACCTTGCAGGCTTATGGTCAACTCCACCAGGACTCCCAGGTCCTTCTCTGCAGAGCTGCTTTCCAAAAAGTCAGCCTCCAGCCTGTACTGATGTATGAGGTTATTCCTCCCTAGGTGCAGCACTCAGTATTTCCATTTGTTAAACTTCATGGAATTTCTCTTTCCTCATTTCTCCAGCCTATTGAGGTCCCTTTGAATAGTAGCACAGCCCTCCACCATATCAGCCACTCTCCCCTCTCCCCATTTTGTATCATTAGCAAACTTGCTAAGGATGCAAGTCTTATCACCCAGGTCACTAATGATGATGTTAAAGAGGACTGGCCCTATTATTAATCCCACTAGTGAATGATCTCCAACTAGATTTTGTGCCACTGTTCATAATCCTCTGAGTTCAGCATTTCAACTAGTTTTCAGTCTGCCTCACTGCCCACTTACCTAGCACATACTTCATCAGCTTGTCTGTGAGATGTTATGGAGACAATGTCAAAAGCTGTGCTAAAGTTGAGATAAACAACATCCTCTGCTCTTCCCACATCCACGAAGCCAGTCACCCCATCATAGAAGCCCACTAATTTGGCTAAGCATGATTTCCCCTTTATGAATCAATATGCTAACCACTCCCAAATCCAAGACTTCTCCACCACTTTTGCAGGACTGAGATGAGGCTGGTACACCAGCTGAGCTACAGGCAGACCAATCCTGACTGAATGAATAGGAGATTGGTAACCGTAAATATTTTGTGTTCCTCCTTTTTTTACCATTTAAATATGTTTGCCTAAGTGGAAGAACATGAAAAATAGCAAAGTATTTCAATAGGTTTTCCCTCAACTTCACTCTTTAAAAAAAAAAACAAATTAAATACAAAGTTAATACTTACCCTAATTGGGTCACCCAGTGTACAAGTCACTTAAACAGCTCAAGGACGTGATGTACTTCAGAAAGCATCCAAAGCATATCAGAGTCTTGTCAAGCTGCAGGAATTTATTACCATTTTGATTTAGTGTTTTCATGAAGAATTTTTAGGATCACCAGATGTGATGATTTATACGAACCATAAACATTTACTTAAAAGAATGATTCAACATGTCGGCATCCTAAAGACTCTCTACATGCAGGAAATACAGTAGCACATTCTCAGGAAAAACTTGTCAAAAATCAAACTATAATTATATATATAAAATAAACAAACATATATAAAATATCAAAAGATATATATTTAAAAAAATCAAACTATATATTGTATCATTGAATTAAAGAGCATTGATATCAATTACTTCAGATAATTTTTGTTCTAAAAATATAAGCCCCCGCAACACTCCGTATTTGCATTTAATTTGAATATCTCTGCAATAGTGGCTGATTCATTAAGTTTTTCTCAACTCTTCAAAGTTTCAGAAATAGTTGTTGAGGACTTGTGCTCACTCCTTCTAATCCATTAAAAATAAAAATGATGTATGAATCAGTGAATCTTGGTATTTGAGAAGACAGAATTATGATATGAGTGCTGAATTTGACTTGTGTCAGGCCTCATTAGTCATACATTTGGAAAGACTCACACATCAGTTTATATAGTAAACTCTGAGCCTAGGAGTCCTTTTAAAGCAAATGCTATTATTTTAAATATAATTCAGAAAAAACGCATAGATTCACAAAACATTAATAACAGTGAAATTAATTAATGGAAATTCAAAACAAAAAAATTCAGTAGAATTTCACTTCTTAATTGAAATTTTAATATACCTATCTTCTGGAAAGATATACTCAGTCTAACTTTGTACCATCCAGTTTAATTAGAACACTTTTACTTTTGTAATGGCTAAAAATATAGAGAATAGTTCACTGTTATACCGCTACAGTGATAAGGTATCTTATCAGAGGTAGGAACTATTTAAATTAACTAGACTTTATCTATGCTATTAATTCTTGTCTTAATTAATGATCTGCTAAAATACTACATAGTTCTTTTATGGTAATGATGTTCATTTGTATTCAAGTGTCCTTCTGTAGTAGAAGATATTCATTGTATTTTCCTGCAGTTATAGGAAAGCATACAAATTAAAACACTGTGACTTTATCTGAACATATGGGAGAAATGACACAGCTGTATTTCTCAGCTTTGATATGCTAGAAATTATATTATTCTTGATTTATTAGACACATTAAATAGGTGACCATTAAAAGGCCAGATTCCCAAATGTAGTTCACTAGCCTAGTTTCACTGGAGACAATGCAGCTATGTTGGTTCACCTTAGCTATGGATCTGGCCTGCAGATTAGATGACAAAGTGCTTTAGGGACCTTCATTTATTCAAAGTTGTCGGTGGAACTCACATTCACTTTTTAGTGAATTCGGCTATCAGAAGAGAAATGACTGAGCAGAAAGGGTATCTCTGCGAACAGAACAAAAATAAATGGAGAAAGGGATTTGGGGAGTGGGAGGAGAAGAAGAAATTTTTAAAAGGAGCCAGATTTGTACAGCATTTGCACCTTAATGATGCGGATATAGTCTCAATGAGATTTTAAAAGCATCAAGAAACAACAGTTCAGTGTTTGAGAGGATCTTCTCTGCTCCTATCTATATCTTGATCTATTTCCTTATTTAAGTTTGGTCATTGAAATAAACTGCGTATGATCAAACCAGCTGCTTACATTGGTATATTGAATCTTTAAAAGTGTATTGGAGTAGATAAGTTATTATAAACATGTCAGGAAAAACAATGTATAGTAAAGCTAAAGCTTTATGCATCAGTAAAATAATGGGACCACAGCAATGACATAGCTATATATGACATAGCACACAAAATTCCCTTTGAAATTGTTGGGAGTTCTCATTCCTGTTCAGCAGTCACTCAAAGTAATGCCTTTTTTGTTTAGTTTTGTTTTTTTGTTTGTTTTGGGGTTTTTTTGAAAAAGATGTTATTATTCCTGGGAGGTGTTCACTACTGTACATGATCTAAGACAATTAACAGAAATCTGATTGTAAATTCAGGAGCAGAGAAGACAAATCAATTATTTCTTACAAATAGCCTATGACTAGCTCATGTTTACCATGACAGCTTTTTATTGATAAAAGCATGTCATCGATGACAAATGGTTTTGTCAATCAGGGTGATGTCGTGACTGACAATTTCTGCTACCAAATTTGCATCCTTAATGAACTTTCTTTCTGATCGTGCAGCCCACTGCTATTGCAGTCTTTATGGGAAGGAGCATATTTGATGCTTGCTGCAAGAAAACTCTTCTTTTGAACTTGAATTAAGTTTTGAATTAAAGGTTCAATAAAAATGCCTGGGAGATGTGCCCAGGGTCCGTCCCTCCCGTTGGCCAGCCACCGCTCTGTGCTGCGGGCACCTGGCGCCTGCAACAGTTGGCTACCCAAGCACCAGAGAGGAGATCAAATCCTGCCCTCGTCAGAGGAGGTGCTCACAGACTGACCACAGCCCATTACTCCAAACTCTCCGTCCAATTCTACATCTTTTACAGACCAGGCTCACTCAGCCAGGCAAATCAGCTTGACAGGAGCGCTGCCATGCAGCCCTGATCGAATGGCACACAGCAGAGGTACAGCTGTCTAGAGACTTGATGCTAAGCCTTTTATATGTGCTTAATCAATTCCCTTATATACTGCATCATGCATTTATCGTACACTTTTCAATTGGTTAATTACTGCATAGCTAGCTCACAGCAGGCTCTGGTCCATCTAGCAGTGTGTTCAGTTCGTGTTATACATCTCTAATGCTGTAGCTGAACATTTCCCAGTTCGCTCATCCTTATCCTTACAATTCCACTTGGAATATCCGCTTGGATAGAATTTTGTTAGTCTTTTGAGCTGCAGACATCCCAGTTCTTAGTTTAACCTCTTACTGCTTTTCACTTATAATATCAAATTGCTAGTTAAACTGTATATTTTCAGGCCCTCCTAACACTGCTTTTAAACTAATTGGTAGGTTAAAAGAAAAAATAAAAAAATTAAAAAAAAAAAAAAAGGTTAACAGAAGGTGTGATGAAGTCAGGGGAGGCACACGCAGAATTATCTGTCTCAAAGCAACACACAGAACCTCATCTGGACTTTGCTTCTTGGTTCCTGGTCTCTGCGGAGGAGGCAAAAAGGGTCAGGATTAGAAACACACACTATTCTGCAACTGTTTATGCTCCACTATACCCAGCATCACTCAGAAGATGAAAGGTGGGATTTTTCACTGACAAATAATACAATAGCTGTGACTGACAGCTCATAGAATAGTAGGAGAAAAAAAGAAAAAAAATGGACAACCCTCTTTTATAAGTTGTTGAAAAGCAACTCAGTGTTTTGCCAAATATAATATGTATACATTCTAATACGAGTTTGCTTATACTGTCAGTTTCCTCTTTCCCTTCATCTCTCATCTCGTCATCCCTCTTTATGTACTGCTTTCTTTGACTGGAAAGCAATCTCAGTCGCCAACCAGGTATACTGGTGCTTCCAGTTCTAGAAAGTGTGGACTAAAGTATGCAGTGGTATGAGAGAGAGCTTCCTAAACTGTGCTGTGGGTGATTCTAGGAGACCCAAGAGACAACTACTTCCAACAAAGTGATTAGCATGTATTGCATTATGAGCACCACAAGGCAGCAAAAGAGCAAAAGCTTTTTTTCTGGAAAACTTGATACTGAGACGAGGAAAGCAAGATTGGCCTCCTTTCTAAAAACAAAAGGATTATTCAAACATGTTCAAGAAAATTCTTAGAAAGGCCCTCAAGTTGAAGACCCCCGATCTCAGCACTTCCTCCCGGCCATTAGACAGCCCCTTGCTTGCTGTGCTCTGTAGGTACCTGCTTAAGCGCTTGACTCTCCCCAGACAAATCCATGCCAAGCAGAGGTTGTCCTTAGAGCTGTAGATTTCACTTGGCAGCAGGGCATCCAAAGCTTCAGTAGGCAGTACTGCTAAAATAGTTTAGCTTGTAAGAAAGAAAAGCCAGTTTTTTACAAAGTGGCAGGAGGAGCAGATGCCTGGGTTCACGCACACATATTTGGATTAGAGCAGAAGTTTTTGAACTTAGTTGAGTCCTTGTATTCCACTGACATAATCAAGTTATATTTTTCAGTAAAGGGGAACAAAATACTCGTATAAAGCTCACATTATCTGTTTATATTAGTATGTTCTGATGCTGAACAAAATCCAGAATAAAACTAAGAGTGCTATGGGCAATCAGGCTGTTCCATATTCAGTCACTCTGATTTCACTTCTGCAACATCCAGCAATATCATCTGCTTTTGCCAAGACAAATGAATTTAGCTATTTACTTAATTTTCTTTGCTACTTTTGCCCCATAGTTACAGTGTTCAGCAGACTTGATCGTAGACTGGTGTATGCTGATAGAACTCTACTGATTTTCAAGGGAAAAAATTTTCCACGTCCAGGTGATAAACATCTGTATACAAAGGCAAAATTCTGGGGCTTTCTTAGTTCTCTCAGCTGAAATGCTAGGCAGCGCATAGGCACAGAAATCTCATTCTGTTCACCACAGATTCGTGCAGGGAGTTGTATTTCGCCACTGCACTGGCTCAGGGGACAGGGAGAATTCTCTGCTTGAGGCAGCACCCTTCTCAGTGCATCTGACCAACTGACCGGCACCAACTGGAAGGCTGGGTTTGGGGTGTGCACAAGAGCTGATAGCTCAGTCTGCTCACAGGTGGTCATTTAGTCTGGTGTTACGGGTGTGCCCAGAGCCTCCGTCATATTTTATAGCGGAGTAGTGTGGCTTCCTCCACCCTCCGGATAGGGAGCAGCCTCCCAGGACGGTGCCTACATGACCCTTTCAGTTACTGTTGCTGAGACGAAGGAGAAGAGGAGAAAGGTGGAGGTGGCTTTTTTCTGCAAAGAGCCATAAGCAACTGCATTTGCCAGTTTAAAAAGGCCAAGAACAGCATTTTAGCTCGAAAACAGGTAGCACAAACAATATACAATAAAGCTAGAAAATTCTAAAACCTGAAAGCTCCAAGCTCCTGCGAGACCAGGAGGATATAGTTGCGCAGAAATGGAAAATAATAGAATAAAATTCTGCCCTCCTTTACTCCAATAATTCTACTGGAGTCAGTCATGTCATTGAGGTCAGAAATAGCTTGTAGCATGCAGCTATCTCAGTGAGACACTCATTTCTCCTGTGCAAATATGGTTTTTCTTTCAGTTTGAAGCAGGGCAGTATAACTTCATGTCCTTTGAGATGTCTCTGGAATAAGAATTGCTTGTATCATATGTGTTAAGCTTGATTTTTGCCACTGCTCTGTATTTGCACTGTATAAAGTTAATTCACATTAAGGAAGAAGAGAGTATGAAACAAAGACAGGTGGAAATGACTGAGATTTTCCCTCAAGAAAAATACTAGACTGAAATCTTCTCACCTTACTATGTCCCAAGTAGAACAATCAAAACAAACAAGAGGTTGATCCTTCTCAGCAAATATATGCCTGAGGTCTTTCTAAACCTCACTCTGGCCTGGCATATTCTACAGTATATCAGCATATTTTTTTAGGGCAATAATTCAACTCATTTAGCATTCTTTTTTTTTAAGCAATCTTATGCTCATATTTGAACCATATATAAATGACTCACATGTTTACATGGCCCCTCACAACAATTTGTGTAGGAATCCTATACACTTGTACAAGAATAATTTGTATATTAATCACAGTTAAACTATTTGAATACCAGCAGGTGAGGTGCAATGCATATTTTATGCTACAGTACCATCTACAGGAAGGACAGTGGTAAAGCTCAGTTGTATTTATCACGTTAAATCTCACAATGCATACATTTGGCTGTGATTTTGTTATACAAATCCCAGTAGCCTTCATGTGCAATACTGAAGCTATTTATCTTCTGACTGATGGAGGATAACCTTTGCTTTCATGTCTCTTCTCATTCTCTTTTGCCTGTTTATACAAGCTTGTTTGCTTGTATATACACAAACTTTTCTAGCTTTTTAATTCGAGAATATTGTAGTCTTTTTGACTCTTTATAATTTCATATGACATAGGAAGTATTTAGCACAAGCATCTGTTATTAGGTTATGTGGTACGAAACTCACCTCCCCAAGTGCAGTAGAGCACCAAGGCACAACAGCAGGTGGAGAACACAAATTTCCTCCTTGGAGAAGGGACATTCTGTCCGGCTCCTCTCAGGGCCCACGGGTGAAGCCCTCCAGGGTGAGTCAACAGGAGCCAATCTTAGAAGCACCTTCTGGGTGAAGGGGAGTCACTGCCTAGGGGAATGGGACACACTGTGGGATGCAGGGGAAGAACATTTTGGGACTGCACAAGACTTACTATGGGATATTTAGAGGAGGAACCAAAGGTGGAGAAAGGGAGAGATCTAGGTGATTTGGGGAGAAACAAATATGGGAAACTAGAGGGACGGGGGATAAAAAAGGTTGGTAGCAAGTAAACAGGCTGCTGGTCAGTATGTTTGTCTGACCATGCTCTGCGCATGGTCAGTTCAGTCTGTGTTGTCTTCTTGTTAAATATTTTCCTAACTACTTTTGCAGGTGAGGGACTCTATTCTGTGTGCACATGTGTGTGGAGGTCTGAGTGCCAGCAGCTGGAGTCAGACCATGGGTCACAGTGCCCTGTGTCTGTGGTGCAAGCGACTGAAGAGACCGGAGGAGAGATGTCATGTGTCAGACTGGAGGAGACTAGGGCTCAGAGGGCCCCGTGTCTGCAGTGCCAGCAGCGGGAGTGAGAGGGGGTCTGTGAGTGAGGGTCTGCAAGCAAACACCAAGCTGGACTGGCCGAGTAGGGCAGTGACCTAGGAGCCAGGGGTGTGTGCGTGTCTCCCAGGTGAGACTGCAGGGGCAGCTGGCTACTGGGGGGAGCAGGGGAGTGCCAGCTGACTTCTGGGGAGACCGCTGGGTCTGGGGGTTGACTGAAAGACCCACTTGTGTGTATGTCTCTAAGGGCAAGACCACAAGGGAGCTGGCTACTGCAAGGACGGGAGAAGTCCTGGCTGAGGACTGTAAGGACTGAAAGGACCAGCTACTTCATGAACAGCATGTCCAAAGCCAGCTGCTAGATGGATCCACAGTGTGTGCATGTGTGTATGTGTGTGCATACAACTGCATGCATGTGTGCGTGTGTGTGTATGTGTGAGGGGGCCTGAACCAGCACCCGGAGTGGGGCTGCGGGTCCCAGAGGCTCATGTCCCCAGGTGCCAGCAGCTGTAGAGATTGGGAATCCAGGGGCAGCTGCTGGGAGGGCCAGGTGTCTGAGCCCAGCTGCTAGCAGGATCTGCATCATGCATATGTATGTGTGTGTCCTGCTACGGACCTGCCTCCTATCAGCCAGAGAGGGGAACAGGACGAGGCTGTTGGCACTGCTCGTGTTTCTGTGAGTACTGAGACTGTCCGTCTGTGCTGATCTGGGTGGCCAGCCATGTATATACATATAGATATGTTGTATGGAGGTGTCAGGGGGAGGATACTTTACTGGGAATACATGTTCAGTCTTGCTGCTAGTTGGACCTGGGAACATGAAGCTACAGTATCCTCACCCCATCTGGCTGCTGTCTTCGGCCTCCTCACCTCATCTATTAGCTTATATTAGATGTTACAAATGAAACAGATCTGAGACTTAAATCTTGAGATATGTTGTAAATTCATCACCAATGAGCTTTGTACATGGTTTATGGTTTTCTTGGAAATACCTAACTACCTTTTAGGAATTTGCAACAGCTTACTTTGCCTCTGCAAGCAATTATTCACATATTATATTCATATTTGGTTTATATTAAGTTTCTCAGCAAAGTCATGCATAAATGATTAAAAATTGAAAAGAAAAAAGTCCAGGGAGCACATTTAGATGGAGTTTGTCATGTCTTGTCTGCAAGACTTTAACAGTCAAAAGGACAAATAAGAAATTAGAGTGAAAATAGCTTTTCCTAGCCAAAAATTAAAATCTGCTATTGCCATAATTACTGAGACTTGGATATTAAAGGAAATAGAGCCTTGATATCTATCTCTGCTCTTCACAGCAGAGGACAGAAGGAGAAGTAGTTTTTCAGAACGATTATTTTCAGCCAGTACACCTGGGGTTCCTGGACTACTTAGACGTGTTTCACAGAAGTGATGAAAAAAGCAAGTTCATATATATTGCAAAGCAGTCCCTTCATGTGGTCTTCCTAACAGCCTCTGCACCCTTAAAACTCTCTAGGGGTCTTAAAATTGAAAAAGACTTAAAATTCTGGCTACTACTCCATGTCCAACTGTACGAACCAGGAACATGTGAATACATAGGAGATTAGATCAGCCCTTGAAGTTATCTATATGTTTCTAAGGACTGCCGTTGCTAATAGGTATTTTAATAACCACCCCCACCCCTGGCCAAATGTGCCTCAAAGAGAGTCTCTGTGCAATAACACAATTCCAACACCTCTCTGTATAAGAGCATGTTACAATTTCCACGTGTCTCTGCCTCTCTCTGAAGTATCCCCCACTCTAGATGTCCTGGCACAGTCCACGATGCCTAGGCCCATCCTCCGCAACTCCATCTGCTTTTTTTCTAGAAACATCCAGCCAGTCTCTAGATACATTCTGCTGTCATTTAGCTCGCAGATCTTCCTCAAAACACCAATATCACTATTGCCTATCACCAGCTAGACCATTAGGGGTTGGTTACCATAACCTGGGATGTTGCCTCATTGAGACTTTCTCAGCTGCATCACCAAATCCTGGGCACTGTTATCAACATCCTTCACAAAATGCCATCTGATTCTCCTTTTCCATGCCCAGATCTCCCTCCTTCCTTCCTTTATCACTCCTTCAGCTTGCAATAACAAGCACCAGATGGAATTGTTAAAAGAGATACGGGGAGAATATCTATTTTGTTCCACTGACTGACTTAACCTTGCTCTGTCCACATTGTGAAGTGACAGGGACTTATTCCAACCAGCAAGCTTCAAAGTCATCTTACAATAAAACCCATAAAATCAGCATTTTTACCAGACTAATTAACTCATGTACAGCTCTGTGCAATTCAGGAACATTCTGTTTGGATTTGGGTTATGTGTATTTGTCACAAAGCATAGACAGGACAAACTTTGATCTATCCATTAAAGGCTAGGTACAAACAGATTAAAAAAAGCAGAAGAATAGATATTATCTTATAGTTGATACTACCTGTGACCTCCAGACTCTTGGAGACTGGAATTCCAGTTTTAATAATTCTCCATTTATAGATACTTTTCCTTGTTTATTGCTCTGAAGAGAAGTAGAACAGAAAAAAAAAAATACTTTTTCTCTTCCGTACTCTCTGAGTTTCTGGAAATACTTTATCTCTAGATGGCACTATGTCATAAAACATCTTTCAGTTTGGTTTGCATATTTATGCCCCCTAGATTCTGGTAATTATACAGACTCACTGTATACCTCATTGCATATATTTATATTCAGAATTTCTGTAAACTAAAATCTCTGCCGAAAGTGTCTGCATTTTCATAAGGCATTTTTTAACTACCTGAGTATTTTACTCCTTTGTTTTTCTTTTCCTATAAATTCCAATAGGATATAACAAATAATTTTCCTAAATGTTGCGATTTTTGTCACTGATCTATACCAATTTGGACTGTGTGATCCAGGGAAAGTACTTTGCCTGCCTAAACACTCCAGACTTTTAAATTATATTAGTTGACCTGAAGTAACTTATTCTACATATAAAATTCTTTATTATTAAATATATATGTGGTGTGAAATATAGCATTTACACAAATCAGAATAAGCATTAGAGTGCACAAAATAAAGTGCTAATTTTTTTCTGTACTATGCTTAGCCCTTTAATTCTACACTGCAAAGGAAATTAATGACATATGAAGAAAAAGGTAAGTAGGAGTAGAGGTGGTGGGAGTCCCAAACAGGACAGGCATTTATAAATGTCTTCCTTGTGTTCCACACTAAAATGTCTGCACCAGAAGAATTCTTCTCAACAGTTTCAGCAAACCATTTTTCTTCCAATGATATACTATAGTCTTAAGATGATTCATCTCATACTTTCTCCTGTGACAGTACATGAGTTTGATCTGAGAAACAACAGGTAGAATTAGAATTGCAATCTTTTTTAATTTAAGAGGGGAACTCAATGTATGGAAAGAATATTTTGTAAGTTGGTGGAATAATGGCTCCTAGCAAGCAGACTTCACAGTTAATAACTTTACCTCCTGAGCACCAGCAATATATTGGCAGAGCTAAAGAGAAGCTGTAAGAGCTAAATTGGTGGGCTAATATGGATTCATAAGTGGAATAATTCCTGAAGGTATGTGTAATGTAACATATATTTGAAACGATAAAACAGCTGTGCCACAGTTTGCTCCTTTTTTTGCAATAACTTTAGCTAAATGCCAGAAGGTTCATGAATTGAGAACCAGTTAATGCTCTGGGACTTCCTGTAGAGTGGGCAGGGCAACAGAGATGCCTGTAAATTTTCAAATTATCTACAATTTATAACTTTGTCTGACTAGATGTGACATTTATTTCATTTTTTCTGTCTTTTAAAAAGTGCTGAGCCAGTTTCAATAGTGTTTTCAATCATAAAGTCTTTCCAAGAGCGTCAGATCATCTTTATCTCTCTTCCAAATCTGAAGAAATCACCAGTTCCTTATAGAATAAAAGTGAGAGGAATTTATAATAAGCATCCTATTCATCTAATGACCCATAGAGTTTTAGACAATCAAAAAGCATTAAAGTCTGGCCTGGTTTCCTATATATGACACACACTCGTTTTTGTGCAGTTACCCTTGCATTTAAAGCCATGATTTGCGTTTAATCAAAGCTTATCTTCTAGAGAAAATGTTTCTGACCTTTTTTGTAGCTGAACATCAGATAAGAAAATCACCAGTACTCTATGTCTGCCTGGATTAAATCACTTGCCTGTTCTCATATCAGGAGAGCTGCTGTCCCTTCTCTTTCTGAACTCAAGGGTTGCTGCTATAGTCTTACATGTGGTGTCCCTGCTTCTTCTCCCATCTTTAAATGAGGGTAGCATAGCATTTTAACTTTAGTTCCATTTAAGACCTCATCTGTAAGTTGCTTGGGCCTCCCTGGTTGGAAATTAGTCATAATTTGAAAATGCTGGAAGATGAAGTATGCATAATTTTGCCAGTAGTCAGTTCCAACTGCCAATAGTGCAAAACTGACTTTAGATTTCAGTTGTTGCTTTTTGTTACCCCTTTCTCTGGTGTATGTTTTTTCCTCAGGAAGCTATTAAGATGCAGTAAATAAATCATGGATTAGACTTATTTTTGGTTTAAACAGGTTGAGATCTTTAATATTCACAAAGTATTTTCTTTAGTCCTTAATTGATTCCTGTGACTTTTTTGCACCTCTCTAAGTTTTTTCAGCATTTCTTAAATATCAGAAATGCTAAATGTAGGGGTACGGTAGTTTCATTTCTATTCACTGCTGTCCTATTAAATTTTAACCTAGTGTCATATCAGCTGCTTTTGAAACAGCAGCATGCTAGGACCTTCCTTTGAATTATTTGTCCTTAAGACCTTTCTGAGATGCCGTTTTCCAGAATAGAATCTTTTCTTTTATAGGCAAAGAAAGCATTCCTTGTTCTAAAATACTGCAAGATATCGATCTTTCATACTTAACAAGTATTTAATACCATTTTGTGAGCGGTATCAATGATAAGTTTCTATCATCCCAATTAGGCCACGAGGTAAGAATCAGAAAACCACCCCCACCTCAGACCATGACTGACCTGACCTATCCATCAAACTGTAAAGCATGAGAAATCAAACATTGTTCACCATCTTGAGGCTGAACCACTGTGCAGCCAGAAATGCAAGGGTAAGAGGAGCAGACAGAAATCCTGACCTTGGCCTAGTTGTCAGGATATTTAGTTGGGAAGAGGCAGAATGTCCTTTCAAGCTGAAATGAGTGTGTATTTTATAAATGCTTTTGCTGGATATGAGGCTGTCTTGGAGGAAAGGAAAGGAAAAGTGCCTAAAGTGCCTTTCTATACTCCCACAGTCAGAGTAGTAAATATTTAACTTAAGATGATTAAATCTGTCTCTGGAAATGTGTAAATTTCCCATAAAGTCATTGGAGACAGGGAGACATCTAAAGCAGACAGAGACATATCCCCGTACAAATCTTCATTACTACCTCTCTCCACTGATTGTACAGGTAAGTATGCTGGCTGGGACTTAAATCCTCATTGAAACTGGGGCCAGTGTCTAAGATTTCAGTGAATACCTGAAAAGGACACATACATTAGGGATACTAAATTCTACACAGTAATTCTCTGGGGCAGAATGCGGCTCCGAGCTGCTGTACTCATACAGTTCTGTTTTATATTTATATTTATTACCACTTACACATGACACAGTATCTGATATATGTGCTGGTGGCAAAAACTGAAATTGATGTTTTATTTCTTTACCAGCTGTGTTTTGCACTGAGGATTTGCAACCTTTCAGGTGTGACTGACTGTATTTTTCTTTCTCAAATTAGATATTAAATGGACAGATAGAGCTTTAGCCACAACTAAGTTAGTATCTTTTGGGAATCTATAAACTGTATCAATAGATATTTCTCATTTTAAGTTCACAGGATCCTTCTAGGTGCTTTTATTGGCCCATCTCTATCTTCTAAAATACCTGGATTAGCAGAGCTGAGGTTGGGCAACTATACTACTCATTGACCCAGGCTGAGGAGGTGTAAAAAAGAACAGATTCCATTTTGAGTTATTTGAAGTGCCATCTTCTCTTCTCCCACCACCTCCTTCAGTGCCTTTGGTGACATGAGCTATTTCTTCTCAGGGTGCCTGTTGGGCTCCACATTGATTTGCTTGTGTGAGACAGAAATGCAGGTTTGCAGAAATGGAGTGAACAAAGCAAGAACATGGGCAAGTCATGTCAAACTTGACTCATACTTATGTCAAAAGTTCTGTAGTTGAGAGTGGAATGAATGTGGTCCAGGTGGGCTGGCTAACCTGTAGGATACACAAATTACATTGCATTCTACAAGTTAGACCAAGCAAAATCATGTCATAGTGTGAGTTTTTAATGGAAGTGTAATCGCAGACTTTACTCTTAATGGACCTTTCTTTGTGCTCCTCCAGCTGTTCGAAGCCAAGGCTCATAACACTTTCAAAGAGACATGGGAGTTCCTGGTCCATACTGAATCTGGATTTAAGGCAAAGCCAGTTGAAGGAAGCCATAGCCATGGGCACTTTTTATTATCATTATCTCACAGCCCCAGTCCTGGCCAAACCTGTTCCATGCCATTGAAAATCCACTTGCATGCCAACTTTTGTATTAGCTGTATAAGCCAACGATCCTCACACAATATAGTCATGCTACATATTCATACTACCAAATCAACCCAGTTCTTTACGATATGTGATGAACTGAAGTCTGGTAACTGTATGGGGTCTATGCATACATTTTGCTGTTTGAATTTCCCTCTACCTTTATTTTTTGTAATATCCTTTGTAATGCTTCTCAGTGTTATGACACATGGCATTTAGCTGAGGAAGATACCAATTTCACAAGCCACTGCCAGGCTTTCCCCGCAGAATATGCTTACTAGCAACTATAGCATAAATTAGACTATCATGACAGTTTTGGCCACAGATAATCAAATTTGAGCAGGCCTTTGGAAAAGACAAAAGCATTAAGACACACATAGAAATAAAATTTTCCAAGACTTAAAGCAGAATTGTCAACAAGCAAAATAATCAACTTTTAGACATTGCTGAGAAGCAGCATATCAGCTTTTCTGAATGCAGTCAGCTGCCTTGGTCGTGAAAAAATACAGGGATAGCCCTGCATGAGCCTTGGAGTAATCCAGTTTATGCTTCAAAACAAGAAGATGATGTGGAGCAAGAAACCCTTGCAACATTCAGCCTGGTTCTTTTGCATTATTTTTCCCGCTAATATTTTCATACTCTAGTTCAAACATGTAACATTTTCTACTGACTGATTAATAATTCTATAACTGAAATGTCATTTTATTAGACCAACATGCTTAATCTAATAAACCATAACAGAAATATGATGGTGGCTTTGCAAGAAAATAATTTAAACTACCCTGACCAGATACTTGTTGGGTTTAGGGGGCAGTAGGGAGTGTTTGTGTTTGTGTGTTCGCTCAGGGATTATTTAAAGGAATACATAGTCACTGCCATGCATTTAGAGCCAAAAAAAAAAGGACACTGCTTTTGAGTTCTCTAGAAGTCTCAATTCATATGGTAAATAAAACACGACATGGTTCTTCATTTTGAGTTATGAGAACTTGAAATCAGTGGTGAACAAATCTAGTTTTTCTCAGGGAAAAGGGCAGATTTGCTCTGTTTCCTTTCAATGAAGATGTTTTTGTGATCGTACTGATTCTCCCATTAAGTTCTCCTGTGGTTTCTCCGTTATCAGTAGGACAGCCAGACTGATTTGACCAAAAGAAGAGATTTCAGAGAAAAATGGGAAGAGCGTGCAGCTAGGGGGATGTGGAAGAGGTCTGTGAGCACCATGGAGGGAACTGGGACACCACGTCTGAGGACACAGGCCCCATTTGCCCTGCCGCTTGTGGTGTGAACTTGCTAAGGTATAGCAGCAGTGGCGAGAGGGAGCCTGCTAAGCGCTGCTGCATGCTGCGAGGAGCCGGGAAACCAGGGGTGGCTGATGGTGCTATGCTCTTTCTAACGCAGTCTTTCTGCAGAAAGACTGGAAATTTCAGTAACAAGGTGGCACAGGTTCACTTTTCAATGGCTGCTGCAAATATTATGCTCTTGCTCAGGCAATTGGCTGCAGTCTCATACTGCGGTGAATTTAAGCCTCTATTTGCAGGCTTCCCCATTCCCTGACGATACAGGGCAGGCTAGCCGGGTCGGCAACAGGGACTCGCAGAGCATCGCACCGCAGCTGGGGTCGTGAGCCTGACAAGCGCTGCTGCGCAGGCAGCGGGCCCTGACACAGCCCTCGCTCCCTGTCCATGACCAACCCCTTCTGCTGCAGGACCAGTATCAACATCTTGGGTTTCGTACCATGCACAACATGAAACTGGAGAGGTGTGAAATATTTTGCGTTCACAACTGATGACAGTTGTGGTGTTCCTGCTGATCTGTAAAGAAACAGCTTGATGCAGTGCATACATGTTCTTGTAAATGTCTATCTAGAGGCTTTTTTGGGGGGGAGGGTGGCGGGGTGCTAAAACCTGAGTTTCCTCACCTGTTACTTTCATAGGGGGAAAGGAAACACCAGCCTAACACCAGGCTAAGCTCAATTTGTTAAGCGGATCAAGCAAGGGATAAACTGTGTCAGAAGAAGCTTTGCACACATTCGCACATGAACACACACACACACGCTCACATGCACACACACACAGTTACCACTCCAGTGAATAAGCGCAGTCCATCCACGATGAAACATGGCACTTTCCCCAACCTGGCTCAGGTTTCACCAGCAAGACACATAATGGTCCCACCTGGGGTCCCCTGCATCTATACAGTGTGGACATCCATGCAACAGTATTTCCCCCAACCTCTACTGAGGGGGAGAGGAGAAATGTAAGAGCCAGATGGTGGCACTGGCTGTCAGTCAGATCAGTCCCTGATGACAACACGGTATACCTCTCCAGCAGTTGCAAGTATAGTTATATATACCTACATAATTTAATTGACAATTGTCATTGTCTTTCAAGAGAGTTTTGATTAATGACTGTCTCATCATTACTCATAATAACTCATTTTAATAATAAAGCATCACTTCGGCATACTTGAAGATATATTGCAGTATTTCTGACATAAGATTTTCTCCCATTACTAATCTGAATTTTTGCAAAAATTCTATCCTAACATTTCATTTGCATTTCCTGCATGGGTCATATCTTCTGCTGAGCATTGGAAAGACTTCTGATCTTGAGGTGACTTTCAGACTTGAAGTCATATACAGGATGGCCTACTTCACCTTGCAAGAAGTGTAAATCAATTGCTTTCCCATTAAATTTTTTATGCCTTATTTTGTTCTGAACTTGTTTAGCTTTAGCTAGCAGGCACTGGACATTTTTATATCTTTGTTTGTAAGATTAATGATCCATATACTCTCAGAAATCACTTTTTCATGTAGGTACTTACAGACTCCTATTCAATCACTTGTTACAGTCAGATTAGAGAATTTTATCAGGTATCTTAGAATTGAATTATATTGTAAAATCCTATTCAGGTCATTATCTACTACCATCATGCAAAGTCTCTTTTCTAGTCACCAAACAGAACATATTTCCCAATATGTGAGTGACATCCTTAGTTTCTAGAATATATCCTAACATATTTTCTCAAACCCTTCATAAGTCAAAATATGACTTAGCTGGGATGACCTACTATCTAAACAACAATGTTCAGTCATATTAGTTAGTTTGCAGTCCTTTAATTCTTTTCTAGGATCATCATGAATCAATTCGTTCACAAAGGCTGCCTGAATATACACTAAGTGGAAGTTGTGCCAAGATACATCAACTGTTTTTATGATTTATTTTCTACCTGCCCAATTTCATTAAAAGACAATATAAAAAGGGATGTATGATTTAAAGGAGTATAATTTAGAGGTACTACAGATGACTAAAAGCATAGAGTGGGGGTTAACAGTCTGACCAAAGGGATGAGTTAACAGACATTTCAATTTTGCAGGAATAGTCCTTTTTATTCCCAGAAATCTTGTCAGGGCAAAATAGTTGCTCAGTCTTTGTCCAGGATTTCCAGACCTCTCTCAGCCCAGCAGGTATTTTGGGCATAATGACTGTAGACTAGATATGCTATGTAAAACCTCAGACCATCATCATGGGACAAAAAGGACTAGTCCTGATCTAGATCCTGATCCTGATCTGTCTGGACACGTTGGAGTTGCTGCAGATGCAAAAAATGGTACAGTATCGGTACAGTATATCTGATGTTTCCTGGGCATGTCACACACTCTGGCTGCGCTATACCCAGCCTGCTCACGCATACTTCTGGGCAGGAAATGCTAAGCAGAACTTTGCACTTCTTGCTATTAGCCACATAGTCATAATAATCCTCTCTAGGCAAGAGTGGTATAAAAACAGCAGAGTTTGCTTGCAGATTCCCAGGGGGAAGTTGGAATGCAACACACTCCAATGATCCTGGGCAGAAATAACACATCTTGGAAGCCATGATCTGCCAGTTCAAGATAGAGCAGCCCTGAAGCAGCTTCAGTCTGCATCAGCATATTACCAGACTCCCTATGCTCTGTGGATAGAAAGATCATATTTTTGTTTCCACCTAAGAGAAATGATAATGAAATATACTTATGATAAAAAGGTGGAAAGTTTACCCCAGAGCCAGTGTGACTAACTGAGGTGCCTAATTTAGGTGCAAACTTATCTGAATACTGGGCACATAGCACCACCGGGGAAATGTAATCTACTCTTCTGAAGGGACATGCTTAAATTCTTTCCGCAGTCCACAGAGAAAGGGCTATACCACTGAAGGCCTCAGAAGAGCTAAAAAGTACAATTACTTTAGGGTGTCTACCTCTCTTACTGACTTAATTGAAAATGCCAATGTCCCCTGGCAGCCCAAATGGCCTAGCCTCCTGGAGGATACACAAAAGTGGTCAGAACAAGACAGCTCTTTTCCTCTTTTCCTTGAGGAAACTCTTTTCCTTGTCAGAGGGTTTACCATTATCTCCCAGGGGAAGGCCCTAACTGATAGGTTTGGGGTTGTCTCCCCTTTTTTATAACTGTGGAGTCAAAAAGGCAGGAATGAAAAGTCATGAGACAAGGACACCAAACAAGTGAACCCAGCTCTCACCTGCAGGGGAAAGAACTGTACTTTCAGTCCCTGCTCCATCACACTCTGCCATGCTAGGAGGAAAAAATATTTTTTGTTAGTGAGAAAAGAAAGATTTTCAATTATTGCTATTGAGTAAGAAACAAATCAATGCTGTCATTGGCCCACTCTTATAAAACATTCACCTCCTCAGGAGATTAAATCATTAAAATCCATATAGCAGAGCAAGGCAGTGCTGCGGTGTTTGAAAGGCTCCTTTCAGACAAATTGTCAAAATTATTCCATCAGTTTTATTCAGTATCTGTTAGAAAACTGGATGACTTTATTCAAAAAGTGACATAACTTTCAATTAATTTATACTGCTGTTAGCAAAACCTTCTGGGTATTAATCCTGAAATTGAGTTATATGAAGAAGTTCTATAAAGAATGTATATGAAAGCTTGAGTGAATTTAGCATTTAATTACCACTCACAACATGATGTTTCAAGGAGGTGACATTTTTTGTCCCTGAAGAAGTGCATGACCTTGTGTTTTCTCTCTGCACAGCTGTAAATTCAGCCTAATTCCTGCTAACTATGATAAAGCTGATAAAAACTTCAACTCACAGTCACTCCGCTATTCTTTAATTTAATTTCTGCATTTCCCACTTCTAATTCTGTTTCTACAATAAAGAATGAGGAAAACGAGCTTGTGACATAATCACGAGGTCTGCAATGAGAACAGATCCTTAAGGAGCCCTCAATGATGCCACACACTGGAGTCACATATGAGAATGCACTCTTGAAAAAATACTTCAATATGACCAGTTTAGTATCAATGCTATATAAATCTTATATAAATATGCTATATGAATAATTTTATTGCCTGGTTTATTCCACTTTCATAAAAAAAAAAAAGAAAGGACTACAGCTTAAAATAGTTCAAATAATACTAGCTTGATGAAAAATAATTTGGTTACTTTTTAAAAGCAGTACATTTAAATCTGATGTTTCACTTGACCAAACAAAAAAAATCAAGCACATTGTGGATCCTTTGACTGATTTTTTTTTCATCAGAAAATGTTGATTCACTCAAATGGCGATTCCACACAGGAACGTGCATTTGAAGTGTAATGTTTGTGTGGTAAGGGCATCTGAAATTCGGAACTGTACCTCTGCACAAGAAAGCCTGATCCTGGAATAGCAACTTGTACACTTGTTGGATCTCCAGCCACAGAATGAGAGAGGTATGTATTGTAGAGTATAACAGGAGAAATTGCTCAATTCACATGATCTGAATCAAATCAGGATGAAAACAATGTATTGATTTATCAGTGATGCAGAGGCCATCACTGAACTACATGTTTAGCATCAAACTCAGCAAAACAACAAACCCTGTGGGTCCTGACCCTGCGGTGCAGGCGCCATTGCACCCTTACGGTTGTTCCACACCAGGCACTGGTGGTTTCAACAGTCCATGGGGAGGCAGCTCTTTTTTCTCTTCCTTCTTATATCCCCTCCATTTTTTCATTCATAGAATCAGTAAGGTTGGAAGGGATCTTTGGAGATCATCTAGTCCAACCCTGCTCAGCAGAGAAACAACTGCCCATACGGGGATTGAACCCACAACCTAGGCATTATTAGCACCATGCTCTAACCAACTTAGCTAAATTCCTTGGGTTTTTTTCTCTTCTTTCCTATTTGCCCTCCTTTTCTTCTCCTTTTTTCTCTTCCTTTATTTTTCCTCTCCTTGTTCTTTCACTTCCCTCTTTTTTCCTTCCTTCTTCACTTCCTGCCTTTTCCTCCTTTTTTCCCTTCCTTCTTTCTTCCCCTCCTTGCTCTTCCCAATATTTTCTTCATTATTTCTTTTTCCTCTTTTCGTTCCCCCTTTTTGTTTTTTCTTTTTGTTCCTTACTCCTTTCTCCTTACTCTTCTCTTTTCTTTTCTCTTTTATTTCTTTCCTTTCTGTCTTTTCTCTTCTCTTTCCTTTTTACCTTTTTCTTCTTTCCTTTCTTTTTTCTCTCTTTTTCTTTCCTTCCTTTTTAAATTACTCTTATATGAGTTCATACTATTGCCTTTATTTCTTCCAGTGTCTTCCTTTACTTCTTTCCGTTCTATTTTTCCTTTCCCTATCTCCCTTTTTTCTCCTTTCCTCTTTCCTTTCTTTGCACTTTCTTATTTCTTTTCTTCCTTTCTTTTTCCTTTCTTAGCTCTCTTTTGCTTTCTTTTCTATCAATTTCCTCTCTTTTATCTCCCTTATTACTTGTATTTCTTTCCTTTATTTTCCTTCTTTTTTCATTTCCTTTCTCCTTGACTGTTTTTCTCTGCATTTATTCTTGCTTTCTTCTTTTCCCTTTTTAATTTTCTCCTTTCATTTTTGCTTTCTTCTTTAGCTTCCTTTTTCCCTTCCCTGTTTGGCCCTAGCTTGTTTGTCCTTTCCTTTTCTCTTTATTCCCTGATTCTCCAGTCCTTCTATCTCTCTATCTTCTTTTGTTTTTTTCTTTTTCCTTTTTGATTTTCTTCTTTCCTTCCTTGCTTTTTCTTCCACTCTATTCTATTTCTTTCTTTCCCTGTGTTTTAATTTTGTTCTTATCCTTGATGTTCCATTCATTGCTTTTGATTTTTTCCTTTCTGTTATTCTTCCCCTGTTGATGATGAGGTGGATTGACTAGTGGCAGAGTCCACTCTGGCAGAGCTCCGAGGGCTGTGATCAGTGGTGCAAAGTCTAGGTGGAGGCCTGCAGCAAGCGCTGTCCCCAAGGCTGGCTCCAGTCCTGTTCCACGTCTTCATCAGTGACCTGGGTGATGGGGTAGTGCACACCCTCCACAAGTTTGCTGAAGCTACACAACTGTGAGGAGTGGCTGGCACACCAGGGGCTGTGCTGCCATTCAGAGAGACCACCGCAGCCTGGAGAAATGGGCAGAGAGGAAGTTCCACACTGGGAAATGCCAGGTCCTGGCCCTGGGCAGGAACAGTCCCAGGCACCAGGACAGGCTGGGGGCCAACATACTGGAAGGGAGATTGGCAGGGAGGGCCCTGGGGATCCTGCTGGACAGCAAGTTGACCATGGCCTGCAATGTGCCCTTGAGACAAATGCAGCCAACAGGATCCTGGGCTGCAGTAAGAGGAGCTTTGCCAGCAGGTCGAGGCAGGTGATCCTTGCCCTCAGCCCTGCTGAGGCCACAGCTGGAGTGGCCAGTGTGATCACTTTAGTGGGCCTCTGAGTCTTTCCAGTGCACCAGCTGCCTGGCTCATCTCCATGCTCATCTCTGCCAGGAGGACAGAACGCTTCTGGCTGATACAAAGGCAAACCGAAAGCCATGCGACAGAAGAGCTGCCCATTCCCGAGAATGGCAAATGCCTTTTGCAGCTTGCAGCGGGACCCTCTCCTTTGGCCTCCCTGTGGGGAGAGTGCCCCTGCTCCCACGGGCCGAGAGAGGGGGCATCTTCTCCAGCTGCAGCCTGCCAGCGTGCTCCTTCTCACAGTCACGCCTCCCGTCGGGCCAGGTCCTCTCCTGCCCTGGTCCTCAGGGTCCTGGGAACAGCTGCAGCCAGGAAACATCCCACCTGCCATGCCTGTGTGCTCCTCATCTGGAAAGCCGCTTCTGCAGCTGCATCTCCTCTTGGTAACTTCTCTCCCACCTGACTGGTACCTGCTGCGCTCTGGGGGTGGTCCTGGATTCCCAGGCACAGAGGCAGGTCTGCCCCAAATCTCGCTTGCACGCTCCGGCAACAGCAAGAGCTGCTCAGGCTCTTCCCCTCCCGCTGCGCAGGTGTGCCAGGCCGTCCGGAGAGACCTGCTGTGCCTGCAGAGTTGTATACAAGGAGCTGCAGTACCTGTAGTGCCCACGGGATCTTTAAGGAGAGACAAAGAGCAGTCAAATAGTCCTGCAGAGAAGTGCTTTATTGCAGTGAGGTTACAGGGGACATGTAAAAACAACATGTAAAAACACACTCCACGTCCTAGCAGGGTTCCCACTGTGACTGTGTTCTCCTTCTCTTCTCTTCTTTCTTCCTTTTTCTTTTTCTTTTTATCTGTCTTCCTTTTCTTCTTTCTTCTTTTATTTTCATTCTTTTTCTTTCTTTCTCCTTTTCATCATTTTCTTTCTTTTTCATTCTTTTTTCTTTTTCTTTTTCTACATTTCTGTCTTTCATTCTTTTTTCTTTCGAGTTTTTTTCCCTTTTCTTTCCTTTTCTTTCTTTCTTTTTCAATCTTTTTTCTTTCTATTTCTTTCTTTTTTCTTTTTAGCTTTCTCTATTTCTTCCTTTTTTCTTTTTCTTTTTCTTTCTTTTTTTTCTTTTCCTTTCTTTCTTTCTTTCTCTATTTATTTCTTTCATTCTTTCATTCATTTCCATCTTTTTCTCTTTTTTATCTTTCTTTTTCTTTTCCTTCCTTTCTTTCTCTATATCTTTCTGTCTCTTTCATTCACTCTTTCTCTTTCTTTCTCTTTCTATTTTTCTTTTATTCTTCTTCTTCCTCTTACCCTTTTCTTTCTATCTTTCATTCTTTTTCTTTCCTTCTTTTTCTATTTATATTCCTCCTTTCTTTGTCTTTTTCTTTCTATTTCTTCTTTCTTTCTCTATATTTCTCTTTCTACCTTTCTTTCCACCTTTCTATCTTTTTTTTTCTTTGTTTCTTTCATTCTTGTTTCTATCTTTGAAGGAAGGAAAACAAAACTTGGAAAGAACGAGAAAGAAAAAAGAAAGAAAAAATGGGAGAAAGAGAAAAGAAAGAGATTGACAGAGAAAGAAAGAGAAGAAGAGAGAAAGAAAAAGAAAAAACCAAGAATTTCTATTCCTTTTTTTCCCTTTCTCTTTCTTGCCTTCCTTTCTTTATTTCTTTGCTTCCTGCCATCCTTCTCTTCCTCTCCTTTTTTCTTTTTCTAATTTTCTCTCATTCTTTGCCTCTCTCTCCCTTTTCTCTTCCTTCTTTTTTCCTTCTTTCTTATCTGCCCTCCTTTTCTTCTCCTCCTTTTTCCCCTGCCTTCTTTTTTCCTCTCCATGTTCTTGCCTCTCCTGATTCGTTCCCCTCCTTCTACTTTCACTTCCCCCCTTTTCCCTTACTTCTTTCTTATCCTCCTTGCTTTTGCAAGAAGTTTTTTCAGGGTTTTCCCCCTTTTCCTTCCTCCTACTCATTCTCCCTTCTCCCTCCTTGTTCCTTTCTCCCCCTTTTCCCCTTTTCATTTTCTTTTTCCTTCTATTGCCTTTTTCCTTTTCTTTTCTGCCTCCCTTTTACCTTTCTTTACCTTTCTTTTCTCTATTTTCACTCAGTTCCCTCTCTTTTTCTCTCCCTTATTCCTTGGCTTCCTTTCCATCTCCTCATGTTTCCCTTTCCTTCCTCCTTGCCTTTAGTTTCTCTCCGTTTCGTCTTCCTTTCTCCATTTCCCTTTTCATTTTCTCCTTGCATTTTTACTCTCCTGCTTTACCTTCCTTTTTCCCTTCTCTGCTCGGCCTTTCCTTCTTTGGCACTTCCCTCTTGGGCCCTTCTTTGCCCCTTCCCTATTTCTCCCTTCCCTCTTTTTCCCTCCTTTCTTTTCCTTTTTCTTCCTTTTCCTTTTCTTCTCTCCTTCCTTCCTTTTTCTTCCTTTTTACTCTGGTTCCTTCTTTCTTCTGTTTTCTTTCCTGGTTTCCTTCCGTGGTTTTCCTTTTTCCTTGCTTTCCCTCTATTCTTTCCCTTCTCATCTTCCTCCTTCCTTTCCTCCTTTCTCTCCTTCTTCCCCTGCCCTTGTTTTCTCTTTCCTTCACTTGCTTTCCTCATTGCTCTTTCCTCCTTTCTTTGGGCGGGCTGGCGGGCTCCTTCCTTTCTTACCTTCCTTCTGTCTGTCCTTGTTTGACTTTCTGTTTCTCTATGCCCTGGCCTTGCTTTTTCTTGCCTTGCTTCCCTCTTACTTTCCTTCTGTACTTCCCCTTTCTTTCCTTTATTCCTCCCTTCTTTTTACTTTTCCCCTGCCTTGCTCCTTACATTATTTCTTGCCTTGCTTTTTCTTCGTTCCTGGGGAGTTTCTTTTTCTCTCTTGCTTCATCTCCTTTCCCTCTTCCTGCTTTCCTCATTTCTTCTTTCCTAGTTTTAGCTTGGCTTGCTGCCTCCCTTCCTTCCTTCCCATTCTTATTTCCTTAGGGGATTTCATTTGTTTTCCTCTGTTTCTTCCACTGGCTCTCTTTCTCCCATTTCTCCTTCTCTCTCTTTTCTTTTTCTTTCTCCTTTTTCTCCCTTTTTCTTTCCTTCTTCCCTGTTCTCTTTGCTCTTTTCTTCCCTCTTTGCCCTTTTTTCTTTGCTCCCTTTATTCCCCTTCTCCCCTTTCTCGCTCTCGTTTCTTTCCTTTTTAGTCTCCTTTTTCCCTTCCTTGTTCTTTCCCCTCCCAGGTTTACCCTCCTACCTTTATCCTCTTCTTGCCTTTGCCTCCCCTTGCTTTTGCCCCTCCCTTTTGCCCCCCCTGGCTTTTCCCCTTCTTGTGCTTTCATTACTTTCCCTTTTCCCTTTCATTTCCTCTTTTTTTCCTTTGGTTTCCTTTTCTTCTCTTTCCCTTTTCCTTCCTTTGTCTTGGCTTTCTTTTTCCTTTGATTCTCTCTCTTTCATTTGAGTCTTCTTTGCTCTTTTCCTCTGGTGTTCTCTTTCTTTGCTTTTTACTTTTCCTATAGGCTTTTAGCTTTCCTTTCTTCCTTTCTTTCTCTCCCTTCTTCTACTTCCCTTCTTTCATTTTACCCTTTCCTTTCTTCTTTCTTTCCATCTCTGTTTTATTCTTTTCTCTTATTTTTCTTTCAGTTTTTTTCTCCTTTCATTATTTTCTTTTCCTCCCCTAGTTTCTTCATTCCTTTTTTTCTTGTCCATTTTCCTTTCCTTTATTTTCTTTAGTTCTCTTCCTTTTTTCCTTCTCCCTTACTCTTCTTTCCTTACTTTTCTTCACCGTTTTTTTTTCCTCCCTGTTTCCTTCCTCTTTTACATTTCCCATTTTTCCTTTAGTCTTCCCTTTTTCCGCTCTCTTCCTTTTTCACTCGCCTTCTTTCTTCTGTTTTCTTTCCTGGTTTCCTTCCGTGGTTTTCCTTTTTCCTTGCTTTCCCTCTATTCTTTCCCTTCTCATCTTCCTCCTTCCTTTCCTCCTTTCTCTCCTTCTTCCCCTGCCCTTGTTTTCTCTTTCCTTCGCTTGCTTTCCTCGTTGCTCTTTCCTCCTTTGGGCAGGGTGGCGGGCTCCTTCCTTTCTTACCTTCCTTCCATCTGTCCTTGTTTGACTTTCTGTTTCTCTATGCCCTGGCCTTGCTTTTTCTTGCCTTGCTTTTTCTTGCCTTTTGTTCTTTCTCTCTTCCAACTTTTCCTGCTCCAGTCTTCCCTTTTTTATTTGCTTTCCCCTTTCTTCTTTCCTTTCTACTTTCCTCTTACTTTCCTTCTGTACTTCCCCTTTCTTTCCTTTATTCTTCCCTTCTTTTTACTTTTCCCCTGCCTTGCTCCTTACATTATTTCTTGCCTTGCTTTTTTTCGTTCCTGGGGGTTTCTTTTTCTCTCTTGCTTCATCTCCTTTCCCTCTTCCTGCTCTCCTCATTTCTTCTTTCCTAGTTTTAGCTTGGCTTGCTCCTAGTTTCTTCCCCTCCTAGTTTTTTCTCTCTCATTTTTGGTCCTTCTCCTTTCTCGCCTGCCTCCTTCTTTCCTCCCCTTGTTATTTGTGCTCCTTTTTCTTTCTCCTCCTTATTCTTTCTCATCCTTGCTCTTTCCCTTCCCTCTTTTTTACCTTCCTTTTTTCACATCCTTCTTTTCCCTTCCTTCTTCTTTCCCCTTGTTAATTGTCCTCCTGGTCATTTGCCCTTTAGTGCTCTCTCTCCCTTGCTTTTGCTCTCCCTTGATTTTGTCCTCCCTTGTTCTTTCCCCTCTAGCTTTTGCAGCTCCTACTTTTTGACCCTCCTTGAGTCTCCTCTCCTTCTTTTGCCCCTCTTTTCTTCTCCTTCCTTCTTATTTGCCCTCCTTATTTACCCTCTATTTTCCCTTCCTTTTTTCCCCCTTCTTTCTTACCTGCCCTTTTTTCTCCTCCTTTTTCCCCTGCCTTCTTTTTACCTCTCCTTGGTCTCACCTCTCCTGATTCTATCCCCTCCTTCTTCTTTCACTTCCTTCCTTTCCCCCCCTTCTTCCTTTCCTTCTTTCTTATCCTCCTTGCTTTGGCACCTTTTATCAGGGTTTTCCCCTTTTGTTCCTCCTCCTCATTCTCCCTTTTTTTTTTTCCTTCTGTTGCCCTTTTCCTTTTCTTTTCTTCCTCCCTTTTACCTTTCTTAGCTCTCTTTTCTCTCTTTTCACTCAGTTCCCTCTCCTTTTCTCTCCCTTATTCCTTGGCTTGCTCTCCTTTATTCTCCTTATTTTGCCCTTTCCTTTCTCCTTGCCTTTAGTTTCTCTCCATTTCGTCTTCCTTTCTCCATTTCCCTTTTCATTTTCTCCTTGCATTTTTACTCTCCTGCTTTACCTTCCTTTTTCCCTTCTCTGCTCGGCCCTTCCTTCTTTGGCACTTCCCTCTTGGGCCCTTCTTTGGCCCTTCCCTATTTCTCCCTTCCCTCTTTTTCCCTCCTTTCTTTTGATTTTTCTTCCTTTTCCTTTCCTTCTCTCCTGCCTTGCTTTTTCTTCCTTTTTCCTCTAGTTCATTTTCCCTGATTTCTTTCCCTGGGTTTTCTTTCCATTTCCTTGCTATCCTTCATGTTCTCTTCCTTGCTTTTGAATTTTTCCTTTCTGTTATTCTTCCCTTGCTTTTTGCCTTGGTCTTTCTTGCCTTTGTGTCTTCCTTCTTCTTTCTCTTTCCCTCTTTCATTTCCTTCCATGTCCACAATGACCTCACTGGGCTCTGATGGCTTCTCACCCAGGCTTGGCATGCAATAGGAATGCTGGTGACTGCTCAGATGGTTCTCGCAGCCCCGAAGCAGCATGAGGGAATGGCAGCAAGTTCCAGGGGAATGATGGAGGAGCCCTGGGCAGCAGGACAGCAGCTCTGCAGGGAGCGCCTGGAGGACGTCAGGGGTGGAGCGCCCTCTAATAATTGTGTGGGCACGATGGCAGGCTGCTCTCCCAGTGCCTCCCTCGCCAAGTTCACCTGTTGCTGCACAGCAGCAACACTGTCCACGCTCCTGCTCCGTTTCTGGTGCCTTCTGCTGCCCTCTGAGGGGTTCTCAAAGGACAGGGCTGGTTCTGAGCTGCTCCTGTGCATTACGCTGATGTCACTTTTCAAATGAGGCACCGGAGGGGCAGAGACACATGTTGCATACGTCCTGCTCCTGCTGGGGCTTCTCCCACTGGGCTGATGCATCTCACAGGTTGGAGAATCGCATCTAGCTTCAGGCCCTGCCTTGTCTTGGGCAGAAGCATCCTCCTGAGCAGGAGCAGCCCCTACATGTCCTGTGGGCACAAAGAGCCTGGTAGTGAGTTTGTACTGGCCCTCTGAAGGGAAAAGAGGACTTTGGCCGTGGCACCATGCAGCCTGGGCAGATGGCAAGCTGCAGCCTTAGCACCCGTGGATGTGAGGGGCAGCTCAGGAGACACAATTAGCCCCAGGGGCAATATCCTGCACCAGGGAGAGCACACTTCAAGCCCATAGTGAGCAATGCTGTGCAGAGCACAGCTCTACAAACATTTAACAACCGGGGTACCGCTTGTAGTGGGAGGAAGGTCACTGGGAATTTCTGGGAAGTGTTGCAGGGGGCAGGCACTGCCAGAAGGTATTGAACCCTCTGCACCTCTCTGCATTGCCACAGGCATCTTCCCACAGCCAGCTCAAGGACTGGAGCCAGCAGCTCTGGGCAGTGCCAATCCTCAGTGCAGCCTCCTACCTGCGGAGCTGCCGGTGTGCTCGGGGCAGTCTTCAGCAGAGGGGCTGCCAGGCAAGGCCAAGTCCTCCCCAAATATTGCTGTGCAGTTGTCAATAAGAAACTCCACCAGCGCCTTCACCTGCACACAGAAAACCATGGATGTCAGCGCAAGGGGCTGAAGATGCACTCAACAGTCTTTGCTGCTCCTGACTGCCATTTCTCTACTGAAAGCTGTAGCTCTGTGACTGCAGCTCCAGGAAGAGATCTGCCTGTCACATTGCAGAAAGCCCAGCTGAGGGGCAGCCCCCACGCTCCCAGGTGCTGCTGCTGCCTTTAGCTGTGGGATCTGTGCGGGTGGCTCAGCTGTGCCCCAATGGGGGAGCCAGCTGCTGAGTTCAACGTACCTTGCCATTCCTCTCCATTTGGACTTGCAGTGGCAGCGTGCTATCTGTGCCTGGGCTCAGCACGTTGGGCCCTATGCAGATGGCAAGGTTGCTGGAGTCCATCCTGCTGGTCTCTGCATTCTGGCTTATGTGGTGGAGCACAGCAAGCAAGGGCTTGAGCAATAGGACATTTGGCCGTGGCAGTTGGTCAGCCACCCTAAGAGAACACAAACACAACGTGTCATGACTTGAGGGGGCAGTGGCCGCTGTTCCGTGCTGTGAGCAAGTCTCAAGTAAAATCCCACAAACGGTGCATTCTCCAGAGAGAGCAAGGCCTGTGCTAGCTTTTGCTGCTTTACACAAGTCCTACCATGAACCCCTCCTCCACGGCAGCTGAAAGGTTTCTCCATGAGACTCCCCATTTCCAGAGAAGGCCCTGGCCTCTCCCACACCCTCCAGAATGCTGTGACTGGCTACAACACTCACTCTTTCAATTCTTCAATCTTTTCTTCCCTGCTTGGCTTTTCAAGAGCCAGCATCCACTTCTCGAACAGGGCTGCCGACAGGAGTTGGGAAGGGATATTGCGCAGGAAGTCCTGCAAGGCCAAGATATGGAGATGAGGCTTTGGACACCACCCCGGAGCCCACACGGAGCACCCCCAGCATTTGGGTGCCCAAGCAGGCAGCTTGCTTTGAGCTACCTGCCCTCAAAGGTACTCATGGCCTCTGACAGAGCAGTGGGCTGCCCAGGTCCCTGCCCTGCTTGGATGCACTTAGTATGAGTGCAATAACAGGCCCTCATGCCTATCAGCCTTGAGTCCACCCAGAAATCTCCAGGCACTCGAGGGGACCCCTGCAGGTTCGCAATGTGCTCTCAAGCTGCAAGGCAGAAGCATTCACCTTCAAGATGACAGCCAAGAGGTGCACAGGTTTGCTGTCCAAGTCAATGGTGCCCCCTTTGTCGAGGGCCTCCTTCAGTTCCCTGCGCGCTTTCTCACTGGCAGCCTTGCGGAATATCCCCTCAGTGGCAGGCCCTTCCCTGTACAATATGGCCAGGAGATCCTGCAGGAAAAAGCAGACAGCGGTGGCAGAAGAGTTCCTTGGGTGGAGGAACTCTTGCCCCTTGCCCTAAGGGGAGCATTTCCTGGGAGGCAGAAGCAAGTTTTTGCCTGGGAGGCGCACTCTGCTCTGCCTGGGTTTGCAGCTGGTTCTCACTGCCAGGAGGTTACACTGGCGGTAACCTGGCCAAGTAACCCCAAGCCACCCTCCTAAGCACCTTTCTCCGGGAAATCCAGAAATCCCTGGCTGCTTATGCTGCTGAGAGCTTCCTTTCAAAGACTTCTGCAAGGCCGCCAGCATACCCTCGAGGGAGCAGATCTGCTTCTCCTCTTCCTGCTCCGCAGTTCTCTCCACTCCAAAGCTACTTCCCATGGCAGCTCTGCAGGCTGCACAAACCCACACGCTTGACCCCTTTGACTTGCGTGGTGGGACCTGACCCTCAGGCCTTGTCGGTGAGAAGTGAGCAGAGAGGGCAAACCCCCAAATCCCTTGTCTCCACAGAGCCACAGCCACAGAGCAACAGTGGTGATGTTGCCTCGTGCAACAAGCCTGTTGCCGTGCAACAGGCTAACTGCACGGCCAGGCTGGCTTACCTGGACCGGCTGGGGCAGGGTCTCCTCTTCCCCACAAAGACTGCCCAGAGGCTGCCCAAACAGGGGGCTCTTGAGGCCAGAGTCTGGTTGCTCTGCACAGGCCCCACTGGCCGAGGCTCGCCTCCGAGCGAACGGCCACGGGATCAGCCTCTTCCTTTTCTTAGTCCCATCTGCTGCAAGCGAGAGGAAAGCAAAGGTCAGGTGAAAAAAGCCAGCGGAGACGAGTCTGTGTGCAGTGCTGCGCGATGCCGAACGCAGAGCAGAGCTGTGTGTCGAAACAGCGACTCTGACTGTGTGGGGCAAACTGGGAGACAGCTAAGGCTTTCCTGAGGGAAGAACCACCTCAGCTGTCCAAGTGTGACCATCCCTCTGAGCTGTGATGGTTTTTTCACCTCCTGGTGACTGCTTCCTCTCAGAAAGTGGGAGCGCACAGGGCACAGAAATAGCCGCAGGGTTTTCAGCACGTGCAGAGGCTTTGGCAGGGCAGAGGTCTCTGGGACCACCATACGTCACTGGGGCAGCTTGCAGTGCCAGTAATTTGGGCTGTGCAGTCTGAGCGTGCCCCCGTCCAAGGTCTGCCAGGAGGGGCAGCAGGGGCTCCTGCTTTTGAGCCGCTATGGGAGAGCGCTGTGTGAGAAGGCAGCTCCTCAGGTGTTCTTTCCAACTCACCAGGAGAGTGGCAAAGTCCCTCCTCAGGAGCCGATGGGGCCAAGACTGGGCATTGCTCGGTGGCCGCCTGCAAGGAACGGGTCCAGGTTACAGAGCCGGGAATGGCTGCGGGAACGGCGCTGCCTCGCTGCCCGTCGCGGTGCTGGTGGCAAAGGCTGCTGCTGCAGCCGACCGCCCTGACGTGGCCCCGCAGGCCACAGCCCCCGGGCAGTTTTGGGGGGCGGGTGGATGCCGAGGAGGTGCAGCCCTCCTGCGCTGCCCCCGGCAACGGGCGGCTCCTCCCAGACCACCCCATGAGGCAGCAGCTGGGTCTCGAGGGCTTTGGCCCCTGCCACCTTCCTCCCAAACTCGGACACCTCCCGCCAGCACCCAGCCAGGGCCGGGGCAGAGCGAGCCCCTGCTCACCTCCGCCGAAATCAGCACCTCGATGGTCCGGGCGCTCAGCAACGCCGACTAGGCGAGAGAGCAGAGAGACAGCGTGAGCAGCTCGTCACGGGGGCTGCTGCCGAAGCCCCGTGGCGCGCTGGGCGGAGCGGAAACCCAGGGACACTTACGGGGCAGTAGAAGCCAACGACCTTCACCAGGAACCGCAGGGAGGCCAGGCGGGTGACGCGGGTCTCCTGGGCTCCTCCGCTTCGCCTGGGCGCAGGGCAGGCGCAAGGGCAGAGCTGGGTCACAGCCGGCCCTCCCTGCTCGCGGCCCTCGCGCCAGCCCCGCGCCTCCGCGCCGCCCCGCGCAGCAGAGCTTCCCGCAGCGCTGGTGCCAGCACCGCCCCGCACCGCCCCGGCTGCTGCCCCCGCGCCCCCTCCGCGTGGGGACGGGCGGCGGCAGCTCTGCCCGGAGCTGCCCTGCGCCGGGGGCCCCTTTCCCCACCGCCACGGCTGTGCTGCGGGGGGCAGCTCCCCCGGCAGCTCCCCACCGCCTGCAGCCTGGACACCCGCCGCCGGCAGGCTGCAGCGCCCGGCAGGGCTCACCCGAGCACGGCACTGACCCACAGCTCCTTCACCTCCCGCGACCTGCAGCGAGAAGGAGAAGCCGCCTCAGAGCCCGCCGCGGCCCCTCCCGCTCTGCGGAGGCCCAGCCCCGGGCACGGCTCGCCCGCGTGGCCCCGCTCCGCGCCGCCAGCACCAGAGCCCCTGCTCGGAGCGCCCAGCTCGGTGTCGCGGGCTGAGCGGAGCCGCCGGGACGTGCCGGGGGCCGGGCCTCGTGCGCTCCCGGAGCTGCCGCCGGGGCCTCCGCAACCCGAGCGGGGCCTCTGCTTGCTCTGCCCACGCCTGCGCGGAGCCCCAGCAGCCCGGGGAGGCCCGACGGCCAGCACGGCGCCCTGCACCCCCAAACGGCCCCGGGCGCGTCCCCACGCTCACCGGAAAGTGACCACGCAGACGTCTCCGGGCCACACGAGGACGAGGCTGTTGGCACATTTCAGGCCAAAAACCTCCTCGTCTTCCCGCCCGCACGCCGCCTCGTCCTCCACACACAGCACCCAGAGCTCGCTGAGGGGCACCCGGTGCTTCAGGAGGAAGGTGGAGCCCCACCTGCCGGGAGGAAGAGCGGAGAGAGCCTTGGTGGCCGTGTCCCGGGGCAGCCCCAGCAGCCCCGCAGCACAGAGCCGTCTCCGAGGGGCAGCGCCGTGGGGCAGCCGCCCCGAGCCCCGGCGGGAGGAAGGAGCCCCAGGCCCCGCACACCCAGAGGCACTTCCAAAACGCCACTGCTTCATCAGGGGCTGCGGGCCAGGGCAGCAGGAGCAGGAGCCTGCCCCTTTCCTCCTACAGCTCCCCAGACTAGCGGGAGAGGGTGTCCCTGCCCGTGCAGCAGGGACGGCCGTGCCGGGACTGCGGGTCATTTGGAGCACAAGTCCTCCCCGAGCCAGCCGGAGTCCTCTGGGGAGGAGCGGTGCCCTGGGGCTGGTGGCAGAGGCGGTGCTGGGGGAAGGACGGCTCTGGTTGCTGATCCCACCTGAAGCTGGCGACGGCGATGGTGTTCGGGAAGAGCAGGAGGTCCCTGTCCCTCGTCTGCTGGTGCCGCGTCACCTGCACCCGGTTGCAGAGCAGGAGCTGGGGGCTCCTGCGGGACACAAAGGCGCCGAGCGGCGCCGGGGGCCGGGAAGCTCCCCTGCCCGCGAGCCCGTGGCTGGCACCAGGAGCCACGTAGCCGGGGTCCCCGGGCCGTGGCCACGCTCCAGGAGTGGGGCCAGTAGCGCCCCGGGCGCCGCAGCAGTTGCCCATGGCGCTGCGGCCGGGCAGACGGCTGCGGTGCGGCTGGGCCCTGCGCCGAGCAGCGCCGGGCGCCAGACAGGCCTGAACAAGGCCTGAACAAGGCTGGGAACTGTGTCCCTGCTCTGGGCAGTGCCGCCGGGCTGGGAGCCTGCGTCTCCCTGCTGCCACGCGCCGGCACCGTGCCGCACTGGGGCTCGGGCGGGCGCCGGCGGCTGTGACCACCCGGCTGCCTCTGTGGCACGCTGTGATGCGCCAACCAGGCGGGGGGCAGTGCTGGGGGTGCGGGCGGGGGGCTGTGGGAACAGTGGGGCATCTGCCTGGCCGCCCGGCACCTCCCGCGCTCTGGGACTGCCACGTCTGCGGTGTGGGAGCGCAGCTGGTGGGGTTGGGGCACCGCTGCTGGCTCCTGCGATGGCCCCTTTGCTCTCCACATCTGGGCCCCACATGCCCAGTGCCGGCTCCTGCCATGGAGAGGGTCTAAGGGATGTGCTCGGAGGGGAGGGGCTGCCCTTATGCGTCCCAGTGGTGGCTGCGGGGAGGCAAATGGTGCCCGGGACAAGGGAGGAGATGGGCTTGGTGCTGGAGGAGCTCCCAGCTTCCACAGCTACCTCTGTGTTGGTGAAACCCCCCGATGCACAGGCCTCCCCGCACGGCTCCAACATCGCCCGTTGTGGCTGGCACAGGGGGACTCAAGCTTTGGTGGGGGCAAGCAGCAGACCCTGTTGTTCTAGTTAGATTCCTGGGGGCCAAACATCCAGTTTGGCAAGCCAGCACGCACGCGCACACACACGCGCGCGCACACACACACACACACACACACACACACACACACACTCTTCAGTAGCAAGCAGTTTATTAGTAGACACTTACAAACAGACCAACCCGATGGTAATCTCAAGAAGGACCACTCCAAGGCACAATCTTTTTGGGCGTCCCCGAGGAGGCAACGTGGTTCTCTGTTGTGTAGCAGTCTCCCTCCTTCGGAAAAAAGTCCGGTATTCATGATTACTCGCGGTAGGCAGGAGTCCCGGCACATGCGGCCAACAAGTGCGGGGAGTCTAGCCCAACTCTGCCCTGGTTGCATAACCGGGCTATGATACTGCGCACGCATGCAGACTTATTTCGGGGGCCACATTTGACTTTGGGGGTCGCTATTTCATTACACTTCAACTTCTGACCTTCACGTTGACTGCCTCTCAGGGGGATTCTGTGGCTGGAAGACACAGAGTCCGTATGTAACCAACCGCTGTTCTTTCTCACAGATTTCCAAGACCTTGTTAGTTACTTATTTGTGTTCCGCTTAACACAGCGGTATTGTTCGAGGCACCTGTGCCCGCCCAAGAACCAGGGCTCAGACGGTTCCCAAAATCACAAGTTTCGCGCTTCCTCTGCAGGCAGTCTGACGAGTGGTCAGCCCCACGTTAGAGGCCTCCCTCCACTCCAGGGATCTAAAGGTGGCATCAGCAAGGGAAGTGGGAATCTCGGCTGCAATCCCAGTCCAAGAAGAGTTTAGGGAAGGATTCAGTAACCTGAACATCAGCACCAGCATCCACTTGTGATGCCTTTGAAAATTCCTTGTGGTGCCCTGGGATACCCCAATGCCTCTAGACACCCACTTCCAGGCAGCTGAATCTCGCCTCAACACCGGTCCATCCCAGGAGCGTGCAGAGAGGCTCCAGTGCAGACCTCTCAGGAATTAGGCAAAGAAATGCTTGCACGCAGGTACTGAAATATAAATCCCCGCACGTGCAGTCTGCATCTGAGTGCCAGTCCAAACGTCTGTGAAACCCACTGGGATGGTCTTTCTCTCAGCCTGCCCCGACGCTTGGCTCTCAAGTGGATGCCAAAGTGGGTTTGGCTGCAAGTCGCTCTCCCAAATCAAGTGGCTGAGATGTGTGTGGCAGAGCAAGAGCTTGCACCTTGCTGGTTCATGAGGCTGTGCTGCTCCACGAGGCACTGTGCCCGGGCCCAAGAAGGGAAGAGGAGTGCAAGAAAGCTAGCTGATATTCACAGATGCCCTCTGCCAAGCTCCAGAAGTGAGCATCCGTCCCAGTGAGCAGGAAGTTGAGCAAAGGGGGCAGGAGATGGAAACCCACCTGGATGAACAAGGAGCTCCTGGCCAAACTCCAGCCCAAGAAGGAAGAACTCAGAGGATGGAAGGAGGCACAGGTCACCCGGGAGGAAAATAGGGACCTTGCTGGAGCATGCAGGGACAAGGTGGGAAGGCCAAAGGCCGCCTGGGGTTGAATCTGGTGAGGGATATCAAGGACAACAAGAAGGGCTTCTCTGAAGACATCCGTAACCGAAGGAAGAGCAGGGGAAATGTGGTTATGCTGCCAAATAGGGCAGGGGCCCTGATGCCAAAGGATACAGAAGAGGCTGAGGTACTGCACACCTTCTTGGCCTCAGTCTTTGCTGGTAAGAGCAGCCCTCAGCAATCCCTGTCCCTGGAGACCAGAGGGGAAGTTTGCAGAAAGGAAGATTTTCCCGTGGTGCAAGAGGAACAGGTTGCAGGCCGCACATCCACAAGTTCATGGGCCCTGCTGGCATGCAGCCATGTGCGCTGCGGCTGCCGGCCAACGTCTTTGCAAGGCCAATCTCAAGCCTCTGGGGAAAGTCGTGGCGACTGGCAGAGGTGCCTGAGGTCTGGAGGAAAGTAAATGTCACTCCAGTCTTCCAAAAGGGCAAGCAGCATGACTTCACAAAGGGGAAATCGCGCTCAGCCAGCCTGATATTCTTCCCTGATGGCAGGACTGGCTGAGTGGAGGAGGGGAGAGCAGTGGCTGTTGTCTCCCTTGACTTCAGGAAGGTTTTCCACCCTCTCTCCCATGATATCCTTGTATGCAAGCTGAGCAATAGGGACTGCACGAGCAAATGATGGATTGACTAGTGGCTCTGAATGGCAGAGCTCCGAGGGTTGTGATCAGTGGCGCAAAGTCTAGGTGGAGGCCTGCAGCAAGCGCTGTCCCCAAGGCTGGCTCCAGTCCTGTTCCACGTCTTCATCAGTGACCTGGGTGATGGGGTAGTGCACACCCTCCACAAGTTTGCTGAAGCTACACAACTGTGAGGAGTGGCTGGCACACCAGGGGCTGTGCTGCCATTCAGAGAGACCACCGCAGCCTGGAGAAATGGGCAGAGAGGAAGTTCCACACTGGGAAATGCCAGGTCCTGGCCCTGGGCAGGAACAGTCCCAGGCACCAGGACAGGCTGGGGGCCAACATACTGGAAGGGAGATTGGCAGGGAGGGCCCTGGGGATCCTGCTGGACAGCAAGTTGACCATGGGCCTGCAAGATATATGCAAATATGTATGCACATATGTAAATTCTCATACTTCTTTTTTACTTCTTTGTAGGTGTTCCCTTCTTGGTTCAGAGGTCCCCTGGTAAATATCTGGTTACTGTTTAATCTGGCTGACAGTCACGTGCATGCCTCGTGTCATCTGTTGTTATCTAGACCACTTCACCTAGGGGCCTACACAAATTCCCTCACAGGAGAGCAGCCCAGGGACTTACTCCTGGAATTGCCACAGGCACCTGAGTACCTGAGTACCGGGAGATTTCTCTAAAGAGCTGTAGCCAAGCAGAGTTTTAAATGGCTGAACCTCCCAGCTGCTGCTGCTCAAGAAGGGCTGAATGACTGCAGCACTACTTGGTGAAGGAGAGGAAGAAACATGGGGTTGGGAAGTTTTTCTCAGATAAAACCAGAAGGGCACTTCTGATTTTCCTCACAACATAGATAAACAGTTGAACTTTGAAACTTCTTAAGCTTTTTCTTAATACAGACTGGGAAATATATTGAAAACTTGAAAATTTAGCCATGAAAGCGGTTAAGCGTGGAGGCAGGTTGCTGGAGAGCTTGTGGTCTCTCCATTACTCGAGATTGTCAGAAAAGACCCTGAGCAGCCTGACCTAACTTGGAAGGTAGCACTGCCCAGAACAAGAGGTTGGATTAGATGACCCCCAGAAATCATGAAATTTCTGACTCAAATAAATCTGTGATTCAGTGAAAACAGTCACTTGGTTGTAGCAGTATGATAGAAAGGATCCTCACCAGGAGGCAGCAAAGGTGGGTTAAGCAATGTCCCCAGAGCTGGCTTCAAGTCAGTGTTGGACCGTGAGATAGGCTCCTTTTCTGAGCTTCAGTGCTTCTGATCTTGCATATTTTACTAAGAGTAATGGCCTGATTATTGTGAGCAAACCCATGTTCTAGGTTGGCAGCCAAAGCACTTGTAACACTGCCAGTGTCTGAGCAGAGAGAGTCTGGAGAAAGCCATTCTCTTACTCTTAGACACGAAAACAGATTTGTGCCAATGATCTTAGGACCCTGAGGAGTAAAGAAAGGATAAGCATAACACCAGAGAAAGGGTTAGGTTCTAGAAAATTTGTGCGTATCTTTATTAACTCTATCAGTTTGGGGAATGAGCTGTAATAATTAGACTCCTCAAGGCTATGTCAGAAAAACAATGAAAATGAAGGGATCTACTGCCTAAGCAGGAAACTGTCTTGAGCATCATGACAGTCATCATGAACAACCAACACCAGGAACAAAAAAGCCTAGAAACTAGGACTTCTCTCTCTTTGCAAAGTCCCTTTCTTCCAGGAGTTAGACTCATTTTATCCTCTTTTCTTGCTTTGATTGCAAATTGTGCTGTTGAAAGCCCCTGTTCAAAAGAATTGCAAAACATTCTCAGTCCTGACTTCTGATAGCTTTTTGGCCACTGAGTAGTTGAAATTGTGATGCTCAGGACAGAGAAAAAAAATGGATCACTTCAAGTAGTAATGCAGAATTTTCTTAGTCAGCAGTACAAAATAGTTGAAATTGTGATCCTCGGGCTAGTGCAAACCCAAAGCCTCTTCCTGATTTCTGGGCAACTGCTCTACTCTGTGAAATAAGCCATCCTGCTCATTTCTCCTTCTTCAGCAAGTGTCTACTCCCAGTAGAGTAATCAGTGGCTGGAAATTAAGCTGTGAGAAGTGCCTATTATAAAACATGAGTCATTCTCCTATCCTATCACCCATTTGGGACTTTCTGGGTAATAATAGTATGCCCCAAACTGAGGCTTTGTGAAAACCCTCTCTAAAGACATCTGTGACTAGATAGGAAGCCTAGGAACCCAAGTTAGACTATCTATCTGAATCGCCTTGTGAAAGCCTGGTTCCTGCCTTTTTAAGCACTGAATCATCTAAGTTAAAGATTTAAGATTAAAGAGCTAGGCAGTCTAGATGACACCTTTGTGTTTTCTTTGAGGAGTGCAAGGACTTCTGTTGTGTTTTGTTCCATCAGGAACAAAAAAAATAATTCACTTAAGTTAAAGCTATAATGTCATCTTTAAAAGCATGAATTTAACAGAACTCTATAAAGTATATTTTCAATATTCTGCATTCTGACAGTCTTCTGCTAGAGTACATGACTCCTTTTTTCCTACATGAGTACCAGGACAGAGAAAAAATCTTCAAGTAGTAATATATCACTTCAAGTAGTAATACAGAATTTTCTTAGTCAGGAGTACAAAACCCCTTCACAGATATATATTTTAAAGGGTGCCTGACACTTTCTGATATAGAAAAGCTTTTTTTTCTAAGACTAAAAGCAATTCAGTAGTGTTGTAGTAGCAGGTAACAGTCTGTTTTGACTCTTCTCATTGACATAAAATCTATAGAAATAAGCATGAAAGAACATGTAGTGGCTATTATTAACATCAGAACTTATCCAAAAGTATTAGGAAATTCTAGAGTTAAGGTTTCAATTCTGCTACTAAACCTTGAGTATAGCTACCGTCTTTAATAATGTAAGCATATACTATTTTTTTCCGTAGGATACTGCGTCATTCAATGCACAGGATAGACTGTTAGGCCTCTAGTGAAAGAAACTGATGTCCGTATGAATCTTGCCTTATGTTTGACAGAATTTTCAAAGTTATATGGAAAACAAAAAATGGGAGCTTAAGGAGGAGAAAGGATAGTCTTGTTCTTAGGTTTGTTATGTGTAGGTTGATATATTTCTGTCTCTGCCAGGTGTCCAGCTCCTCAGAAGAGCCTCATTTTAGTGTTTTTTATGAAAATGACAGTTGGAGAAAGCAGAATTGCTGGCAACACTGTGTAAAGTAGCTCTTAAATGCATTCACTACATTTATGCATAGCTTTTAGATTTATAAAGGCATTATTTTTATAATACATTTATAAAGTCATCAAATACATTTATAAATTTTAAATACCTTTATTTAAGGTTTAAACCTTAATATTTGCAATTAGCTGCACAACAGTTGCATGAAGTCTACAGGGTTAACAGTGTTGAGAACAAATCAGAAGACAGATCTGTCTACTGCAGTACCTTGTCATTTGCAATTCAAATTATATCTTCTGTTAAACTATTTTTTTTCATTTCTAATTTCAGCAACATTGCCTATGTATTGTTTTTGGCTCTCCCTATTGACTACATAGGTGTTCCAGAAATAGTCACAGACATTAGAATGGTTATGCACAGCTAAGCCATATTTCTTCTCCACAAGGTGGTGATATTACTATACATTACAGTATTTTTATTCTGGAAAGAATTGAAGCATTCTTTTTTTCCAAAAGGAATAAAATGTCATGTCATTTCATGTAACTAGGGCAGTACAATTTAAGCTCATATTTATCTAGTTATACGGTTAAATGATAATGTCATCTTCAATTTTTTGAATTAGAATTTCTCTTTGTGGCTACCTTTACCTACAATTGCCTAGACAGTAATTTTATTTTAACAATCCAAGAACTGATATAGAGAGGAATCAGCTTCTCTCTGTGGTTAGAGGCATAGGATTTTTCAGTTTGATAGAGAACTAACATGTGTTTCTGAGTGTACTCATCTCACGTTAACATCTTTGATAGCTGATGACCAGTATGCCTAGCTGTACAGCTCAAAGGATTAGTTAAGCTGAGCTGTGAAATGCAAAATCTCTTTCTTTTATGCAATCATTATTCACCCATTATTCAAAACTCCCATCCACTTGGATGAATTAAGAATTAAATAAGTTTCAGAGTTGTGTCTCCTAGCTAGATTCCCATATTAAAAAGCCCCCTGAATCCTGCAGTCCATCTGATGAGGTATGAAGGAGTTCCAGGAAATGTAAATGGTCAGAATGTGGGGAATTGGGTGTGGGGTGGGAAAATCATCACTGTAATCATTAGGACAGTGAGTACTATCCCATCTTAAATGTATTTTGGAAAGAGAGAGAACCAAATAACTTTTTGTATCATGGCATGGCCAGTATTTCTTATCCACTAAAAATTATCTACATTGAACAAGCTGAAATATCTTTACAGTTGAGATGTAAAGGCTTTTTTTAAATGTAGCTGCCCAGTGCTTATTGGACAATGTTGTAATTGCTTTTTGATATGTAGGATCAGTATACCAGTGTTAGGTAGTAAGAACCATTAGGTCAAAAGTGGTGTCTGAAGAATACATGTTACAGCAATTGTCACTTAGCACATTTTAGCCACAAATCTCAAAGCACTGTGTTAGTAATATTAGCATGTCGTTATCAAGGAAAAAATATTTTATAGGTACAGCTGCAGATCATTCCTCTTACTATGTTCTTGCTGAACATTAAACCTGCCAGAATTTCATAAAAATATAACTTTTTTTTTTTTTTTGTTCTGAAGTATCACATTTCTTCTGCATTGAGGACAATATCTATAGTGAGAGAATATGTCTTGTATTAAGATTTTCATTTCAGTGAAAAGATGGGAATGAATAATATCAGTTTACATACAGGAAAACTTCTTACAAAAGTTTTGGTGTAGCTACAAAACAATCCTACTACACAGTGTCTGAGTGCAACTTCATGGGAAATGAACTTTTAAAAAACAATGGTAAAACAATCAAAATCTGCCTTCAAAAACACTCTCATAACTCACACTGAGGAAATGGTGTTCTTAATTACTCTTTTACAAGCTGATTCTTTGGCCATGGGCATATATAATAACAGAATTTAGCATTCACATAAATGGAAGCAGACTTCGGCACTCAATGGTTTCTTCAGGAAGCTTGGTGGTCTGGAAACGTTACTGATGTGTCTGCAGTCATGTGAGAGAAATACATTTAAACCCAGCTTAGAATATTTTGTTGGGTTTTTAAAACCTCCGAGCTAAGAAATGTAGTGATCATATCAGTCATTTCTAGGATAACATTGGCTAGTGTGGAGCGTCTTGCTCTGAAAAAGCATTGCTTCATATAACAGCTTGCAAATGTAAAAAGGCAACAACAAATGCAGCAATAATTTGACTGCAGGCAACTAAGAGGACACTGAGGATTCTGCCTTAATCTAAGAAGGGATATATAGAGGCATTCTTCGTAAATAGGATCATTTTTATCAAAATCTAGTTTTGCTTTTCTTTCAATCACATGGAGGAGAGGTTAGATGAGAAAATAATTAACATGCTCACAATATTTTTTTCTTAAGTCCTTCACTATCATTATATAGTTACTCTTCAAAGTACCTCTGCAGAAAGAAAATGCTTTTTCACTTTCCAGAAAAACAATATGGGGAAGAGATCTAAGTTTGTAAATTGGGAGGGCGAGAGCGCTTCAGTGAAGGAATAAGAAACATCTTGCTGGAACAAGAAGTTAGAAACTGTTGAATATTGTATCATTCTACAATAATCAACACATGATCATATTTACAGGAAAAATTGGTAAAAGGGAAAGTAATTTCTCTAAATTATGTGCTAGAACACCTTCTATTGTGGCCTTTGTTTGTGTGTTGGGCACAACATGGATTTGCTGGACTGTACTGCTTCTTTCCAGCTTCTGAATCTTTGAATCTCATGGTTCCTCTTCTTCTGACCACATGAGGAAGAAGATTACTCACACTGCCTGCAGCGCACTGATGCCAAGTGCACTGTTGCATTACGATGACTACACACAAATCTCAACTTCAGGGTTTCTATTAGTAGTCTAGGGGATTTTCTCTGATAACGTTTTGACCAACAGTAGTCTGAAGAGTTTCATTGTTTTGTTTTTGCATTATTTTGAAGCACATGGAAAGTTTTTGCAGTGTGTTCATTAGGAGTGTCACTTGTCTGGGCATCTGTTACGTCCTCACATATCATTTTAAAAATTCTCTCACCAATGTCATCACTGAAAAATCCTTGGAGTCCTATTTCTGTGCATACCAAGAACTACTCAGGGTTGCTTGTCTTTTACATGGCGCAATGTTGAATTTCAAGATGCAGGAATTAGGGCCCAAGCCTCTTTCCTTTCCACTGGAAATCCTAACTAGTATGTCACCCAGCCACGCTGCCAGCACCCATTCCCTTTCTGACTGGCTACCTCACATCTGTCTTACATCCAAGATGTTCTTCTTCACAGAAGGAATTTGTGGCTTAAATACCTTTTTTTAACTAAGGCAATAAATGAACCTAAATGACCCTAAGTGATCCCATTTATACCTAAGGAGTTTAATTACATAGTTAACTCCTATGTTAACTACATAAAATAGTTACACAAAAGATCAGCATCTTGTTCTACCTTTTTAGTCCATTTCCATATCTATCTTTTGAAAAGCATTATACTTTTGATGCACATCTAGCATAGGCATAGAACATACAATCATTGAGGTCTGGCACAGATTCCTAAACATATTAATGCCCAGAAATTACATAGAATCAGCTACAATTTTTGACAACAGTGCTTGAGTATCAGGGGAATTCAGGCCTTATCTTGACCTAGAATAAGGTCTTAATTATTCCTAGATAATTAAGCTAACTCTAAAACATATTTTAGTTAGTTAATGTGCCTGCCTTGAGCCCTAACTCTGTGCTTAAACTCCAAGGAAAATTTCCACCATAACCCATCTTCGGCAATTTCTATTGGCTAGCTCTCTCCACTTGGTGCACAGGGTTTTTGGACTAACATTTTGAATTATATAACTCTTCCCATGCCCTGAAGACCACAGTTCTTGTTTCTGGATCGCATTCCAGGGAAAAATGCTAAAATATAGCTGCTATATTGCCTAACTTCAGGAATTGCCTAAAGATTGCCTAAAAATGCTTTTGTCTCAAGATCCCTAAATCATCTTTTAGCTCTAACCTAACTTCCCAATGTAGCTTTAACCTTTGACTTCCATGAAGTCTGTGAAACTGAGAATTTCAGACTGTTGAAGATATGGGACCCAGAATAAGGATTAACAAATACTTAAGTCTGAATTCACCATGTACATTTTAACGTATATTCTTCCAATTGGAGATAAATTTAATTAATGCAAAATTATTGCAGTAAAACCTGACACTTAGAACCACATGAGATAATTACATATATGGAACTGAAATCAAGCCCATTTAAAGATTCCTTAAAGTTCATGAGCCTTTTCATATCCACCCAGACCACTTTGAGGTTTTATGCTGAAATTATTTCTAACTTGGAGGTTTGACATGACACCAAGTGAAACTTGGTTTCAATTTTTGGTTCCATTTAAAGGCAAAAAGAAAAAAAGAAAAGATGGCCAGATTCTTATTTGCTGTAAACCAGCATCACTACATTACCTTCAATAAGGCTGCATAAATTTACAACAACTGAAGAGCTAATCCTGGTGAAGAAAAGCCATGTGGTGAACTGAACCAAAGAAAATGTTCAAATGAACAAGGCCAGCTGTAGAGCAGAGGCAGGCTCTGCAGATGGGCACTGTGCCAGGCTTCCCCATTAATTGCCTCCCTACGCTTCATTGAAGGAAATTTGAAGCCAGTCCAAATCTTCTAAGCTCCCCAGCAGCACCCCTCTGTTTCTTCTCCAGCTGCAGCTTCCAGACACTGCTTTTGCTGGCAGCAGAAATAGGAATACACATGAGGAAGTTTTCTAAACAGTGCCTTGCGTGAGCTGCAGAAATGGGGCTTAGTCATGGCTAACTCTAGTTCTTGGAGCAGCACTGTTGCAGGGGCTAATGATCGTGAGCCAGGTGGAGGAAATGAGGGAGGACGAGAAGCTGGTGCTGGAGAAACAGTGAAAAAAAAAACATGTAGGAGAGCAAGAGGTCATATCAGCTGGTTTCAAAGGAAGGGGGAAGAGACAACTCAGAAAGCAGAAAGACTTTGGATGATATGGAGAACGGGACAGGAAAGGCCAAAATGAAGTCTATGGGGCAAGGATTGTGAGTGAGGAGGTATTTGCAAGGCAGTACTGTGTCTGGAAAGGAAACAGAGTGGGGCAGTCCAGTAGAGGACTGAAGAGCTCATTAAGTCAAGGAAGGTTAACTGGGCTAGGAAACTGGGATGGGAGGCAATGAGACAAACCAGGGAGACTGAGGATTGAGAGACTGGATCTGAGAGCTGAAGTGGGAAGAAATTACAGAAGCTTAGAGACAAAAATGTGCATTGACTGAGCAAAAGTCTAGAAACAAGGGTATTTAAGGGAGATATTTGACAGAGGAGCTGGGATAGGAGAGAGGTCTGACACCAGGGCATGGTGGAGGGGGTGTCTGCTGAAAGGTTCTGCTAGGGAAAAGAGATGGTCCAAAGTGTCTGAATCAGGTTAAGCAGAGTCTCCCTTAAAACTGGAGCACAGATCCTAATTTCTGAGCCAACATTTCTAGTGGCAGCATATAACTGTGAAAGCCAGAGCTCATTTTATGCTGAAATGATCCAAAATAGTGTATGGGAATTGTTCTGTCCATGAGCTATCTGTGCTGTTCAGTATTAGTGTTCTGGCACTTTACTTTATTCCTTCCAAAATAACTGTGATGAAGCCCTCTCTTTTTGGAAAGCATTCTCAACTCCCTCTCGTGGCTATTGCATAGGTGATAGTAACTTATTACTGCTATCAACTAATCAATGAATGCAACTGTGCCTTGAAGAGGAAACAAGAATGGAGGGGAAGCTGTGTCGTTGAGCCAGTGAGCCACTATGCACAGGCTAGAAGGGCTGTTTACAAGAGTTTTTAAATTTTACTGTACTCCAAGTTAAAGAGAAGAAGAAACCTTCAAGATTTTAAAATACTTCACAGAGAAAAGTTCGTAGTTTTTGCTATCTGTAGGACTTCTGCTTCATATCTTGCGGAATAGAAAAGGCTTGTAATGAATGGGGAGAGAAGAAAGGAAAGGACAGTTGCTGGGGAAATGGACTTCCATGCTTTCCGCTGGCACAAAGCACTTTTGCCATGTGGGGAAATCAAGCCTGCCAGCCGGCACACAAAGCCTGTATTTTCCACTCCCTGGTGACCAGTTTGGAGGAATGAAACAATGACTATTTGCTGCTTAATTTCTCACTTTACTATATCAGGTTATGTTCTCTGATGAAAAGTCTTCAGCTTAAGTACTTCAGCTTTCTATTAAAAGTCTTAAATTGGAAGGGCTGATGAATTTGATTGCACTCTCTCTGCTATTTATTGTCATGAAACTAGCTCTATTATAGAATTGTGCATAGAATAGGTATGATAAACAGTTAGAAGACATTTTACTAAATGGTTAACTAAATGTTATAAATAAGCAAGAGCCAGTAAGCCAGTGTTTTTTTTTCTTTTTTATCTTCACAACAAATATGATCCTTAAGTCCTGTAGTCCCATCCAGAGCAAGTTGGCAGACGGTTCCTCAGAAACTGCTGGCTATTGACTCCTAGAGCGTAACGTAGAATGGGCACACACTCTGCCTCTTTCCCTGCCAAGTCCCAATCATTCTTGGATCATGCCTGCTGTAAATATCTCTGAACAGGAAAGCCCTCAGCTAGCGAGTCAGTTTTAGCTTTCTGTATAACTCCAAAGATGAGAGCTGAAACCTGAGTGCAGTTTTGCATTTTCTCCCAAATATTCACTAGTACAAAACTGACTGCATACACCATTCCTTTGCTTTTTGTTCTGATAAAGCAAACTTTGGGCCTAACTTGTCTGTTAGTTATCGATGTGGGTCTCACACATTTCTAATATCATTTGAAGGACAATGCTGTAACTATTACTACTCTGTTTTCACAACAGATTAAATTTATATCCTACTTTTTCTGTGTTATTCCATGTAACTGTACTCTGCCTCAGTTCCTTTTATTTGGGTCTTTCCTTAACTTGTTTTTACATCTGACAAAAGCAAAGACAGTTTTGTGTCATCTACAGCCTCCAGCCTCTGTAGAGTTTAGGATACTTTGGTGAAGTATCCTCTCACCCTCTAATCTCCTGTTATAAACATAGCACTTGGGGGAGGCAGGGGACACACAGGATGGGACGTAGGGATTTTCCCTCTTTCAAGCTGTTAAATTTAGCAGAGTCCATGCTTCTTTATCCCAGAACAAAAAACAAAGGTTATATGAGGAGGTTTGAAAAGCATATGGATGGCATGTACTGGATTTATTACCACTCCATAAATTCCCACAAAGGTTAGACTTTGGTTTTAATCACCAGCAATGAAACAGTTCACAGTACACTGCAAACACAGAGCCAGCTTTTTGTTTGAGATGGTCAGAGAGGAGGGGGAAAGAGAGGGGGAAAGCTCATGAGAAACGTGAATGAGTAGGTTTTGCTGACTATTCTAACTACAGGGCTTGACAAAATGCCTATAAGCACATTTCCCATGTTGGTAATAGCAGAGTGGGAGCTTTGTTACATGATAAGTGGATATTTTGAAGCTTGTCAAAACCAGACAAGTGGGAAGAAATGATAATTAACATCACTAAAGAGTATTATTTATTAAAAAAATTGTCTGTAGCAGAAAGAAAATCCTAACTTTTAAATTTATCTCTTAAAAGAGGAATGCATAAAAAGTGCATTTGCTTTAATGATTATGTTCTCAAGTTATCTCTTTTTTTATACCCATAATGCAATCTCCAAGTCTCTGTAATCAAAATTGCAAATATTAACCACAAATAGCAGGTTCAAATGTTGTACTAGGAATACTTATTATTGATTATTACGTATAATTGTCCATTCATGATACATTGCACAAGTATGATTACTGACCATGTGGGGTTACATAATTGCAAATATGAAAAAAAGAGAAAACCCATGAAAAAGTATCCCACCTGAAAAAAGCAAAACTTTTCTTAACTACCTCACTTGCCTCAAGGATATTTATTTCCTGAAAACCTGTTTTAGTCATAAACATAGTCATAAATATATTGTAGTAAAAAAATCAGAAAAAAATTAGCAGAAATAAGTTTGAATCAGAATTTCCTCTCCACTATAAATTATGACTAATGTAAGTGAGACTAAAGGAATGTTTAAAAGGGATTTTAAAAATTTTAGCTAGTCAAAATTTCAGGAGATATAGAATCTGAATCTTTGTGCTGGTATCATGATTGACTTCTTGCAAAAATAATAACTTTCCTTAGCCACTGAATTTTGAGGAAGGCATAAGATTCGACACTCAAACTCTATATCTTGTAGTATCCCTAATTATATTATTCTGAGTTTCCTATTGAAGAGACCATAAAGTTTCACCCAGTTCAGGTGCTCATTATGATTTACTGTTCCATCTCTATTCGTGCTAAATATTTTACACTTTCACTCTAAATCCATTATAATACCTTTATTTCAAGGAATTCATTCATTATTTTATCAGAAAAGGGAGAGGATATTCATAGTTCATCTCAATCACATCAACATCTTCTGAAAATTATGCGGTGACTCCTTGCTGCAGTTCCTATTGGAACTATTAATAAATTCTAAACTATATTCTTTCTCCCTATTTACATGAGGCCTGAAAGATGTTTCTATGCTGTTTTCAACAGAACAAATGCAAGTCTATAGTATACTCCCCATAGAGGTACACTGGAGTTCACGTAGCATTTTCCCTACAGAAGAGCCACAAAAAAGCATTATGCATTTGCTCAGTGACATTTGCCATGTGTTTCAGTGTGTATTTCTCCAACCTCTCTCCGCATTCCCTTCATCATTTTCCACAATACTGATGTGATATGTGTAATTGGATTCCCATGCACAAATGCAGTCGAATATTCCTGAAACAGGAACCATTTTTTCAGGCATATTTTCCTTCATACTTCGAGACAATAGATCTCAGTCCAGGCAGGCTTCTTCCAAAACTTCAGCAGACCTCACTCCTAATAACCTAATGAGTAAATTTTCCGTCCTACCTTAGTGACCGCAACAATCTGTGTGGATGTGGAAACATCTATGTATACATACATAGTATTTCACCAAGAGGTCCTATTCCTTCATCTTTTCCACGGGTTAAGTCTTTTTTGGTGGACACCAAGCAGCAAATTACAAGCCCCAAGAGGCAATCACCATCCAGGCTATTGCTGGATAACGTATTTCCAGAGTAATACTCTCATCCAAACCACAGTGCCTTATTGCAAGTTCTTCCCCCCCTCCATCCCTACTCTTGTTGTTCTTAAAATATACTTATCTATTCGGCATTTTTCACCAATAAAGAAATAACCTTTTTTCTTTTGACTCTAGCTAATGAAAATGTACACAAGGAGTCACAAATCCACCACCTATAATCTTCAAAAACAAGAATAAGAGTGGTGACTGATGAAATATGCATAATAAGATATGGAAAGGTGAAGAAAACAGTGAGGGAAATGAGGTTACCCAAAGCAGTCAAGGGGAAAATAGAAGGTAGAAAACTGTATGTTAGAAGGGATAGGAACCTGAGAGGCGGAGTATTGAGTAAATCTTCACTGCTCTTTGACTTAATATCCCCCTCTCCAGAAGGATTTCTGGTGCTGTTTCCTCTTCCTGCTGGCTCTGGCTGCCAGAAGGCTGTGAGAGGGATGAGGGAACAGGACTGGGGGGAGTGGCTGTGAAAATCAAAGATCAGACTCCACAAAGAAGATGGAGCTTTGGAGTAAAAAGACCTGGGCTATTGGCACAGCAGGTCACAGAGCTGCTGTTGCCATGTCAGACTTCTGCAGTATTTAAACAATAAGAATTTAAATTAAGCTTTCCAAGATTTAAAGTGCACCTTCCAGAAATGTGCTTGAAAATATCCAGATTATATTCAAATAGTGATTCTAGATGCATTAGGCATATGCATAGAAACAGCATAAATTGACTGACTAAAAAACACAAAAGAGAGAAGGTTTAGGCAAATGTGAAAAGATAAAATATGGATGAAAGCATTTCAAATATGTCTTTTGACATCAAGAGACACAGTAAAAGGAGTAGTATGAGGAAAGTGATCTCATGAGTGGTATAGTCTTAAGTACTTTTAATTATTTCACTTCTAGTCCATAGATTTGCATGGACTAATATCGCAGCATCAGTATTATACACTGAGTGAGCTTATTTAAACAGTATAAAAGGTATAAAGAAGTACTGGAGAGGATGGTGAAAGCATGATATCTAAAGAAGGGTTGCAAATCTAGTGTCCCAAGAGATTTCTTGATTAAAATCTAATGGTCAGCTGTTTAGACAGAGAAGCATATCATTGAAATTGGGTCCCTGGCTGCAGACATGGATTTCACAGTTTAGGTTTGGGTACTCCTGTTACATATACTGTGAATATAGAGGGAGTGAGACACCTACGCGTGAAGTTCCTAGCCGCTGGCATCTGGGTCCAGGCTGTGCAGGCAAGCCTAGCTCACCTGGGATACTTTTACTGAATGGCTGTTACCAGCAGCCTAAATCAGGGGTACATTTAAACTCCTCCACACATGCCAGATTCACAGGTAAGAATTACAGGTAAGAATCATGTTAGAATTTTACTTCAGATCAGAAGTTCATTTTTGAAGGGACTCTCCTAGTTATCTCTGTTTATCATGCTTTGGGGCTGCTTTTGAATGAAATAAAACCCAAAAGCATGCTCCAACCATTAGAAATTGTTCAGTCTGTGGGACCAAACTAGAGGTAGTGCAAAATCTGCCCAGAATGTGTGAAGTGTGGCCATCAGCGACCTAGCACTAGGTCTCTCTATAAAGCTGCTCTTAGTACACCACACAACTTGCTGACATAGACATAACAGCTCCAGCTTCAATTTATTTCTTGTGCTGAAGTCATGCACTTTGGGTCTAAATGACTAGATTATTATTTTCTCTCAAAACACAGCAAGTGTCATGCCATTCAGTGCTCAGAGTGTAATTAAAAACCAAAGCTGCCAGTCCCAAGTTGTACCTGATTGGGAACATGCCCAAGCAAGGCATCTGAGGTCTGGGAAGCTCAGCATACTGCCGGTCGGAGACCCACTCCCCCAAGGCTGACAGACAGGGGATTAATAGCTGGGTATGCCTGAAGCTAAGAATAGCAATCACTCATCATCCAGAGACTGATGGAGCTTAAAAGGGCATGAAACCCTTTGACTGGATCCAGTCAAAACAAGCAAAAGTCTGACCAGAGAGCAGGGCAAGTTGTAGCAGGTGTCCAGAAGAGCTGACTGGAAAGTGCTCCATCTTTCTAGCTTTCTCTTTCCTGCAAATTCCTTTGAAGGAAAAATTCTCTCAGCATGGAGAGTCTGGAGGCAAATCAGAGAAATCTTTCAAAAGCACCATTAAATCCATATAAATGGAAAAAATGCATTGTTTATACTACATACAGAATGCAAAAAACTACTCTGTTAGATAAGATACTCCCCAGCTGATTCTAATTTGAGGCAATAAATAGGAAGAATTTGGCATAAAATAAATGAGAAATGAAAACACACGCATTTAGGTCTTTGGCTCCAGAATAAATCAAGTACAAATGTAGATTTTCTATCTGCAAAAAGTCAAATACATATTGGTATTTTAGTCTATTTAATAGGTAATTCATATGAGAAGCTTCTTCGGAAGCTGAAATACTCATTGTGAAAGAGCTTTACAGATTTTGTTACTAATACAGTTAAAATGAGGGTATTTTCATAAATGCCAATTAAGTTTCCACATACATCCTGATGGTAAAAGAGACCTTATTTAATTAAACTGAATTGTATTAAAGCCCCCGATATTAGAATTTAATAAGCCACGTGCAAGAATAAATTATTGAATTCAATTTACAGGTAATATGAAGTGACTACTAACATTTAAAGAAATATTCTTGATTCAGCCAGTGGGTCATTTCAATGATAGTCTTGAACTCCATAAGCTAATATTCAGACCCTTCCCTCACTATACAATTCCTCTGTGATTGTTAGATCTCTTTAAATTTCATATTTTCAGAAGTATTCAGGCACTGAAATCAATTAAATCAATTTCAATGAAAGTTAAGTGCTTTGTTGACGTAGGATTTAGTCTTCTTGTTTTTCAGTTTCTGATCTCAAAAACAGAAATTTCCAAACATCAGCAGCTGTTCAAAAATCATTTTGCACAATAAATTGTTCACATCAGAAAGGGAAAACAAAGCCAGGGCACTGCAGAACACAGGCAGATATAGGTGTTAAGTAGTTTAGGTTCTGCAGTTATTCCAAGTTGTCAAAATTTTATTTTCAGAGCGGCTCTACTGATTATCTAAAGACCTTAGAATAATAGAAGTACTATCATTTGGAGCTACTCTTACTCTACAGGACATGTCACCCTCCCTCAGAAGTATCAGTTAATTCTGATTTACTAATTTACCAATTACCACAAATGACTTAGGACTGCATAGCCAAGTGTAACACTGTGATTGTGTTTATGCCCTCTTATAGTCTTTACCTTCTTTATTAATTAGGATGTTAGTATTAGGCTAGTAATTGTAAGTCCCACTCACATTCATTGCTCCAGTAGCACAAAACTTCACAGCAGTAGCTAAATCCTGCTCTGAAGACCTTAGAGTCTCAATAGATAAAGGAGACAAAAACTGCTATTTTCCTGGCATTATAGTTCTCCTGGCTTTAACACAATTTGTTACTTCTATTCTGATTAATTATCACGCACTAGAAAGCAGAAAGTGACTCCTCTCCTGTTTAGACAGTAAGTGGCAGCATTGCAATAGCCTTTGCTTCTCCTTACCTTCTTTTGTCTGTTGAGAAAGGCCTACTTTTCTGCTCAAGCACACAAATCTCCTTCTACTACCATTTCTATGTCTCTAAAATCTAACTATGCACTGGAGCATGATATCATATACTTAGAATAAATAATTTTATGTGATGTGAAATCATGATGAAAAGAAATTTGCAGATTTTGGACCCCTGTTGTGAATGGGAATTGTGTATTTTAAAAAATAATCCAATTCTGGGGGAGTATTCTGAATCCTTCTCAGCATTTCTAAAATGTGTATCCTGAGCAATTTAAAACAGGTATAATGACAGCTGGTTCTTTTTTTTCTTTCCTCTAAAGCAGAGAATGTAAAGATGATGTCTTTAATGCAGATTCTTATTTTTGAGCTTTCTGTTTGATAGCTTCTAAAAAGTAAGGCTGCAAAATCAGCAACAGATTCTTTTATGTTAATTGTCTTGCCAATCTGATATAGGATCAGATTTACTCTGCTGAAAAGGGTTTTTAAAGCAACAGCTGTGATTTTTCCTGGCTTATAATCATCACCAGCAGCAAGGAAACAGCGATCAGGACAGAGGAGACGGATCTGCTGATGAAGCACAAGCCTGCCTAGTGTCCAGCTCCCTTGCTCAGACCCCTCTGTTGGCTCTGCAGTGCTAAAAGGAGTAACATGCATTAAGAATTTAATGTTGTCACTAGCATAAGCATATAGGCCTAAATATGCATTACATGCTATTCAAAGCTCACTGAAGTTAATGGCAGTTTTCCAGTTGTGGGGTGGAACTGAAGAATGGATCTGTTCAGCAAGAAAGGGATTCCCAGGATAATCGCTTTTCTGAGTAGACCTGCTGTGATTAGTTTGTATAGTCTTTGGTTCTTAAGCTGCTTTTACACCATTTGGCTGCTTGCATGCCATGATGCTGGATGTTACTTGTCATAGGCTGTTGCTTTCATTGGTATGGCATTTATGCAACTGGGCCTTGCAGAGAAATAAGTGTTTTCTCTGTCTCTTGTGGAAGTGTGTTTTTGTACAGACCCTGTTTCTTCATACGAACACAATAAACTGTGTAAGTCAGCTGTTCATTGAAAAATTCTGCTTATTGCCAGTCAAGGTTAAGAAGCAAATGAGAAGATTCAATTATTCTTCAGAGTAAAATTGAACATGCTTAGTGACAGAACTCTGGAAACGTTTACAAGACAAAACAATAAAATATATAGCAGGTAAAAGACATAACACCATTCCTAACGACCATTCCGGATTCTGCTTTTGGCCCCATAGCTGAAGTTGTGTTCTGGTATCTGTTTCATTGGACAGAATGATACTTCAGAAGAGCCCATCTTTCTTATGTTGCTGTCATTAGCTATATTTTTGTTTTACTAGAGTGCATAGATTGCAAGTGAACTATCGAAATGTGTCATCTTACAGCCTCAAAGCATTTCTCCTAAGGAAAAGTTATTTTCCTATTAAGGGGATTCCTTAAATAGATATATTGCCATTAACCATTTACTATCTGTGAAATGCTGAACAGGCTTAATAGATCTCTATGAGTCAAATGTGACCCTAAAGTCCCCAGCATAAACTTTGATTTACTTCTTTAAAGAAATAAAATGAATTGTAGTTATACACTTACATAGTAATATATTGCACAGCATGAAATTTTATTGGTGTTCTTATATCGATTTCTCCTTCCAGGTAGCATGACCTCTAACTTGAAACTTTTCATGGCTTTATAATAACTTACATGATATTAAAAAAAATCAGTTTTTTACAACATTTCTGAGTATTCATTTTGAGTTGGGCCGTAGCAGCTTAGGTCTGTCTTGGTGCCTGGGCCCCTTTTGTCACATTTAGAACCTAATGATACACTAAGATGGTACATTGTGTATCCCAGCAAATTATTCAAAATTCAGTTCCTGTGATACACATGTTTTCTTCTGCAGCAAACCACCCTTAGTACAAATGTTTCCATACATCATCTTTTTAATATACTTTGGCATACTGGGAGTAAAAGTGCTTTATAAATGTAAACCATTACTATTAAATATTACTATAGATTTTTTCCTTCATCATTTCCCTGACCTTTAAAGAACATTAATGAGAAGTTTAGTTGTTGTGAGTGTGAGTTGTTTTTAATGAATGTCTTTCATTGAGATTATATGACTTCTAAGATGAAAACTCTCAAATGTTAATGCATTTGAGGTTTATAATATCTAATGTTAATGTTATAGGACATAGGTCAGAGAAGGGAACAGGGAGTGATTGTACATAATAAACCATCTGCATGTGATTTTGCAGCAACAAAACACGACAAACTAAGTCCCAGGACATGTCTACTGAGTTGTGAAGTTATTGTAGAACTTCATCCACTGTTAATAAGGCCTCATTTGAAAAACTGGTAAATTCTTGAAATAGGCTATCATAGAACCAACTTGTATGGGGCTCAAGAGGATGATTTTTGAGGCTAGATTTGGCCTTTAATGATGCGTAGGGATAAAGGAGAGGAACTTCTTACATTTCATACTCTGACGTTAAGCTACAGAGTCTGCCCTATGTCCCTTTGAGACAGAAAATAAGATTTTTTTTGCAGGATATTCTTTTTATCTTAGTTTTCCTCTCCTTCCTTCTTTGTTACTGGAAAGACCAAAGTTTGAGATTATATGTTCACACACAGAACAATATGAAAAAACTTAAGCTGGACATATACATTCACAACAATAACGCAGAGAAAATTTCTGTAATGTCACTTTCCATCCTTTGCTCTAAACAACACTTTGCCTGTTAGTAATAATGTGATAAAAGATGAGTTCCAAACTAAGGTACTATGTCAGCTATATAGTAAATCACACATGCTTTTATTTTATGGTCTGGTTTATATTCTGCTTAACTTCATACTGTTCAGTTTCGGGGAGAAATCTGTACATAGGGTGGAGCAAGACTGCAGAAACTAAAAAAACTCTGAAATTTTTGTTCTTCAAAAACAAATTTAATTTTGAGCTGGACTATTTGAAAGTATCCATGTCTGCAAATGTTTCAAGACCATTAGCTTAAGGTGTTATATTTCTTTTTATTGCTAGAAGTTACAGCTTCAGAATACATAATGGGAACTGTACTTAAAATGGTAATGAAGAATGTGCAAGGGTTATATTATCCAATTAAAGGTATGTGTATCCTGCTAGCATTTAAGAGAACAAACACATAACTCGTTCTCTTAGAAGAGATGCATTTACTTTTGCCTGTGCTCTCAAGCTTACAGAAGCAAAGGTTATGTCGATTTTCCACTCGGCTTCTTATACTCTTCCTGTGGGATAGCTAAATCCTTATACTAAAGTGCCAAACTCACCCTTATTCAAGTTGTTCTTACAGGATTCCCAGAGGGGCTAGTTGATGGGAGTGAGTGGGGTTATGGCAGCAGAGAATTCAAACTATTTGCTCTTAAATGGGAAAACAGCATCAGCTACCATTGTCATAAGTCTCTTCTGCAAGCTTTATAAAAAATTAGAGATATGTAAATAAGGTACAGGAAATTATTTCCCTTTCCAGAGAATTAGGCGGCTTGATTACAGCATGCTTTGGTTATTTAATAACATCTGGAGAGGCAATTTCAGCTGCCTTCAAGATAAAAAATAGATAAAAATCTTGGAACATACCATTCATGTGCTAGGAAGACAAGCAAACATTCCAGTGTACAAAGCGGAGAAATAAATAACAACCTTATATTCATGTTATTTGGCAGAATTTTAGAGTATGTTGCTCCTTGCTACAGGAGAGGACTTTTTTTTTTTTTTTTTTTTTTTTTTTTTTAAAGTAGTTAAGGTATTTTTCACAACCACCGAAATTCTATCATTTAGTAGTAGAACTGCTAGGTAAAAACTTTCAGGGTGCAGCAGCGCTTCAGAGCTTTCTCCTGTGCAGCTTCTCCTTGAGTATACATTCTTTTCTTCAGCTCTGTTCAGGAAAGACATAAGTGTGTTGAAATTACATACTTACTTCACCAGTCTTTAAAAATGTAGCCCCTGCCCACAGGTTGCATGGGTAGTCAATGGAGAGAAAGAAACACACACATCTGATTTATTATAGATGTGTTTTAGGATGAGATGAATTACCCCCCAGGGCAAAGGACACTCAGATGACTAATGTAAACATCTGCCGCATAGACATCCTCATTATGGCCAGTGATTCCAACTCATAGAGCTTTATTTTCTACACTGCCAGAAGCAAAAGTAGAAGTGGAAAAAAGGGAAAGGGAAAGGGAAAGGGAAAGGGAAAGGGAAAGGGAAAGGGAAAGGGAAAGGGAAAGGGAAAGGGAAAGGGAAAGGGAAAGGGAAAGGGAAAGGGAAAGGGAAAGGGAAAGGGAAAGGGAAAGGGAAAGGGAAAGGGAAAGGGAAAGGGAAAGGGAAAGGGAAAGGGAAAGGGAAAGGGAAAGGGAAAGGGAAAGGGAAAGGGAAAGGGAAAGGGAAAGGGAAAGGGAAAGGGAAAGGGAAAGGGAAAGGGAAAGGGAAAGGGAAAGGGAGGGAACCCTGAGGTCAGTCATCAGCCTGGGTCCATCTTCGGAGAAGTCAAGCCTAAGCAGCAGGCATTTGCTCATATGTACCATGTGTTCAATCATGTGCCAAGGAGTAAGCCTGATCAGACTCTTTTCTTGATCTGGTATGGTAAATGAAAGTCCAAAGAAGACTAAAGGTAAAATGAGGTGAGAAATGAATTCTTATGGGTTTTTAGTCATCCTCGTATCGAGGGTTTGCTGGGGGTCCTAAAAATAGAGTCCCCAATCATTTTGTTTCATTTTTTTACTGAAGTATTTTTGGCGTGGGAACTCATAACAAGTCAGGCAAGCTGGATAGCTTGCCTCTAAGCTTGACTTTCATCTTGCAGTCAATAGGTGATTCCAGAACATCTCAGTGGTGATGGTCTCATCACCATCAGAGAAAACGAAGTTGGAGTCACTCAAATCACATCTTGATTTTACACTTTTAATCCATTACCATTTTATCCATAATAAAATAATTCAGTCCAGGTGTTGGGCTTAGAAACCCAGGCACAAGTGAAATACTTTATTTATTCTTGTGGGAATAACTGATAGACTTCTGAACTATTACTATTAGTTTCGTTGTCTTGTATCTAAGGAATCTACTAATATCTTATTATTATTTAGGATTTTTTTATTAAATATGTAAAATATGCATATTCAAACTATACATTTGAGGTGAATTCAGTAAATTATTAAAACAGTAAATAAAGTGGCTTTTGGATAGTGCAAGGACATTCTGTGGAGTGAAAGAAATAAATTTCTGCAAAACACATACTATGAGCACTTTCCAAATCTAACACTGACAGACAAGCAGCCATTAGAAGCGTTAGATTAGCTGCATGGTCTTGAATGAATGGCTTTACCCAGCTGTAACTATACACAAATACCTAACAAAGTAGATTATAGTCAATTAGTTTAATTTAATAGGAAGAGCAATAATTTTCTGTATTTTGATGTTGTAATTTCCTTTCCATAAGGTCACTCTCATTTTTCTCATTTTTTAGCTGACCAGAGAACTAAATAATCTGCACTCAATTATCGATTCATTCCTACTCAAAACTGAGCATGCATTATTTGTAAAAGGAATTCATAATGTTCTTATTAGTTAGAATTTGAAGAAATGCACTGACTAACTAGTTACCCATAGGAATGGAAGAGTTTGCATTCACTGTAGATACTACAGCTGCTCTCATATGACTTCCTTCTTTGCTACAATGGAAAGTGTTTTGAAACAAATATTTTTAAAGACCTCTTATGCTCTAACCCTTAGCTGCAAAACAAAACGGTGCATAATATATATGAGCTGTTTGTTCACAAAGAACTACTTCGATGAGATTCATTTCATTAACTTCAGATATCTGAGGTATACATTTACCTCCAAGCTAGTCACCACAGGTTCCTTTTGCAGGCAAAGAGGAGAAGTCATTTCCAGAACATGATTCACCTCAGCACAAACATGCACGTGAGGTCAGCTCAAACAAACTGCAAAAGTGTTGATTTCTCTTCATTGATGGTGAAGTGAACTAAGCCTGACTAGTCTGAGGGTAGATACTCAAATTACAGATGTCTATAATGGAGTAGAATGAATCTGGGCAGGTCCTGGCTTGTCTTTGAGAGTCTGAAATATCTATCATCTGCCATTGTGTTTGTTTTGCAGTGATTTCATTAAGTTTAGAGCATAGTAAAGCCTTTTTAGTAAGTCAGTGGACCTCCAGGATATATGTGAAAAGAAGGAATATCTTTTAAGGGTATATAGGGAGGAAAAGGAGTAATAAAGGATGGACATATTGCAACTCCAGCTGTCACTGTTAACATATACACACATTAGCATCCTACTGCATTTGCCACGCTTTTCTGTCCTACATCCATCATCCTCTGCTACTGCCTTCAAGTTATTCCAACAGAGCAAAATACATTCATCCTTCTGCTTTTTGGTTACTGACAAAGAGCAATGTACAAAGTTCTGCTTTACAAAACAGTGCAAATTGTGTCCCTATTTTTGCTTAGACATTCTTTAGGAGACTTATTTTTTCCTGAGATTGCCTGTCTGAGGAAGATATATCTACATTACAAGCTAGTTCTTTTTGATGTGTTTTTCTGCCTCATTGATTTTTCAATGGAGTGCATGCACTGCTCCAAGGAATGAACCTTGTCTCCAGAGTAATTGGGGCAATACCTCAGTATTTTCCTAGTACTAGCTAGTTTGCTAGCTGCTAACTGTTTTTCAAATCCTTAGAGTCTGAAAGCAAAGGTTTTAGGGACCTTTCTGATCATTGACTAGCTAGCATCCTGAGCTGCATAATCTATATCATTTTATCATGTAACTGTGTCCAGTGTGGGGCCTTTATTTGGTAGACTTGTGCTTCTATTATAATTGAAATTTAGAACTTTTCTTTTTTTTTTTTTTTTTTTTTTTTTTTTTTTTTTTTGCCTATGGATTTGCTAAGTCTTTTTAAGTGTGGCAAGCTTCCAAAATAGCATGTTTATGTAACGCTATCAAGACTACACCCTATTTTCCAAGTATATCACATTAAGTGAATTGAAGTTAAGCATTCAAATTGATTAAAGCACGACATGCATTTCTGTGCTGGAAGAATTACCCAGTCTGAATCAGAGATTTCCATCACAAACAAAATACAATCTCTAAGTAAATTCAGATACATCCTTTACGTACTCACCTTTATAAGGCTCTGTCAGCCCCAGGCTTGCAGTGGTCTTTGTCTGTTATAAAAAGTCAGATTTAAAAATACACTGTGTAAGAGAAGTATATCATTCACCAATTAATAAGTTATTCCACATTGCTTAGTGATCTTATATGCTGGAAAAAGTCCGGTTACACTGAGACACAGAAGATGCTGATTGTATTATAACACCCTGTCTGGGAGCACCTTCCAGTGATTCAGAATTCACTCCTCAAGGATTTCACTGTCCTAAAGGACTGCAGTGCAGTAACTCCCATGCAGTTTGGTTAATTATCACTGCCTATTTCTTCAGCAGAAATGTAAGGAGACAAAGTGGGAAAGCAGCTGCCGTTTCCTGTATTTGATAAATAATTGAAAGCTTCCCTTTGCCCGCATTATCACTTTACTCATAGTATCACAGCTGTTCTTAGGATTGCCTGACTTCAAACAGGGATCTTAAAGGGAAGTCAGTACAGGTAACTAAAAATGTCAGCCCTTTCTGTCAAAGGGATATAATTTTCAATGGAAAACCAGAATTTAATATAAGCAGGTGTTGAGTATCCCTAGAGAACATATTTCTGCTGAAATGCTCTTTTTGTGATTTTGAAAGTATAAACTTCATGTTTGCTTTTAGAAACATAAACATCTTTTATTTTTCAATTCATTTTTGATGGAGTAAGGGAGGAAAGGTTCATGATTGTTTATTTTCAAATGAATAAGGGGAAAAGTAAGAATGGACTGTGCTAATTGCTGTGTCTTTAAACAATTCACAAACATTTACAAAACAAATCTCTCCATAATTGTATTACAAGAGGATTGTGAGATTTCCTGTCCTGTTAAGTCAAGAATGCAAAAGAAAGCCTTAACAGTTATACGTAACTAAGCATCACCTACTATTTTGGCTCCAGACTCCTGTTACACTGTTATTACCTATTGCATATTAATGTAGGCTTTTCCAGTTGTCCTCATTCTTATAGAAAGGAGTTTGGTTACTGCACAGCAACACCCTTATTGATCTTACTGTACTGTCTTGCTCTCCTTATGTCCTTTGTTCATAACGTCTTTCTACACATTATAAAGATTAAGATATATGAATCTGCCTTCAGCAGACCTTCCTTCAGCATTTTGCCTCCTGAGGAACTCAGGTTCACCCACTAGACCAGCATATAGCCTTTATGTCTCACCTCATCAGGGTTCATAATTCAAAACCTCAGGCTCTGGTCTCCATGTATTTGCAGAAAGTGCATCTGGATGCAGTATTGTCCAAAGTTTCTAGACCTACAGTCTGATACTTTCTCTCAGGCTGTGAAAAAAAGTTTTGTTACTAAATATAAACTTACATTCATTTCTTTATGAAACTGATTAGTGCCCAGGGAAACTTCTGGTTTGTTTATTTCACTTACACTATCTTTTTATTTACCAGTCACCACATGTCCTAAACCAGAATCGCCATTAAAATTTCTTTGAGATGTGATTTCAAGTACTTAATCAAGTTGATTATGGGTAAAACTGAGGACTTCTGTTTGTGAGTATTGGATGCTATATCTAGCTCTCTTTAGATTCTTACACACATATTTCAGACATAAATAGTGATTTTAATTTCCTTATATCTGGGGCTTGACTTGGTTAATTTAAAGAGTCTGCTTTTCAAAAAGTAGAGGCTATCTCTATCAAAAAATGAGACTTGTTATCATTGAGTGGCTTTTGGAGACATTGGCATTAGTGCTTGTATATTTTGTCACACTTTTCAACAAGGCAAATGAAATCTAAATTCATGTCTTCCCATATTTACTATAAATACACTTGCTTGCTGAGAAACATCCTGTGAGAACATAGCAACAGAGAATTCTCTGCTTGAGAGCTAAAAAAAATGAGGCCAATTTCAAAGACTCTTTTCCTGGAAAAAAAAAAAAAAAAAAAAAAAAAAAAAAAAAGATTAGCTTGGGAAAATGTGGCAGTTTGTCACAGATTTAACTAATTAGAAGAATTAAATCACTGACTAGATCCTTGGCTAAGGGTTAAAGTTTTATAGATGATTGTAGACATCTACATTTGCTACATCAAATGGTGCACTCTGATTCTTTCACAGAGATCAATAGCACATGGATAAACCAATAGGTGGTACAATGGAAAAGACAGAAAAGGAGTTTATATAATTTGTTGGAAATTTAAAAAGTTAACCAACGTATTTTGTTGTGGGGTGGAGAATGCCCCTGAATAAATTCAAGAGTTTCCATATAATTCTCTGATTTTGTTACTCATCCTCACATATTTCTCTTTCCTTCCTCACTTCTGTCACAGCTGTATTTTAAATACTGTGGGCCTGATTCAACATTCCCTTGCTCCAGTTTCACTGTAATCCATTGGGGTTATGACTTGTTTTGTTTCTTTAGTTCAGGTAGCAGTAATGCTATATACAGAGATAGCTAGGTAGAATTTCAGACAGTAATACAGAGTTTGGGAATGGTTCTCCAAGTGAAAAAATAGAATGAAGATTAGAAGTAGAATGAAAAATAGAAGTACATGAAGACCATTCAATCACATAGATAAGTCAACACACTGTGGAGAAATATTTTGTCCAGTTCATTATCTGAAAACCAAAGCATCTGCATACAGAAGTTGTTTCAAGTTGTGCAGTGATGAGATATTATGTGGAAAATAGCATTTACCACTTTGGGAGAATTTTCCTCCAAGTATGCTATTTAGATATTATATCAGTGGCTGTTGCAGGAAGGAGTAAAGTGAATTACATTAATTTCAACACCCATACTACCATTGCATCTATGATATCCTGATGCACTTGTAAGAAAACTCCTCTCTATTTGAGTGAATCATTGTATCTGTTTTGTATTAAAAAGGTGTATAAGAAATAAATAGGTATCTTCAATAATTTTTACTACATTGTCTCATTGAGAACAAATATAATAAGAAAAAATCAACTTGTTCCTTGAAATTGATTTATAATTTACTGTATCTAGTAGAGAAGATCTTTGAAAATTCTCTAAAGTTTCATTGCTCACTTTATGAAAGAGGATCAGGTTGTCAGATCTGCACATATTTTCAAGAAAATTATGAAAACATGCAGAAGCCAGGAGAATTTTAACTGTTTTTTAATTTTTTTTTCATTCTTTTTCTTTTTAGCTTAGCTGCTCAAGAAGGATCACGTAGGTTGCCCAAGACAGTGTCCAGACAGCTTTTGAATCCAAAGTCTCCAAGGATGGAAACTCCACAACCTCTCTGTGCAACCTGTTCCAGTGTTTAACCACTCTCACAGGAAAAAAAAAAAAAAAAAAAAAAAAAAAAGTTTTTTTCTCGTATTTAGATGGACCTGTCTGTGTTTCAGTTTCTGCACGTTGCCTCTCATCCTGTCACGTGGGCACCACTCAGAAGAGTCTGATTGGTTAGGCACAATTGCTCCTTTGGTAAGCCATACTGACTACTCTTGATCACCTCCTTGCCCTTCATGTGCCAGGTATCCATGGTATCCAGGTACCCATGGTATCCAGGTATCCATGGTATCCAGGATGAGCTGTTCCATCACCTTTCCAGGGATCAAGGTGAGGCCTATAGTTACCTGGGTCCTCCCTCTTGCCCTTTTTGAAACCTGAAGTGACTTCTAAAACTATATGCTAACAGTATTTTGGAGGTAGAATCCAGGTATCTCCAACTGTCAGCAAGCAAAAGAGCTCATGGTGACAGGAATCCCTGAATGTGTGTGATCGACCCCCACAAAGACCTAGAGCCTCTGCCCAGATGCAGTTGTAGGTAAATATACGATGTAGACAAAAAGAGCATATTTCCTACTGTTCACCAAAAGATGGAAGCAGAGAGCTCCTTCCTCTGCAAGAGCTAAAACACAATGTTTACATAACATCCTTAATCATTTTTTTTCGAATATGTCACACAGAACTTTCACAGTGCTGCTTGTCTCAAAGCTTCTTCCTTTCACGGTAAGAAAAACGGATGTGGTTGAGTCTAATCCAAATCACTGTTCTAACTGAAGACAGATTATGTTGCTGCATTAAGTAGAGCTTTGTTTATAGCACAGTTTTTGTATTTTTGTATTTTAAAGGTAGATACAGGATTAGTCTCATCTTTGTGGGCATTCAGAAATTTGAATAACATACTTAAGAGAAGGGCTTAGGTCAATTTTCTTACCACATTTGAGGTGCCCTAAGAACATACAATACATATAAAGTTTCCATACTATCTATGTACAATATATAAAACTGAGGATCAGTCAAGATGAGAAGGCTGTTGAATGAAAAGTACATTGTAAAATACTGATAAAAATTATGACAGGCAACTTGACTTTGAATAGAGTATGAAGTAAATCACATAACTTACTCCCAAACTAAATCAACAAGACCTTTAAAGAGTTTTCCATTTGTCCCACTCTCTCTTAAGTTATTCAAGAAAAATACTTACTGAATGAAGTGCCACTGATTCAATGTACAAAGCAGAAAAAGCCAAAAATAATGTTAGCAGGAAATCCTCGTACTTCACACACACCATTTTATACTGCCAAGCTGCTCTGTTCTCTTCTACATCCTGGAGATTTTAGCATAAAAGATTATTTTACAATTGACAGCTGTTAGCATACATACTATTCATTCCACGGTAATGACATTCACTTGAGATTAAATTATATCAAATCATTCTCCAGCTATCACGCTATCCATTAACAATGTCTTTTGGTGATTCCTTACAACACAGGAGACACTAGGCATGCTCTCTGCTACATCCACAGATCGTGTGCCAGGGTCAAGCAACAAAGAGTGGGATCACTTCAGATAATTTGAAATAATGTGATAGTTGCAGAAAGACTAGAAAAATATGAGAAAGCTTGAGAGTAAGACTCTGTCTCGTGTGTTCTCTGGCTGGAACAGTGCAGGTTCAGGGTCTGCAGCTTAGCAGAAAAGGCCCTCCTCGTGGAAAAAAGTTGACCATGAGCCAGCAATGTGCCACCCTGTGGCCAAAAAGGCCAATGATATTCAGGGTTGCATCAGGGAGAGCTTTGCCAGCAGGTCAAGGGAGGTGATTCTTGCCCTCTACTCAGCACTGGTAAGGCCACACATGGAGTATTGTGTCCAGTGCCGAGAGCTCCTCAGTACAAAAGAGACATGGACACATGGAGCGAGTCCAGCAGAAGACCATAAAGATAATGAAGGGACTGGCTCATCTCTCAGACGAGGAGAGGCTGAGAGAGCTGGGAGAAGAGAAGACTGAGGGGGCATCTTATCAATGAGCATGAGTACCTACCTGATGGGAGGGAGTAAAAGGACCAGGACCAGACTCTTCTGAGTGGTGCCAAGTGACAGGATCAGAGGCAACAGGCAGAAACTAAAACACAGACAGATCCATCTGAGTATGAGAAAAAAAAACATTTTCTTACTATAAGAGTGGTTGAGCACTGGAACAGGTTGCTCAGAGACATTGTGGCATCTCTATTCTTGGAGTCATTCAGAAGTTACCTAGACAGAGTCCAGGGTGAACTGCTCTAGTTTGCAGGGCTGGTTGTCTAAATGATCTCCAAAGGTCCCTTCCAACCTCAGCTGCTCTGTGATTCTGGTTCTGTGGTGATTTCTCTCTCCCTCATCATTGGTTTGTCAAGAATAACTTCTAATTTAGCTCCTTAAGTTAAATGTCAGTAACTAGATGGTATAAAATTCTTTATACTATAATACAGATAGAGAAATTGGAGAGAATTACTTTTCCACTAGTGAACTGAGAAATAATTTTTATATTTTGTGTGTGCATAACAGAGACTGGGAGTCTTCATCTTTAAAGCGCTGCCTGTGACATCGTTATTATGACAAATATTTTGCTGTATAGTAACATTCAGCTGCTAAAGTCAAGACCAGAGATTTGTTGTATACATATAGGAGTATATGTAGCTGAGACCACATTAGTGTGTCCTCCACAGAGTCAGTGTAAGCAGAAGCTATACATGCCAAATATTCATGTCTAACTGGTATGGTAACACCACAGTGCCCCTTCCTCCTCCCCAGAGTTTCAATCTACACACTCAGAGGATTTTTTTCAGTGCCTCTCACAGCTGTAAACTTGTTCCTAGAAAAATCTAATACACTCCAGGAAATAGGTCACAGTCTTTAGCAATGTGTAAGATTTGCATAATAATTTTTCTTATCTCAGAAAGGTATGAGGCTCAACTTATTTGGAATATTGCTATTGGAATGCTCTCTTCTTTAATTTCAAACAGTTTTAGTCACATGTTTTGTTTCCAGACAAAAATAAATAAATAAATCGAGAATCATGGTTGTTTTAGGTTTGTTTTTTTTCTTTCCAATAAGGTAAAGCCAAAATGAGAGAAAAACTTCATTTCCATTCCCTAAAACAACTTTTAATTTAAAAAACTTACAGAAAGTTCTGATTTTCTTTTATTTTTACAAACTATTCTTACTAGCTTTGATCAACTGTTTTTACCACCAGCAAATGTAAAATATTAATTTACTGTTTTAATTATAACATTATGAAATAAATGACTAATTATCAGAATATATTGTTTTAGATTTTGTTATCACCAGTTTTGTTTACCAGATTCTTTGAGCATAAAGCAAAAATGAATCTAACTCTAGTGACACTCAAAATTAGAGTAGCATTCATCTTCCCCTGAGTGTTCCAATATTACTTTCTTTGAACTACCTTTGACTTGCTGAGTTAGTCTCACTTGAATTCACCAACATATTATACTCACTCCTTCTTATATTTGTTCTCTTCACGTTGAAAAGAAAGCAAAACACAGTTAAATTAAAATTTTCCTATTCCTATTGGCTCTTTTTCTTGCTTCTTGAAATGTAAGTTATATGACTATTACCATAGTCACATCAACACTTTGCTTTTAAATGCAGATTCTACAGGTTTTGTTTAATGACAGGAATTTTAAGCAAATTAAGCTTAAGGGAGTACACTTTATATATCACCTCTATATTTACTTCTAAAGTAAATATACAGGTAATGTACTTACAGGTAGAAATACAGGTACCACTATTACATTATTATTAAGTACAGGTACCACTATTGCATACAAAACCAGATGGCAGGCAGTATTGCTGCATAGCTTCCCACTCAGCTGTCAACCCAGCTGATGCTCAGTGGGCTCACGTGTAATCCATTGGAGATGCCATTCCCACAGGAAGCTGAGGATCAGTTCACACAGGACTTTATGTTTGTTTGCAGATGTGTATCGCTGTAGTTATTGTAATTTTACTGAATGCACTTTAAAATTCCCCACACATACACACCATACCATGTGAACTGAGATTATCCTTCAATCCATGAGACTGTTTCTGACAAAATATATGTGAATCATACCACAAAATGTCTCCCACGTTCATGGGAACTACTGGTTTCAGAAATCAAAGCTTTAAATCCTGTTTTGTCTGCATTATTCTCCCTAGAAATAGTGAGAGAGTAACCTTTTTAAGCTTACGGTCCAGGATGACTGTAAAGTCAACCCTTTACACATCAGACAGATCTCAATCTTTCCCTACAGGATACCATTCATTAATATTGCTATGTCATACCATCTTCGCAGGATAAATTTTGAAAAAAATGAAAAGCTCCAATCTGACTCAAACAAAAAATACTAAAAGGATAAAAATGCTAATGAAAACAGTAAAAATAGGATTGAGAAATAATGTTCCTGTCTATTTGGCTGGAATTAGAGGAGATACATGTTACACTATTGAGCAGTGAGTCACTAAGGACCATCAGAGCATCAACTTAAGTTTGTTCTTCCGAATCATTTCAGGTTCACTCCCCATTCATATTGCCTGCCAGTTTCTTTTCCACTGCAAATTCTACAAGCTCATAAAAAATTATCTTTTAAGAAAAAAGAGATATCAAAATTCTACATTTAGTATGCTGGCCTATGCTAAGGAAACAGAGATTTATATACATGCACATGCCTGTATGTAAAGATTTGTGTTTTTACAGACAACTAAAGTAAAAAGGACCCATTTAAAATAAATAAATAAATAAATAAAAAGATAAATGCTGAAATTAAGCTGAAATAAGAAAAAAATAAACTGTGAAGAAATGTGTAATCCCAAAATAACAAAGTGGAAGTGAGAATTTATCATACCTCTGTTACTAGTTTCTAACTGGCTGTGGAAAAAATAGATACTATTTCAAGACAAACTGAAGTACAACACCTCTTAGCCAACTGAGGCCATTGAAATAAATATTGAAGGGCCTGTCAATTATCAAGAGAAAGGATGAAAATGAATGAGGAAAAAAACTTTTTTTAGAGACATACTCTCTAATAAGGAGTAGTTCCGTGACACTAACTGCAGGAGTCACCTTTATCTGATGCCTGGAGCAAAGAAAAAAATAAGATTTACTAGGGAAAGTAGCAAAATTCTGTGTCAGAAGTAAGCATTACCCAGGAAGAATGGGGAATAATCATTGCATGGTAAAATTATCAGATCCTACCACTGTCTATGAATTTGAGATGATGCAGAGAACAAATATGTTTTCCACAAAGCTGAAAAACTCATACAAATCAGAAAAAGAAAACCAGAAATCCAAATGTTGCCAGCTAGGAAAATTAACATGTAAAAATAACCATTTTGTGTGCTTTTAACCGTAAAAAGTCTGATATTATGCTGATATCTTTCTGTTCCATAGTGTGTTAGCCATATTTGAATGTCTCATATAATATAAAATAAAAGCAAAGATTCTTATGTGCCACTACACCCAACTATAGCAAAGGCAGCCTACACCCATTCACCAGCGGCAATGTCTTACCCACTCAGCCTTTAAATTGGTGGAACTGACCACCGACTTGCGCTGTCTGGATGGCTCAGTACTGCACACTGATACTGTAGGACAAATGGATCCAAAATCTTTATCAGCACTGATAGTACAAATATTATCTCATGCCAGCATACTGTCAAGAAATGTGATGCTGTCCACAGCATTTTCAGAAATGAAGCAAAGATATGGCAATTGCGAAGCACATACATGATATCGTGGGAGGCAGGTCGGAAAAGATTAAGAAGGCACTGAGTACATCTGCTTAAATAGGAGTGAAGAACATACTTCTTTTCCCCTTAAACCTTCCTCTTCCCTGACATCAGTATTTGAAATGGTCTTTGGGTGACTCTTCCAGGAATTTCCTTCAGTTCTTGACTAAGTTTCTATCCAACAGGCAAATTCTTCTGATGATGGCAGAAGAATTTTACGTTTTAAGACATCTGAGCTTTGTGGCACCCAAATTTCAGACATCTAAATTCTGGAGCTCACCTAAAAAGTCTCGCTCGCTGTCTCACAAATCAAGCTTTGTTTCAAAGGATGAAGCCAATCCTGAAATTGTACAGCATACAGTAAGTATGAGTAACATCATCAAAGTTGTTGGAGAAAGCTTTGGACAATCAGACCCCAAATGCCTTATTGCTTTCTGTTATGTTTCTGTTAGTCTGTTTCTTCATGCATCAGTAAATACAAGCAATATTTTTTAACACTTGCTAGAGAAATAGATAAATATTCAGGCACAGTTTGGAGTAACAAATGTTTCCAGGGAAGTTTGCAAGGTAATATTGAAACCAAAAACATCTACTTGGCAAAAACCCAGCTAGTAAAAATACTTTTGTAATGGAAAAGCATGATTACTCCAGAACATAGCATGACAAAAGCTCTGATAAGCATCCTGACTGCTTCATTCCCAGAAAAATTCCTTCCTACATAATGACTGCTGTTTTTGTGTGATCATCTTCTATGTGGCCCTACAGAAGCTGAGTCAAGAGCCAGAACAAACAGAGACTGCTATTTTGAATTGCATGAATCGAGTGAAAAGGCAAGAAAAATGCAAAAGAGGACAATGAAATGGATCTAGTTCATAGCAGAACAGCTAAAAAAAATGTGGGGCACCAAAGTGAAGGAGAAACAATGCGTTTTGGATCCATACTATAGGCCCACATTTCTCTCACTGTATTGAAATATAAGCATACAAATAAAGCTAGTTGGTCCAACTTGGCAAACTTATCTGTTGTTTTAGCAAACAGGCCAAGGATTGACTAGACACTAGATCAGAGCTGGCAAAAATCCTCATGGTTGGCTTAGACTGATTTATGCTGACTGAAGATCTAGCAATAGATCATCCTCTCATAATGTAAAGTATACAGGAGGCAGTGTACTAAAATTTTTGATGGTTTTGTCTGCACTGTACTTCTACTACCAAAAGAAGACTTCAGAGTTAATCCTGGCAACATTCAAAAACATTTACTTGCAAAATAGCTGGAGTCAAGCCACTTTGGCAGCAAACATTTGGAGTAGATTTGAAAGGTATTATCCACAGCAATCTTTTATTGAAAAAAGATATTTCTTGCCAAGAAGTCTGCACAAAAATTTTACTGTATAGACCAGCAGGAATGCAAGACACTTTCTTTAGGTGTAACCTCTGTTTTTGCAGTTAGATGTAAAAAGAAAAGAACTTCCAGCTCAACATTACTGTACATACAAGGGACTACTACTGACTGCATATATGTGTAATTTAAGTGAGGTTATTTCTACTGTGAATTTCATTTATATTTAAAACTGATCCCATAACATTTTAACTCTTCATCTTTCATAAAAATATTGAATAATGTCAGATGGAGCATTGCTTTACCCAGTTACTCTTCTGAGATCTCTAAGATACTTTTTCCTATTCAAGGAACAACGTGAGTTGTTGAAAATAACATTAGTGCAATTGTGTTAACATAAATGTTAATGTGTTCTGCAGCTCTAAAATGTGCAAATTTTAAAATCTCAATCTGAATCATATAGGTAGGTAGAAAAATAGCAGATGGTCAAGTATCCGGAAATATGCAGATATCTTTATTCCCCAGCTAACTCTAAGTTGTTGCATTATCAGTAAATCTCTGCTGCTTGTTGTTCAGTTTCAGCAGTTTTTAGCTTGACTTCATATAATACATCCATACATGATTTTTATATAGACTCCTCTCTCTGTTAAGTACTTTTTTATAGGACATCTAGTCTTAAGCACCCATTTCTTCAAATCGTAAATAAAATAAAATTGAACCAATTCTTTTCGTAGATCTCAGGGCTTTTTGCTAAGTGACTGTTTATTGTGTTCTCGTGTTGATTTCCAACATACATAATATAAAGTCATCAATACTAAAACCCTGAGGGTAGGAGGAGACAAAATTGGCCAGTTAGCACTGGACCACAGTCAGGCTGATTTCTGCTTTACTCCCAAACCAAACCTGTGATTCTCTGCCAACATTAAAAGCCTACCATGGGAAGTAATTTTTACAGTTAATGTAGCCCCTTATTCTTCAGCTCATTAGCTAAGTTTCCTTTATGCCAGGCATAGCTAGACTTACATAAAAAGAATGAATTTTAAAGCCCAAAGTTACAAAAAGTAACAGACTTTTGACATTTAAAATATATGGTGCAGATCTTCAGCTGGTACAAACTTTACTTCATTGCAAATATCAGTGTCAGAACCCTTTTGCAATCCTACGTAGGTTCTACAGCTCTTGTATCCAAGAACTCAGAACTGTTGTTTTCAGGTTCTTCGCCTCACATTGGAAGCCATATAATGAGGAGACACCAGACCTGTCACCTTCCACACAAGACAGGGGCATTCCTGATTGTGGCTGCTAACACAAGCAAAACCATCTGATGCCCAGAGGTGGTGATGCCAAGTTCCATGCTCAAAGGAATTGTGGAATTTTAGCTATCTGGTCATTCTCCAAGTATTATTCCTACTCATGTTGCTGCTACACGCACAGCCACTGTTCTCCCACAGAACAGTGTTTTACCCCTTCAGTTCTCTCCTTTCAAGGTGCGTAGCCTCTTCTTGACCTCAAACTATTTATCACCTGGAGAAATGTTTTCTAGGACAAAAGTGTCTGTGGATGACTGGATAGCATCATGGGAGTGCTGTAGTAAATTTGCCTACACAGACTTCCTGTGCAAAAGATGGAAAAGCAAATGTCTTCAATGAATAAGATTAGGGCATTAAAAATACCCTTAAAAAAAGCTTTAAAAAAGCATTATCCACTGACTCCCCTGGAATTATCCTTAGGTTCACTTCCATTACATCTTTATATTATCAAAAACCCTATTACTACACATTACAATTTCCCAGTGTTGAGATTATTTTTGTATATTTCTTTAAAAATTCCCCCTAAATTGCTTGAGAATGTTGTATTCACCAGTATGTGCCTGATCCATACCCTTTTGTGGTGAATGAAAGGACTGCCAGTAATATCAGTGTGTGTCAGTTCATATATTTGTTGAAAGTCGCTAGAAAGTGCACAGGAAGTATCAGGAAATCATATTGTTAGATTATGACTTAGAATTGTGGGAGAAATAATGGATGGGTAAGAATGCTTGATTAGTGTTAATAATCCTACAGTGTAATTATTCAATGAAAACAAATGAGTAGAAAACATTTTTGACAACAAAAATAGCATGAAACACAAGAACAGCTAAATCTTCATTTATAATGTCTGAGGCTGATATATCGGCAAATTCCTCTCAATATTCAAGTTTCTCTTTGGTTCAGCATATTCAAATGGACAATTAAAACTTCCACGCTCTCAGCCTCAGGCCAAGAAAGGCTTTGCTGGAATCCTTTAGCTGCCAGATGAGCAAAGTCCCAGAACTTTCACAAACTTTTCTTGCATCCTTCTGCAATAAAGTGATTGCCAAGGTTAACTGTCAGATATTTGTAGGGAGCAGTAAATCTCACAGTGAGAAAGGTATTTCCCATTGTTTAGTCAAAAAAAAAAAAAAAAAAGAAAAAAGAAAAAAATAAAAAGGAACATCCAGTTGGAATATGTATGAGAGAAGGAAAGACAAACTGTGCCTTCAAGCCTGAGCATTTTTCAAGACTTAACATTTTGAGTCTTTGCACCAAAAAACATTTGCAAAGAATTATTATGTGAATGGGAGCTAGCAATTCAGCAGACATCATGGAGTGAATTACAGCTTGCAGGCTAAGACTTTCCAGGGCTCAGCCAGTTTTATATATAAAGAGAACAAATCTATTATCTTAATTTCTCCTGTTCTGGCTATGAATATAGTTTCCAATTAGTTTATAGTTTCTCCTGGGTGGTGGTTCTGATTTTTTTACATATCTAAATAAAATTCCTTCAAGAGTTCTTTTGGCCAACAAGACTCCTGTTCTTGGGTACTGAGCACTTCCAAATTGGATTGCTAATGATATTTTCTTATTGCAACGTGAGGTGCAAGCTAAAAATCAGTCAAAAACATCTGTGATTTTTGCATTCCTTCATCTTATTGTTTTTTATAGGGCAGGATCTGATACTTGTACTGTAGAATGACTAATCTTGCTGGTTCTGTAAGAAAAGAATAAAAAAATACAATCAAAATTATGGGCAATCTCATTCTTAATAAAAATAAGGATGTAACTAAAATGGACAAACTCTTGAGGATTCTGTTTCCTCCATAGCGCCAAAAGAAACAGGAAAATATATTGATTTTGTCTATATGCCCCTTGTCTCCCTACCTAAGGTCTAGAATGGAGTTTTCTATTCTCTTCCAGCTCAACGGATAGAGATGTCAAAATATTTCCTCTGATTGCCCTTACTTGGCAGAGAAACTCCCTAGACGAGGCTTTATTTTCTTCCATAGGCACTATTTTAAGTTATATATAGTGTGCGATTGCTGCCATAGATCAGAGAACATCTATGTTATTTGAACTATGGTAATAACTATGCTGATATGGAGCACACATTATCACACTCATGTTCCTATTACTTGCTGCAACAGGCTGCCAAAAAAGTAAACATAAAATTGTGCATGAGGTCTCATTCTGACTCCTTTCTGTATTGTCAACCGTTCCTTAATGGTATAAACAAGCTCTCTTTATCTATATTCACATGTCTTTTAGAATACTGAGAGCAGAATTGAGAAATAATAGATGTGAATATTTCCAAAACAATAGCACTCAATAGCACTGCTTATATATCAAAAATATGGAAGTAGAAAAATAAAATTGGAAAGCAAACAAAAAAAATATAGATGATATATGACAATAAGCCTGTCATTAGATCAATGGAGAGACTAGTCCTGACTGCAATGGGAATAGGGCTGAGCTCTAAGATGAAGAGGATTGAAATCTAAATAATTAAGCTTCCCCGCCTATAAAAAAGAAACAGAAAAAATCTAATTCTAAACTCAATTTCATGGTAAACTTCCATGGAGCAGCACCACTAGATGTGATTTACATCCTGTTTTCTTCCCTATCTGCAGCCAGAAGTGATGTCTTGGATACGCAATGAAAACATTCATAAATTGAAATTAATGATATATAACCTATATAGAAAGCACTGTTTGGCAAAGTAACTCTTTCCACCAGAAATAATCTTAGAGGTTTAAGGATCAATGCCTTAAAAGGTGAAGTACAACATGGAGAATTACTTGCTGTGTTTTGAAAATCTCCAACTTATTCTATAGAATAGGATGATCAGCTCTGTAACCGTCAGCCTAATGAGCAAGGAAAAAAATCTGTAATATGGGGAAATCAATGTGACTGACATGCAAAAAAAGTGGTACTGCCAGTACTCAGACATTCATGGAATTTCAGAATATATCATACTATAGGTCTCACATGCAGTAAGAGTACATATACAGCAAGGTGAAATCTCATTTTGAGACGTAAGGAGAAATTGATCTTATAGTTAAAAATTAATAGTAATGTAGATACAAATAATAACAGTGTTATTACACTTGCTACATCAAGCACAATAAAGTCCAGAGTAGTAATATATGCAAATAGTTCTTGAAAAGAGATGTTTCCCAAAACTGGATATAATTTTGAGTCAATTCAACTGACAGAGAGGATTTACTCAGAGAAATCATATGATAATTGGGAATCAATTAAGGACTTTTTAGCACATGCCTGAAAAGTCGTAAACCTATAATGAAGAAAGAAGCCTGGCTAAAGAAAGAACCCCAAAATGAGAAAACAATTATAAAAATAACAGAACAAATTCCATAATACATAGAAAATTGGAACAACTGATTATCACAAATATAAACTGGAAGTTAGAAAATGTGAAGCAAAGAGATACAAAGAAATTGACCTTCAGCACCAATCAGGACAATAAGAAATAACCATACAGGATCTAAGAATTAAAATTGTATTGGACTGTCATTTTATAGAAATGGTAAGTCCATAAAATGATATAGAAAAGGTTGAAAAAGATGGCCAGTATTGTTTGCATTTGGAAGAAAGCACAGTGATGCTTCAGAAGGTTTAGGTATAATGCCATCAGAAAGATAGTTCTAAAAGCAAAATCCCATTCTTTATCTCGAAATTGTAAAATCAAATGAGATTATTTAATGAGTATCTATTTTATCAGTTATTTACCCAGTAAAAAAATAAAATGTTAACTGCAGCCTTCATATTTCTTCTCATCTACCACCTTCTCCATCCCATTGTGTTACTTTTTTTCCTATGGATACTTTACATTGATTTTGCACAGAGCTTGTCATCTGCTATCTCAGGTGTCATTGTAAGCGTCCAAAACAAGAGGATTTTGGCTACATCTATGTTAATAAATCAAGCAGTGCCAGGGAACATTCCTGGGCATTGAAACTCAAAGATGTTAAATTCTTAGAACATTCCCTGGCACCCTTTTCCTGGGCCAACAATCATTCTACCAAACAGTCTCCAGACATGGTCTGAGAGCTAGCGCAGGCCAAGGACCATTCTCCAAGGCTGGTTTGCACACAGCCGCACTGCTCTGGCTGCTAAGATGCTGCAAATTCTCTCCCATGCCACTTGGCCTAAATGCCAGAGGATAGTCCAGGCACATTTAGTTTCCTAATAAATACGTAGCCTATTGTGTCAGCTCAGATAAAGACGGATTGAGAATTAATGTCTCAGATCCTGAGCCAATAACCTCTCACATTTTTCACTATGAGTTGTAACTGTTCCCAGGGAAAAGTCACATTATTTGACTATTTTCAAATGGTACTTTCTCTTGACACTATAAGACTCAGTTTTCTGTTCCACTTTTACATTGGTATCTTGATATTATAACCTTCCTGTAGACTCTTTTAAAAGCCTCAACATGCCTCTTTCCTTAATACAAACTAGATCTAATTCAGAATGGATCTTAAATGTTTTCCAGTCATTTTAATCTGTCCTATTTTCTTTTTGTCCCTCAGTTCACTAGTTCACAGCACTGCAAAAAAAATTGATAGCATTATAAAGGACAATATGGAGAAACCCTGAAAACTGTAGTTTTGTAGTTCCTAGTATTTTTGTTTTGGTCTTTCAAGCTTGGGATGCTCTAGGTAGGGAGCTGCTGACTTTTTCAGTCTGACATTTCCCATTCAATGATGTACTAATAAAATTAATATTTAATTAACTCATGATACAGTCTATCTGAATAACATTTCACTTGTAATATATGTTAACATGAACTTTTTCTATCCAGAATTAGTGCCTAAGTTTCCTGGTTTGGATGGAGAGACCTCCCCACACCTACAAAAGTAGGGGACCTTTCTGCTCAGCTCCAGAAACATACACAAAGCCCATCCGTTTCCTAAGGCTGGCCCACTATGAGTAATTTAGATGTCTACATTTGTCTTTAAAATTACACAGAGCAAGGATCCAGTCTATACATGGCTTTTTCTTGATAAGGCCACATAAGTATGTTCGGTGGACACACTGTACGCACTCTGGCTTAACAGCTTAATCATTAGAGAACTCAACAGGAAAGAAGAAATCTGAGTTCTTGGTTCAATTCTGTTCAAAATAGAAACCTCTAAACAGAAAAAACATGGACTAGCTGAGGGAAAGGTTCTTATCTTAAATCCCTTTTTGAAGACAAAATGCTGAACACCAAAGTATGCCAGAACTTGTGCTGAATGAGTGAGAAGGCACCATTTTCCATGCTGTTGCTCAAGCAATCAGATGAGATAGAGTTCTGGTTCCTGCTCACAAAAGGTTTTTGTATGTTTTATTAACAGTCTAAAGTAAAACACCTACACCTTCCAGGAAACAAGATCTGAAAACCTAAGGTCATCCCAGCTCCAGCCTCTCAACAACGTTTAGGCACCTCTTACTTCCTCTTTTTTCACACCAAGATTATATAGTGAACTGCACTGTGAATTTGAAGGGTAATGAAAAGTATTTTCTTCCACACTCATGACTTGCATATTAATGAACCCTTTAGTGAGAGGAGGTCAATATCTTCACACTGAAACTTATGCATCCTATTTCTGGAATTAAGACTTCAATCACAAGGATGGCATACAAGAAATAAGTGCTATTGATGTGCATTGAATCACGGACAAATGCAAAGCTTCTCTCTGTAGAATGACCCCACTACAAATAGAAGTAATGGGCCTAAAGTATCATGGGAGCTTCAAGCCAGTTTAGGATGTGCCTAACTGATTTTGAAGCCAAGAATTTTAGAACACCTTGAAGTAAAGTCCGATAAGATTCCTATCTGAAACTTAAATGGGTTTTAGGAATTCAAGTCCTAACTTGGGAAGAAAAATGGACCTCAGATATATATCTATACTAGTAAGTTAACTATGTCTAGGAATTTTCTTTGGGACCGAGGCAACCTGACATGAAACAGTCCATGTCACTAATAATAAATCGCCTTACCTTTCCAAAGCAAGGTGGCCTCATCCAAACTGCCTTTCTGTAATGATTCTAGCGCTACTTTATTTACTGCTATAGATGTTTTAGGTAGAATGGATCTCATCCAAAATTATCACACAAAATTATCTGACACAAGCTGAAGTACTGTATTTTACCAGCTGTTTTTCTTTTTCTCTGTTTTGCCTCACAAATGCATACACTTCTGATACATTTTATTTGTAGACGTCATTTTCCTTAAGTAGTTCTGTGATTATATGATCAATATTGTTAGAATGAAGAACAATTCTGTTACACAAAGGAATATGTATATACTTCCAATTCTTCTTGTAAAGAAGCAGTCATGTTAACCCACCCACAATTACCCTGGATCTTCATTTGCAGCTGTTATTGCTGTAAGTGGGAGCTGAATAAAGAGACTAAAACAAGCCATTTCCTTTGGGGACTGATAATTCTATTTAACAACACTGAGTCATCACGTTTGCTCCAATGCTGTTCACTTACCCTGTGCTAAACAGAGTAATCTAGATCTTCTTTCCTTTCCAGCCCACAATTTCAACAGAACTACTCTCTGATCTAAACACTACATTTAACTTTTTTTCCAGTGCATGAATTTTGTTAATTTTAATTTACTTTATGATGTGAAATATTCCTATATGTTTTATGGGCTGTGAAGAATGAATACATTTTCACAAGATATAGACGTGACATTATTGTAGCCAAATGGCTTAGCTATATTACCCAAAATATTGGACCTTTATATGAATAATAAAAATATCCACAGGATAGAAAAGATTCAGAGAAATATTCCTTGATATAGAAGTCCTTAGGCTTTAAGGTATGAACCAGCTTCTAACTGAAATCCCACTGTATGTGTTCCTCAGAGAGGTTTTACAGTAAAGCAGGCTGGACACAGGCACATGATTAATGATAATGACCTGCCAAGAGCATCCACACAGCCATGACCCAAAAATGAGCACAGAAAGGATAGTAAAGCTACAGAACAGGCTGTGAAAAAAGTCTGAAGGAAGGCAGAAGTGAATGGGGAGCCAACAAATTAGCTTTCAGGCAGGAGAAAACAAGACAGGAAAAGGAGTAGCTCGCTAGGAGACAGAACGTTCACAGGCTCAAGCTGTCATAATAGAGCAGCTGGAACCAAAAAGCCTTTTCCTGTGGTGGATATTGCTTCATATTTCTACTTTATGCTGGGATCTTGGGAGAAAAAATAGACTGCTTTTTTTACCTTCCACTTTCTTCAGTAATTCACTAGAATATGGCACATTCAGATGATGTAAATGTCATTTAAGTCAAAGAAATTTAGGGAAGTTCTATCAGGGGAGATATTTTCCCCTGAAGTGCTTCCTAACATGATCTAGCAAGCTGGCTATGTTTTGTCTGAGTGTGAACATGCACAGTGTTCGCCTAGTTCTGGGTATCCATTAAAACTAATGGCAGGTCTAAAAAGAGCTCTCTCCACAGGGAATGGGCAAAGTTGTCCAAAGCTTTGAGCACTGCACTGGGGAAAGTAAATGTTGTTCCCAATTCTGCAAGGGAGCTGCTGCTCTTTCTCCAGCTCCATCAGTTTCTCAGTTCATGGTTGACAATAATGAAAAGCTCCCTGTAAGAAATAAATACATCAGCAACTTGATAAACAGGCTTGATAAAAAATGTTATTTATCTTAATTAAGGGAGTTTGAATTAAGCAATTTTCAGTTGTTTTCTTAGACTTCTGCTTGTTTTCTCAATTAAAAAAGCAAATACCTTCAGTTACTGATGCTCCTTTTTTTATGTCCCTCCATCCCTTAATTAAAAATAATGTGAAAGCAAAATTAAAGACATGAAAATACAGCATTGTTTAGATTTGAGGACATGGATGTTGTTGAGAATCTTTGTTGTTGAGAATAATTTTGGTTGGAAGATATCCCTGGAGGCCACCCAGTTCAACTCCCTGTTGAAAGCAGTTTTAGCTTACAAGCCAGGTCAGCTTACTCAGGACTCAGGGCTTACTTATTTGCCCAGTTGAGTTTTGAGAGTCTCAAGGATGAAGGTCCACAGCCTATTTGAACAACCTGCTCCCATGCTTAATCATTTTCACAATGATAATTGTATACTCATATCAAGCTGGAGTTTTCCTTGCTGCAATTTGTAGCTGTTTCCTTCTTTCATTTCCCTATCTAAGAAATATGTAGGTCTGCCTTTTCCCCTAAGTATTTGAAGACAGCAATTACATATCTGCCCTTTGCCTTCTCTTCATTAGGTTGAACAAATCCAGCTCCCTCAGCTTCTTCTCATACTTTATGTGCTCCAGATCACTGTCTGCCTTGGTGGATGTCTGCTGGACTTTAGCGCTAAAGTTTGTTAATATTTCTTTTATACTACGAGACCCAAAACTAGAAACAACACTTCACTGGTAGCTTTACTAGAAGGAAATAGGCACTTCTTTTGACCTACTGGCTGCAGACTGGCTAATGCTGACCAGTATGTGGTGGCCCTGCATTGTAAGGATATATTCCTGATGCATGTACCATTTGCTGCCCACTAGGATTCCCAGGTCCTTTTTTGCAGAGCCCCTCTCTTGATAGTCACTCCCCAGACTATACCAATGCATGCAGCTGTTCTATCCTAGGTGCAGGACTTTGCATTTGTCTTTATAAACCTCATGATATGCCTTTTGGCTCATTTCTTCAGCTTGTCAAGGTCACGCTCCCCTAGGGAATCTCTGGCTACCATCGCCCTTCACTTCCTCTTTGCGATGCAGGTTCTAGCCCATGGATCAGGCACAGCCAGCCAAAACACCTCCCTTAGACAGATTTTAAATTTCCTTACAAAAGACAGATTCTCATGGATCTAGAATAAAATATTGCTTCTATGAATGCCATGCTTTGACTTGGAGAAATTACGAGTTTTCCTTCAGTTTTAAGGAGTGTGTCAAAATGGCTTGATGATAGGTGAAATTAATTTATTATTGGGCTGAGTGATAATAAATAAAATAGAGAGTCATCAGCTAAGCTTACATTAATCTCTTTATATGAACTTTGCCACTGCTGAACACCTAGATACTATTATCCATTTTGCAGATGTTCTCTGATGTTAGTGATCAGGAGCAAGACATTTCTATAATGAGTCCAGAGAACTGAGTGAGTGAACAGGTACATTAAAGAGACATCCTGAAAGCAATACCTAGAAAAGTATGGAGTTTAGAACCATCAATCCTGACACCAAAATATTACAGAGTTTTTGAGATATTAATGAACCAAAAATGGATTCCAATCTCTTTTTTCCTTTAGAATGAAAAATAACCTGAAGGATTAAAATCTAAAAGTCACTGCAGCATTATTTCCATGTGTTGAAAAGAAATCCTATTTTTTGCTTCTACTTCGTGTCATAAGACTTTTATTTGAAAAAAATACAAAAAAGATACTGAAAGAGTTAGAAATGGATTTTTAACATGTTTAATTTTTAAGGAAGACTAGGCATTCCTGGAGTTCTTTGCCAAGAGAAGACCTCATTGATCTTAGACTTTAAAAGATCATTGTACTTGGAAGAAAAACTCCAGTCATTGTTTAGATCTTGGCAAGTAAATCAGCTGAGCAAAGTTGAAATTGTATATCCATCCCCAAATATGTGCTATCAGCTCTTGCACCTTCAAATACTTCTCACAGGAAAATCAAAGTTACAATTCCTTATAGATTTTATTTTTTTGTCTCCATAACAAGGAGAAAGTCTGTAAACTGAGACAGCAGGTCCCAGGCTTTTGGTATAATCTCTGTCTCTCCCTTCTCCCTTCCAGTAGCCCATTTTTTCCTCTGTGAGGAGGGAAGTAGCATGAGAAGATCCGTTACGTCACACTTATATGAGGATAAAAATAATCATTCCCCTTTCAACAATGTCTCTCCACCTCCTGCTATGACATGAGGTCTTAAATTTACAGTTAGGGCACTTAAGTATCTGTCAGTATGATAGGCTAAGGTTCAATTATGTAGTATGAAGATCCAATTTGTGCAGTCAGTGGAGCCTGAAAGCAATTCAGTTCCTCCTGCAGTAAGTGCACAAGGCTTGATTCAGTTTATCAAAGGCATCTAGTGCCATTTGAGATGTCCTAAAATTTCCTGTTTGACTTCCTGCTGTCATCCAGAAGGGCACAGACCTCCCAGAGGTGCTGTGTCCCCTCTGTCGTTGCTGTGCATGTCTGGAACAGCCTAGGGCTACTCAGATGGCACTCTGGAACTGCTGTGCTGACTGGTTAAGAAAATGATCCTCCAGTATTCATAAATCATGCTGGAACAACTCTCTATTGACTGTAATGGAAGTTTAGACACTTAAGATACCCATAGATATCTGCCAATAAACATCTACATGGAGGTGCCTTGAGTGCCTTCCGTGTCTGGGCAGTGCTAAAGCAAAATGATGGAACTGACAGTGCAAATGCTACCTGCAGTAGTGAGGCATCAGGAACAGTGGCATTAGCCACTTTTTCTAACTCTCGTTAGTAGAACTGAAATGCAGAAGAATGACTGAGCAATTTTAGAGAAATTGTCTGGAGAAGAATATGATGCAATTCAGTAAGAATGAATATCAAGTTTGCACATAACTAAGAGCAGTCAGCTGTATAATGACAGGATGAATAATTATGTCCTCTGGTGCCACAGAAAAAAAATCTGTGAACTATAGTGAGTCACAAGTTGAATATGATTCAATATTAGGCTGTTACAAAAAAAGGGGAAAAAACAAAACATATCATACTGGGATAGATAAACAATAATATTGTCTGCAAAACATATGAAGTAATTCTTTCATTCTATTTGTCAGTGGTGTGACCTCAGCTGGAGTACTGTATCCATTTTGGGGCACTGCAGATCAAGAAGGATGTAGGTCAGTTCAGATAAGCCAGAAGAAAGGCTAAATATCTTGAAAATATGTCCTATAAAGAGGGGTAAGGATTGGCTAGTCCACATAAGGCTAACAAGAGAAATCAATTTCACAGAATCAGAGAATGGGTGAGGTTGGAAGGGACCTCTGGAGATCATCTAGCCTTATTCCCCTATTCAAGCTGGGTCACCTAGAGAACATTGCACAGGACTGCATCTAAGCAAGTTTTCAATATCTCCAGAGAAGGAGACTCCACAACCTTTCTGTGCAACCTGTGCCAGTGCTCTGTCACTCTCACAGGGAAGAAGTTTTTCCTCATATACAGATGGAACTTCTTGTGTTTCAGTTTGTGACTGATGCCTCTTGTCCTGTCACTAAGCACCACTGAAAAGAGTCTGGCCTCATCCTCTGTCCACCAGGACAACAATTTGCAATTATAGATGTGAAAATTAACCATAGAAAGAAAGAGAATAAAATCTCTATGCCCACCACTGGGAGAAGAGTACCAGGACTGATGCTTGGATAGACTTTTCATCTTATCATTGTAATGAGGTTAGATCAACAGTAGGTCAGGTTAGTTAGCACAAGCAGGGCTGACAACCTCCTGATGTGCCCTCCCTACTCCCAGACCTACTTCCTATGACATTTTGATTGCTTAAAATCCTAAATTCTAACAAGAACAATATCACTCACTACAGGAGAAATGCAAAGGACAGTGCTCAAGCGTGTAAATGTGTGCACTAGCACATATTTTACAGCTCTGCTAAGGAGTAAGAGGAGCCTTTGGCATAACATCGTCTCTCTCTGACCTTTTAAGCTTGAGACAAATAAGATACTTGATGACACATTCCAGCTACAGACAAGGGAAAGGGTGATTCATTTCTCAAAAAGCACCTGGGTGCTTTTTCCTATTCCCTTTAAGATCTTTACAGCTGGAGCCAAGGCCTTGAGATCAGTGTACTCAAATAATAGATTACCTAGAGGAGGGAGGTAGTGTTTTGGGAGGAGTGTATCTAGGCAGGTTTCTGTAGTGTTACAGAAGAAGTATGGCAAGGCACATCACTTGGGAATATTTCCTTCCTCCAAGCAAAGATATCACTAACTTTTCACATGAAAGACAGGTTTTTATACTGTTGTGATTTATTTTCTAGAATTCTCTGATAAATAAGAGCATGTATATGTGTGTCCTGGCCTAGAAATTAAATATCTCTCTTGAAACAGAAGTGTTCATATGCATGCCAACAGGTAAAAAATTATGATTTTTTTTCTTTGATTAATGATTAATTAATGATTAATTTCTATTAATATAGGTAAATTATACTGCTGGTAACACAGGGTGCATGGAAGCAGGCAGATAATGCCGCAGTTCATTAGACTGAGGCAAGTAGTGTGTAGGGCCTGAGGGATACTTGGCACAGCTCAATCTTTTCTGCCTCTAAGAGTAACAGAGAGGAGGGAAGAAAGACCCAAGGGCATCTCCAATGCAGATCCCTACTGAACACTTGTGGCCAATATAATTTCTTCTCCCATGCACATGCATCAGAGCAGATTCCATTCAGATAGTTAGTTCATCATTACTGCTTAGCTCACCCTCATGAGCTAGACTTTTGGCAGGAGCAAGGTTCTCTGGAAATGTGGAACTACTGCCAAATACAGAGGACTGTCCAATCTTATAAAGTTTTTTCCCCTATACTGGATATCAGTTTCCATTTGTAGAAAGAGTGTTTACACCACATAAAGAGATGCCTGAGTCAGAAACAGAAAAAAGAAACACAAATCATTTCATGAAGAAGCTAGGATATCTCTTTCTTTCTTTAAAATAAGAATCAGAGTGTAACTACTAGCTGAGGTTTAAATGCTGCTGCAGAGCTGCATACAAAATTTGATTCTATTTAAAACAAATCCCCTGATGAAAAGCTGGTGTCAGGTAGCTCCCTTATGGCCACCATCCAAGGGTGACCCAGCACAGGTCATGTCCTCACTGATGGGAGCAGTCCCATGGGGCCAAACATGGGGCAAAGCTAGGACTGGTGACGAGGTCCCTCAACAGCCCTGACATGGCCAGCAATGAACCATCCAGGGCAGGGGCATCTGGGGCCATCCAGGGGCTCCAGCCAGGAGTGAAAGGAGACAGGGCTGGAAACAGGGATAGAAACAAATCTACAATTTAAGTCCAAAGTCCAGCCAGGAGATGGGGCCAAAGTCAGGGTCACAGCCAGGCATACCTATACCATGGCTTAGGCAGAAACTGATGGCCCCGGGCTGAGAAGAAGTGGGGCCCTGAGCCCAAGAAGAGGCTAGGTATGGCCAGTAGGACCTGCTGGTACTCCAAAATGAATAAGGTATTAGGGCCTTAAAGATACTTATATGTAAAAATAGTTAACTACCCATAGCACTTGAGAGTTCTAAACATGCAAGATCAAATTCAATAAATGCATTGATTTACTCCAAGTTATTGAACATAAAAATGGACAATTCCAGCAATAGAAAAATAACAGATATATTTGCTAGTAAAGATGGGCTGAGGGGAAAGATCTTTGATCTTGGCTTTATCTTGAAAGTTTAAGCTTGGAATTTTACCAGAATTACCATTTGGGTTAGTGGCAAAACCAACTGTGCCAACACCATTTTTTTTAATAGTTATGAGGTTTTGGAAGAAATCTCATGAAATCTCCTGAGAATTACAGTTTTGTGAGAATGTGGCTGCATCTTAAATGGAAAATTGGCTCTTCTATCTTTGAAATCTTACAGGAAACCCTAAGCATAGGAGAGAGAGACATTGAAGCTGGAAATACAAATGTTTTCCCTCCCCTCTTGGCTGCAGATGGGATGAGTTGGATATGACATCCTAGTTTTGATCCATCTGTTCTTTCAGGCGCTGTCAGATGTGGGCTTGTTTAAGTGACAACAAATTCTCAGAATAATTTGTATTATTTGCATTCTGTGATAGCCTTGGTGTTCTCTTCTCCTTCCCCACTTCACCCACAGACGTAGACTTAGCTACTCATCATACGTTCCTTACCTCGTTGTACTGTGAGACAGCTGTGCTCTCAGGGATTACTTTAGACCATTTAGCTGCAAAAGCTGGCTGGCAATGCAGCACAGCTGTAACCTTGGCCTGCTAACTTTCTAATGAAAGCCATGCCACCAGGGGTACCAAACGGAAAACAAATACCCTTTTGTCCATGGAAAGTCTGGCAGGGAAGCAGATTCACTTTGGTTTCAATAGCAAATTTTCTTTGACTACAGCCCTCCTCTCAGTCACTCATTTGATAGTTTTTGCAGTTAGTCAAGTTGCCTGAATAGCCAAGGGCAGCAGCAGATCTGTACTGTGCAGTTAAAACTGTTAAAACTACAGATTATTTGAAACAAAGAATCTATGGACAATTACTGAAGAAACTCTGGTAAAGTCATTCTTAAGAGAATACTGCTTTACTGGGAGGTGGTTCGATTCCTAGAACTGGTTCTTTTTCATATGTGCACACATTCAATATAAAACCCTTGAGCAGTGAGGAATGTCTGGCATTTCTGCTGTCAGCATGCATGTACGTTAGAGTATGGTATTTTTAGAAGCCCAACACATCCAAGTATGCATGAATTCTCACGTAACCTCATGGTGTGAACAGCTCACAGACTTGGGGATGTGAGGACTTACTAGATTAAGCACACAACTTAGTTCCTGCTGAGTGTCCAGCAAATATTGAAAATGTGAAGTTCTTCACATAAAAGCACACCACATACTCCAATCCAAAATATAATGTAAGAATCAAACAGACAACACAAGCAGGAAAGGCTATGGTAGGTGGAGTATGGCACAGCTCTGCAGCCTGGAGAGTGAATGGGGAAATCTGGATATTTGCTGCACAGCAGATAGGCACTGTGTACCTGAGAAGTGTATCTGTATCTCAAGGGTATCTGAGAAGGCAATCCTTTCTTATTTTCTGTGAACAGGACATTTCTGTTGGATCTGCTCTAGTGTCCAGAACCATGCCAAGAAATGAAGCACTATTCTTCTGTTTTGGCCTGATCATCAGACAAATAGCATACACAAGTACCTGTCTTCACAGCAGAATAAAATGGGGCTGGATTTACCGAAAAAAAAAAAAAAAAAAATCTCAGGGAAGCTCAGCCTGTCTGGTTTGAGACATAGAGTTCATAGTTATTCAGATTAGAAGACGAGCTTCAGAAAAAGGATGACAATAGGCTAGAATCCCCCCCCCCCCCTCTTTTCCAATCTCTCTGTATTTCCAAAAGGGTAAGAATTCCATTTATTACAATACTCGTATTTACCAAGTATAAGGAAAATATTTAACAGAAGATCCTGCTGCTAAGGGTAGAGGTTTTACAACCTGAGCTACAAAAGAATTTGCAGCAATTTTCCACCTAAAGAAGGCACTATGTTGAAGATAGGGTAAGATTCTCTAAATTGCTGAGTGATTTTAGATTCCTGAAATTTTGCAGGACAACCCGAGAATGATTTAATGAGCCTTGCATCTTTACCCTCACACTGAGACATCCCAAATCACTTGACATGTAGTTGATTAGGTGCACTGAAAAATAAACAGAACTGTGTTCCACTGGGGTACTTTTGAAAAAACTCTTACTTTTCCAGTAAAACAAGGCAGAAATAACTGTGAACCCTGGGTCAAGTATTTTTTAATTTTTTTCATTAAAGTCCTTAATCAGACTTTAAGTACCTAATTTAATCACCAAAGATTGGGCTTAAAGCCATTTGCTGAGTGAAATCCAAGTTTTGAACATAAATACAACATTCCTGTATAATGTAGCTTTGATCTAATGACTAATAACAAGGAAGGATTCTTGTTCTGCTACTCCCAGAACACTAATGATGTGGCTTTTGTGTTAACTTTCTTATATTCTTGAACACATCTGCCTATTTTCTAGGTGTATGAAGGAAAGACATGCAATAAGGTACACCAAAGTAATCAGAATTCTATTAGTTTAAGGGCAATCTCTAGTTTTTGAATCCAGGGATTTCAGAAAGGGTTGAGGTGTGTTTTTCTGCTTTTTATTTTTTTCTTTTTTTTTAAGTTATTTTAAAGATAAATGAAGAAATGAAACAAAAATGAGCTAATGAAATAGCCAGTGCTACTTGTCACTTCTTGCAAACTTGTCTAGAATTCAGAATGCATTTTTCCTTAAGAAAGGAGATAAAGTCTTAAATAAACAAAGATAACATAGTATCATGCTACTGGAATGGTGCAGGCTCTTAGAGCAGGCAAAAACACTGTGGAAGAATATGCTGAAACTCTTTCTAGTCCCTATGGTAACCACTGGAGCAATAAGTTGTTCTCAGGACAAGTGGAAAAAATGTTATGAGAAAACCAGACCCTTCCTGACTACAGCAAAGAAAAGGCATGATCTCTGCAGCCTACCAGCAATAACGTACACTGTGATTATAACTTTAGGTATGCAAACAGGATCCAAGTGTCACAAAGGGGATGAAAAATAAAGAACTGACCCAAGGCTCTGTGGTTTTATGGTGGGACTTGAGGTATAGAAGTAGGTTTCAGGCTGTAATTAGTATTTCCCTGCTACTGCCGAAGCTTCCACAGACTAACCTCTCCTCCTTTAGGGTTCCTGATCGGACAGGCTCTGAATTAAGTCACATGGCTCTAAGTTACACAATAATCACAGTAAAATTACTATAGAGTAGCCTGTCTCCAAATACTTCCAAAGCAGTGTAGGTGGCTATGCTGCTCTTTCTTCATTTCTTACATCTTCGCTTTCTCCCTCGCCATCTCATTTTGCTCAGCACTCAGCAGCAATCATCTTCAGAGATGCATCCAAGCCACTGGGGTATCCAATCCCACCAAGCATGAGTGGGATTTCCTTACTCCAGGGCAGTAATACCTGTTACCATGTAATAAATCTGCACCATTCCCATCACTGCTCATAAGCCGTAGCCTAGAATTTCTTGTCACAGCAATATCTCATTTAAACTTTCACAAGTGGAAAATATGAGCTGCTCATAACTAGATGTGTCAATATACCTATATACCAAACTAGATTTTTCAGTATACCAAGATCAGCTGAGTTTATTGAAGTTAGAGGATCATGATGCTTATGTTGCCGGAAATTAGAGAGCAGGAAGGAAATGTTCTCAAGGAGCACTGGGGAAAGGATGACAGTCTGGAGCATGAATGCAAAGCAGAGAATTGGAGGAACTGACAGGGGAAGATGGACACCTGGCATAGTAATTGAAGTTCATAACATAGCTTTTCATTTTAACATTGTATCTGTAACAAACATTTAAAAACAGATATATTAAATAAGATTTCTAAAAATCACAGAATCAGTAAGGTTGGAAAGGACCTCTGGAGATCAGCTAGTACAACCTCCCAAAGATTTCCTGGTGCTGGTTCTACTGGGGCTTGAACCAAGGATCTTCAGCATGTAAAGCAGATGTGATAACCACTACAACTATTTCAACTATCCCTATACCTCAAAACATACAAAAATATTACTAGTATAAAGCAATATATTAATAAGTATAATAGTCAAGAGTTTTTCAGGGAACTAAAGCACACAATTTGCAATTCTGCCTATGTCAGACAATAAAGCAACTAGCAAAGCAAAGTATTATGTGGGAAAATTCCTGCAATTCAAAGCCCTGATTTATACCTGATTTGAATCACTGTATAAATAACTGAGTATTCCCACCCATGCTCAGCAAATCAGCAAAATAGTCCTATCTACAAAAATAGATGATTGCTTAAAGGGGTTTCCTGCATCCCGCTCTAAAGGTCAAACAACTCTCTTCTGCAGCTCTCCAGAAGAGTGACAGTCACTGTAAGCCTCCCATCCAGGAAATACAAATACAGAAAATTCTTCTCTCACTATTCTCAGCATTCATTACACCTTGAAATATATCCCTCCATATTCTTCCTTCCTCTATATCACTTCCAAAGTTTCAGCACAGGTGCAACTGAATCACCAAAACTTCTGAAATCAAAAGAGTTGTGAGTTCCCTTCCTCCTGCCACAGGTTAGGTAAACTATAGTCTAAGTAGTTTTTGACTGGTATTTCCTAGGCAGAAATATGTGGACGTGTGCTCTAGAGCACAAGTGGAGTGAGCTGGACACAGATCCAGAGCATGTGGAGTCCATTGCATATGTGATGCACTAGTTGACCTCCTTGAGCAGAGGTAAACCTATTCAATAGGTCAAGTGGATTCAAAGCATGGGCTAGCAATTAACCATACACATGATATGTACAGGACAGCAGAACCAATACAGGCAAGGCATTACTAGCCTGTGTTGTTGTGGCTACAGTTAGTGGCTACATCTCATAACACAAATCATATCCACAAATTTTTGAAATCCTTAAATTCCATTCAGGTAAAAAATTCAGATGAAAAACAGAATATGTCCAGGATGTGCCCATGTTCATCTGGGTATGAACATTTCTAGACTAACAGCATGTACCAATTGGCTCTCTAAATCTGAAGTTTAAACTTTTAATCTGTTATGCATACATAAAAACTCATCCCACATATCACAAGGCAAAAATTTTTGAATATTATTAATATTTCTCTTTTTTTGAAGCCACAGGGAGCCCAAAACACTACATTTAGTTCTGCTGCATTTGCTTATTTGCTTGTACCCCCTCTTTCTCATCAGAGAGCTCAGCAGTCTCAGAAAGGTCATGGCCATGAAAGCACACTAGCAGCAACACCAGTGCAGTAGCAGCAAGATCAGTGGAAGATGTAGACAAAACTTCCTAGCAAGGAAGTATATTGTTTTGTCACTCTTTTGTCTCCTTTTGATCCAGGGCATCCCAAATAGCAAAGTATATCAGTATACCTTATGAATTCAATGAAAGACCCTAAGCCTCCAGGATCACCAGAGAACGAACAGTGTCACTTCACTCACATGAACACATAGCTAATCAGAGAGTAAAAAAGTAGGGGGCTCTCAAAGCTGTGCTCTTTCTCCAGCTACACTGGAGTTTATGAAGGCAACAAGAGGCCCAAACCATTGGGAAAGTGTGGCAAAGGAAGAGGAAGAGTTAGATCCCTGGATTAGAAGAGTTCACTATTAATGGATATGAAGACTCTAGGTATCCATAACGTCCTATGCTGGGCCTCCAGTTCAGCGGTCCAAGTGAAAAGCTATTCACTCCCTCACTCCTGCAGGTACTGAGGGAGAGCCTCAAGCCCATAGGCATCTGGAAGATCTCTGCTCTCATCCACCCCATACTTTCTGGCCAAAAATAAGAGGGGAACTAATAAAGAGTATAAATAAGTGAAAAGAAATACAGAAAGGCTGAAAATAGGCTACAGTAGAGCAGAAATTGGAAGCATGCATAGGTTAAAAACAAGAAAATCTAACTAGAGACAGGCTGGCATCAGTTCAATGTATAGGACTTAAAATAATTTACAGAGTCACCTTTAAAAAGAAGCCATAAAATGCTTTGGCTGTATCAACACTCTAAGTCTTGTTATACAGTCAAACCTCTGTTTCTGTTCTTTCTCCTTTTCTCTCTGCTTTCTCATACATCTTGCCATTAAGACCCTTATGTCTTATCCCTCACAGATATTTACCTCTTGTTCATACAGTCTTTTTTAGATTTCTTAAAAATATCTTTTTAATTGTACCAATTACTAAAGGTATATTTCATGATCTGTGGCAATAATGAGATTTTAAAATCCTAAATTAACAAGGCAATTATTTGATACAAACATTTTGCATTATCATGTATTATTGCACAGAAATAGTAACAAGAGACTTAAAAATATAGTAACGTCTGAAGAGATAAGACTGCTTATACATTACTATAAGGATGAAGGATTGGGAAAAAAACTAATATGAAAATGGTTACAGTAATAAAACACCTTGTATTGTTAGGGGTAATATTTTTGGTTGATGTTTAATAAGGAAAAAATGTTATTGAAAATCCTTTAAAAAGTTGTTATAAAATCTCCTGTCACAAGAAACATGAATGATGTCAGCTATGTCCCAGGCAGAGACAAGCTAAAATATCCGCAGTGAAGTCATACTGATTTCCCAGGACCTATTTGAAAAATATAAAATGTGTCACAAGGGGGATTTTCCTGATGAATTAATGCATAAATAGCTTCAATAAAGTAAGCAGGGGAGTTAATTCTGGCGGAAAGGGTCTCCTTTGAGTTATTGAGAACTCGGTCTCTCCTCGTCTATCTTTTGCTGACAATTTCAATCAATGGGTACTACAACTCAAACCACCAGAGAAGAATAAAATCTGGGATCGGTAAATTGTTACTTCATTCACAATCATAGATCTCAGAGCTGCTGGGTACCTCCTTTGACCCTTTTGCCTAAACATCGGAGACTGCTGAACCCAGCTGCCTACCCTATCCCTTTATATATACACACACAAAGGAGAAAATCTATCTACAGATAGGTTGTTTAGAAAGGATAATCTGTTCCAAGCTCTTATATTTCTCAAGTGAATAGCAGATGAATTCATAATTGTGGGAACTCTTGAAACATTTCCAGTTTTACACATGTTTGTTTTAGGGCTCTGGTGACGTCTGTAATGTGTGGGTCTGCTGAGATTTGGAACAGATGCATTATTTTCCTCAGCCACCTGGAAGAAACTAAAATATTGAGAAAAGCTGCTTTGTAAGGACTCCCTGGTGCCTACAAACTGGCCTGGTTAATAAGAGAGATTTTTTTAAACTGCAAAACAAATGACTAAACATATAATCGCTGCTTTCTTTCAAGGAAAAAAACATGTCAGGAGACTAACAAGCTTTAAAATTAGCACACAGTAGCTTGCCTATTGTCCTATTTTGGAAGTGTATTTTTCAGACCTATCCTGCAAACCTGAAACTGAAGGGAAAAACCTCAAACTTATTGTATAATTCAGTGCAAAGTAGAGAGCTTTAGCAGGAGTTAGAGGAGATTCAGGGATTCTTTTTAAAGTTCTTAAATTCTTCTACTGGGAAAAGTAAACACTTGAGGCTGAGAACAAAAGATTCCTGCAAAAGCCCTGAGAATGGGATTTTGTGCAGTCAGAGGGATGTTCTGCTTGTTGCAAATCTCCAGATTAATAGACAATCAACTACACATGCACGAATGCTACCAGCCATATCATTTGCTGAGGTCCTCCTTTGCTTCCCCTCAGTATGATCTGTGGCAACATAGCTTTCATTCCTTATTCCCACTTCTGAAAGACCCTTGGCTGAAAAAGTGAGCCTGTGAGCAGATTGCATGGCCTTCGTCTAGGCAATGGCTACTTTGCAGTTAGAGCAGAGCCCCAGTTAGGGTTTGAGAGTGCTGGATGAAGTCCCACTGTGCCACAGAGAGCATAGGGCTTGATTTCATGCTCCGCGTAACCATAGCTGCAGGGCCTCAGAGAGTCAGCGATGGCCTCCACATGAGAACGGCCAAATCTGGCTCAAGCCAGAGATTCCCTTATGTAGCTGTCATTTCTTAATGATTGCATATAATAAATCTCCCTGTATGCAGAGGCCATGAGACAGACCCTACAGTTACTACAGAAGTCTGAAATTTTGTTCAAGCCTTTAAAATACACCTATGGTATCCCTTAGCTCTGTCCCTCATATAGCACTTATCAAATACATACACCAGTTTTTTGTTTAAGATTCCTCTCTTATTCTTCTGTCTTGGAGTAAAACTTCATGATTGTGGTTAAAGAAGTCACCTTCTGCAGCAAGACATCCCATGTACTCTGCTTCAGAAGGCTGAGGCTGGAAGTGCACGTGTATAATGTTCTTTATCATCCAAATAAGCTAGCCGAATTTATGGAGTCAGATTGCAAGAGATGAGCCTGCTGACTAACATCCCTTTTTTACATTGATAAACTCTGAACAATCTAGGTTGCATTGTTTCCCTCAGGATATCAGACCAGAAATCAAGCGAGACAAGCCATTTGAGCAAATGTCTGATATTTCCCTCCCCTTCTGTTGGTGAGTATTAAAAACAAATATTTTTGACTAGATGACATAAGAATTTCTTAAGTGGACATGAAAAAAAATTAGTCTTTTAAAATGAGGATATACTTAGGTATTGCCTGAATTTGTTTCACAGGCTGACCTGAAACTTCATCACTGTAACATAAACGAGGTCAGGCATTTCTGAATTATTGTTGGGAATAAAGGCATATTCAGTAAAAAACAAAACAAAACAAAAAAACCCACCACAACAACAACAACAAAAAAAGCATTAGTCAAACACAAGAGATTTTGTCCAAGGTATACATACTTCTTCAGCAAATGTAAAAACTACTTGCCTCAATAAACACTCTAAACTGCTGGTCTACAAATGATACCTATGTTTGGATTATGTTCTAAAAGAGAAAACCCTCCAACCAGATGTGTTGGCAAGTTTTACAACACTGTTCTTTTACATGCTACAGCTCCTTTACATGCTACAGCTCAGCTCCACAGTATAAACACAGAGATTTCCAGAGAACTAGGTTTTAGCCCTACATCTTCCACTGAAGTCAGATTTTTTTTTCCCCCTTTGGAACTATGAAACTTCAAGGAACACAATCTGTATCTATCATCAAGAACATATCAGATTCAGCAGAAATCTTGTTTTGTCTCTTCCTGTTCAAGACTAAAAGGCAACGATCATGATTTTGTGACATATATTTATGCATCACTGATAAAATTCTTGCATTTTTCTTGTGTGCTAGCCATTGCATAATATCAACATGTCACCACACCTTATCTTATCTTTGAAATATCATGACATTTATGTGGCTGTGTAAAGGGATCAAGGAGGTAACAGTAGCTGCCACTTCTTAAAAAAAAAAAAAAAAAAAAAAAAAAAAAAAAAAAGCTTCTTTTACAAGTCTTACCACTGCAAATAGAGCTAAAATATACATTTAGTTATAATATTAAGAAAATAAAATATGGAATACATTCCCTTCCCCACTCCCCCAAAAGTCTGATTCTTCATTATTTAGCAGTATATGACAAACTACATCTGCAAAATTGCATTGCTGCATTTGAAAATTCCAGAGGTCCTAATGCAATTTCTAACAGATGTATTGCTGCTTTTACACAAAAAGGAATAATGGTCCGATCAGCTCTTCAGCCCACTAACCACAAGAAATACATCAAGTTATATATCCAACATCTGGTGATGATATCATGTCCCAGTTTGTTTTTCAGCATCTTACATGAATCTAAAACTAGGTCTGGCTGTGAGACACTGCAGTTCACTTCTTTACTGCCTTTTCAGAAATGTTATGAAACATTTCATTGAAATGATAATGTATTTATGAAGACTATTATTTAGTGAGCCATTTATCATCCTTGTAACATGGAAATAATCCAGGTATCAGGTTTACAGGAAATGTCTGCTTATGTTAGACTCAAAATTGCTCTACTGGGGCTTGTTGACATACTTGATTTTTCCAACTAAGCCCAAGTTGGAGCCAAAGTGGGGGTGAGATGAGGGGACTAAGATAAAAAGCTAACAGAGGTGGAAGGATTAAGATGAGTTAAGGATGCAAGGAAGAAAAAAAGGAATAAGCAACCAAGGAGACAGCGCAGCAAAGTAAAGCAAGTTGAAGGGTGTACTAGAGAAGTGAGGAAATAGCACAAGACGCCTACAAGACCAAGATTTGCAGTTATTGGAAAATTCCCATAAATTTTGACTGGAATCCATAGATCTCAGGGACTCATCAATAAATAACAATTTATAGGTACCACTGGAGATAATGGCGTAATATAATAGAATTTAGGTTATCTGAGAAAATTTATTATATTTTAAAACTGCCAATTCATTGAAATATGTTAACTTTTCATTTTATGTTCTTCCTTGATAAAGTGAGATGAGTATGTTCCCCTCCTTTTGAAGGGTTAGATCCAAATCCAGAGTGTCATCTGAAGTAGTAATTAAACGCAATTGTAGCCTTCAAGCAGCACTGGGTAATTGTAGCTTATCACAGGGATCACCAAGTCTATTAATTCCTCAAAGATGCCAAAAAATTCCCATGCTTTAAAACTAATTGGCCTGATCATGCTAATTTGGGGGAATGTTCTAGCTGATGTGAAACAAAGTGTGAAAGCTCTCTCTGTCAAAACAGTACAGGGCAAGTATGGAGCCCGTCATGGTTTTATTTACTAACATAGACAGGGCTTCATAATCCTGATCCCTTGGAGTCAGCAGCATGTCAGCATCACCACCCTGTCTCTTAATCTGCTCTTCTTGCCATTAAAACAGCCTAGCTTTAGGATAAAGGTGTTTTCAAGTCCCTACAGGATTCTGCTGTGAATTTTCTTTAGGTGACTGCCACGAACACTTAGTATCAGACACCACCTAGTTCTCAGCCTCTCAATTACTCCTCTGTCACTTTACAAATCATCACATTACTAAAAAAGCACTGAAAAAATAAACCTCAGTAGAGTTTTAAATTAAGTGTCAACAAGTAGCTGAAGCATGTCAAGTTAGCAGTAGCATGTCTTTTCTCAGTTACAGGAAGGAAAATGCAAATTCACAGAAGTAGTTTTTTTTAAAAAGATCACTAAACTCTACTACTCAGTGCTACGTCTTGGAACAAGCAATGGTGCTTTGGACACCTTTGGGAATGGGATATAAGAGGTAGAGATGGCATTTAATATACAGCCCTGTCTTCTCAGTGTGTCCCTTCTGATTAGGTTAGGTTGCTTACTAATCAGCATATTTTTTTTTGTACATCCCATTCTCAATTTCTTAACTCTCACTATGCATTGTATTAAATTTAATATCCAACACAGACTTTTCTTTCTTTTTTTTTTTTTTTTTCCAGGAGCTGAGTGCCTGATCGACAGCAATTTATCTAGGAAAGTTCTTCCAATTTAAGAGAGCTTTATTTCTGGATACTTTTCTTATTGATTAACCAGCTGGTGTGCTAACTTCTGTGGATTTCACATTTGCATTTGGACCTCTTTTTTACCCACAGGCCAAGAAGTCAAAGTACACTGTAATCAGTCACAATAAACAAGGATCAAAAAGAGGCATGCTCCTGCATTTGAAAAGACCAGCCAAGACAGGGAAATCTGGTGATATTAGTGTAATTTACATCAAAATATACAGTTTATTTATTGAAAAAATAGTTGCCTTTACGTGATAATGTCCTTCCTCATGCTCCTCTTCCCTCCTCCTCTTATATAGCAGATTTAGGCAAGTTATCTATGTGTTTATTAATTTTCAAAACCTCAGTAGTGAAAGTTAGGGACACATATCTTTTGTAAGGTCTTACTAGTGACTTCAATATCTATCTGTAGAATTGATTAGCCTGTGTTAATAATAAAGTCAGGCCTTGTTTCTATGAGCTTATATTTTTGCAAAACAACTGTTATCTTGTCAGAAGAATTCCTGAAGGGACTACTCCACAGCTAATGCAAATTAGGACACAGGTTACAGCTGGGTTTCATTTACTGATGTCTTTTGTAGAGGTGTGCATAACATGGAACTGGAAACTCTGGAAACTTAGCTATGTGACAGTGTTTTTGCATACTTGCTTTTTTGTTCATTAGAAAAGGTAGATCAGCACAGTGATTAGTCAAGAACCTTTTGAGACGACTTAAAAGTTGGATTGGTTTTACTTCATACATTGCATCACAGTAACAGCATGCTTATTTTGCCGTAGTACTTACATTTTAAATGTTCACTGAGCAGCACTGGCCTATAACTCCTGGGCCTTTACATAATTAGTTATGCACATAGGACAAATTTCATCTACGGAAGGGAAAAGCACTTTTAACCTGGTCTCCTGCAAATGTAGATTCTTGTTTCTTGGTCTCTTTGAACACAGCCTGACAAACATAAACTGTGATGTGAATGGAAAGAGACAGTTCTTGCATGGAGTTGCTAGAATCATGACCTTTGATAATTTGCTTCAGATTTGGATTTTGATTATAAAGGAAAAGAGGTTAGTGCTTAATCCCAATTTAACAATAAATTCTCTGGCTGCCCAAAGTGATGTTCTTGTAAGATCTCTGACATTGCTAATTTTTGTATCACAGTAAATATAATATTCCTATTTTTACTGAATTGTAATAAAGCAGTTACACTGACAATTTCAAAAATATATAGACACAACAATTATTAATCACAAATAGTTGTACTTATCACACAGTTCCTCTTACACAGCACTGGGGTAACTTTTTCTCTTGGGCTCTGTAAACATCCCTGAAGAACAGAAAATTTGTATTATTACGGATATGTGGAAAAAGCAAACTATGAAGGTCCAGCACTGTAAGGAATGGAACACCTACCTGGTATTCCACCTTTGATGCCAAGAGTTTCTTAGCTCATTTACTTCTCTGACTATAATTATATTTGTATTTCTCGTAAAGTAGCCATCTTTAGACAGATTTCCAACCATTTGAAAAATTTTAATGAAAAAATCCTATGTCTTCTGCTGTACACAATATTTTCTGTCAACAGCATCTGGATGACCATAAGGTTGTTCTTCCAATTAGAGATTTGTATTAATATAAATTTACTTTTAATGTTACAACCTCAAGCACTTAATTGTCAGAAAGCTTGCTGCAGTGCAACAATGTGGTGTTGATTATCTTACGAACCTCTCAGTAAAAACAAGTAGACAAATAAGATAAAGCATGATAAAGCATTTAAAGACTCACAAAGTGTATCTAGCAAAAGCCATATTTAGTCTTTGCTGAATCTTTTATAGGGAAATATCAGTTTGAACCTCTGAATAGAACTAAAGCTCTTGACTCTTCTTGCAGAAAGGGAATACAAATGCAATTCATGCTTACCAAGACACATGCATCTTCAGTCAAAAGAATTTGAGTCCTGTAGCAGTGAGCCTGTCTCTCAACCCGCTCTGCATGAGATGTGTGTGTGAATAAGGGCATCTCTGTGACTTTATCAAGATGATTGTGGTGCAGAGCTTAAATAAATTCTCTTTTATTTCTTAAATAAATTCTCTTCCGGGCAGACTGGGCACTGCTTGGTTGCAGAAGCTTTATTATGATGGGAAAGTGGAAGCATGTCTCAGTTCCTCTGATCTCACATCTGCCTGGGGAAACTTAAGGAAGGAAAAAGTGAAAACAAGCTGGCAAGCCAATGTTTTCCAGATGAATACAAGCCTAAGGCTGTCTTAAAACATGGAAAATCTGATGAATGATAGGCTTTAAGACCTATTTAACATGTCAGAAAGTTAAACTGATAAAAACCTAATTGTATCTGCTAACAGTGCCAGCATACTGTGTATGCTTCTTCTCACCAATGATGACTCAAAGTTCACTGGGGTTCAGCGAAATTCTGGGATGTTCTATGATTTTTTCAAATCATACACAGTTCCACAGTAACTAAGCAGTAAGCAATAGCTAATACAAACTGCCATTATTTTTTCTTCAATTTAATTTTAGGTGGATAATCTGAGGTTCAAGTGATCTGAGCATTTATCTTTAAAGGTATAGATCATATAATAGGAAGTTAGATATATGTAAGTATTGTCCTGCTATTACAAATCCTCCACAAGCCTGACACCACATACATGAAAAGGAGAAAGAAAGGACAGAGAATATAACTTCTACACCTTATTCTCCATTGCAGAGCAGCTTGTGGGAAATTACAGGCGCAGCAGTAGCATTATCAGCTGCTCTCAGACATGGCAAACTTTTATGATAATCAGACAATCTATGCCTTGACTTTCCTTTCTGGTTACGAATTCACAGAAGTGTTAAAAGAGGCAGATTTGTTTTCACTTGATCAATCACATTCCTATTTAAAGTAAAGGGAAAGATAGTAAAAATGAAAACATACAGGAATGGGAAATAACACAGAAGAAGGAGTAACAATAGGTTTTCACTGAGATACAAAAGACCACTTGTGAGCTTCAGTAGGTTTTAAAGAACTTTTAAAAGGCCTGCATTATTATTTCTGTTTTACCTATAGGAGACTCAACCATTGAGTGATTAAATGAATTGCCCAAGAATGCTAAAAGCTAATTCAAGAATAAAACTGTCCTGTTTCTTATCTTCAGGGCCATTCTGCCTTCAATAAACTATTCAAGATTTAGTCAGACAATGGTTGAAACATATTTGGTCTGGTTTGGTCCAATTAGGATTTTTTTTTTTTTTAGAGTCAAGATAATAAAAAGTATTAATATAGAATCCCAGCATCCTTGGAAACAGCAGAGCCAGCAGTTATTACATTTATCAGACGTCCTTCCTAAACATCCAACAGTCCAGGTGGCTTCTTTAGAGGATTTCAAAAAAACAACCCCTAGAAGCATGTAGCAGCAAAGTCCTACTGAATGCTCATGCAAAATACATGTAATTTTGATGTTTTTAACGGTGAAAATTCCTCCTCTAAATTCCATTAACTTATTGGGCTAATTCATAGCTTTACTGGAATTGCTGAAAACTATTTTCTCTCTTTCACAGAATCATAGAATCAGTAAGGTTGGAAGAGACCTCTGGAGAGCATCTAGTCCAACCTCCCTGCTCAAGCAGGGTCACCTACAGCATGGTAGACAGGGTTGCATCCAGGTGGACCTTGAAGATCTCCAGAGAAGGAGACTCCACAACCTCTCTGGGCAACCTGTGCCAGGGCTCCGTCACTCTCACAGGGAAGAAATTCCCCCTCACAGTCAGGTGGAACTTCCTGTGCTTCAATTTCTGCCCATTGCCTCTTGTCTTGTCACATGGGACAACTGAAAACAGTTTGTCCCCGTCCCCTTGACACCCTCCCTTCAGGTACTTGTACACACTGATGAGATCCCCCCTCAGTCTTCCCTTCCCCAGGCTAAAGAGGCCCAGCTCTCGCAGATGTTCCTTGTAGGGCAGGTGCTCCAGCCCTCTGATCATCTTTGTAGCCCTACACTGGACTCTCTCCAGTAGCTCCATGTCTCTGTTGTCCTAGGGAGCCCAGAACTGGACGCAGTACTCAAGATGAGGCCTCCCCAGGGCTGAGTAGAGAAAATTAGAGAAATTAGGCAAGGGGATTCCCTTAAGTTTATTTCAGAGATTATTCAATACTTTGAGGAATTTAATGGAGTTTCTTGATGTTCTGTAACCTCTTTTCTACTACAAAACTGATTCTATTTAAATCATCTCAAACAATACCCTTCCTCCCAGGTGCTTTTTCCAAATTATTTCCTTCAAAATAACTGTGAATTGTTGTCTTATTTTGTCCGTTCTTGTCATATAAGATGGAGGCAGGAACTCATTTGACAGGGATAGCAAATATCATATATTACAGGCATTGTATTAGTACAGGAACTTCTCATATATTGACAACAGTCACAAATCACTCTGATATAAAAACATAAGAATATTTCATAATTAAAATAAATTATTGTGCAGTAAAGGAGTATCTTATCCCATGGAAGTTTCCTTGTTGTCTACAGCAGAAAATTCATGTATTCTGTAGAGATATTTTAACTAATTGGCTCTCAAGTTTATATGAAAAAGGGAAGTGTGGCTTTTCTGCCTGATTGCCAGAATTTTAATTCTCAGCCTGAAAGAAAAAAATGTATTAATGTAAGTCATGATCTTGCGCATGTTTCCATGGAGTGTTGTGCCAAGACTGATGTAACAGTGTAAGCTTTGGGAATCTTCACGGAGGACCAAAACATGCTAACTGAAATCCAAGATAGCAGCCATCATCTTGACAGTTTGGCAAACTGCCGAGGATAATTTGGTATATCTACTGGGCGGGTTACAGATATTCTCTAAAGACTGAATGACTTCCTGAAATCTGGCCAAATAAAGATATGTTACTTTATATGTGGATTTTAATTTCACTTGTAGCTAGGCACTCACAGGGATGGATCTTGCATAATATATGGTCTTCAAGAAAAAAAATTAAAATATTTTCCAGGATAATGTCACTAAGGCTTTATTTTTCTGGAAAACTTCAGGTTTGTCATTTTATAATCAAATTCCTTCAATGAAATGCAGCCCTTAATCTATAGTTACATAGTATGCCTACCAATCGAATTAGGAAAGTTTTATACGGAAATTGATTATGTTTCTTAGGATACTTCAGTTTTCTTGAGCTGCACCTGTGACTTTTCTGTGTGCACTGTTCTGGAGTGCTGGGCACATGTGGTGCAAGCAAGAGTCAGGGGACAGAACTGGAATGTTACGGATAATAATTAATATTTTTTCCTGATAAAAATATACTGTTCAGTGCTGTCCTGCTGACCTTTGTGGACTGACATTACTGAAACCAATCTCTTGTGTTCTAGAGCCCAATAAAAAGAAAAAAGAAAAATCTTTTTCAGAGAAAAGACCTAATTCCTTCTTATTCTTAAAACGTAAAATCTAGAACCACAATAATATTATTAAAATATTTGGGGTGAAATCCTGGTCCTACCACATTTGTTTATTGGAGACAAGATTCCAGTCTTCCTTTCATTCCCTATAACAGATCTTGATAGGATTTCAGAATGAAAAACATCCCCTGACTGGATGAAGATGGGAAGACAAAATAGAAAAACAATGATCATTTTAGAAACTAGAATATCATTCGCAAGGTCATCTTATTAAAATCCCAAAGTAAAAATGCTGAAATTTTCAATAATTCCACTGAATTAAAGAATACAATTTTAAAACAGTTTAAATGAGATGCCACTGTCATTGTTATGAACTTTCTTCAGAAAAGAAGTAGTACTATTATCCTGTTTGCTTTGCATGTCTCAATGAAACTAAAACTGTATCATTTTTTAAAGTCTGGGACAAACACTATAGCTTGCATTTGAGTGATAAGCAATCAACCACTCAATGTCTGCTTTACAAAGGATATGTTTGATTGTTGCCGTGTTATTTGCATTGTTTCTCTATTGTAGAATGACCTTTCCATTCTGGCCACTTGAGATAGTGATTAACAACAACAAAACATGCAAACATCTTTTCTCTTATCCAGCCAGTCAACAAAATACATGGTGGTTTTAATGTGGCTGTAGCCATAGACTACTGCTAATGTCATTGCTCCTAGGAGACTGGGAAGATGGCTTACAGTGTTTCTAAGGAAGAAGAAAAATCAATGCTTTCATCAAAATGAAAAGCAATTTCACATGGTCCGGAGAGTTAGTCCCTTCCGTTCACTCCCTTAGAATAACCTATCACAAAACCCCCATGACTGGCTTCAACAGTGTTAGCCTCAACAGAGACAGTACGGATTGAGTGAACCCAGGGCTTCATCTGCATCTGAACAGTTTTTCGGGAACTGTGGTGAAGTTCACTGGCATTGGGAAGTCCTCACATCTGCAAGCCATCCCTGTTCTATAAGCCAACACGGCATTTTGTTTTCCAGTGGTGCAAATCCAACATTGAAGTATGCAGAACTGCTGACCATAGCAATGGTTTAACGTACCAAACCCTTTAATGTCCAAACTCTTTAAACCTGTAACTTTTCCCAACCATGTTTTTTCTGCTTTTTCACAAGTGCAGGCTATTCTTGTTTTAATTTAGTTTAAATTAAAGACAGAACTATGTCTGCAATACAGACAAGTTTGTGGCCTAAAATGGTAAGGAGAGACCAGATCATCAGTAGAAACACGCAACCTACACAATATGTTACTATCTTTCTTCTATCAAAGCCATTCTCTCTTTCTCTCAAAGTGATCATACTTTAAAACAGCGTATAAAGATTGAAAAAAACAGCAGCAGATGGGGAGAAAACAACAGCAACTGTCACCAGCCTTTTCCCTTTTCAATTTGTCACTACAGAAAGGAAGCAAGGGCTCAGCCTTTCTCTATTTTTTGCTCTATTTCCCTGCTCTCTCAAGTGCGATCAGACCCACTTGGCAGATATTTTGCTGCAAAAGAGCTTCAGAGGGGGATTCTCCTGTAGCTGCACCAGAATGTCTATACCAGATCAAGGAATTTGAAACCATAAGTAAATGACTTCAATGAAAATTAAAATAATTACAGGTAGATCTGGATAGATCTAAACAACACTATGCAGAAGTTTTTATAAAACTACTCAAAAATACCAGCTTTTGATACCTCATTCTAATTTCCACAAAAAAGTAATGGAATAGTCCTAATACACCTGAATCTCTCATTGTAAAAATTACTAATCTGACAGGAAGAGTATAGGAAAAAATATGCAATTTACAGAGGATTAAAAAAAAAAGAAAAAAAAAAAACTTTGGGAAAAATATTTTAGATCATATAATGACAGACACTATGGCAGTGAAACATTATTTTTATTTAAAAAAAATTAAAAAAGATATAAGTTAGCAAAGTTCTTAGTAACTAACTAGCTGTAACTCCTGCTGTTGTCTTGCTTGGACTCAGACAAAGATAAGGCAAAGATTGAAATAAAACCTTCTGTTCAAGGTTCCTTCTACTTATTCTTGTGGTGAAACCAAAAATATTTTCTTTGCAGTATTAAGCTGTATTTTAAAACTCAACCTTCCCAAACCAGAAAAGAGTTGAAGCTTAAATGTTCGACTATTATTAGATTGAGCTTAGGAACTCAGTATATCTGTAAGGAGAAACATCATTATCCATCTAAGTTATTAGAAAATATCTGCCAATACTTTGTTTGTCAAAGTAATCCTACCTCAATTTGCAGAAAAAATAGTCTGATTTCCCTGTTTTGTTTGTTTGTTTGTTTTTTTAAAACAGGATGGCAGTTGAATATTACCTGTCAACGGTCTGGAAGAGAAAAGGGTTAGTTCAACAGCCTGCTGGAAAACAGAGATTAATCTCTTGCAATCCTACTTTTCTAGATTAGCTTTATTTAATATTCAAAGCCAAACTATACTGAAGCAGAAAGAGCCAACAGCAACTTGAAATTATTCTTAACTGCACCTCTTGGGTTTCATTTTTAATTTCTCCCATTTCACCAGGACAAACCTAGAACTATATTAACAGCAATGCTATTGTATCATGATGCGCTTGTATTAAGTCATGAAGAAATGGATCAATCAGCCAGCAGAGCTTGCAAAAGAAGCCACCCAGGGCCCCAGAGACCCTAACATCTCATCAAAAGATGAGAGTGACCAATCCCGACTCCAGCAGCAGTTCATGTTCTGTGATGGAGAAACGGTAGGAGGTTACTGAAAGGATCTCTTTTGGAAAGGAGGCTCATTTCAGAGCTGCGCGGAACAGATGTGGTTCAGGACTGCCGTTACCAGCAGAGTATCCTAATTCTGCTCTAGTTTTGCTCTCCTTGAGTTACCACCTAGGGAGGTGAGAGTCCTGCTGTAGTTTATGATCCCCAGAACATAAAAAGCATTGGCGAGAGCAGATACAAGCAGTGGGACCTCCTGCTGCCTTGTCCACGCGGTCTCAATATTTCAGCAGCATCCAGCTCCAAACAACAGACTGCATGAACCTGGCTACCCGCTTGAGGAAAGAAATGAAGGACAAATGTAGAACCAAACACATTAAAGCAGCTGCAAGGCAAGCAGCTTCATGACAATTTATTTGAAGAGATGAGGAAAGAGAAGAAACTACGTAACAGCAGGCTGTAGGAGAGTATTACAGCATTGCCATCGAGATATCTCTCTGCTAAATATTTTAGGTAAAAATGTTTAACACTAAGAAAGCTTTCAAATAAGCTTTTGTGCTAAGACATAATTTTATCTTTAAATATCCTTTTCTGGGCCTGCACTTATTTTCTCCTATCACCTAGAAGAGAACAGTGAGTAGATACTTTAATTTCACATGTAATAATGTTAAAGAGCTGAGATCTACTTATTTCATCAGTTGATTATTTAGTTCTCAGAGATGGAGTCTCAATCTTGATTATCCTGCATAAGGTAAGTAATATGGTTCTTTAATAAAAATCTACATACAAGAATATTCAGGTATTAAACTAAACAATATATGTACCAAAAAGAAATCAAGCTTACTTGGAAATGTGGCCCATTTTATTTTAACTGAAAAGCATTCATTATACAGTGCAAACAGTTCTTTGGTAAATTTACTGATTAAAATAAAAACAAAGACTTTGCTTTAGGTAACATTAGAAAAAGAAAATAAATACGTAAAATTTGCAACATATTACAGCAATATTCTCACAGTGGATACTGAGGAAATGGTAATCTAGCCATTGGCCATTGTTTCAGAAATGTTAAAAATCAATGCTGATTCTGCAGACACTGCAAGATAACTGAATTAGTACAATCCATGACTGAGTATATTTTAAACTGTGGATAAAGACCTGTTTTTCCTGAATGGTTTGTAATCAGATGCATAATGGAAGATAACTCTAATACTAAAATTGTTTAAGCATATCTAGACTCTTTAGCCCTTTTTATATACCATATGAATAAACACTGAACAATGAAAAAAAAAACCCACTTTATTCTGGAAGCTGGAGAAAAGGAACAATCAGGTATATGGTACCATTTTGTAATGTATAAATGGAAACTCTCTTCTCTTATATGCTGAAATCTTGAGCAAGTTTATTTAGTATAAAAATTGGAATAAAAGAATGTAAGTGGTAACCAACTGGATGTATTACTGATTTATATAACTGTTTAGACAGTTAAATTATATTTGGTTTAGCTCCGCATTCCTTCCTCTTTGAGGAATTCCTGCGTAGGTCAGTGAGAGCTGCATCTGAGTTAGACTTACAGTACGAGACACGTGGCTTGGACTTTCAACAAAAGTCAACAAAACACCAGAGTATCAAAGAAATACGGGAATGATGACCTCTAGAAACCATATGATACTCATACATGCTCGCCACACACAGTTTCTTAAAGTATTAAAATAGAAAATTACATAAATCAAGACATTGTATATAAAATCAATTAAAATATTTTTAAAAATATAAATTGCAGTTTCACATGTACCTCTACCACACATCTTTAAAACACCACTCACATATAGATATTGCTCTTACTGTACTGTGAAACAAGTTTCTGTAGTAAGCTTTAAAGATGATACATCAAAGTTCGAATGTGTGCCATGGTATCAGTTTATCAAAGTAGAAATTATTAATATTAGTAATCATAGAAATCATGTGCCAAAAATATTATAGTCGAACTCATATTGTTGTGATAGGTTAGCTATTAGACAGGTATTTGATTTACCATGCAAGAATTATGTATTCAGGTTGTTTATATAATTTGAAATGTTTAAGACATATATGTTTAATTTTGTGCAGATTTCTTCAATACCTAAAGTTCTGCTTCATAAATTCTAACAACAAATTCAGAAGTCAGTGGACCGAATAACGAAAGAGCTCTGTTTCTAGTTAAACCTGACTTGGAACTTAAGGTCTGAGCTATAAATTCTACAATATTAAGTATTTAGGGAGAAAATCAATTATGAATAAACACAAAAAAACCTGTAAAATGAGGTATGATAGTTGTCCTTCACTGAATATAATATATAATTCCTGGTCAAAAATATGAAGTTTGTATTCCAAAAAGTATAAAACTTTGAAATGCTAGCATAAACATATACTCTATAATGTTAAACATTTATTAAATGGGAAATAAAGTCCATTGGCAGACCATTTCTAACATGAATGATAAACATATTGAGGTAAAAATATATATGCATTAGATGAAACTGGAAAAAAACTTTAAAAAAAAATACCTTGCCAGAAAAAGTAGTCAATCCATGATTAATTATGATGCTTCATTTTGTTTTTTTTCCCCCCACAAACAGTGCCACAATATAATCAGGAACATATGTCTATTGACAATATGTACAATGGATCAGTAGGTATCTTTGTATACAAAATGGTATGTGACATGTTTTCACATTTTCAGAACAGGGCCAAACATATATGTGAGCTGATCTGAGATTAAGAGAAGCATGCTTACAAATGGGACTGGATGGTCATGTTACAATGATTTAAAATAAATGAAACAAAAAAACTTACCAAGCAATTACATATGTTTTGACAAAAAAGATTTTGTTCATTTTAAGATCAAACGCTACTCTTTCACGTGTTTTCCCGAAAGTGAGGAACACTGTCAAATACATCTGTAATATACATTCAACTGCTGGGTTTTGGGGGCTTTTTTTTTTTTTTTTAACCTTCCAATTATGTTTGTTTATATTCCCCAGCTAATTCTAGAGGGTTTTTTTTGACGATGATGATTAATTTTCCTTTTTGAATTAATATGTTGAAAGTATGTAGAAACTGCCATGTAGTTTTCTCTATTTCCTTCCCTGTCCATATGCAGAACTGACAGTGAGATTCAAGAGGAGGTCCATGCACCAGGGATTTGCAGAAACTAGCCCTATATGGCATTGCTTTGGGCACAGTGATCTTTTCTTTTTCTATTCCCTGCATTCACTAAATAATAACAAAGAGCTAAACATCAAGTCAGATTGAAATTGAAGATGGAGAGTAAACTTTTACTGTCCCTAATGTTTTATAGCTGGGAAGTGCTCTTTTTAGAGTAAGTCAGTCTTAAGCCAAGTCATTTTGGATACCTAAAACTACCTGACAGTGTTCTTTTAAAGTAGCACCAGTTTGAGTTGTCTAACCTGAGAAGTTTAACACAAAATTATCTTTGACCTGTTTGCTTATTTCCCTTTCGATATTTTTGCATTGTGATTATCTTTATGGGCAGAAAATAAAACAATACATTATCTTACACTATTACAGCACCATTAGAACGTTGTCATGTAAATCTTGATTTTTGGTTTCTTGCTGTTATTTTAAGCCTGTAGTTACCTGTTTTTGCCAGCAGCAGGCATTGATATGATTTGATGAGGATGCACCCTAAATTGTTAAAAAGAAGAATTATGGTTTCTTCTTTTTACTATTAGTTTGTTTTAAGCAGACTGGACAGCAATCTCCTTTAACCTTCACAGGTGCTTCGCAATCAGCTGGTGGGCATGATTCTACAAAACAGGTAATCTGACCAACCTATGTCAGAAAGAAACAAAAATATATATATATAGCTATAGTTTCAAAACAAGACATGTTTTTCATGTTATTGAAGAATATATTCTCATTCTCTCTAAGATCTTTGCTACTAAGATAAATTTTACACAGTTTATTTTAGTAAAAAATGATATTTAGAATTGTCTTTATGACACCTTCTCTAACGAAGCAACATATCATTTAATCTAACATTCAGCCATGAAACTCCAAGATCCCAAATACAAAGACTTTTCTTCCCTATAACTACATTTTTAAAAAAATTTCACCATGATAAAAGAAAAAAAAAAAAAAAAAGGAAATCTTTGCACCACCCTAGATGAGCTTTTACTGATTTTAGTGCTTTTTAATAGACCTTTTCAAAAAAAGGTCTCTGGAAAGATAAAGGTATGTTAAGGCTGAATTCTTCAACACTGGGACATCTGAAGAGTATCAGTTTTTTGTAGCAAATAAGTGAAGACGTGTAAAAAGAAATTAGAAACTATTACCCAGAAATTTGCAGTACAAAACTGAAAACTGTTTTAGAAGCAGAACTGAGCATATTCTATATCTCACAAACAGATTTCACCATACTTACTTTGCATTCACACACAGTGCAAGGGTCCCTCTTCCAGGTTTCATTGCTGGAATACGATTTACCCTTTTCATCAGTGCAATCAGTTTTACTGAGGCGTGATTCAAGTTTTTTTATCTGAAAATATTAAGAAAAAGTTAATTACTGAAGCAAAGTAAAGTTTTTATTTGTGTAAGCCATTCTGTCTTTTTTGCTGTGCTATGCAGTCCATGATAAACACTGCTCTTGGTTTTTCCTTCTGACTACTTAAGTTTTCAAAAGACTACAGGACTGGAAATAGTTAATACATAGAGAAACAGTATTTGCAAAAGAAAACTAACAGGTGTTTTTTTCCTGCCATTGGAACACACATCTAGAGCAAACAAAGATAAGCAAACTGTATCTGATGTGAATGGAAGGACAAATCTAATCTTACCAACATGTATAAATGAAAAGCAGATAAAATAAAAGATTATCTGTATTCTCTCCCTCACCATGAAAAAGGTTTATATCATTAGTTTAGTTTGCTGGTTGTGTGCCTCTTGGGAACACTAATTAGATGAACACATTTTTAAACATTTTCTGCATTCAAAAAAGATAAAACCAAGTACAGCAGATCTCAAAATTGTAGATCATTTAGGTATGATTTGAAAAGCATAGAGAAACAAAGAATGATAACACACTGCTTTGTGTACCATTTTGTTTGAAATGGTGTTTTTTGGCTGCAGTGAATGTCTAAATACTATCAGCGTAGTGATATTATGAAAACATTATAAATTAAATCTACAATTAGAAATTATCCATTATAGCACCTTACCTGGTTTCTGAGGCTTGAAATAGTTTTTTGCATTTCCAAAACAAATTCTTTGAAGTCATTCACTATGGGTATGCTTCTGTTTTCATCAGAGGCTGATGTGGCATTAAGAAAATACTTACTCCGTTTCACAGAACTACAAAAAATTAACACCAAACCAGATTATTCATCTAACACATTTTTGTCTACCTACCTATTTTAGAACACTTATGAAGAACGTAAAAGGAGAGCAACAAACAAAGTTATGAATCACGACAGGACACCAGACCCACCAGTGCTGGTCACAGGCTCAGGCCAGGTAAGTTATGGATTACTGCTATGTCACCAGTGACAGAAAGTTTCTTCCAGTGAGAATAATAATAAATACATTTAAGCAGGGGGAAAACACAGAATTATGAGCAGAGATATTCTAAAGCAACACCCTAAAGTCAGTGTGAAAAGAACCAATGAATCTCTTGAACTTTTAAACACAAAAACAGACAAAAGTAAAAAGCACTGCTTGTTAACATATTTCCCATTCAGCTTAATAGTTTCTTCCTCTAAATGTTCATTAGCAAAATATATATTTAAAGAAAACCTTATTTAAAAAGGAAAATGATTTTTTCATAAATACATGATTTTTTCATAAATACATGAGAAAAAAATACTTCTACATATGGACAGAAACCTGTGTCCAATTCATGTTTGAAATCAATACAGATTACAGTACATACAATAACCTAGATGTTTTTGTCTATTGTACTGTCCAGTTGATCTCTGACAGAGATCTACAAAACTAAATTGTGTTAAGCAGTTCAATCTGTAGGCAGGAAAAACTATAAGCCTACCAAAGGAATGCTCATAAGAGATCATTTTATTTGGTAAGACTTAAAAAAAGCATGCATTCAAAAACAAGGGTAACGCTAATTATTGTCTATGATTAAGAGCTTTAAATCTATAAATTCATATCACCAAGCATTCCTACTTATTAATATGTCTTCTCCAGGGCTAAGCAACACCCAAAGAATAAACTGGCATAGAAGTACTTGCTCTCAAAATAGAACTTATGGTTTATAATCTTTCTGCATAAATTGAAACAGCACTAATAGGCAGGTGTTCAAACTTCTTAGTTTCATATACTTGCTCATCTAAATTACAGAAAATGAATTCTAAGCCACACAATATGCCAAAATTCAAGTAAACCAGCTGTTACTGTGTAACAAATAGTTTAATCTTCTCCACCTGCTCTAGTAATTGTAAAAAAAAAGAAAAAGGAAACAGAACTCTTCTAACCAAGAATGCAACTTAAATACAAAACTGAACATGAAAATTGAATGTTTGATGAATGATGTTGCAATAACTTTAGCTATTATGTAAATAATACAGTTCATTTGCAATGATGAATGAAACGTCCTTAAATGAGGGTTCCTTGAAAGGAACCTTTCTTTTCTGCTATCTAAATGGGAGTTTAGACCTAGCCATTGCCTTTTCATGTTTAAAATTAGAAGATACACATCTTATCCTAAACATCTAAAGGCTCTATTACTTAAAGACAGTTTTCAGTTCTCAATGAAGTGAAATATAATTTTGGCTTATCTTTGGTGTTACAACATTTAATAGTATTTAAATTTGCTGAAATAAATTCACTGATATACCTATTTATCTAGATAGCTGCTTCCCTTGCCTTGAGTGGGTAGACTCTGGTTGAATATAAATAAGTGTTCTTCCTAACACACCAGTTGCAAAAGAAGTAATAATAATTTTATTTGCTAAAAGAATGGTGATACATGGAGAGAGGGATAATTCAAAAGGGGTCAAATTTGATCATTATGAAGGATCTTCAGTTCAATTTTTTCCCAAGCATCACAAAAACTGTTTAGTCTGAGCAGAATCCCTTTATTCACTAATTCATAGATAAGTTTTGACTCCCTAGAAATGGTAGCGATTTCACGCAGTTGGTTATTTGTGACTGACATTGTGATTTACCTCTCTGCTAGAGTATTTTGAGGATTAAGGATTTATAAACAGTCTCTGTAGCACTCCTGTCCACCGTTCCTGCTTGGACTATTTTGGTACTAGAAGCAATCTGTATCATTATTAACAGCATAAATACCACACTGCTGTAATCAACATTTGGCTCCCTCTTATTTCTACATGAGGGCCTGGCAGCTCTGATGAGAAAAGGAAATAATTTCTGAACATAACTCGGACACTGCAGGCACAGCAGGACTGGGATTCTTAATCCCCACAATTAAGCTTCATTATAGACTTTTCTCCTGAAAAACACAAGACGAACTGAAGTACTATACTGTACTATACACAAAAAAGGTCTTACAAAAATTTGAGCTTGAAAAAATGTGATTTTTACTATTAGTGGAAATGAGCAAATGTCAAAATGAAATATCTCAATCATAAACTTGAAAAGACAGAGAGTGGAAAAAAAAGTAGTTTGCATTTACAAAGAAGTCATTCAGCTTCATACTAATTTGAAAAGAAATACTTTTCATACTTTTTTAAAAAAAGAGGAAAAAGTCTCACCTTACTGTTTTAGACATTTTCATTTTCTTTAAGGGCTTGTCCTCCTGAAAGCTGTAATCAAGAGAACGCCTTCCCCGAAAGTGATATGAAAATGCATTAAACTGTCCTCTAGTTCTACAGTCTGGAATTAGACAAGAATTACACTTTACAAACTAAACTGTTAATCAGCAGTTATAATATTAATATGATTTTACACACATCTTCTGTATTGGCAAAGGCAGTTCATACATTCAATCTGATCCTGTCTGGAATCGGTTTGATTGTGTCTGAATACATCTCAGCATTTAAGCCAGCTGCATGCAGCGGATCTGATTACTCACAGACCAGATCTTCAAGGCGAAACAAAGGAATAAAGACTATTTTCCCATGTAGATGAGTGATATTTTAACTGCTCTTTTCACTTCTAAAATTTCCACACTCTTACTTCTCTGACTTTTAATTATTGTCTGCTTTGGAAATTAAGTGTTATATATGGAGGAACACAATATTATTAAAAACAAACAAACAAACAAAAAACTCCTAGCATGTTGCTTCCTTATCCATTCCAGGTATTATTATTTGTTATACTTGGCATTTGGAGGAGAATCTTTAACTAAATCCTGGAGAATCTTTGCAGACAGTTACTGGCTGATAGCTCCATTTCCAAAGTTTAGGGATTTCAAAGCGATCACCAGTCACTTCGATCCTGAGACACTTTCCCATGTTGAGCAGATATCTCAAACCTGAGAATAATTATGACAAAACTCCTCTCCTAAGAGTCCCAGGAGGATACCTTCAAAGGATGAAGTAAGTCTTTCCTTCAGTTCACTTTATTCAGCTTTCCAAAAATCATTAGTATTTGGAAGGAGTCCAATTTAAGAAAGCAAAGAAAAACAAAACAAAACTGGAAAAAGTACTTTGGAGAGAAAAAAACTGGAAAACACAATTTTCTCATTTCTGCTCACAGAATCTTTAAAAAGAAAAATTATAATGGACCAGGCTGCAACAGAAATTGCCAATATGTTCAACCATTAGAAGCAGAGAAATTGCTAAGAAAATGGAAGGCAAAGCTAAATACAGAATCCCATGGACAAAGCCCAGTTAAGTCTGGCATTAGCAAAATGAGTCACAAAAGCAAATAATTAGAGGAAGAAGTCATTTTCCCTAATGTTTTTGTAAACTTGCAACAGAATAAAACCATTCTGAAAGATAAGAACATTTTAGAAAGCATTATTTTGGAATTTGGCAGTATTTAGATCTAATACCTAAAGTATTAACAAAATTTATTGCACAGCTTTAAAGTCAAGGAAACAGCTGAGGGACTTGAGAAACAAATGTAAAGGTTCTTGCCTCACATAACCGAAACTGAAATAGTACCATTGATTGCTCTGTGATTATATGAAAATACCTTAGACTATTTTTATTTATATTGGCCATTTATTTAAACAAGACTATTATCATTTTGCTGTTAGAAAAACATTTAGTTTGTCCACAGCTTAAAACCAATCAAAGTATTACTGAAGGAAAAAAAAATACATAGTGATTAATTATTTCTGGGAATTCTGGGAATAAAAAGTACCTACAGATCACTGTTGGGTACAATTTATCCACACAGTTCTCCTTCCCTTTTCTTTCCTCACAGCTTGTCCTCATCTCAGGCAAATTTATTACCTTCCTCCAATAACAACGGCACCACCAAAGAACTAACATTATATTTACTGCCAACATATTGTTCATTCTTCTTGCATGTTCTGCTGTTTCTCACACGAGCGTCTTGCTGGCTGTTTAAAAGCTAAGCTCTTTCACGCAGACTTACATATAGACTGTATTTATATATAGTCTACTATGTCTTAAACATAGACTATAAATATAGACTATAGCATATAGACTGCTGGGTCGATATGATGCTTGGCACGGAGGCATTTCTGATTACCCTTCCATACCTCCATATTCAATATGAGGAGAAGAGGGATCACATTCTAAAGGGTCACAGGAGAAAGTAGTTTTCACCAGAGGAATTTATCTGTTGTTTAAAATTTTGCTAAATTACATAGAAATTATAATTTCTGTTGGAAGCAATTGCTGCATTCTGCTGCCTTTGCTGCTGCTTATCCCCTTCATTTAATACCTGCGAAGGCTATCCAGCATACTGCAGATTTTCTTTGATGCAATAACATGATTGGCCTTTTTTTTTAAATATGTATTTATTCCTAGACCGTTTGGGGAATCAAAGCATTGAAATCCTTGGAATCCTAGTCTAGGTTTATCACCTTAGGCTGGTATATATGAGAAACATACGTTCGGTGGCAGCTCCAAGTACACAGACCTGACGTTTCTCTAGTTTTAGAGACACAAGAGTGTCAGCTAGCCAGATGTACAATTCTTGTTCTTGGTTTCAGTTCCTGATATTAGGAAGAGGATTGTCACTGCTGAGAGGTGCAAGCCTAAAACAAAAAGAATTTTTCTTCTTTAAAATAGAGACTACCTGACTACCTTAGTAGAACTGAAAAATTACTAAAATCAGCATAAGTTTCTGCTTTTTTTTCAATCTACTTAGACTTTCTCCAAATTAGCTATATCCAGTCCAATTCACTTTCTGCACAAAAGATGAATGTTTAAGAGTAACCTAATATTTCTTTCTCTCTATAAACAACATTTTCTTCCTGAAGCTAGGTACTGCTACACTGCAGATGTCAGGATAATTCATTTTTTATATTGTAACCATCTTCACATCTTCAGAAAGTCCTCTCTTTTCCAAAAGGTTCTAAAAATGCACCTACAAAGTAAATAGGGAATAGGAAATCTTGGCACTCAGAGGTATTGAGCATTCGTGTATGATGTATATGAGGTATGTGACATGACAGGAGGTAAAAGATGTAACTCTGATACTTTGAAGAGTCCTTAGTAAACAACTTTCATCATCACAAAAGTTCTTGCAGTCTTATACTGAGATTGCTGTTAACATTTTAAAATTATGTGTAAGGTGTTCCACAGCGTTCAATACTTAGCTCAGTGTTATTTACTATTTTCAATAAAGGTATGAGAAGAGCAAACTAAAATATAATACTAAAAGCCAGACAAATTATAATTTAGAATAAAGCACAATTGGAATAATTAAAAGAAATGGTGGATGCCTTTCTGAAAGCAGTGCTCAAATAAAAGAGAATAATGTGGTCAATAACAGCAGTAATGTATAGAAGTATATGACATAATTGTTGATTTTGTCTTAAAATACAGATATTCATAAATGTAAGTCTATCCTACTGGACGACCATGCATAAATGCACTCAGATTAAGCATGTATCTTAACTCTTCTGCTGTAATTCAGTGGGATTTAAGCACGTTTAATCATAATTTGTGTAAGAACAACACCTGGTACAGCAGATATATATTATTTCCTAACCGACAAACAGTTAAGCCAAACCTTCTTCCTAAATCAGTTTATTCTTATGAGGATGACTGGCATCTCATCTGAATCACTTCCTCCTGGGTCATTGTTTGACATGAAAGAACAGATTAAAGATATTTTTGGTTTTGATTTATAAAAAAAAACTGTGAAACTTTTAAAGATATGATGAAAAACATTTCAAATTTAGATAATTGGAGTAAAATCGTGGCTCCATTTGAGTCAACCTGTTCACATTTTCTTTCTAGACTCTTTATATAACTCATATCTTGGTCTTGTCCAAATTAATATGCTTACCTTTGAAGGAAGAAAGCTTTATAATTTCTGTGTTTTGCATGCAGAACTGGGATACAAAGCTAGTAACAGTAGTCATGGCAGCCTACAGTGAGTACTTAAAAAAATAAAATTCTTTTGCACTAGAGAGCCTGAAAAAAGCATCAGAAGTTGCTTGTTTGGAAAATTTGAAGCTTGGATGCTCTTTGCTCAAATGATACATTCTGCAGTAATTCCTCACTGTCAGTGACAAAAGAAGAAGGGTAGAAAGTCAAGAAAGCCAGAAGAAAATCCTGTGTACCTCAGTCACCAAAAACGAGTAATTACGTTACATGATTTGTTAACTAAAACCTAAAGGTAATTTGGTATTGTTATTATAAAAGGGAATAATGCTTTGCTTTTTAAAAAGTAAATATTGGCTTTACTCAAGAAATTTAAGAAGTAGCTTTTTGTAACTAACAAGATATTCTGTTTTTCATGTGGAAAAGTATTTTGACTTGAACAAAACAGGAAGGATAATAAAAACAGATGTAATACCTTAATGGCGCTAAAATAGCTGAACACATGGGTCACTTATTAAGCATACATAAAGTATGATGATATAATATCAATACTTCCCTTCTAAATTTTAACTTAGTGCAGTCTAGGAGAATTTTAATCATACAATCATGAGAAATATTTTAATTGTGGAGAAGGAATATGTTTTAAATATTTCTCTTCTAAATATAAAAATACATGAAAAGAACAAATAAACAAGCATAGTTTATTTACCTTAAAGTAACCAATGTTCTTTAAGGTATACTCTGTATGTACTCCACCTCCCCGTATGTCTCCAGTGCCAGAGAAAGAAACTACATTTTATACTGAGTTGCCTAAACTTAGATTCCCATAGATACCATCACTCCCATTTATCCACACAGGAAAGAAGTTCAAGGCACTCGTATTTCAATTACTTCATTAATCTCTGCACAGACTTCAAAAGAGTTGAGAAGAAGGGAATACAGATAGGTAATTTCTTAAAGCAGCTTAGATATTTACTTCTTTTGCCTGGCAGTCAGTTATCTAACTGTATTGCATTCAGGACTACCTTCTAGTAGGAACATTCTTGAATGAAAATACATGCTAGACTGCTGAAGGGCTCAATACTCTAAAGACCTTCCAAGGATAACATCTGCTCTAGGAGGCTCAGTGATAACATAACATTTAGAGAATCACCACAATTTCACAGAACAGCTTTACAATTTTTACAAAGAGATTTAACTAATGTGTTTGGGAAACTCTCTGCCAAGTTGCATGAGCTGTGGCAAAGTAAACTTATCCTGAACTGGTAGAAAATGATTAATTTGTTTATAGTAGAACACTTGGAGGGTGATAATTGATTTTCTCTTAATGTTTCTAACATATGTTAGAGTTATTTTGAAGATATTCTGAAAGATTTTGTCTTGTGTAAATAAAATGATAATACTTTAACCATATAGAGAGTGTTGTAAGCTGTTATAATTGATCTGGAGAGGAAAAAAATGGTAAAGATTTTTTTTTTAATCTGAATAACTTAAAAAGATGGTAAATATTATGGCAAGACCTAAATGAAATGATATCTAGGGAAAATTGTACAAGATTTCATTAAAAACTAAGTATTCATTTCTCCTAGTATCCTTACAAAGATAACAACCGTTTTGAACCAAATCTTCCAAGGCAGAAGTTTGTCATCCAATGATTTATTACTCAAGGAGTCATTTACTGGCAAGACAATACAGAACTCAAACATGTTACCTTTAATTGGTAGAAACAACCTTTTAATCCTTTTACTATTTTAGATACAACTTGGCACAAAAGTTTTAAATGCGTCAAGACTGAAAATAGTTTGCAAATGCAGCAAGAAAATGAGCCTGAATTTTGCATGGGGGATAAATTACTACTGATAAATTTTTTTGAGAAATGATTATTCTGTATTATTTAAGCAGCATGCTTTTCTACTGCTGATCCACTGCAGTACAGGATACTAGGCTAAATGAATTTTAGTCTTATCAATTATGGTAGCTTTTATTTTATATATAACCATAGCATTATTGTTCATAAAAATTTGAATGTATTCTTCCCTTGAATAAAAAGCAGTAATTTTATTGACAAACTTGAACTTAGTAGAGAAGATTCTTCTAGATCAGGAATTTTGAGCCTGACGACCATGAAGATCAGTGCCCTCACTTCGGTTTAGTTACTAGAAATAGTTACCAGAATTAGCATAAAAAAAGGTCTTCTGCAAACATCATTTGGACCTTGCTGTCATAACACGAAAAATAGTTGTGACAACTCAGTGGGATTTTTTTTGTTTCAACAAAATGAACAACAGATGCAAACTCCAGCAAGACAACAAAAATACATAATATATTGTGACAAGAGGTTTCTATTGTGAACTAAGAGTTCAATTCTAAAAGGATAACTTCTTTTCCTTTAACATGTCCTGTGGAAGATATATCATTTGACAGACTGAAACACAGCTCTCATTAATTCTGCCTGCCTAAGGAAAGAGGTCCTTAGAGATTTTGCTTTAATAACTCTGGAATCCAAGTGGGTGAGCACGTAGTGAATCATATATTTACCACCACTTAATGCATAGCATCTCCATTAATCAAAATACCATGTGTATAAGATTTGTAAGATAAATGTTTCCTCTGTGGAAGAGAGATGACAGAAGTTTCAAAGGAAGAATTCTAGATTTATAAAATGATGGCTCTATCATGAAATGCAAATACATTTTAATATTTAAAATATTAATCAATGTATGACAAATGGGCAGCTTTTAGATCAGATTTCTATACATATAAAAAAAACATAAGGCAGGTAGATACATTTGAGAATCAAAAGACATTCTTCAAAAATGGAGTGGAAGAAACTTTGCCCTTTTAGAGTTAATAATGTTGTTTGTATGACTTCTCAAGCAGCATAAATATGAATTATTTCCTACTAGGCTGAAAAGCATGGACTCCCAAGAGTTTTAACATAGGTATATTCTCTAATGCATAGACTCTGTCATCAGTTTTAAAGCTAAACGATCCAACATGTTTGAACAGTAAATCTCTACCTGCTCTTTCATTTCTAAGGATACCTGAGTTTGTTATCACTGTAAAACCATACTAGTTAGAAAAACTCTTCATTATTAACTCTATCTACAGTATGTTGAAGGGACATCTTCCATCAGTTTACAGTCTACTTACTGCCTTAAAAGCTGAGATATATCACCAAAGAACTATTCAGCAGCTGTAAACCCAAGAGGACCAACAGTAGAAGAGGTGAAGAGCCAGTGGCGTCCCCCAGGGCTCAGCACTGGGTCCCATTCTGTTCAACTTCTTCATCAATGACCTGGATGAGGGGACAGAGTGCCTCCTCAGCAAGTTTGCTGATGATACCAAGCAGGGAGGAGTGGCTGACACACCTGAGGGCTGTGCTGCCATTCAGAGAGACCTGGACAGGCTGGAGAGCTGAGCAGAGAGGAACCTCCTGAGGTTCAACAAGGGCAAGTGCAGAGTCCTGCACCTAGGGAAAAATAACCCCGGCACCAGTACAAGCTGGGGGCAGACCTGCTGCAGAGCAGCTCTGTAGAGAAGGGCCTGGGAGTGCTGGTGGATGACAGATCGACCATGAGCCAGCAGTGTGCCCTTGTGGCCAGGAAGGCCAATGGGTCTCCTGGGGTGCATGAGGAAGAGTGTTGCCAGCAAGTCAAGGGAGGCGATCCTGCCCCTCTACTCAGCCCTGCAGAGGCCTCGAGTACTGTGTCCAGTTCTGGGCTCCCCACTACAAGAGAGACCTGGAGCTACTGGAGAGTCCAGCGTAGGGCTACGAAAATGATCAGAGGGCTGGAGCATCTGCCCCATGAGGAATGGCTGCGAGAGCTGGGCCTCTTCAGCCTGGGGAAAGAGAAGACTGAGGGGGGATCTTATCAGTGTGTACAAGTACCTGAAGGGAGGGTGTCAAGGGGACAGGGACAAACTCTTTTCAGTTGTCCCATGTGACAGGACAAGAGGCAATGGGCAGAAATTGAAGCACAGGAAGTTCCACCTGACTGTGAGGGGGAATTTCTTCCCTGTGAGAGTGACGGAGCACTGGCAGAAGTTGCCCAGAGCGGCTGTGGAGTCTCCTTCTCTGGAGATATTCAAGGCCCGCCTGGATGCAACCCTGTCTACCATGCTCTAGGTGACCCTGCTGGAGCAGGGAGGTTGGACTAGATGATCTCCAGAGGTCCCTTCCAACCTTACTGATTCTATGATATCTTCTACCAACACTTTCACAAGCTAAGTATTGAGTGATAGGTTCTTATTAAGTAAATTCTAAGATTTTAATAATGGTTAACTTCAGTTGATCATTACCCTCTCTGATACGGGCAAGTTGTTTACAGTCAACAGTTTGCCTGACTCTAATGTCTAGATCATCAAAGTTCTACAGACAAGTTTCTGTATCTCCTGAATATACTTTTTCAGCTATGAAGAGCATGCCCATGCTTCATCAAGACAATAAAACTAATGCCAAGAAAAACTCAATAGGAAGATGTCATTTGTCCCGTGAAGTATGTTGTTGATATTACTCCAAATCATGGAATTCATCCAATCTTTAATGACTCACAAGTTTCTCTTAAGGAGAGATCTTCTAACTATGTTAAAGATGAAGTGAAGTCTGATATGTTGATGGCTAAATAGAGGCCATACACAATGTGTGCATTGGAAGTGAGTTAGAGGCCAAGATCTTAGCTGCAAAGCATCATCAACATCTTTTGCTTCTTGAGTGCTATCTAAACTCTTTTTCTTGAAAAAAAGATCTGTTCTGAAGAAAAGAAATCCCATTGTCCTAACTTTTAAAGGTGATGACAAAGAATATGAATATTTATCCACAGAAGGAAGACAATAAGAAAGCAGTTATTTATACCTTCTCAGTGCTCAGATCTATACTATGTTTAGAATATGTCTATTTAATATAAAATATGGCATGATCTATAATTAAACAACGATTATGGAACTTATTAATAAAATAAGGGACATTTTTTTACCTCTCTGTTACAGCTTTGCAATGCAATAAATGAAGATAAACTGGTTATTTCAAAAGTTGACATGGTTCAACATCACAGCTTATCAGCAATGATACAGAATCCAACCTTTGGTACAATGGTGGATGAACAGACAACTCCTCAAAGAAGACAGTTAGTAAATGAGAATTGCCCTCATCCTTTTTCTTCTATTGGAAAGTTAAAAAGTAATGTTCCATGCTCCAGATTTGAATTTGTAACCATGCAAAATATCTTAATAGAAACTGAAAAATGGTTAAATATCTTATCAAAGTAAGATAAATATAGAAAAATAAAGCATACATAAATATATCCAAATCTATCTGTATACAGACCTTCACAGCAATCTTGCCACATCCTAAGGTCCAGTTTAGGAATATCTTCACAGCTACTATATCCATGTGGGAATTCAGCCACTTTAAAGACATCACGTTGTACCCTGGTTATGTTGTCACCATTGTCGCACAAAACTCTAGCAAGAGAAGTCTGCTTGATCTGAGTGAGCTGAGCTGGAGTGAACACACCCGGGTTCTCATACCATAACCTGTAATCTCACAGAAAAGACAAGCTCTTAGACAGATTAGCTAGTGATATATATATATATATCATAAATATAAATATATATATATATATATATACATATATATATATATATATATATACCCCCACTGCCTCCAGCTGCCACTCTAAAAGGGCCTGGGTCTTCCACAGATGCTTTGACACCTCTTCTGGCCCTACTTGGATGTCTTGGGTACCTTGGGACATGTAAAACTAGACATCTAAAACTCGGCATGAGACCGCTGAGTTTAGGAAATTGAATTGCATCCTTAAAGTGCTTTAAGGTAAAGCCTTAAATTACCATACAAATCTTTTTTCAGAAAACCTTCCTAGTTTCCTGATAGAATTGCTGAGGAGATTAGGAGAATAGCTAGTCTACATCTATTTTATTATTCAGATAATTGAGATTGTTTTCTGAGATGGTTTACTATAGATGTTTTTTGTTTAGATCTACACTAACTACATTAATCAATAGACATTAATATATGCTCAGTAAATTTCAATTCAAGTAGGAAATGTGGTATTATTTTTACTTTACATATGTAAAGGGCAAAAAGCCTGTTATCAGAAGAAAATGTAAATAATACATTGCTTCAAAAAACAAGCCAGTCCTTGTATAATAAAACATTTTAAGTGACTATCAGGATCTGAAAACATGTTATGCTATTCTAATTTAGAGGAATTGTTTATTACAATATTGTTTATATCTCACAAAAATGTAAAGTTATATTGCAAAACTAGTAGGTTTTGGTCTATTTCAACCAAAAGTAAGTAGGATGCTCTTTAAACTTAATTAAAAAAACTAATAATTTTATACTAAGCCTAGAAGAACAGTCAACAAATTTTATCTTATCTACTTATTGCATCATTTTCATGCATACATTGGACAGTAGATACATAATCCCAAGCACTGGGACCAGAAAAACAGATTTTGGAACTTCTAACTATGTATTTCCATCTTCACAGGAAGTTAAGACTCACTTCAAACATCACTCATTTTCCCTGAACAGGCACATTTGTTTTGCATGGTGTTGACAGCTTTGATCCTCTCTCCACTGTAAAGGCTCTTCAAAGTGAGAGTTGCTTTCATTATGTCTAATAATATTTTACTATTTGCTGGCATGTTGCTTCAAAACATCTGTATATTTTGGACAGCAGAATCCCATTCCTAAATATTCAATGTTTTCATATATCTCTTAAACGCTGTTTCAGAGAAAAAAAAAAAAAAAAGTAGGTACTTGTTGTCACCATCTTACTACTCATATTTCTCCTTTTACTGCCTCTGCTTCAAAGCAGATGAACTGTACAGTTTTATGTTTCACAGCTTAATTTGTAGTACTGACTATGGAAACAAAAAAGCTTTTATACTATCTTACATAGCAATGTTTTAACTTATGTAAAGTAAATAATATTAGATAAACTGAATGAAATCTAATTGCCTAATTCATCCTCTATTTTTCTTTTACTAGGATGGGACTAATCAGCATCAGTCTTTCTACTCTTTAGTTATGTTAAATGAGGGAAATGTTGATTTTCAGACTTCTGAATGAAGAGTGCTGAAATTAATCAAAGGAGTTCTGGGTGCTGTGACAGTAACAATAACAATAAGCATTTTCTTTTTCCAGATACTATGGAAATGGAGAATGAGAAGTTACTCATAACTTGCATGTATGGGTTGCACACATTTTCTGCTTTTAATGCACTTTTTGTGCACAGACCATTTGTGCAGAAATATGTATTGGGGTCATATACAGAGATTAATGCTTTACCAGCCCATGCTTAGTAGTACAGATGGTAGAAAAGTCCACCACAATAAAATCTTTTGCCAGTAAAATAATTTAGTCTCTATAGTGGAGGAAAAAAATGGAAGAATATCATAGAATCCAAGTAAACTACAGATCTCAAAGAGATTCTTTAAATCTCAATTCTTTAAATACCTTTTCTTTCCCCTTCAGGTGACTATGTATATGCGGTCTTTTATTTGGAAGGGATTAATCTCTCCTAACTTCACATGTAAAAAAAGTAACTTAGAAATTGAAGCTAGTCATTCTAGTTTCTTTTTGCTAGTCATGGAGAAACGTCCACTAGGTGAAATGCTTCATCACTCTTCACCTGACTTTTCTTTCCACTAAACTACAATAAATGTCAGTACTCCAACTACACCCTTGACAGCTTTTTCCATAACTGCAATATCCAGCCTGAGTTGAAATAATCCTACTTGGACAAGAAAATTTGGTCATTTTTTTTATATGAGCATGTAGATTTGGTATGTATGTCTTGGATATACATCTTGAAGCAAACTTTGAAAATCTCCAGATTGGCATGCTATGCCACCACTTCAAATGCTACAAGAGCTGATCTATTTGCTACAAGCAAATCTATAATTTCAAAAATCATCAAGTGACAAAATCCACGAAAACTTTATTTTGCTAGGTTGAATATTTTTCATTGATTGGAATGGAAAATTTTATAGTCATAGGTGAATATAGTTGGAGCCTTCTGTCTTTTTTTTATATGAAGAAGGAATTCTGACACGTATCTGAAAAGGAATTTTGCTAGGTAAAAAATAGGATGAGGAAACAAAGTCACTGACTGACAAGATTACCCAGCACGTCAGAACAGCCTGACACCGGCCGAGTACTGTGAGGACATACATTTCTTCTTTTTATGAAGATGAATCAAAGACTATACTCATTGCAGGAGCTTCCAAACAACCAAATTAACAAGACTTTATTGCTCTATTCAGTCTCATTGGGTAACATTTCTCTGAAGAGATTTGGCTTTTTCATACTAGTTTGATAGGAGATACCTGATTGTTAAATAACTAACTATTGGATGAGAGATAACTGATACTCAGGACACCTATTCAAGTGCTCAGAAGTTCCTTTTTTAACCTTATTTTCACCAGGTTCTCTAAAGTGACTTATGATTGCAAAATGAAGCATGCCCATAGGTACCCAATTTGCAGACTTCCTTGAAGCTTTTATCCAGCTCCCTCAGAAAGACCAATATACTGCCACCAGAGACAGCTGGCCAACAACCCAATCTTGCACACCTCAAGCTTTATCCACTGTAAATTAAATACAAATGAAAGTGAATGAGGAATATCCACTTTTCAAAAGAGTAGAGCAGGTGGTTAACTGACTTGAATAAATAGTAAAAGAAAACATGTGAATTTCTAGCCCTCAGTCCCATGCTTAATCACCATGTGTTGACTGGTGTCTTACGGAGCTTAGCACAATATATTCACCATTAAAAGTAACCTATTTTAAAAATAAATTAATCACAGCCTTCTACACAGTTTTAAACCAGTACTCTAGAGACATGGAGCTACTGGAGAGAGTCCAGCGTAGGGCTACGAAAATGATCAGAGGGCTGGAGCATCTGCCCCATGAGGAACGGCTGCGAGAGCTGGGCCTCTTCAGCCTGGGGAAGAGAAGTCTGAGGGGGGATCTTATCAGTGTGTACAAGTACCTGAAGGGAGGGTGTCAAGGGGATGGGGACAAACTCTTTTCAGTTGTCCCATGTGACAAGACAAGAGGCAATGGGCAGAAATTGAAGCACAGGAAGTTCCGCCTCACCGTGAGGGGAATTTCTTCCCTGTGAGAGTGACAGAGCCCTGGCACAGGTTGCTCAGAGAGGTTTTGGAGTCTCCTTCTCTGGAGATATTCAAGGTCCGCCTGGATGCAACCCTGTCTACCATGCTCTAGGTGACCCTGCTTGAGCAGGAGTGTTGGACTAGATGATCTCCAGAGGTCCCTTCCAACCTTACTGATTCTATGATTCTATGAAGCTATATTAAAATCATGAATGAAAGTGAAAAATTAGGTTTGCTTTTGAGACAAAGACATTGTAACTGTTATTAAGCAGCGTCTATTTAAAATTACTTCTGTTTTCCATGGTGTTTCAGTTTACCTGTCTCCATCCCTAATACGCCTAAACTGTGTGGTTAACAGACACATCAGAGTTGGCCCCAGGCGGCTTCCTGGAACTAAGTCTTCTACCATTAGAGCAGGAAATAGATCTATGTTCAGTGGTGAACCATACAACCTGTAAGAAAAAAGCACAAATATTTAGTTTAAAATGATATATATTTACAAAATAATGAGGATATGGTAAAACTAAGTGCAAGAGATTTGAACGACGCACAGTATAAATGACAGTGATATTACTACATCTTTTGTGTATAACCTTTGGAGTATATGCAAGAAACCCGGCAATGTAGATTATATATCTAAGCAGCACCACAGGAGGTCTACAAGTTTACCTCATGATTCCCTTCCTTCCAGTATCTCTTTTTCGATTCCTTACATGTTTCCTTTTCAATACCTTTTCTTTCCTGTTCCTCTGTACACTTTTTCTTTCACCCTAGCTGAACCTCTTCTCTGCGTTTGATTTTGTATAGATTACCTAGAGATGGCAGTTAACTGAAGACTTATTTTCAAACATTGATACTTTTAAAGAAGGACAGATTATTTGTGGTGAAAGTCGCACACACAAAAAATGTAGTGAACCAAGTTCAGCTAGATTCCTGCTACTTTTATTCAGTGTATGCAACAGATAAAACTGAAATTGCAAATGCTTGCAGGAGATTGGCATTAAATACATCTTTATACTAAAGTAATATTCATATTTAATAGTATTTATAAAAAGATATTTCAAACTAATACTGTCATGAATATAGTCTGTGTTAACATTGTTCATAGAGATCTAGAAGTGGAGAAATTAACTGCCTACAGGAATTTTCTGCATCTATTTTCTGATACCAATGGAAATTTCTTGAAAAATGACTTTATGCCTTTCTTAACAAATATTTTCTTCTAGATAAGACATTTAATTACTAATTTAACATGCACAGGTAGATAATTGTTTTTCTTCACCTTAGGCTCACCTGCTAAGTTTCTCCCTGATTTCAGGATTCTTAATTTCATTTTTCAGATCTTCAAAAGTCTGAGCTGACGAAAGATTACAGTAAACTCTAAAATCATGGTAGGGAGGAATTCCATGATCTCTGCCTCTCTGAATATTCATAGCTGCCAGATCTAAAGCCACAGTACGTGCCATTGAGAAGAGTCTTTCTGTTAGTTCTGTATTGAGTAATTGTGATGGGACACGCATCTTACCAGCAACACCAAACAATCCCCTTAGAAGTGGATCAATGCCTCCTTCATTTACAATCCGAAATGGAGAGAAGAATGCCTTATGAAGAGGTAGAGGGCCTTGTGGAATAGGTTCAAAATTTTCATCCAGCCGATACAGAAAAGGATTAATGAGTGTGTGACCAAACCTAAAAGCGGCAGTTGCAAACTCATTAGTTATGCCAGAATTAACACTGGGATCATAACCTTTATATTCGCCAAGCATCTTCATGCCTACCTCTCCAAAGATCTTAGGTAGCCAGTGGCTAAATGTTATGTGTTGCATTTCTGCACCAACAATTTTGCGTGTTTCATGATATATTGTGTCACCATCCCAATGTGGATTGAGTTTCAGTAGCTCTGTGGCAATTCTGTTGTGTTCTCTAAACCACAATGTGTGGATACTGGTAAGACCCAGCTGTTCATTAGAACGCTGATCACCAGCTAAGAAGCAGGGAATTGGACTCTCATTTTCATCTCTCATACACTCTGTTGGTGGACCAGTAGCAAATGGAAGAAGAGGCTTGCCAGATCTCTGCACAATGCCCTGTCTCAGAAGACCTCTTTGACTTGCCAGGTCTCTGATTTCTAGTGCTTCATGGTCTGAACTGCCATACACATTGGATGCATCAATATATGAAGTTAGCTGGTTGATTTGTTCTCGTGGGTACACAGAATTCATCAGAAGAGACGTCATGCCACTTCCACAAACTGGGCTGGAGCGTACAAAAAACATACAGCGTGCACCATTTCTAACTCTAGGATCATTTGGCGGTATCATGATTGAAAAGCATGGAGGATCATTTGTGCAAACTGAACTGCAGTGCTGACCATCAGAAAATCTGGCTTCGCTTAGTGCAGCAACTGTGAGGTCAAGGTCGTGGTCAAGAAACTGACCCCACTGCATCAACATGTGAGTATACTGATCATCAGGAGTTATCGTTTCAGTTCCAATCAGAGTAGTTGAAACCAGTCGAGGCATTGGGAGTGCATATCCATTGGAGAGTCTCCTGGGCTCAATTCCACGAGGCAGATTAAATCCATTTTCGTAGACTGATTTTAACAGACGTTCAAAGGCTGTCAGAGAAGCACCCCACATGGGATGCTGTAGGTTGTTGCAAGTTCCATCGTGTGTCCTGTACTTCTGGTGAAAGCACATATCTGAGCAATTGTTCACTCGCCGATGAGCTGTACAGCCGGATAGATTAGCTATCAGGTTCAAGTACTGCGGGGATACAAGGTCATTATAGTGATAGCCTGAAACAAGAAAGACACAAAAAAAATCAAAGATTTATTTTACTAGATTCATGGCTCCCCAAAATCATGAATTTCTGTGAATATTATTTTACTATATTTTCCATATGATTAAGTATCACTACTGTTTAAAAAGAACAATAATCTATGTATACGTAGACCATTAGGTTATTTGAACAAACAACCTACTACTCTTAGGTCAGAAGGCAGTTCTGTAAAATGCCAGTTCCAGTAGAACTTTTAAAAAATGTTCACAAAAAGAGCTCATTTCCTATTTGATCACCTAGGAAAGCAGTAATACTTTTAGAAATAATAATCTCTCACTGAGAAGAACTGGAAAATGTTCTCCATGTCAGAAAAGCATTTAAAAAAAATCTTAGTAAAATTTATATGTATTTCAAAACTTTAGAGATTTGATAATTTACTACTGTTCTGTTTTTATTACAGTGAAAGTTGCAGAATTCTAAGAAAAAAAGAATCAACAAAAGAAGTCAAAGAAAATCAGCATAGGCAATTTAGGAGTCATCTCTAAGCCAAACAGTGTGGAGTAATTCACACATTACTCAGGATAGTCCACTCTAAAGCAAACTAATGTTTGTATAACACTCTGCATAGCTTTCCTCTTGGATTCATACCATTCACCTCTACTACAAGGACATACTTAGCACTTTCTTGCAGTTTTTTCTCAGTTCAGAGGGATTCAATAATATACACAGTAACTCATTAGAGTGGTGTTTTTACAGTTTCAAACTGAGGGCATGTGTTTTACGATCTCTGCAGTGGTATGATAGCATGTGGAAGGATTCAGTAGAAGGCAGAAGGAAAAATGGAAATGAGTGAGTGTATAGCGATATTTTGTTCACACAGGCTCATGGGGTTCCCACCTCGACCACCTAACCTACCTAACTACTCAAGAGTATGAACTGAATGCAGTAGTGCAAGAGGTGGATGCAGTAAATTCTTCTTTCAATCCTGAGGTCATTTATGGCATGCCTTATCTATATTCAATACATAAATATGCCCTAGATACACTGCTGCACAGCAATTTCAAACAAGCCAGCTGAAGCCCTCTCTCTGCCTTTACCTTGAACCGGACTGGAACTGCTCAGAGCTGAGCACATTATCTCAGCTGGGAAAGGATAAAGAACAGCTTAGCATCCGTATGTGTTCAGTGGTGGGACTAGAGCCATGCTCTGCTCCTTCCACCATGCTGTTCTGTGTTTACTCAGTTTCTGACAAATATATGCTCCGAAATGGTTTACAAGTGGAAGCAAAGATACTAGAGACCTACTGCTTACTTTGTGCAAAACTTACCTGTTCTTGTACACATACACATATTATTTTATGGAATATCCCAGACGAGGAAATACAAGACCAAACCAGAGAGCAAAATCAGTAAGTGCCACTGGGTAATGTGGCACAATATACTCTTTGGGGATACTATTGATATTATAGAAGAATATGCTCATTACTAGGGCAATTTCTAAAACTACACTTAGGAAAACATGTCTCCTTGTCTGTAACACCCTTTCTGGTGATCTTCATTTACCATGAAATTCTCTTCTTATGATTGATATTCATGTAGTCTTTACATTTGTCTGCTGCGGTTATCCTGGTTTCCACTCACACTTCTGAAACGAAGCTGTGATTAAAACTCAGCTGTGAAACTTATGGATGGAATGGCCTTCTTTATCAATTCAAAAGAAAAGGCTCAGCTTCTCCGCTCACAAAAAGTTTACGTGGGATGGGACCTCTCATCTACAGATTAGATTTGATGGCTTTCTGATCAGAGTGAAGGTTGTTACAAACGTCAGTCTCAGAACCTCAATTACCCCATGCACTGTAGGCTCTGGCTCTGGCTCTGCTTTCTAAAATGCTGGCCTCCAAGCATTCCCAGCTAACTCAATTCACATACTATTAACTAAATTTTTTCAAACTGCAAGGAAGATGTTCACAGGCTCATAGAAATACTGATTGAAAGGGATCTCTCACCTAAACACATGTGAGCTGTATGTTTGTCTAGCAGTCTCAAAAACCTTCACAGCCTTTCCAGATAATTTGTTCCAGTGCTGCATAGCTTCCCAGGGAGCAAGTGTTACCTAACATTCAACACGAACCTCTCAAGCAGAAATTTATGGCCATTCCCCTTGCTATACTGTCTGGCATAACCGAAAAGAATTTGGCTTCATCATCCTTCTTTGGGATATTCCCAGATTTTACATAAAAAGTATCTGAATACAAAGTTATCAAATTTCTCAAAAATTCCAAATGCAAAAGTGGTAAATAACACTTTTATATTTTGAAATATAACCAAATAAGGACAAGTACGAATATTAAAAAAAAAGAGCATTAGATTGTTTAAATAAAAACAGATTTATTTTACTATTCTAGTTTCCATAAAAGTCAATTTTCTATGGACTTTGTAGATCTCAGAAGCAAGCTTCGATTGTGAACAGAATTTCCAGTATCACAAAAAGCTGCCTTTGTATATATGTATGCTAGTTTTTGGAAAACCTTGGAATGATTACTTTTACTATTATGAATTTTAGTGAAAAGCAATTAACCAATTCTTACACATTAGATGTCACATAGCTGTTGCACTGCACTTCATGAGTATTACATTCATTATGCTCACATATGCAACTAATCAGAGAGCCAAATTAAAGTTGGTCACTGTTATAAAACACAAGCCTTCAAAGCATTTTGAATACGTTTTTGCAGTAAACTATTCATCACAAATTATTTTCTTAGCTCTAATAATGAGTAGGAAGCTTCTTTTACTAGCAGATATTACAGTACTCCCCAAAGCTTGCAGTCTTTGGGCTTACAAACACTCGCCTAGTTCAGGGTCAGAGTTAACGTTTTCGGAAGGAACAATAAATGCTCAATTATAAGCATCAAAAGAAATATAGTAAGTAAAAATATTTCCTCTAGATTTTCAGTGTAGCTTTTGGCTATGTCTCAAGTCTCAAAAGCTCTCCTAAAACTCCGTCATTATTTCCAAATGCTTTAATCCTATGTCTCAAGCATATCCACACACATATCTACACCCATTAATTGTATACTCTCCAGCTGGACTTTACAAATTTGAATTTGGAGTTCAATAACTAAAAGGCAGAAATATTGAAATTCACATTTTTATGTTATGTATAAAAAAGCAGAAAAAATGTATTTCTTATTTCATCAGAATAGAGTTCAAGGAAACAGCTATCAGTTTGAAAGTGTACTTAAAGCATGAGTGGCAAAAAATTATTTGAACACTGTTGTAGTACATGCAGAAACCTTGTTTTGTAAAGTACACAAAACTTTCTTGATATGTCATCTTTTCTCTTTGGTAACACATGCAGGCAATAAAATATTTTATTTAAAAAAATAGCAACAAAATACTGATTCTTTTTAACACATAACATAACGGCCCATTTTGCTAAAAATAGCAGTTCTAATGAATTTTGAATTAATATCTGGTCAGTTAACAGGCAGGAAATATTATGCACTTTGGATACACCAAATATCCAAGACCAGTAGAAGAATCTGAACATCAATTTTTCCCTAATATGTCAACATAAAGGAAAATAAACATACTCTGTCATCAAAGGTCAAACAAATTGAGTTAAAACACAGTGTAGCAATGTGCAAATCAAGGATTGAATCATGTAACCATATATCTGGTGAAGCTTTTCAGAGTTAAACACTCTGCTGATTCCAATGTAATGGTTCTCCAGTTAGGATCCATACTCTGAAAATTAATCTTAGGAAGACAAATACACTTCAACACAGAAAAATAAGGAGAGTGTACTGACTTGTTCCATTCAGGTCAACCATTAGACCGTCCTGTACATGATCTTGAATAAGCTGTAATGTCCTTTCAAATATTTCCCCAGCTCTTGCTTGCTCAACAGTGTATGGATCTCTTGGGTATCGAAATAAGGCTAGCAAATCATTTGGAGAGCGAGGACGACTAATAGATAATTTGAAAAAAATAGTAAGTGTACACAGGCATTACAAAATAACAACACAATATAGTGTAAAAATTTGCAACTTGACATGATTAGAACATACCTTGGTTACTCATCTCAAAATGGAAGGCAAAAAGAAATAATATATATATATATTTAATAAAAGAATATGGAATTAAACATTTAGCTTTTTAAAACACGTTGTCTCCCCAGAAAAATTGTAGCAATGAATAAAGATCTAGACAGGCAAAAATTTTGTCTCCACTACTTAGTGCTTAAAGAATAGGAATCTTTACAAGCTAAACTGCTGGTATTCCCAGAACTAGCCAGATGATAACAATGTTATTTAAATAATAAAGTAGTTTCTTGTTTATTAATTGTTCCATTTCCTTAGTATACTCTAAATTAATTTTAATTTTGCAATTAAAAAAGGAGATACCTGTCAAACAAATGCGTTCGTGTTGAATTTATTGCTCTGTCAACAGTGGCAATTGCTTCTACAATTGATGTTTGTACAAATGGATCTCCATTTCGACTGACATTAGGAACTACAGAAACAGAAATTCATATATTATTGCAAAAATCACCACACACAAAAAGATACTTCTATAAAACAGAGTCTAGACACGACTTCATTTCAGTTGCACAACATAAACTCCTGTTTTTCAAGTACAAAATTCATAACCATTTTGGAACTCTATCAAAACACATTACATCAGAGCAAAATTATGGACTCTTGTTAATATTAGTCAAGAAGCCAGCTTGTTTATAATTCTAAAATAAAATGATGTGAGGATAAAATGCCTACGATGGTTTAGATGTATGCTATTTAGTCCTACAATTACAAGTAAAAATGACTAGAGCAAAAAATAAATGATTATTAAGGGTTTGCATGGTGGAGTTTGTTATTAGCTTTCAAGTGTTGGAATCAAGAGCCTGATCTACATCCACTGAAATCAATGGATGTATTCTTACTCATTTCAGTTAGTACTGAATGAAGTCTTGAAATTAGTGTAGGAATTCATGGGGTTAACAAGAAGACATTGCAATCAGAACAACTTATTTATAGACTTAATTTTGCCTTTTAGCGCGCTGATGCGCACACACACACACACATATATATACACATCACAAAAATTGAAGAGATCTTTTAAAAAATAAACACATAGAAATATAATTCAAAAAAAACCCAAACACTATATACTCCTAAATATCTAATTAATACTGTTCCTATTCTTAGTTTACTTGAGCAAAAGATGCACATTAATTTTAAAGAGCTATAAATCTTTTATTTATTTTGATCACTACTTTCTTTTCTACTTTAATATTTTCTAGCTTTATAATACTAGGTTAAAAATCACAAGCTTAACAGGCTATTTATGCCTCTTCATAGTACTAGTAACTCTCTAATGCACAGGCCCATTCAGCTGCCTTTTTATAAAGTGTTCAGTTGCAGCTGGATGTTTATACAACATATCTAAGGCTAATAACCTTCTTTTTACTCTAAACCAGGAACTACTAGATCCAGAGGCAACAGCTAACAATTTCCAGAGAGACTGTTTAGATTGGAAAAGTCAGACAGGAAGAAGGCTAAAGTAGGAAAAAAGTCCAAAGCAAATACACTGGAATAAAATCAACAGCTGTACAAAAGCAGCTGACATAAAACTGTTGTTTACAAGTTTTTCCATGACATTTTTTTTCTTTTCTAAGCAATATCTTATTATTCCTCTTAACTGGCAGCTTAGGCTGTGTCTGTAGGAGTTTGAGAGTCTGGACCTGGGCAATTAAATTTACTGTCAGAGGAAACGGTCCCTGGTACCGTAAGGCTGCAGCTGCCCCGGGACAGGCTGCCGCAGGCACAACGCACTCTCAGCATCCAAAGCAGAGGGACCTTTCCACTGCACAACTGCAGTAGTCCGTGGTCCCCGCTAATTACAAGTTACTTCATAATTTCAGTTGTTTAGTTGTGTGCCGTGAATCGTTTTTAACACTTAAGGAAAGATTTTAATAAATTAATATATAACTATAACTATATATATATATATAGTTATATATTTAAATATTTTAATATATTATTTATATATTTTAATATATTTAATATATTATGTTAATAAAACATGAACTTTGTTTAAAAGAAATGTTCACAAGTAAGGTTTTTAGATGTTTCTGGCTACGTCAATATTTATAATCTATCCATTTGTCCTCTTTGCTTGATATCTCTGGCCTCTCATGATAACTTCATTTACATAGCAACAATACAGGAACAATATCAGACATACTACTTGTTTCAATAAGAAATATCATTTACAGTTTTAGACTGAGTGCAGACAAATCAAGGGGAGTTTCACTTTTATAGGCTTATGGATGTTGGAGTTTACAAAAAATAAACAGATTTCAATTAAATACAGCAGACTGTACTTCAGCAATCACAGAACCTTGTAGTTTGCTAATTTTCGCAGATGAGAAAGAGCAGTTGACATCTGCACTAAATGAATAAAACTTGTTTCATTGGGATTACAGTTGATTTCAACATTTCATTTTTCAGAGCCCTTATTGTTTTGGGATCTAATTAATTTTTTTTTCCCCTAAAGAAAAAAGAAAGAACTGTTTCCTTCTGTGCATCTCCAGGGTAACCATGATTAGCTCAGATTTTATGGACTTCCCTTACATTTGCAGATTTTATAAATGGAGATGAAACCTTCTCACTGAGAAATTCCAATTTACAGCTTGAAGCAAATAACTTATTTTTGATAAAGGAAGGCATAGATTGATACAGCCTACTAAAAGAAAGTTAAGTGTAAGTTAATATTTATTAATATTGATTATTTGTCATTATTCCTGGGAAATAATTAGAATAGTTCAAATTGTCTTCTTTCCTTCTTGTTTTCTTCTTTAGCTTCTTAAGATCATTATAAAACTATTTTGAATTCTTTCATTTAGTTGCAACTTAGTTTTCAACTGATTGGTGTAAGTTCTCCTTTAAAAATGCCAGAGAACCTTTTGCCAAGTTATTCCTAAAGAAAGATAAGACTATGCATTTCACTAGTAAATTCTAATAGGTTCAAATAATAATCTCAAGAGAAGACTAGGATGACTATCTGGAGCCCAAAGCATTGTTTGCTTTGAAGTTTAAGTCTTGGACATATTTTTGCTGATGTATTCCTATCTTACTCACATCTGCATCCTCATATTTGCCTGAATTAAATGAAAAAATTGAGAGGATTATGGAAGAAGAAGAAACATAAGTAAGGGAAGAAGGAATACAGCATTTGATGCTGAAGCTAACTTTTTGCATCTTATCAATTAAAAAATTAAAATAAAACTGATTATCTAACTCATATCTCTTACCGATTTATAAACCTTACCATTAACACTAAGCACCATACTGACAGAGGAGTATCCAATGCTGTTCCGGGCAACACATTCATATCGACCTTCATCAGCTGTTCCAACATCACGAATAGTAAGAAATCCCTCTGGACTAACATGAAATTTTCCACTTTCAGTTACCTGTACTCCATCCTGCAGCAAAGCATAGTGTTTAATTATTCTTATATATCTACACTTTGTTTTCAAACTTGAATTTGTGTCTTCTTCCTGTCTTTTCTCATAGAGTGAGCTGGTAAACAGAACGATTGTATGCTCTATTTTGTATTTATATTTTGCATGCCAAGGCAATCATCAAATAGATATAGAAAAATACAGATATAAAAAAATAAAAAAATGCCACTGTGACAGGATGATTTGCATATAGATCTAACTTCTACAATTTATTTACTTTAAAAGGAATTATTTATTATTAATGAAGGCTTTTTAATGATTGAAGGCCCTCACTACAGAAAATTTAAGCTACAAAAATGGTATGATAACATTTCTTAAGGACATATATACACATTTGCTTACTCAAAATTAATTACTTTTAAAATGTCTCAGAAAAGAGCAATATGTTCTTCCTATGCTATGCATTTAGCAGCAATTTAAGGCAAATTTTAGAATGATCACTAATTGAAGAGAAGATAATCAAGGAAATATAAGATCAACATTAGCAACCCATTTTTAATTCACACAGTGAATTCTCACATTTCTGATTCCTTGCTCTGAACAATTATCTATTGCTATTGCTGCAAATCAAAGACAGAGTAAAAGCCTTATCCGATATTTCTCACCTGGTTTCTTCTCTGTGATTTATAGTACTGTCATTAGAAAAAACATTTTTTAAAACTGCTATAGGGAGATGAGTTACCAAAAAAGTTACGAAAACTGTATTATATATATATATAGATTACCTTATTCCATGTAATCACTGGCTCTGGCTCTCCTTGAGCACTGCATGGAATCTGAACATTGGTGCCAACTTCTACTGTCATGTCACTGGGAACACTGGCAAATACAGGAGTCACTGAAAAAACAAATGACACGTTGAAAAAGTACAAAATACAACTCGTGAAAAAACCTAAAAGAAGTCAGATCTACTTAGTTTTTTAAGTTACTCAGTTTCTCAGTTTATATGCTTGCTTTGTTTGCAAGCTTTTAGTTGGTTGTAACTTTACTTTAGAGATAAAATTCCTTATGCCTGATGTCTGCTTCAGGCTGATTTTTTAATTATCCAGTTCCAGCAACATAAACTAGTAGTTTTAAGTTTAACCTAAAAGTCCTAAAATTTCTTTAAATAGCTAAATTTGAGCAAAGTCATCAGTATGAAAATCCCATCAACTTCTGTTAAAGTATATTTTTTAAAATAACAACAGAGATTTCTTAGATGCTAAAAACAAAACTTTCCAGAACCCATCCAACTGTGAGTGCTTCAGCCTGATTTGCATTGCCTGAAGTGCTAAGCATTCACAGAACTCCTCTGTATCTGAAATCAGTGAACCTTTGGCTTTAAACATTAAAACATGATCTCCAGTTTTAAGTATTCTGAGAACAGAGTACACACCTACCTAAAATCAGTGTAAAGAAAAATAATGCATTTTTATCCTAATCTCCTTTCACATCCACATTCATGTCCAGCACTCAGATACTATCATGAAGAACACATAAAACTGATTATAAAGATCTTAAGAACTGCATTTCTGCTGTAACACATCAGTATTTTACAGGATCACGTTTTTACAGTGGCGTATTTGGCCACACAGCATACATTTATATAGCCAAACTAATCTGTCCCTGTGTTATCTATATGGTGGGTACAGTCCTTGGCAGGGCTTTGGCCCATCTCCTTCCTCTGCAGATGGGGTGGGGGGTTATCAGGGCCAGGAACCATTTCAAATACAAAAACTGGATGCAGGCATCTGGCCCCGGGATGTAGGAGTTTCGCTCTGTGGATGTTAACCGTGTCATGCCAAGGACCAGTGAACAGATCCTGCACTGTTTAATACATTAACACAGATTTAGTCACAGAGACCAAGGAGAAAGAAAAGCTGACGAGACATCCTCAGATGAACGGCCCTTGCCATTGGAAGCCCAGAGGCCTCCAATTCTATCAGAGTTCTTTGGTTAGTTATTCCTCCATTAGAGCCCATTTTCCCTTTCTTACACAATCGAAAATGACATTGCAATGAATGTACGGAGAGATTTAAACTCAAGGTATATATGAATTCAATGAAGTTTAACACAGGCAGAAGACTATAAAATTTTATAAAACTACAATTCGATTTACTGAATTTTAGTCAACAGTTTTATACTGGTGAACAAAATCTATTGTTTGAAAAAATTAATCTCCCTTAAGGCAAGTATTATTCTTAACTAGCAGAAATCAATGGAAAATCTTTGACAAAAAAATAAGCTCAGGGAGATTACATTTTAACAGAAGTCACTAACAAGAAATGCTTCAGTTTTACTAAAGTATAACTACTAACATGATTCCACTTAATCCTAAAAGTAGCTTATTTGTAATTTATACGGAGAAAAACATAAAATCAATAGGGTGAATTTTTTTTCAGTGTTAGCTTATTTAAAGTATAAGGATAGATATTTTATTGCGAAGGTCAGTCTGCTGTTGTACAATAGATACTTCTGGTTCTGCCCAGCAAAACGCTATATTAACTGCATTATGTAATTAGCTGTGTACAGTTTTATAAGAAATTACTATAATATGCAATCAGAAAAAGGCAATTATTTTAAGAAAACAAATTAATTTCCTGAAGCTGATAATGCAATCATCCAAAAACCAAACCTCCATTCTTTACAAAAAACAGCAAATCAGATAAACCTCTTCCACAGAAGACAGACTGTTTTAAAGAAACAGTACTCTACATAAATTCTGACTGGCATCCACACACGTTATTTATTAAAAAACACCTCAAAGCTAAAAATAGAGGTAATCAGAGTAATGAATCAGAAATGTGAAAGTGCTCTGGATAGCAAGTTTTCTAAATGACAAAATATACAGTACTATTTTGAGAAGCTTTTATCAAGAAAAGATCATGCTTAGCAGTAGTTTCCAAGTGACTTTGATTATAAACAGGGCATATTGTCTAACACCCTCAATTTATAAAAAGAATTATAAGATACCTCGTAATTCGCCGTAATAGCGGCTTAGGAATTACTGTAACATTCAGTAAAAACTCAGAAGAAAAATCCAAGCACTATTTAGACCTGTCTCGAGGCTTTTCTAACTCTAAACGAAGATAAATTTCACCTACTTCATATTTGCATATAGTATGATGCCTTTAAAAGGATCTAATTGCTATTAATTTAAATTTTCACATTTTACAAAAGGAAAAGAATAAATCAAGCACACTACTAAGTACTTTAGACTAAGGTTAAACCTAATCTTTCCAGCAGCTGTAAATATGTACATGGAGAACATACCTCTAGGCTGCACTGTCAGGTATACTACAGTTCGCTGAGATCCTATAATATTGACAGCTTGGCATTCATATTGTCCCTGATCATGCAGAGCAACCCTGGAAATCCTTAAGGTTCCAGAGGACAGAACTAAATGTCTTCTGTCAACAGACAATTGGCCTCCTGAAACACAATAATATTTGCTTTTTATAACAGTACAAAACAAAATAGTCTATTACAGAAAAAGGAAAATCCAGGAAAATTTAGAATTTGATAAAATACTGACAAAATCAGAAGTGTCTCAAAAAAAAAGAAGAGTTAAAACCCGTTATATACTTTACAGACTATGAACATACACACACATAAGCGTATGCTCTTCCTGATCTTTTCCATCTCTATTTTTGTGGTATAAATAGGTATTTTCATTTAAGGAGCATGCTAAAGCATCTCAACAAGGTGCTACAAGAAGAATGCCAACAGGTATTACTGTTATATTACCACATAGTAAGACATTCACAATTACCACACCTGCCTAGGCCATCTAGAGAACCATCAGAAAAACACATTCAGCCCTGAAAAACTGCAATATAACATAATAAAAGGAAATAAAGGGCAGAACAGTGTGTGGACACTATTCCTTCTCTTTAGAAATTGCATTTGATTGGAGTAACCTTGGCAGAGGGAGAAACAGGAACATTACCAGCATCAAAACGATCAAGCATTTGTTAAAAATCTACTTTATCTACCATAATCCATAATTTCTTAATGGTTGGTAGTCCTGGTACAGCTATTTTATTCGACCCAACTGGAGTATCTGCTTACTGATAAAACATCCAGTTCAGTATACCTTGCCACTGTATTTGGCTTAATGCCTTCACAGCCCCAATCTGGTAACGCAGCCAGCAGAGCAGACCCCAGGGTTCCTGCAACCCCCACGAAGTGGAAGGAATGCCTCATACAGAAATTATAATGATGCTAGTTACAGGTTAGACTAATCTGGTTTCTCCAGAGAGCACAGAGGACAGATTCACCTCACCTAACCTTAGTTCTCCTACTGACAACTCTCAGCTAGACTCATTTTATAGTAAGTGGGTTATATGATAGATATTGCCAAGTGTGATTTGTCTCACATTTCTTGAACATTTACTATTAGGAGTCTATTATGGAGACATTTATTTCAGTGACTCGTTCTACTGAAAACATGAAAAACTTGGGCAACTAGTTACTGTTGGATATTTTGCTTTTTCTAGTTAAAGCAGAATAAGGGGAACCCTGTCTCCTTCAACAGATACAGAAGCATTTAAAATAAAATAATACATATTCACATATTCCCTTTCAATTCATGAGTGATTCTCAGATAAAATCTGAAGTATTTGACTCATTTGAAAGTAAAAACAGAACAAACTTACCTCCTTTTGTCCAGGCAATAACAGGCTGGGGATAGCCTTGTGCTTCACAAGGGAAGTCAACAGTTTGTCCCTCAATCACTGTTCTGTCTTGAGGAGTGACAGTAAACTGAGGTAGAGCTACAAAGGAGAAAACGAATCATTTAAAAACATACGAAAAATGCGTAACTGACTGAAATTACGTATAATTTTATACATGACTCGAATACCTCATATCTGTGGGAAATGGGACCCTAAAGAAATTACGGTAGAGATTACAAATGGGCAGATTTGTCTCTCACAAAATGTGAACACTTCCTAACACACCATGACCCTGAAGTCATTTAAGAGCTGTAGAATCTACTTCAATAGGTCCAAAATAAGATGTACAACCTGTAAAATCAAGTGGGGAGATTAAATATACCTTTTTATCTTTCTCACAACAAACAAACCTACAAAACTCTCAGCTAAACTACAGAGAAAATGCAATGTAGTCAAAAAACAACCTAAGCAGCTTTTTTTTTTTTTTTTCTGCTTTATACAAAAGGAAAACAGTGCCAGTTTCTGCAGCAACATCATGGCATTATCAATGTGAGCAGGAATTTGTTCAGCTCTCACTATCATTCATTAGCAAATGACAAATGAACAAACTGCACGGACAGGTTGTTTCATATAGCTTGAAAAAAATGTACCGATTGACAGTCTAAACTGTTTGCCAATACAGACATTAATACGAGCACAAAAATAAAAGGTACTTAAACGCTTTTCAAATAAAAGTTCCACTTTGAAACATTTGCAAAAGTATTCAACATATATTAGAGAAGGTTTTTCAGTATGTTGTTCCTGAAATACTTTATAGGCATATTACAAACAACACCAAAATAATTGTGATCATAGTAAGTTACAGTATTTTAGTTTCCACTTTGCAGAAAAGCTATGCTAATGACTCAGTTGGAAGAGTGACAGTTTCCATGCAGCTCTGCAGAAAATGTAGCCACTTTTGCCCAAGTGTCTACAAAAAAAGAGGTGATACAGATCTATACTTAAAACTCCACTGCAAGTACTCCAATCATAAACTCTAATCTCTAGGAATGCTACTCGTTACAGAACATATTTCAGTTCCACAAAAGTTGTACATTGCATGTTTATTCACACAGGCAAACAGAACTTCAGAAATAAAAAAAACCCAAAATATAAATAATTTACTTCTGAGGTTAATCCAAAAGACTGAAATTCTAGAGAATTAATATATAATACCCTACTCTGGGTAAATATATACTGCAAAATTCCCTTGAACTACATAGAATTAAAAGAAAAAAAAATCTTGTGATTTCAGTTTGGCTACAACAATTCAGAAAAAGAGACGAAAGCCATGCAATCTGAAGTAATGGAGTTTGACATTCTATTTTACAGCATGCCATGCCTAGTTTGATGGCACTCACCTTGGACTATGATGTATGCAGTTGCATGGATGTTATCTACGCTGTTAGTTGCAAAACAGGTATACTCGCCACTGTCTTCCTGCTTCACATTTTGTATATAAAGTCCTCCTGAAGGAGTTATGGTGATGCGAGGGTCACTTGGTAAAGGGGTTCTGTCGCCTTTGGTCCACGTAATTCGTGGCTGAGGGTGCCCAGTTGCACTGCATTCCAGAGTAACACTTTCTCCAACCAATACCTCTGTATTTTGCGGATGAATCACAAAACTTGGCCGGGCTGTGAGAAAAGAATCATGACTGAATATGACTGGCATAACACTAATGTGGCTAAATATTGCAATTGTTTGGGGAATCTGATTTTTTTAATAGGTCTGTTCCAAGATATTTTAATCTTGCACACGTTGTCTCACTTTAAACCTTATCTAGCTGAAAACATTTTAAAATATCAGTAGATAAAATTAAAAACTCATATAGATGTTTTAAAATAATTTATGAATACACTTTAGTACTTGTAATTGTAGGTATATCCATTGCACTGATATTTTTCTTAAATCCCTTTCAAGAGAATTTTACAGCATTTTCTTCTCATCTATTGAAGTTTATAAAGGTCTTTTCAGAAACAGAAGCACTGAGACCCAGAAAATAAACTGACTAGTAAGTTCTACCTGGTGCACAAAAGGAAAAAAAATGATTAAACTACATTTTAGTAGCTTTTCTTAACTAAATGTGTAAGCTACAACAGCATTTTAAATTTAACTTCTGATGAGCGTAAAAACAAACTTTCTGACAGCAAAGTTTGAAATTTGAAAAAATCACAGTTCTGGACAGGAATTTAGTGTTTGCAAACACAAAGCACTGGCTAGGTGGATACATAAGACTATAAAGTTGCTGTGCAATCACTGCTGCCTTGTGTGTTATCAAAGCTTTCATGAGTGACAGAAGCTCTGTGACAGATTTCTAACAGAGAAAGAATACTATTGCACAGAGCAACATTACAATGCAACACCCTCTTCTTTCATCCCTTATATATCCCCCCCAAAAAAGTTCACATGACTATCGTCAGATTGACTTAAAACAATAAACAGTATTATTTAACTGGTTGATTTTCATTTTTGTTCTAGGGATATTAAAACTTCATGATCTAATCAGTAAGATGTCCAAGGACAAGAAATCTACACATCGAGAACAAATAAGAGCCAATGCATCCAATGTTTAGCAATCTTCCTATTAAAATAATTCTATATCTGATTAAAAATTCAGACTTCGTATTTTTTACCTGGTGACCCAAAGTATCTAAGAGTAACTTCCTGAGTTTTCACTTCGCCAGCCACGTTTTTTGCCATGCACTGGTAAATGCCTTGGTCTGTTTCTTGAGTATTCTGAATCATTAATGTGCCATCATCCAGCAAGTTTAACCGGGAATCTTCTTTCATACTGAGCTCATTACTGTGAAAAAAAGTAATCTGCTGGAGTTAAACCTTTAAATCACAAGCACAGAAAAATGTCAAATAATAAAAGCCTAAACACATTAACCAGAATAACTTACAAAAATTAAGTTTTACTGTGTTAAACAAAAAAATAGAACTTTTAGGCTTTTTCCTAAAGAAAAAAAGCAGTGGAAAAAACAATTCTGCTTATGCAGCCATTATATCTTCCAAACGAAAGGCCAGAATATTTTTATGAGTAAAAGCTTATGGAGAGGGAGAATAAAAGAGTAAAATACACACACCCAATCTCATTTTCTTTTTAGGATACAAGCGGTTCTAACTGACAAATCACTTTCAAGTATTTCAGCTGGAAATACACAATAGGTAAGTTCAAAACTCAAGATACTTTCTACTAGGAGAGGAGGTAGTTGCTATCAAACCATCTTGGTGCCCTCCTCTGACTGCATTCCTCCAGGAGCACTGGTGAACCTGGTTATAATTTGTACTTGCTTGGAATAAGTTGCATGCTTTAGCCTATGTCATGGACACATCATTTCTGTGATACTACCTAAGTAGAGTTAGGGCTTTTTATTAAAACGAACAGTTTCTCAATCCAGCCTTTGCTACATGATGAAAAAAGCACAGAGTAGGGACGAGGATCTCACCCCATATGTTCAAAACCAAGAGTGACTGCTGATCTATTCAACATACCACTCAACAGGGCAATGACTTTCGACTGAAATCTTGCCACATTCAACTACCTTGCAAAGAGCTTTGCTCTCATTCATGTAGCCAGGAAACAAGCCAGAGTCAATAATTCCACACCCCAAGCTCAAATTTCTTCTTAAAACTCTTTCCTATGTGTATTCTGAATACATGTTTTCTTTGTTTATTATGAAAAGTGCATGAGCCAAAGAAAATTTTAATGAAATAATTACACGATCCAAGTTTAAGGCTCTATACTTTACAAACTCTATAATAAAGTCTATACTCTTGCTACACATGGAGTTCTCACTGAAATCAGCACAACAGCTGCAGAAACAGGATTCTACATCATTCCCTTTTATCAACAAGCAAATTTGAAATGGTTCATTTGCTAATATGGAATGAGAAAAAAATCATTTTACAGATCAAATTCTCCACTTATAGACAAGAGTTATTAAGCCTATATCTGATTAAGCTAATGTTAAAATCAGAAATTATGCATCCACTATAAATTCAAGTAAGTCTAGGGAAGGCAATTTCCTGCCATGTAGCTTGCTAAGCCACATCATTCCTGGTGCTGCTGCAGGGAGTCAGAGCTCTGCACAGGCCTTAGCAGAAACCCCGCATGGGATTGTCCTGTGGGCTCCTGAAAGACTCTTTTAGGTTTCCTCCATAACCCCTCAGCAGTGAGAACAAGCAGTGGAGCAGGTTCCCCACAGAGGATGTGCACTCTCCATCCTTGAAGGTTTTCAAGACTTGACCAGATAAAGCCCTGAGCAACCCGGTCTGACTGCACTGCTGACACCGCTTTGGAGCAGAGACCTCCTGGGCTCCCTTCCACCCTGAACAACCTATGTACAACCCTGTGACATACAAGCTTGCCTGCCCTCCATGTACTAATCTGAGGAGTCTGGAAAATGATGCACCTTCCTTCTTGTGGGATGAAGCTACATGTCTAGGGAAAGTTTACCGGTTTGGAGCTGAGCTGAAAGTCCTGGTTTGAAACCTAGCTCTTGTCCAGTTACATTCCTTTAAACAAGCAAATATTGCTCTGCCCAGAGAGGTAATAAAACCAGAACTACACAGAATATGCAAACTCTGTATGTACAAGATGTCTATATTGTAGTATCTGATACTTATACACAAATGATCTACAGTTTTCTGTGTATGTGCAACCATGTACGTATAAATACAGCTAAAAAGCCTATCAACAGTATTATAGTCATAAAATGATAGTTTATGAAGTTTTCAGCTGTAAGAGTTTAGATTAATGAATAAAATAGATCTGGGTCATTATTACTGCATATATTTCATTTCATTGCGATACGTTTCTGATGTTAGTATTCCAAACATTTTAGAAGCTAATGTGTATCAACAAGCACGTAGAAATGTACACACATCCAGACAAACCTACATACATCAAGTTTCTCTCTTCCTCTTTTAAACTTACTTGTTTCGAAGCCAGATAATTTCTGGTTTAGGATTGCCTTCAGCTCTGCAAGTGAAGTACACTGTATTCCCTGAGGTAACATCCACATCCTGAGGCTCTGATGTAATTCTTGGCCTCTCTGTATCAACAATAAAATACATAAGAAACTCTTGCTTGTCTTAAAATTACTAAAGAAAGGTAAATAATAAGTTTTCCATGTACCTGGTAAAAAAATATTTTTCACAGTTTTAAGTTAAAATATTTACATGCTTAATCAGGATTAAACATACTTTTCGCTATGTAAAAGTGACTATTGACTTTCAGACCTCCTCCACCATTTCTTAGGGCCTTTTAGCAGACTGGAAATGAATTGTGCAAATTTATATCAGGTTCTAATATAACTGTGTTATTTGAACAAAGACTCAATTTGCTTATGAAAAAAAAAACTTTAAAGCAGTAAGCACAAGCACCACTTAAAATAACTTCCTCTCAGTCAGGATCACTGCCTAAGTTACCTTCTACAGAATAATTTGTCCAGCCTGCTTCCTGCAGTTTCCTTATTGAGCATCCTTAGATGTGGAGAGAGAGCTGATAGCACACCGTGTGAATTATTCCCATATCAAATTCCCTTCTACTATCTTTATCAAGGACCCTGTAGGTGCTTACAGTCATAATTCTTGTGATTAGATTTATGCAATACATAACCAAAAGGATAACTCTGTTATTTTATCCCTTGGCCTCCCCACGTGGTCGGACAGGCAAAACACCCCTCACGTGATGGGAGAAACCTGCCTTTTGGTAAGAGGAGAGGTGCCAGGGTCCAAGGCCTTGGATCACCGGCATAAGAAGCTGCCTGACTCAGCCTGCATACTACTAGGGTAAAGGAATATAGAAGCACAAAAGCATTATAATAAAAGTGATAACCCGTTAATCCTTCAGAGACAGAGGACTTCAGGTTCTGTGTAGAATATTTCTTACAAAGATAGCTGAGGGGAAAGAAAAATCCCGTGACCTAACCCTGATTCCAGTAACGTCAACAAGAGTTTTAACGGGAAGTTCTGTGAAACTAGAAGCAATTCCGTAACATTTCTTTCTTCTATTTCCTTTGTACAAAATGGAATACAGGACACCAAACAATATTAACTTACTCCTAGCTTAACTACCAAAGATCCTAGTTTACAGCTCATTTGTGGTCAAATATGAAACATAAAAAGGCAAAATGAGCCCCTTCTGGATAATCATGTTTAGTTTACTATGTTATCTCAGTAACAAACTTCAAACATGACTGTCCTTGTTGCATAGAAAATAGGCTGAGGGGAAAAAATGATTTTTTCCAAAGCAGATAAAAAAATGAGAAGGATGCAATGAGGAGATTTCTAGAAGCAATCATTATTAACCACAGAATCACAGAATAACAGAGTGGTTGAGGTTGGAAGGGACCTCTGGAGATCATCTAGTCCAATCCCCCTGCTCAAGCAGGGTCACCTAGAGCATGGTAGACAGGGTTGCATCCAGGTGGACCTTGAAGATCTCCACAGAAGGAGACTCCACAACCTCTCTGGGCAACCTGGGCCAGTGCTCCGTCACTCTCACAGGGAAGAAATTCCCCCTCACGGTCAGGTGGAACTGCCTGTGCTTCAATTTCTGCCCATTGCCTCTTGTCTTGTCACACGGGGCAACTGAAAAGAGTTTGTCTCCATCCCCTTGACACCCTCCCTTCAGGTACTTGTACACACTGATAAGATCCCCCCTCAGTCTTCTCTTCCCCAGGCTGAAGAGGCCCAGTTCTCGCAGCCGTTCCTCATAGGGCAGATGCTCCAGCCCTCTGATCATCTTTGTAGCCCTACGCTGGACTCTCTCCAGCAGCTCCATGTCTCTCTTGTCCTGGGGAGCCCAGAACTGGACACAGGACTCGAGATGAGGCCTCTGCAGGGCTGAGCAGAGGGGCAGGATCACCTACCTCCACCTGCTGGCAACACTCTTTCTCATGCACCCCAGGAGACCATTGGCCTTCTTGGTCACAAGGGCACACTGCTGGCTCGTAGTCAATTTGTTGTCCACCAGCACTACACCAGCAGTAATATTAACCAGCAGTAGGCAGCGTTATCAAAGAGAACAGAAGAACAAATGCTAACAAAAATATGACTTGGATATATCTAACACAGCAAAGAAGCCAGCACCCACCACAGTTAAGTTCTTCGGGTGTTATTGTGGCCACTGATCTTCCCTGGATCCTTCGCGGAAACTCACAGGTAGCTGCTGCTTGAGCGTTACCCGATTCCGCGTACGTCTTCAACAGCTCTGCCAGCCACAGGATTTCACAGTCGCAATGAAGAGCGTTTGAATCTAAACGCCTACATAAAACAAGACGCAGCCACAATACCTATTAGCAAGCTGGAACTATTTTCTTAGGGTCAAAATGATTCTGCGATACCACCAGCACCTTTCTCTGTGAATACAGACAAAGAGTTATTTTGAATATATTTGATGGTCACTTACTCACAAGCATTAAGCCTTTATTACAAAATCGCATACTATTTCTGCAGGTCTTTCCATACTATGCAAGAAGAACAGTGTTCAACACAGTAAGGACTTACTCAATATTTCTTTTCAATCTCAGCATTTAGAGCATAAACCAGATTTTATGTAGATATTATACAAGCCTTGCTTAAGCAAGGAACATATTTCATTTCTCCACAATTTTTTTCTGTTTAAAATTTACAATCGTAGTAAGTTCATAGCTAAATGGACATTTTTAAAACTTTTCCATTCTGTTGATCAAGCTACTGAGACAAAGACCCATGGTTTTATCTAAGCATCAATCTCCTGTTGTATTCATTGGGCCAGTAACTTCCTAAAGCACCTGCCTATTGCAGATAATGATCCATAAATTACTCTGACTTCCATTCCACCATAGTGATGGTCCCTGATACTATATAGGGCATTGGACTTTGTAGTGCAGGGCCCTGTGGGGGGGGGGGGGAGAACAAACTTTTAAGTCATGTTATAGAAACCTATCACTATGTATTAAGCCATATATCTAAGCTATATGACAATGAACTTCAGTTTGGTATATCTTTGGGGGTAGTTAACCCCCAATCATTTTGTCTTTTACTGTATTTTGATTTTTTTTCCCTGCTGTGCAAATTCCCTGATATTTTTTCTTCTCTGCCCTCCCACAAAAAATTGTGCAAGAACAAACAAGAATATATTATAAATTACTGTACAGATGTCTCCTAGCACACTGGGTGTTATCAGTAGAATTTAAATCCTGAACATGAGAGTCATGATATGATATTTAATGATGAGCTGTAACAGGCCAGTTTAGCACATTTCCAGCCATGGTCAAAATTAAAATTTTACTTTACCAAAGCATTACATGCAGAAACATCTGTTTTTGTTTGTTTCTTTCAGCTCCACAGGACTTTTAAGGCTGCACGAGTGAAGCGCCTATGACTGCAAGGTGCACACATCATCCAGATTTCTTTTGTTCTTCCCTTCCTCCACAACTACAGGCACGGCTTCACAACTGGCTCGACCCTCCTCAATCCGCAGTGCCGTAGGAACAGCTTCCTGTGATTTCCTTAATGATCCTTTTCCCTTGCAGAGTCAGTGCTGTGAGTCACCGCTCAGCACACCCTCAACAGTCCTCGCATGAAGGCGGCAGGAAAGTGTGATAGGCTTACGCCTAGGATGGGACTGCCTCTGCTAGAAACGACAGTCTTAGACAGTCTTCGATCATTTATGGTTCATCATGAACGTTTATTCTAGATCAGTGGAGATGCAAAGTCTGTGATGGAAAAGCCTCTGGAAGTAACCTTATTCTGGCACTGCTAATAGTCTGTCAAGTTCAAGCTAAACTGTTCATACGTCACTGTGGGACTTAGAAGCCTCTACACCAATTTTCCAAGCGAATGGCATTTTAAGACGAACTGACCTGTGGAGCTGCTTTTGAAAATAATACTTATGTTTCTAAACCACTGAGCACCTCTGAAAATTTATACTCAAATAAAAATAAGAAAATATCAAAGAAAACACAAGATAATTAATTACCGAAAAAGATCATAAAAGGATCACCCAGTAAGACATAAACAAGAGAAAAAAAAAACAAGGAGCTGCATATATTATTTAGTCTACAGAACAATGGATTCATAATGAACAAGACCATAAAACTATAAATATTTCCAAGAGAGGAAACAAACAAAAGGACTTGGTCACTGAAGACGGTTGGACAGGAAGCAACGGTCTGAATCTAGGTAAGTAAACAACTGGAGCTCGGCTTCGGAAAAAATCTGTAACATTTAGAACAACTACACAGTGAAAAGCATTGTCAAGGAAGGCAAACACTGCAAGAAGAGATAGAGTGCAATGAGATTATTTTAATTTTTTTCTTTTGTTCAATAATAATTCAATTTACTTACAGTCTCTTCATAGATTCTAAGTGACTAAATGTTCCAGGAATCAAATGAGCTATTCTGTTGTTATGCAAAAATCTGTTAAAAAGCACAGAAAGATGCATGTAATAATGTAATGTAATGCTTATTTTATTTACATTCTTCTAAAACTCCTTTAAGAGAAAGTAATTTTACAAAGTTCAAAAAACAAACCTCTTTTTAGTAATTCATTGGCTGCTGTTTTTTACATGGTTTAGGGGTGTATTTGATGTGTTCATGTGAGAAAAAAGCCATAAAATGACAAAGTAATCAAAAAAAGAGAGGGTTTGTATGCATCCAAAGGGGCAATAAAAAAAAGTCTAAAAGTGCAATAAGGAGTATAAATCTCCTACTTCACAATTCATAACATATATTTTAGCCAAATATAAGTCACAACTCCTTGGCAAGTAGTTCTGTAACAGAAGAATATACCCCAAGTAATGTTTACTTCTGCACATGTCTAAGGTAGGCCTGACCAAGGTATCCTTGGCAAAGACTACTTAGTAGTAACAATTACAATGTTAGATTAAAAATTATCTACAGGAAAGATAGGAATATTATTTTCTGGTTTCAAACATTTAATCTAATTCAAACAACAAAGCAAGCTAACTTTCCTGTATCTTACCCCAAGATAAACAAACTTACAGCCTTTCAAGTTTTGGAAGATGGGTAAAGGATTCAGGTTCCAACGTTTCTATTTGATTAAAGTGCAGATACCTGAAAATATGTTAAACAGAAAGAAAAATACTGAAACAGTTTATTTAATGAAGCTAAAATATTTCAAAGCATTTGGATGTTGTTAACACATCTAAATGACTGAAAGGTAGGGATGTAGTGGCATAACTTTCTTCTGATAGGATCTGAATCTTATGCTTTTATATGGGAGATACAGGACTTGACAAGAAGAGTTTACAGACCACTATATATCTAATAAGCATGTGTGCATGTGTGTGCCTGTTTACATACACATGTAAAAAAATTGCTTGAAGATGGTTATTTTGGAGATTTTGGAGCTACCAGCCCTTTGAGCACTTTGTCAAGTCCTTTTCTTATTAGTATGCATAGAATACATATGTGAAATGCATGTATATATATATATGCATATAATATATATGAAAAAATAAAATTATGATTTTTACAGGAAAATGTTGTAAATTGGTTAGAAAATATTTTAATTTTCCAACAGAACAGCATTTTCTGTTGTCAAGTTTTTTAGCACCGTCACACTGAGTGAAAATTTTAAAAGATTCCAAAAAGTAATCTGCTCTAGTCCACTTAACTTGGCATTTAAAACTATGAAAGCTTGTAACAGCTATAGACCAAAAAAAATGTAACATAAAACAACTTTATTTTGATTGAATTATTCTCAGACAAAGGACTTCTCAGTGATCAATGTATGGTTAGCCACCTCAGCTGTGCTCTGTTTGATGGTTTGCTGATGCATATGTAAGTTATTAGCTTTATACAGCTATTAATTCCATAAGACCGGAAAATTAACCAAATTATTAGTCTATAACTGCTGTGACAATGGGCTATTCACAGGTAAGGATTGTACGGTCAGGCTCACACTAGCTTTGACTAGGTCAAGTAAGTATTCTGTAACTTTGCAGAAAAAGAAACAAAAAGTAATTGATAGAATTGCACAAGGAAGTGTGAAAATGATTTATAGACTTTGGATCCTGATTATATCCAAATATATCCAAAACTCCTAAAGTTTCCTTTTTGACTGTTGCCTCTTGACTTACACTCTGGAACATCTGGAGAAGAACTTGCATACATAAAAATCACAGTGGGCTGAAGAATAAAAAAGCCCATCATTTAAAAACAAACAGAAAATCCCAGACCCCCAAATCTCCTGAAAATCAATCCCTCACCATGATAAGTAAGAAGGACACATGAACTCCCTTGCACTGAATCGCTGCACACATTCCCATCCCTGACCTGAGCTGAACGGCTGCCACAGACACAGGAGAGCAGGAGTAAGCAGAGACTACCCTAGAAACCAGTTATTCACTGGTGCATGCAGCTGTGAAGCCAGGCACGTGCCTGGTAAGCTACCAGTTCCCCCACTAAAAGTGTGGGGAAGGGACAAGCCAGTAAGCAGTGCCAGCTAAGCCATCACTGGGGGCACAGAAACAGCCAGGAAATCAGCACGGATGCGGGCAGATGCATCCGAGTGTCAAGTCTGCTCACTGCCAAGGCAATGTGTGGCCATTTCAGTGATAAATCATAACACCGAGAGACTCTGATCCTGCTGTGTTTATAAGGAAACAAAAAATGCATAATCATGCTGCATCTTCATCATCTCCTTTTCAAAACTACGGGCCAATTTCAACTAAATTTCAAGGACAGATAACTCAAAGGCAGTTTCTTCCTGCAAGTTTCATTAGATTTGACAGCACAGAGAAGGGAGACCGCAGCTAGATCTAGCTCTGAGGAAAAGACTAGCAGCACCGAGGCGTAATTCACCCCTTTGGGCAAGACCCAGCCATGCAGCCAGCACGGGCACCGCTCCCGAAAAGCTGCAGCGCTCCTCTCCCTTGTCCCCAGCACCAGCTAGTCCTGGGGGACGTTCGGGAGCTGGGAAAGCAACACAGGGGCCACCACAGTGAGAGAAAAGAGTGCACAGGGAAAAGCAGACACACCTAGGGCTCATTACTTCTTCTGAAGAAGCTTTCTTTTTGGAAATAATTACGTGCACCTTTTTTTCTTGCGCAGCAGGTTTTTATGTATATATAGCAAATTCTTCTTGCATTTTTATCAACCACGAATACCTGCAAAAGTAGTCTCCCTATCTTCTCACAATTAGTCTTTCTAAGGATTTCTCATATTTCTTTGGCATTGATAAGGCAAATACAAGTAATACCTCTTATTAGCCCAACTAACAGGGCTGGAAAAAAAACAGCTTCCAGGCATACAGCCCGTCTTTTCGTCCATGGATCAGAGGTGAAATTAGAAAGACAGAGAAAGAGAGCCTACTTCCCAGTTGGTGTAAGTGATGCATACCTAATTAAACTTGGAGCATCAGCTCATAACTGCTAATTTAGTATTCAAGTCTACTGCTTTAATTTCAGATGTAAAGAATGGTTTATTGTGCCTGAAAACCCATCTGTTTTTTTCACCCGTACTAATCTAATTAAAACAATAACTTATGAATAGAATAAGATGTTATTAAATATATGGACAAAATCATTAGCAGCAAGTGTAATTCAAATAAAGTGCAGAAGAACTCAGATTGCATTATAAGTCTAGAATAATAAAAATTTAAAAATTATTAAAGCTATGACCTGAGCTTTAATCATATGTTATCACTTAGGTTTACTGCTTACATCCTTTTCTTGTATGATCCACATCAATGCTTTTTAAGGATTTTTAGGACTGTAATTAATATAAGAATTTCTTAGACTGAAAATTCATCCAAAAAGTAAGTGCCTCACACTGGCACATCTTTATAGACATCTTGTACGTTCAGAATATCACATGCTTTTAAAAAATAGTAGTATGATGTAATGAAGTTGATATAAAAAAGATTTTCAAAAAAGCACGCAAAGGTGATTTTAAGAGACCCTTGTGTTCTACTTTTTTGATTCGGAATTTATTGTCAAGTAGGAAGCAGAAGAAAGGGAATAGCTATAGGGAAATAAATTCAAAACAAATACCTCTACAGGAAAATAAAAGTCGAACAAATAAGCATGGTACAGCTTTTCTATTTCTTATTTTTAACACTGGAGTATGAATATGTAAGGTAAAATTCACTCCTAGTGGCATTTGTCTTGCTTCACAGCAGTAAATTTAGGATTTTATCTTCTACAGCACTATATTTTTATTGAAGGCATATAGGCCTATTGTTCAATTCTAATAATATTTCCCTATTTTTGAAAAAAGTACTTGAAATTCATTAATAATCTATGTACTTAAATAGTTTGTTTGGCATTTTGATTATTTGAAAGAGAATGAACAAATAGATTTTTCCTACATTTATCAAAGAACTTTCCATGCCCCGGGGTATGACAAGAAGTAACAGGCTTAAACCACAAGGAAGGAGATTTAGATTTGACATAACAATAATGATTTTAAGTACTGGAACAGGATGCTTAAGGAGATTATGGAATCTTCTCTTTAAAGGCTTTTTAAACAAGGCTAGATAAATGTCTGTTTCCAGTCATTTATGTTGGTTGACCCTGGCTGATCTTATTCTTGAATAATAGAGATATATTGCACTTCTCAAGGCTCTTGTTACTTGTTTTGTTTTGTTTTGTTTTATTTTATTCTTATTCATTATTCCTTACTATAGTTATTCTTAGCAATCCAATGAGATTTTAATCAAGTGCTCACTCAGGCTTTGCTGTGTTAAATGTACATAAACGCACATACATATATTGATGCAGCAAACAGGAACTCTTTCTAACAAAAGAAAATGAAAAATATGTATTAACATTTCAAAACTATTGAAAATTGAATTAACGAAAAGAAATAAAATGAATATAAGAAATTGCACCACTGCATGTAAAAGAATACGTTATTATGTATTCATTTCCCTAAATATACATCTGTATGTACACAAACTACATAAAATTCTTATAACAGTTTATAAAGAGCAAAATTAGTAGAGTAATATGAAAGACAAAAGATAATGTATAATTAGTATTCCACTAAAATTAGGTACAGAGATAAAACTTAATAATTTGATTAGTATTTGGAGCTCCTATTAGTTAAGGACTGCAGAAAGCTTTTTTGTCCCTAGTACATGAAACATTCTTAAGCTGAGATCCCCAAAACATAGTAGCTGCTTGGAAGAAAAGCCGCACAACAAATACATGCATCTTGAAATACACTAAATTTAGAGCACAGTTTCTGGGATCAAAATACAAAACACTTGTGGCTTCCCAAGACAGGTATCTGTGACATTGCAGGTGAGATTCAGCTGCCCAAACACAGGCAAACAGAAGTAGTTTTAGATGCCCGTGAGTGCTCTGGCTGCCTTCTAGCTGCTGCTTTAATGCAAATTCCCTGCATTTGTGTCCTATTTGCCAGCCCCAAACACATCTTCTGCAGGATCTGAACTGGTAGTAAGTGGCAACTTTTAATCATCTGATTTATTCTTTTCATGACTTGCCATGATTGGATATTTAGGTGACAAAAACATATATGGCTAAAGTCTTCAGTCTGAGTATCTAAAATTGCCAAGTTTTTCAGCATTTATTCTAGTACAAGTGAGTTTCAAAAATCTAATTCAAAGATCTTATTCTCTTGGCAGAAATTTTAGAATAAAAAGATATTTCTACTACACCAGCAATTAAGAATTCTGTCACCAAGCTTAAAGTAGAATATTACCCAGCAACAGCACTATTTGCTGATGCTGAATTTGTCATCCCCTATATACGCAACACTGCTCTTAAAGCAAACTATATTTACAGCTTCTCTCCCATTATTGTAATTCAAGAACAGGTATAATGAAAAAAAACCAAACAAAATCGAAAAGTGTTTGTTATGCTCTTAAGTTAAAAAACTCCATACAACTACCATGGCTTCATTCAAGTATAAAAAATACTATGAATCAAATGTTCCCTTTAGAGGTTGACCTATAACTTTCCCTCTAAGAACTATACAGATAAGGAGAAAAATCTTTGAGAAAGTCATCAAATCCAGGTAGCAAAATGTGTTTAATAACTCAAGACCATAAAAGCTTCAGACACAGACGTATTGTACTGAACAGTCGATACAGCCCTAAACTGAAGTTAGAGCACTTAGGATATATTCACCAAGAGTAACTTTTGTCTTGCGAACACAGTCTCCCTCTGAAGAAGACACAGACTTCACAGAGTCGGACTTTACTTTTATATTAAAGATGCCTATCTTTCTCCATAAACCACAAATCTTAATGAATAACCTCTATTAAATTTATTTCCAGGCCAGCCACTGGTTTCCTGTGCTCATATTTTCTCATCTGCTGAGTCTTCTTTTTAAGATCTACCTATTAAAAGGGTTCTTAAAGAAAAAAAAAACACACCCTCCAAGCTTTGTAATTTATATCTAAGAGGACAGTCATCCTCCGAGGCAGCTTGAAGGAGCAGCTGTATGCCTTCCTTGCGGCAACTGATGCAACTGTTCAGGGGCAGTCGCTGAGCAGCAGCTGTGCCAGGCTCCACTTCCAAACTTGAAACTCAAGTTTAGTTTGAAACTTAATTTTGTATGGAACAATATTGATGTTTTGAGTTGGAGCTTAAGTTGGTAATGTACAATACTACTGCAGGCCAGAGAGGCTTAACGGAGACCTACTGGAGAAGTGCACAAAGAAGGCGTCAATATTCTGAAATGATCTATGTCTTTCAGTCATACTATAGATCAGCAAGAAATAGAGCACAGGAAGAAAAGTCCACCTGTTTCAACTTGCAACATATCAGGCTTGGGACATGCGGAAGAATATTATTTTGGAAGACTGTAGTTCAATAAATGGACCTCAATATTTAAAATTCTACATAGAAAATAAGAATTGCTATTATCATGCAAGTAAGCCCTACCAGTTGCTGTCATTATGCTGTAGTAATCCTTTCTAGAGCAGGAGGAAGAGGAAGAGAAAGGCATTAAGGAAACAAATGACAATTTGATATATGTTTTATAATTATCACTTATGTTTAACATAGAAGCTCTTCCTTCAAAAGGCATCTATTTCCTTCTAAAATGAGCTTGTATGATTTTGTACACTTTCTGAAGCGTTATTTTTTTTCAAATATATGACACATTATGTCCACTAGAGTCTTATAGTAACACGGAAGCAGATATATGTAATAAAAAACTGTAATATAATGAAAACTGTCATGAGTTTTCAAAGTTTGCATTATGCCTGGAAAAAAGATGTTGCCCCCCTCCCAGATTTATATGCTACAGAACTCATTGCTTTGGTATTTTATTTTGGCAGTCAGGTCATGAAATATCACTTTCTATTTTTCTAAACATTACCATAATGAATGTATAGTGATGCTTTCTGATTATAAAACAAAATGTAGTTAAACTTAATGGAAATCAATACAATCAGTTTTTGACATGCTATTGACTGTATTTTTCATTCATTTTCAATGGATATTAGTTGTCAGTCATTACACAGGAAAAGGAGTAAGATTTTAATCAATCTTTTTAGAAGATAGATTGCTGAAATATCTACATTACAAACATTTAATTTTCTTACTTTTTAAATGCCTCTATATGGCAATGATTAACAGGTACACTAACATTAGCATGTATCAATAACAGTAAGATTTTAATTTTAAAGTCTATTCTGAATTCAAGAGCTTTAGTTATGCTGTAAAACAACGGCTGTAGTCAAAGGAATTGCAAAAACCTGGGGAAATGAAACTCGAATCTCTTAGTGATACACCCTGCTCTTCAACATTTTCCCAGGATTTTGCTTTTTCTTCAAAGCTATTTTGTAATGTATAGGGGCAGTGGGAATGCAAATCACAAATAAAAGACAAACATAGAAATGAGGAGCTTGACACAGAGATCACTTTTGGTTTTTTCACATGCAAATGATTATAGGACTATGTGACTAACACCCCCGTCAGTGCAGACATGCAAAGCATGCAGGCAGAATGCACTGTCCAAGGCGTGCACTTTTCCTCTGCAAGGGAACCATGGCGAGGACAGCACAGAAGAGAAAAGGCACTTACAGTTGTTCTAGAGAGGCAAGTCCCTTAAATGCTTGCCTGTCAATTGACTGGATTTCATTCTTGTACAAATAGCTGAAACAAGAAACAATCAGTAATATTAGTACACAAACAAGAGGTACATGGAGGTGGGAAAGAAGAATTAAGTTGACACATGGAGACAGCTTTTCAACTACATATTAGGAAAAAATACAAAACAAAAACCAAACACATACACAAAAAATACTTTGCTCTTGAGAATTCATCCCAAATGTTTGCCAGGAAAAAAAATCTGGGGCCTTGTAGGCCCTAAGGCTCTCTTTGGCTTCCCAGGTCTTGTTGCTATTACTTACTGTTTCTTTGCCCCTCATTTTCTTGATGGGCTTGCCCAAAGTCAGAATAAATTCAACTTAATGAAAGAATTGCATCAAATTGCTTTTTCCAAAATACATCAGGGATGCCATTGGCCTCTTGTTTTTGTTAACATATCTCATCTGAACACTGGTGTAAATTTTCAAATTATAGAGGAATTTTTCTCTTTACCGGATTCAGAGAACAAAAAGTGAGAATTTTTATAACTTCTCCTGCATCACCTTTAAAATATTTACACAGAAATACAAGTCAGAATATTGCTACTGTATCAGAAAAACAGTATTTTATTTGTTTTATCACTGTATACAAGATGGATCCCCGTTGATACTCATAACATAACCAGAATAAACACATGCAGGGTATCAGTATGTTTACATGTGTCGTCTATACCTTTCTTACAGAAATAAAATTCACCAGTTTCTGGATGGATCAGTGTATGTGCTCATGTTTATCATGCTCTTAACAGTAATGATGGTTTAGTGAAAGAGTTTGAGAAAATCACACAGTTCAGCTGATGACAGCAATTCCTGCACGGAGGCAACAACAGAAAGTCCTTTTTCGGTCCTTCTCTTTTTGTGTTAGGTTAAGTTGCAGGTTCCCTAACTATTTCACAATTATTTGACAAATGATTTGGGACTAAGTTAATCAGGCATGGACTTCAACAAAACAGAGATGAAGACATTTTGAACCATGTATCATTTTATTAGTAGTCTTTTTGACTTTTGTATCATTGTAGTTTTCTGTAACTTACTTGAAGTATTGCAAACTTCTTTTGACACAACAGATAAAATACTGGCCTTGTTGGAGCTGGTGGAAGTTTTCACACTGACTTGAGAAAGTCCAACATTTCACAGCAGGCCCTAATAAGGAAAAAGGCTGTAGGCACCTGATGTTCACTCCATGACAACTTTGGGAGGCAATATGGAGTGGCATCCTTCTCTTGAGTGTAAAGCTTTTCAATTTATCAGTGGCTGAAATCCTAGCATATTGATATATAGACTCAGGGTGCTTGCTTAATATAGACATGTATCTGAACAAAAAGAAGAGTTCCCCCAATAAGAGAACAACTAGGAAGTAAAAAAAATGAACTTTTTGAAATGATAAAAATCTGAACAAATTAAACTGAAAGAAAAATACTGTCAGGTGAAATGACTGTAAAAAACTCAGAAATGCATTTTAAAAGTGGGAGAATAAGTGTATGCTTATTTTGGATGAAGAATTAGTTTTTATTCTATTTTCAAAAAATACCCACTTATAGGTATTCAAGTATTTTCTTAGACTCAGATATATCAATTTATTTGAGGGTCACTATACAGTTATGACTGCTTTGTCTCTTCTTAATTTTCCTATCTGTATGACATTAAATTCCTACCTTTTACTCCAGCAAGAACTTTAAACGTGCCATTTCTTCTCACTACTTGGAAAAATTCAAAGACCTAATAGCCCGTTCGCTGTTCTGCAACATACTCAGCTTAGCAGTTTGGAAATTGATGCTTCTTCCCCTGAGTACTAAACTTCTGAACAGACTCATGAACAAGAGTGCTTTCAGACACTTTTGATAAAAAGCTTCAGTTACACAGTGGATCTGCAGATTTGAACCCCTCGCAATTTTGAATCTACAGAATGAGCTCAAATTCATCCTTCAGCTACAGCTTTTTCCATGCTGATCAGAAAACCCTCTCAAGCAGCAGCTACAGGACAGGCCACTGACTTCCCTCCATCACTGACCCTTTCTACAGACAAAATACCAGTAACCCCAAGACTAAAAAACGGGATCTCCTATGACAGAATTTTCACCACACTTTCAGTTAGACTACTGTAGATGTTTCCCAGAGGAGAACTGAATATGATATTAACTGAAAGAAAAAAACGCATATATATATATATATATATATATTTACCTAGTGATCAGAGATGATAGAATACAAAGTAAGCAGAGCTCACAAAAATATTCATCTTTCTAAAATTCAGCTGTGCCTAACAAGTGAGACTTTATAAATACTGAATCAATCCTTAACAAAAATATTCTCAAAATTTATCCTAGAATAAAACTGATTAAAAGTATAATTAAGGACAAAGTAACTTGACTTACCTAAGAGCTCTGTTAACACATCTAAACCATTAGTATTTTTCAAAGGATGAATAATAGTGGACTAAAATGACAAGGGTATATTCTAATACGACATTATATTATTTTCTAAAATTACTATTAATTTTTTTCTGTAGAGTTCACAAAGAACTAGCACCTTCCAGAAATGCAATTAAAACCAATTGTCACAATAGGTACTGGTCATACAGTTTGGAAATGAACAGCCAAATAGTAATCAGTTGTCAAAAAAGTAGGTCAATGAGTCTTAAATTAAAAAAAGAAAAAATAAAGTTCTTTATAAGGATAATTTTAAGGACTGTAAAAAGTCAGGTAGCAACAGAGGTACTTGTGTGGTAGAGAAAAAAAAGGTAAAAAGTAATGGCAGTATGAGGCAGCGTATAGTCAAACACGACAAGTAAATAAAAATAGCAAAGAGAGACTTGCATAGAAACATAAAAGAGATGGTTGATAGACTGCAAAGCCATGAGATTGGGAACCGCTGAGGGTAGTCAAAGAAAAAAGTAGCATGTCCATAATAGCAACAATGGCAAAAGACTACACGGAAAGAATGTAATATGAGCAGAAGATATAAGGACCTGTGAGTCCTTAAGAAAGGTCAGCAATTCAGCAATCTGGCAAACCTGCACCGCATGTTCCATCACTATTACTCGATTCACCAAAGGCAAATCAAATCTGGATACATTTCCAAAGCTGATATATTTCATACTGCTAAAAAATGGTTTACATTCCCTTTTATCATAGTTTTCTCATGCGATTCCTAACCACATCTTTTCTTATGAAGTGAATATGCCTAGATACTGCTGCCAAAATAATTTTAGTTTTCCATTTTCGTTTGCAGCACTTCCTTTAAACTGGCTTCTAGCTTACTGCTCTGTAGCTATCAAGCATCTTCTCTTATCCAGAAAGCTCTTTGCAATTCCTACTGTACATTTGACTTACATTTTCCCCATATCTCCTCCTTAAATTCTTTCTTCTTTTACTTTAACTTCAATTTTTCCACTGCTGATTCCAGATCACATAACACCCTACATATTATACCCGTAATATGTCTCTACCTTCAACTTTCAGTTATCTTCTACCTTGGGGAGTAAATTGTTGAGTTTCAGGATCAGAAAGGATTATCCTACTAATTTTTCACAAATTTGCATGCATCTATATTATAAGTTTGGTGAGCTTTTCTTTCTCATCTTCCTGCACTATCACCACGAGCTGAACAACTTACAGGAAGTCAATAAAATATATATAGTGTACTTTATATATCATGTATACATATACATACACATGATTTATCAGGAGCAAAAAATTACAAACATGTTATCAATTACTTTGCTCATATGAAGGTAACTTTTAAAGTTTATTTTAGAGATCAGTGTTTACTTTATCCCTTGTAAAATAGGGAATGTAACACCAGAAAACTATCCTGAATTACCAAAGGACAGTATAAACACATAGAAAATATATTGCAGCTGAGATCCAAGCTACTAATGTATTTTTGGTCTTTGCTAAAGAATCAAATTGACAACTGTAAGGTACATGACAGAAGAAAGACAGAAAGACAGAAAAAGCAGCCTCTTGGTGTCACAGCAAAACAATGATAATGACATTTGTTTATGTCCAACTTTCAGTATGTGAATTCAAAGACACTTTATTACCACAAACAGCTCAAACATGCAAAACTGTTTATGGAACTGTCAACATTTCAATTATATAAAGAGCAAAAAAAATCATAAAAATGAGCTTCAAAAATCATATGTGCATAATTTTTTTTATGATTTAAATGCCAATTTCTACAATGATTAATATTTTTAGTGTACAGAAAATAAATGCAAGATCATTAATCTTTGTCAATATTTGCTCTCTAGACAGACAATTTTGAAAATAAATGTATCACAAAACTCTACAGTCATTTTCAGATACAAATGATGAAAAGAATCATCTGAAAATTCTGGGGTTTTGGTGAGATTTGCAGGAGAAGGTTTTGTCTGAAAGCATAAAAAATGATGTGCAACAGAAATATAGGGACAGATCTTGATATGTCTCTCTCAGACACTGACCTTGTTTCTTTATATACAATAAAACATACATTTTGCCAAAGCTAACCATTGAGAAAAGACAGGCTTTCTAAAATTACTCAGTAAAGTGCCCATTTTCACAACAAACTGCAATTCAGTACTTCAGTTCTCTTAATAACAAATAGCATAATGTACTAATAACCTCATCCTGTGAAACAAGACAATCTAGATTTGCAAATATCCATAGGATCAGGCCATCCTTAGTAAATAAATCCGAAACATTTCAGATTATTTGTCTATACAACATTAAATCCCAAACAGTATTTCTAACTTTAATTAAATAACAATCTCCTTCTTCCCAATTTCTATTTCATCTGATCCTACTGGGAAAAATGGTCAAAGGTTTTGTTTCCTTCATTCCACAGAATAGATTTAACCTGTACTTACTCAACTGACATTGTCACTGCAGCTCAGCTGTATTTGGTACATTCAAGCCTTCTATATCTCCTATATAACTTCTATAGTATCTGCAGTATGGGGAATTTCGTAATTTTAAGGCTGTACAATTCTGGACATTTATAGCACAGTCCACTGAAATAGGCAATAAGGTTTTGAAGTCCATTTTAGCAAAACTGAGAGGATAGTTTTAAAGAAGAGCTCTCTCCTCCTGAATCCGTTACCACAATTAGCTTCTATATTCAACTTCTGTATTATATTTAAAATTTCCAAGGAACAAGAGGAAAAGGAAAAAACTCTTCCTCTTGGTAATATGGATATACAAATACATTAACACATAAATATGAAAATAAACATATGTAGTAGCTCAGCAACCTATTTTCATGCTTGAACTGAACAGGGTGCATAGGTCACAGGATCATAGGATCAGTAAGTATTATCTCATTTTTAACACAGCTATATAAAAACAAGCACATGAAAATCATTTCAGTACAGTTACTATGTCAAGTAGCTTAGTCATCCTGAGTAAGTACACCTTAAGTACTTCACTTATTTTACATCTAAGGTTACAAAACACCAGCTCCATCATACAAACATATCCTGTAACAAATACAGTATGGACTTTAATAATGCATTGGGGACAGTCTGTTCAATATTTTCTTCCCTCCAGTTTTATACTGAGTAAACAATTTTATTACTGAAAGATGATATACATAAAAATGAGACTAGGGAATGTAATCAAACACAGCTTTGAAAACCAAGTGGCACATCTGCACAAATCTATGTGATTTTTATTTCCCTCCCATCTCCTCCCTCCTTAGATCTATCCAGGTTACATTCTTGAAAATTAGATGGAAAAATAGTATTATTGAATTATTTACAAAACAGTGATTTCTCAAAGTGATCATTCTTTTCCTGTACATTACTCTAAAAATAATCAATAAAAGTTTCTTATATGATACTACACGAGATAGACAAAATCCACAACAGTTTACTATTTAGCTGTAGAGTCCTTTCTATAGAAAAAGCTTTTTTGACATCTGTTGTTTATTTGAGTAATTAAGACAAATGACACATTTGCTAAGAATGGGAAGAATTATTCTTAAAAAGTACATGCTACTTTAAGACCTAGACTCTATGGATAATCAAAAAGATAATTTTCTTTTCTCGGTTTGACTTGATTTTTCTCTTATAACCTTTATACTGCATTCAGTGAACAATTTGGGGGTAGTTAAAAAGCTTATATAAATTCCAAGCTTATATAAACAGAAATCTTGGACTAGTTGCTCTTAAACCATTTTTCAAAACACAAACTAAAAAAGTATCAGTATGAAAATTTCAGTGAACCTTTTAAGAGGTGACCTCCTACATCTTTCAACCTATTCCTTTTAAAATTATTTTACAAAAAGCATTTGGTAAATAGTAACTCCTTTAAAACCAGCAGCCTCTAAACAAATATCTCAGTCTTGTGTTAGCAAACCTCAAACGATTTATTTATAGAAACAAAGGTTCACAATTCTCTCTCCCTTCACCCCTAGTAATTTAATTTCACAGATTCTCAAAGCAGTTTATGACACGAAACAGTGAGTCAGACTAAAACACAGTTTCAGATTAAAATACTTCCCCATTTCAGAAGTTAAGTTCAATTCCATTTTGATACAAAAGGTCATATTCATTTAACTTACAGATATTTCAGATTTTCAAGGTCTTCAAATGCCCCACTAGGTATTCTTTTAATTTGATTGTTGTTTAGAAGCCTATAAAAAGAAATAAACAACTGTTTATTTTAACATACAAGATCTGTAGGAAAGAAAACAAAATGTGTAACTGCAGATATAAATGCAGCATGAAAAAGAAAATTTAAAAAATAACAATAATAACAATTGTTCCTTAATAGTAACAGTTGGCAGAAAAAAAGTGAACTGCTCACAGCTTCTTAGTCCTTTTCAGATGTGAACTCTATAAAGATTAGAGAGAAATTAACAAAAAAAAAATCATCTAAAAGCTGAAATAGTCTGACTTTTTGCAGTATCTGAGGTTAAAATGGAGCCTAAACAGAGGGTTGAAATCAATAAAATTGATATTAACCAAAGATTTCTTATTCACAGGTAGACCTAAGTGGCTTTCCCTAGAGTGCTCCTTGGCAATATTCAGTGTACTGGACCCTTTACATTGTACAGGAACAGAGCAGTCCGTATTCACAGCTTTGCCCCCGGCCTTCTCCGCACGGATGTATGAAATTCCAAACCCAATGAATCCTGTCTTTATCTGGGACTTGCGAGCCTCGACTCAGGGATCTGGGCAGCTGAAACATGAAGGGGGATATCTGACAAAAACTGAAATGCAGAACTGGGGACTGAGCACCAACAGAGGCGTGATGAAAGGTGACCGAAAACGTCTAGGTAGTACAGACTGGACAACAGACTTTGGGGGAAAGTCCTATCATTTTCTGATGCGACTACACACCAAGATGTCTCAGGAAATTACTTTTATATGCTTGCAGGGCAAATACATAATAATGATGCAAAACTCATGGATATCACTGCATTTTATTTCAATTCACGCACTACTTGTGTTCTAGAAAACAATCACATTTGCCATCATCAGTTGTTTATATTTAAAAGAAAAACAACTGTCCACGTTAGGAATTCCACCTCATGTCTGCAAATATGTAAGAGAACAGAAACAGGCATGCATCTGTCCCAAAAGTCATGTTTGAGGGAAAAACTGAGATACTAAGTTATGACTGTACACACATTATGTGCCTTCTGGGAGAGTAAAAAAGATGGATTTCTCTTCACAAACATATGATACCAGAGACCTCTATAAAGGGAAGCTGGGCAGGAACAAAGTCTTCCAACTTCTGCTATTGCCCTGGCTACCCAATTAGAATAGGACTGCTTTGAAACATTAGGAATAGTCTATCAAATATTTTGTAACTGCAACACGTTTGAACATCTTTGCTGTAACTGCATGATCTAATACGTGATATTACACCTAGGTTATTTAACAAGATTTGGAAAAAAATGATAAAGTTCTGTACTTTTCATATTCTTATCAAAGAATGTTAATAAAAAATTCGGAAGTTAATCATTTGATTTTTTACTGTAATAGGCATATACTTTGGTTTTGCTCGCTTTCAAATAATTCAGGCCTAAATCTTGCTTCCCTCACCTGTGTAAATATTACAGCTGAAATCTATGAGACTACTTACTTATGAAAGGAAAGAAAATTTGGCACGGTATCAAACTAACCATATTATTTCAAAAAGGGAAAGTACCTTAGGTTGAAAAATAACTTACAACGTGTTCAGGTTTTTAAGCCGTCTAAACTCTCCAGGCTGGATTTCTTTAATCCTATTAAATCTTAGGTCTCTGTAGAATAAAGAGAGAAGAATCGCGTTAGAAAAATCTCCGTATTTTTTTCAGATAAAAAAGCGAATTAAGCACAAGTCTTTTGTGACCAGTGTGGATGTTTCCCTCTGTCCGTAAACCGTGGCTTTTGACCGAGGGACAAAGCAAACCGAATCCAACCCCTGTGCAACACGTTTAGCTAGACGATGCACCACAGCGGTGCAGATCCGGCTCCCGCAGGCAGCACGGAGGCTGCTTCCGAGCTGGCCCTGCCTTCGCGAAGGATGTCCACCTCCTCGGGGAGCCGCCTGCTAGCGGGCTCTCGGACTGCATCTCGCTAAATCGAATCGTCTTTGCATCCTGAAATCTGTTTGGAAACAATACCCCAGAACAGATGGGGAAATCAGGAGAAAAAAAGGAAGAAGGGGCAGCTTTCGAGACTGCCGAGACGCTCCATTCTGCTGCTCTGGATAAGGTGGTCTAAGTGCTTTGCACCTTGGCCTGCTTCTAAAACCTCAAATCCAGCTGCTCAAAGCAAATGATTTTCCTGATTTTCTGAATTAATTATACTTTCCCTTAGTTTTTCATATGCTTTTAGGAGGTGCAGCTCATGGAGAAGGAAAATCCCAGGCCCTCCTGCACTCGTCAGTGCAAAAACTGATCGGTGACTGGAAAATACGAGTGACACAAGCCGCTATCCCTTACTCAGAAGGCACGGGGCCAAACTCCCCGTACAGCACGGCCGCGCCGCTACTCAGCTCCCCACTGAGCAGGGCGCCTCGAGATTTCGAAGCACAAACTGTTTTAGCTTGATTTGAAAAAAATGTTATAACGACACTCATGTTTCACACATCATTTGCGCATGAAATACCCATTTACCACACACGAAACACACGTTCCTCTAAGGAAAAAAAGTCATCCTAACACTGTATGAATCTCAGATGCTGAAATGTTGAGAGTCAGACAGCTCCTTTGACAAGCATGGCATGCTGTGTGTGTGTACATATACATATACATGTCTGTGTGTATATATATGCACGTATATATATTATACATATATATGAACACAGCTTGTCTCTTCTTAAGATCCCTCTCAAATCACTATTGACTATACATGCCAATGCACTGCAAACTTTTCTTAGATTATCTGGAAATCTATTGCGATTCGAAAAAAAAAACACATTTTAATTTCAAGTAAAATTCCAAAGGGCAAAAATCCCATATTCAGTTGGATTTTGGAGCTCAATTCAATTTTTCAAAAGCTTCAAAATACTATTACAACTTAGTAAGATTTAGCTACTAAATAGTTAAAATTTTATATATATTTATGTGTAAATATAACTGAAAATAAATCTTTATCAAAAGTGAACACTGACAGAATGTAGCTTTTCTTTTTAACTGTAAAAGAATATACATTCATCCATATGCAGTACAACAGTAATGGCTATAACGGAGCAAAGCTGTTAAATAAGTAGTTAAAGTTAACGAATGAAATGAAGCGAGGAGATGGTCCTCCAAGTCTGCATCAAAACGAGCAGCACTTCGATTTGTCAAATCCATTCTACGGTAATTTATTACAGCAACTGGACCCATAATGCCAGTCAAAATAATTTGTGTTATTTTTATTATCAGTGTAGATGGTGATATTTTATCCCAACTCCTGACACTATTTCCTTTCTCATATTAACTTGTTAAGGCTATAGAAAAAAAATGTATTTGGAAGCCTACCCATTTGTTCTCATTCTGTGTAACGGTCTTCAAAAAGAGCCGTACAAACCACAGCAGTCACGTTTTCCCTAGAGCTGGGGGCACCAGGTGCCTATAACTAAAATGTTTCACAGAGAGCTATGATGACAAAATATGTTTTTATAGAGAATAACTATATGTTTTTGTTTAAAATGTACTAAATTTGCATTAAAATTAGAGGAAAACAAACAACCTATTTGTTAATGGAAGATTAAGATTTTGGTATATTTCTTCAAAGGAGAGCTTATATATTAATTCAACAAATTGCTATGCATAAATTTAAAGTTTTGACATTAAGTTTTCAGCCCCAAATTCTCCATAATAACAACAGAGAGACCACAAATGTAGTTCAAAATAAAGAACACACAATCTCTTTTGTTCTCTAAATTGTTATAATTACACTTCGTGCGTTATTTGTACACAGAAGATGAAAGTTGTTAAGCCATAACCACTAGAGATGTCTCAGGAAGAAATTACGTCAAATTATCTGAATTGCCCTGTGCAACAGCATAATAAGCTAGGTAGATAACGGAAACAGAGTTACTAGCAGCCGTTAGCTATATACATAGTTTGAGGGGTTTGATACAGGCCATTCACACAAACAAATCAGAGAAATGGTTTAGAGGAAATTTCTACAAAGTAATTATACCACTGGTAGAGGAAAAAGATAGAGAATAAGGAAAAATTTGTTATCCAACTGAAAGGTGGAATCAAGAAGTATCGTGCAGACACCTGCCATAAGATATTCTTCAGTGTTTCAAGATACGGATGGTGGAAGGAAAAGTAACCTTATTAAATACGAACATGTTGGCAAGTTTGGAGTGGCTGCAAATATTCTGGAAGATGTCTCAGATCAGGAGCCATAAACCCCCTAAGAAGTAGAAATAATTCAGTTCAACAGCACAGTTAGGAGACGCAGAGCAGCTGGACAGCTCTCAGTCCTTCAGAAAACCGATGAAGGTCTCAGTCGATGACCAAAATGAGCATCATTTACCACTGTGAAGAAGAAACCAATACGATACTAAACCGAGGCACCGTTTCTCAGCCTCGCAGTGCCATCCTGCCCCAATAGCAACCACGTGTCCGTGGGAATCCGTGCGGGGCTTTGGGAAGCTTTTTCGGGGAGCACGGGGACAGGAGACAAGAGCTCCGAGCACAGTAGGAACAGCAGCACAAGCCTGAGGACATGCAAATTATTTGTGGGCTTTTTTGGTGAAAACCACACAATAGAATATACAGTGAATTATACATCTTCCAAATACATTGAACTTAAACATCATGCCACTTTTAAGAAAATTCAGTTTAAGAAGTTTCATACTGTCCTCTATTCCAAATGCAGCAATCTCTGCTAGGGAAAGAACTTCTTTTACTCAGAGCAGACCATATACTGCAATTAAAATATAATACTTCAAAAAGCACATTGGGTGTCGTTTTGATTTCCAGAGGGGTGGGACAGGACAGTGTCCTGTTGTCACAAAAGGACACATAAGGAGAAGGATTAAGGCTTTAGATTTCATTATTTTTATAAAATGTTATACAAGGTGGACTTTTAAATTAGCATGCCTCTCTAAAAACATTAATCCACAGGCTGACAGCAGGCTGTCAGGTGCTACTGTCACGCACCTCAAAAGATGACAGTCTATTTATCAAGTTGTGGATCTTCACATCAAAAGAAATCCCCTAAATACTGTATTGAGTTTATGTAGGAAATTGCTCTTCATTTGTCATTTCTAATTCATACCACAAAATCTGGTCATGACCTTATATTAAGATCTTTAACAAAAAAGGCAAAACAAAAAATGACAGTACTGGGTCCCATCCTGTTCAACTTCTTCATCAATGACCTGGATGAGGGGACAGAGTGCCTTCTCAGCAAGTTTGCTGATGATACCAAGCTGGGAGGAGTGGCTGACACACCTGAGGGCTGTGCTGCCATTCAGAGAGACCTGGACAGGCTGGAGAGCTGGGTGGAGAGGAACCTCCTGAGGTTCAACAAGGGCAAGTGCAGGGTCCTGCACCTAGGGAAAAATAACCCTGGGCACCAGGACAAGCTGGGGGCTGACCTGCTGGAAAGCAACTCTGTGGAGAAGGACCTGGGAGTACTGGAGGATGACAAGTTGACCATGAGCCAGCAGTGTGCCCTTGTGGCCAAGAAGGCCAATGGTCTCCTGGGGTGCATGAGGAAGAGTGTTGCCAGCAGGTGGAGGGAGGTGATCCTGCCCCTCTACTCAGCCCTGCGGAGGCCACATCTCAAGTCCAGTTCTGGGCTCCCCACTACAAGAGAGACATGGAGCTAGTGCAGAGAGTCCAGCGTAGGGCTACAAAAATGATCAGAGGGCTGGAGCACCTGCCCTATGAGGAACGTCTGCGAGAGCTGGGCCTCTTCAGCCTGGGGAAAGAGAAGACTGAGGGGGGATCTTATCAATGTGTACAAGTACCTGAAGGGAGGGTGTCAAGGGGATGGGGACAAACTCTTTTCAGTTGTCCCGTGTGACAGGACAAGAGGCAATGGGCAGAAATTGAAGCACAGGAAGTTCTGCCTGACCGTGAGGGGGAATTTCTTCCCTGTGAGAGTGACGGAGCCCTGGCACAGGTTGCCCAGAGAGGTTGTGGAGTCTCCTTCTCTGGAGAAATTCAAAGCTCACCTGGATGCAACTCTGTCTAACATGCTCTAGGTGACCTTGCTTGAGCAGAGGGGGTTGGACTAGATGATCTCCAGAGGTCCCTTCTGACCTCAACCATTCTGTGATTCTGTGATTCTATGATTCTATGTTAAATCATTGCTTCATTCATAGCTATTTCTCTTTAAGTTATTCATAACTTTAGCCATTAGCTATCTTAAGGACATAGAAACACTTATAGTGTGACTATTTCTTTAAAAATGTTTCTTTTGTGGCATTATATATGTATGTAATGGACAAACCAGGACATTAGCAAAGCTCTCTCTATGTCACACACATCTCACTGAAATGCTGCAATTGCAAAGACTAACCAGATTTCAAATCTAGTATTAGAAGTACAGTTTCCATTTTTACAGGTTATGCAAGTTTTTTTTTCTATGAAGTCTTCTGTGAATTAATTACAGTGCACTTAAAGCTGAATGCAAAGCTTTCAAATTAATAACTTTAAAGAAAATACTTCATAAAAGCAAAGAGAGATGAAAATATTCAGACCTTAGGTATTCATCTTCCTGGCTGTAGGATGGAAACAATAGCTTTAAACATTCATACAAAACCTAACACTACAGACAGATAGTAAAGAAATCTAAACAAAAATGAAACCGAAGGCTCATTTGCTAGGTACAACAGTGAGATTTCCAACACATAACATCAGGACACACATATAGTTGCCAACTTTAACAGCTGGAATCACCAACATATTTCCCAAATAAGGGCATCTGCCAAATCTCAAATTAATAAAAAGGAGGTAACTAGGTTTACTTTAGACACTTTTTTGTTCCATCATTAAAAAATGCTTGAGAGGAGAACTTACTGTTATGCAAACGTAAAATCTGAGGCATGATGTGCAATCTCATCTTCTGTTTATAACCCTTTGCTGATTTTGACAAGGGTTTAACGCAAAAACAGGTTATACACCCTCCTCCTCTCAGATGACAAAATACATATTAAATAATACAATCATTAGTTACTGTTCTACTGTTGAGGCTGAAGAAGACTACCATCAGGCTAGGCTAATCAAGCATTATTTCTAGTCCCCCTAACTAATCTTGTGTCATGAGATTTTTTTCTTATTTAGTAAATCACTTTTGGATAGACCTGCCATACCATATCACCTATAATTCAGAATTGTACAAGATCACTGTAATCAGAAATTTTTCCTGTCCAAAAATGAAAATATTTCTTTGCTTAGTATGTTAGATGTTATCAACAGAACATCCTAAACACCTTTTTACACTTGCACTTACTAGATCTGCTCTGAAGGATTATTTTCCAGTGTACCATTCTTAGATATAACAGGGTATCTCATGTTCATACTTGCTAATAAACACTACACAAAAATTAAAGTCAAACAAAATAAAGAAAACCCACAAATGTTCCAAAGGAAAGGAGGGGCTGCTATGTTTCTCCAAAAATGTTATCTATCAAAACAGAATAAAGACAAAAGCATCAGATTTAACACTGGCAAAACAGAACAATGCGCTTAAACTCAGGTTTAAAAGGTAATAATTTGTATTAGCCTACCATACGAAGAGCATCTGTTTTTATATTTTGAAATGAAAATACTTATTTATCTTTTAACTCTAGAAAAGACAAAAGCAGTTTGGATATAATCAACGTAGTTGTATGATATACTGATGTTTGAAACACGAAGTTGATGCATTAATGACTTATTAGTCAATCATTATTAATACGCAAAATGCTTCAATATTTGTCAGTGAAATTAAATTAAATCTTGATTTTTTACTAGTAGTGAAGTTAAGTACCTCATTATCACTTTTCAAGACAGCAATTCGGATATTAATTTAGGACATGAAAGATCTTGAATTTAATTCCCAGCTACATCAGAGGTATTTCCTCAGTGCAAATTAAGCAAAATCCCCACAGCAGCAAAATGGAAATATCTCCTAAGTATCTTAAATATTGAAAGGCTCTCGCATGCTGAGTGTGGACCATAAAAGAACAAGCCCTCATCCCAACCCCGCATAGTAGATATTTTTCAAAGTAACGAAAACTATTTAAACAAGAATTTCTTCCCCCATACATGAATATGTTACGTTTTATTACCATACATTGCATGGTAATAAAATCTGCACTACTTTGATTTGACAAATTAAAAGGAGGTGGTGGCTTTGATTTGATAGGAATCAACAGGAATAATGTAAACTACTTTCAAAGGATAGATGCACATGGATGCACCCTCCCTGAAACTCAGAGATACAAAAAGTCTGAAAAAGAGTTAGATGTAAAATATGATGAATTCTCTTATTCATACATAAAAGTAGTCACAAAATGTTGATTAACACTAATAACAAATGCCAAAGCTGACAAATGACAGTTTCTTCAGCTACATGATATACAGTGAATCCAGAAAAAATTGAAAACTAGTTAATCTCTTTTCCTTTTAAGAAAGAGGGAGTAATTTTATAGCTTTTTTTATAAGAATGGTCATCGCCTTGATCATTTGTTTTGCTCTCTTCAGATATTTTAATAAAGTAGGAATTGTCATAAGCGGATCACTTTGCCAAGGGCAAAGTAATTCAAAGGAACAAAATAAGAGAAAAGAAAGTAATTTTTTCTAACAGTAGAAGATTAATTACTACCCAGCAGAAATAACCTATAACATAAATGCCAAACTACTATGTTTCTCAGTGCAGAACAAAGGATCTGCAAATGCCAGCAAGACTACATTGCTTATGTCTACTTTATTCTTATTCTTTTTTTATTCAAGGTCATCCCAGCAGGAAATGAAAAACAGCCATCAGCATAGTAAAAACATTCAAACAGAACAGAGCATGAAAATTGCACAAAAGAGGTTATATAATCAAGTCAGTGCAGTAACTGGATGATGTCAATGGCACTTTAATGCTGCTTTAACTACTGCCCTGTAAAAAAAATGTGTCACTTTGTTGAACAAACAAAGAAAAGTCCACCACTCTAAAAAAAATAAAGCCAAAACTCGCTTTCAACTATATCGCTAGTTATATTAAACTGCACTACAAGCAGCATAACTCTTCCTGGAATATCAGTGGAAATACACATTTCTTTCATCTAATTTTAAGATTTAGCCTAAGTGATTCTTTTACAAACAGAGCTGTATCTTTCCCATTTTCTTGGCAATTCATGTTCTGGATGAATTCTTCCCCAGCCTAATTGCTATATACAATATGTGATTTTCTCTAATTAACATTGAGTCATTTTATTATCTGTACATCGTACTTAGTCCTTTTAGAGCAAAAATTAGAACAGAATTCTTACATAGTAAGTGGATATTGTTGTCAATAATATTTGCTATACCATTAAGTTTAGTAAGAAAAGTGGAGAGTAAGACCATAAAATTATTAAAATTTATAGAACAAGATGCAAATGCATTTGGCAATACTCACCTTGATCATAAAACAATGCTTACAAAAATATGCAGAATTAAATGTGATAGACACATTAGTTTTCTATTTTAAATAATACCTAGTCTGCACAAATATGTAATATTTGTTGAAGAGGTTTTAAGTTTATAAGCCTTAAAATACATTTATCAGGTCTTTTCTCTGGTGAATGCCAAGTCCATGGCAGAGCCTTCTACAAGAGCTAAGGATTTGCTATAACTAACAATTATTTTGCCTTTACAGTTGAAAAGAAAACATTTAAATGTGAATTCAATTAAAAGCAATACAGTATTGTATTATTAAGTCCTTAGATCCTTCCAGTGTCTTCATTGCCAATTTTTCCAACCAGCTATGTAGTGCCGTTGAGCCTCCAGTAGAGTTTGCTGGTTCAAAGTTTAATGCACATAGACTTAATTTACAAGCATTAAATATGGAAATATTACCCTGGCATGATCATGGCTCTTTGTGCTACTTCAGAATTTTCCAAAGTACATCCATTACAGAAAAAAAAGTGTTTAAAATTAGAGATTTTGTTTTATCATTGCCTTTAATTCTCACACTATCTTAAAAAAATTAAAAGAATGAGCAGAACTGAAATAGATGTAACACTATGTGCATAGCCTGGAGAAATAATACAAAAACCTGAAACCTGTTCAGTTCTAAAACCAAGCGATGAAAAGGTTATCAACAGTACTGTCGTACGATTCATTAATGATTATTTTTGACAGAAATAGCCTTGTGGAAGGCCTGCCTTTTTGCCCTAGGTTTGTACCATGCCCAATAGACTGGGGCACAACAGCTGTGCCGGAGCGTGATGCTACTGCACAGCTCCATGGGGTATGGTCTTGGATCAAGCACAGAGGAACTGATGACAGGCACATCTGGTACGGGAAAGAAATACTGATATACTGTAATATTTTTAAAGGATTAGAAACAGTTGGAGATACAACCTCTCTCCAGTTTCTTTCTCAATAGTTACCATTTTAACTCTACTTTTCTTTAAAAAAAAAAGTTTCTCTTCTTTAGTATGTTAAGGAGGAAACAAGAAGGAGACACTGACTAGTTTATGGTACATCACGAACCACTGAAACAAATGTAATTAATATTTTACTTTGGTTTCACAGTTAATTGTCATGTAAGTTACTACTTTGAAAAAAATGTATATAGAAGTACTGTTTTTCTACTATGACCATAAATTAGTCTCTTGTTCCCTATTTACCGTTTCACAAAATAAGTAATAATATTTTTAGAATCTCTGTCTCACAGGGATGCTTCCGTTGAAACTCTATATCCACAAAATATTGAAATTCTCAGAGCAACGACTGAAATTCAGTCAGAAAGAAACACCACAATCCTTTGACTTCCCACGTATGAGAGGTCCTAAAATAGCAGAGAAATTTTGCTCCTACAGCAATGATTTCTGACAAAGCTGAAACAGGCCTTTGACAAAACATAAAACTGTGACTCAAAAGGACCAAGAATGAGACACAACCTAAAGCAAGTCACTCCGGTAGTTAGCGGTGTTCACTGATGAAATGGGTTAGTCTGAATTTGTTTCCAGCTCAAATGCATTTATCTTCAGGTTCCACTCCCTGGAAGTAATCAGCTATAGGTGAGAAGTACCTTTGGTTATTTTTCTAAAAATAGTTCCGGAGGAATATTAAAGTTCATCCACGAAATTTGCTGCAGTCTTTCTTAAAACCTAATCAAGAAAAATAAATGAAAATCCTGTCCCTCCCCTTAACAGACTTGGCAGGGGAACGCATGCACAAAGGCTATCCTTTGCAAAGAGGATTTTTCTGATTTTGTTCTGCGAAGGATTAGTTCTTTCTTTCCTGTCAGGAAAACAGGATGCAGGTGCAAGCAAATGAGCATGCAAATTGCAAATTAATGAAAGAAGATATGCACTCTCATGGTCACTGGTACGCGTACCGGAGTATCAGACCCGCCAGCTTGCAGCAGGGCCCACTGCTCAGCGCCTGGCCACGTGGGACCCCTGGGAAAGAAGCAAGAGTCTGGCCAGGTAAACTGCGAAAATAGCACCGAAGTGCAATTTTCCCATCACGGCATTTTTATGGACTTTTCTTTCCTTGCGGTACACAGCTTCGCTGATGCAGTGGACGCGATCTGGTGTTACCAGTGAAGTTTTGTCACTGAATAATGTTCAATGTGTACAATAACCTTTCTAAAAAAATGTTAATTTTGTCTTCTTCAGTTCAGAGAACTTGCAATGCAAAATCAACATCAAGCCAAAGGATGTGGAAAATCGAAGGAATTACTGCAGCTAAAAATACCATCTGAATTTGACTCAAAAGCTTTTGTTCATCATTAATCCGTCAGTCCTCCCTCTTCACTAGGCGGATTTTAACAGAACATATTTCCAACGGTTATGTATTTCTGAGCTATTTCTATACAGTGATTGCCCTATTAGATCCAAATGTACGCAGAGGTATTAGAAATTACTGGGTTCTTCAGGGACGCCAAGGCCATCCCACTATCAACGTTCAAAGCCCTACTGACTTAGAAAGGAAAAGCAAAGATTCGGGTACGTTATCACCTGGCTGCAGCCAGGTGCCGCTGAGCGGAGCAGCCAGCGTTTCCCTCGCTCTGCCTCCAGCGCCGCGGCCAGGGCGAGGACCGGCCAGGGCAACGCCGAGGAGCCCGCTGACGGACCCCCCGGGAGAGGCTGTACGGGACCTGCCAATGCCCCCGTCTCTTTAGCTCGCGTTGTGAAAGAAAAACTGAACTAAATAAAACGCCCGCAACTCTTCTCCCTTCACATCTCCTGTCTTCTTCCCCTGCGAAAAGCGATTTTGGATCACCCAGATAAAAAACTGAAAAATCAGAGCGCTGCAAATAGCGTGGCTGGGCTTGAAACTTCCAAAGAAGAGTTATTAGTCTTCTCTGTGTTTGCTAGTTATTTTAAATTCCAATGGCTTCATGAGATCACATTTATTTGGCTTAAATTATGTACTCTCTTCTTTGCAGTTCTAATATTGCCAGTATTAAGACAACAATTAATTAAAAAGCACTTTGTAATATCTCTGGAATTATTTCATCATATTAACAAAAGCAAAAAAATACCAGAAAGAATAAAATATTGTTAGATTAAAAAAAGGAATGTTTACACACTCGCATTTTATTCCTAAGACAAAAAAGTTTATTTCAGACTGTAAGTGAAGACAAGCAGATACAATATATATCCTACAGCACTTCAGCCTTCATTCTTTAATGCTATAATATTTAAGAATTAGCATTTAATCTGATTTTTCCATTTTGAACACAAATCTTTCAACTTGTTGTCATCACCCCTTATCAGTTACAAACTAGCTATCACTAAGACAATATAAATACCACTTGGGCCACATGGAGAGCAACTTCCCATACTTCCCACAAAAACTCTGCATTTCACTTGGACTCTATAAATCTTCACTAGCGTTCAAACTGAAAGAAAAATGCTTTCAACCACATCCATATGCAACAATAGGGGAAAAGACAGACATTTGATCAGTCTTGAAAAAATAGACTAAAAAGAAAGTATCTCTAAAAGATAAAGTTAATCACAAACCCGCATTTTAAGAAAATCAAGTGTTTTAAATCACACACATAATAAATACCTAGCATGAGAACTGATTAGAGGAGAATAGTATTAATTAAAACTTAATTTAAGAAAGTCAAAATTCTAAATATTTCCAAAAGTATAAATGGTCTTTGCTTTTGCTCTCGGGTGATACGCAGCAGATCTGATTGAAAGAGCTGAGCTAGGGGCAGGCAGTTTTCAACAGAGAGTGTAATGGGACTTTTCCAGCAAATAAGTCCTCCGCACTGGAATTTATGGTCTCCATCCCTCTTTGTGCAGAGAATGTGACTCTTCAAGTTGCATTACAAACTCAGCTTATTTTTAATGCATTCCCTGAGGGCAGGACTGCTTTGGTGATAAACGGAACAGGCTTAAGGTATAGTTAGCATACATGTCCTGCAGTGGCCCTAGGGCCAAAACTGTTCCTTCCCTCCTGCTTCTTGCCGCTTTCCAGATCACCTTTCCACTGGTGCAAGTACAAGCGTGTATGGAGCACTACACTAAACCATGGAAATGACTCAGAGTAAAAATAAATGTTTTTTCCTTGTTTATTTTTCAGCTAACTTTGAGAACTGAGTAGACCAAAGGCAGAGGAATGAACAACTACTGTTGGCAGCCAGTAACCAAAAGAAACTTCAAGTACCACTTGTGGTTCAGCTAGAGAAGTGGTTTAGGTTCTTAACCACAAAGGAGGTATAACTTGTTCTGTGAATTAAAAATGATGCAAATGTTTCCAATCCAAAAAAGTGAAACAAATCAAGTAGGTACTCACTAGCATTAACACACTAAATAGACCAGCTCCTTGATATATTAGACCATTTTCTCTTAATATACCATATAAATAGCCATCTCAAACAGAATCATGTTTATGAGTACTATCTGCAGCCAAATATTAAAAATAGTAACTATTTCAATAAAAAGATATGCTAATTATTTTTCAGCTATGAATTATAGATTCTTGAAACTTTTGTTTACCCCCCAAAAATACATTTTTATATGTTTTAGAAATGTATAAAATACTCTGCTCTGCTAAGAACACAGCCATACAAATGCCTTAGAAGCCAGTGAAAAAGGTTCTCTCCTTTAAGTATTATTCACCAAACTGCAAGCCCCCCTGCAAAGAAAGTTTTCTGGATCAATGATTAAATACCATTGTGGTAAAACTGGTCAGAAGAACAAATATGCCATCTACCCAGAGGCATACAAATTCCAGTCTAAAGTTGGGATTTCCTTGGATACTTTAAGTGGAATGTAGGAGGTTCAAGAGTGCAAGCCACAAACCTAGCACTTAGCCTTTTAAAAGCTTAAATTTCTACCACTAACGTTTCCTAAGGTGATGGATGTTGTGCTGGAGCAGTAGCGCCTTGGCTGCAATCTCTGCCCTGGTGGCTCAGACCACTCACTCCGAAGTCTCGGAGGGTCGGACCCTTCACATATGTCCCACCACTGAGGTCAGCACAACCAAAAAAAAACCCATCAGCATTAAAATATGCATTAGGACATGACAGTATCCAGGTTTTAAGTAACCACTAATGGCACACAAGCACTCCTACGATAGCTGGAGACATATTATACCTTCCCTGAAGTTTCAGGAGGATCAAATTGTCTCTACAGGCACATCCAAGCCACAGGGCTAAAGATAAGCTGCACTGAATCGACGTTTCATTTCCCACCCACTGAAGCATTAGCACTATGCAGGCAAAAGATTTATGGAACCAAAGAGACAACAACCAAGAGGAAAGAAAGAAAAAGCAAATTTTGAATGCAAGCAGCTATTCTAGAAGTTTTTTCCAAGTCCTTATGCTATTGGGAATTTCTTACAAGTATGCCCAGATCTTAAAGGGAATTTATTTTATGGGTATCTACCATCATGTTTACTTATCTCCAAAGTTCAAAGTTCAAAAATAAAGCAAATAAATTCCGATCCAATCATTGGAATTCCAAGTAAACACAATTGGAAAAGTCAATAAGTAAAGAAAAATTATTTTAATTTTTAAGGATACTGTAAGTGTAAATTCTACTTAATAGAACAGATGAGGATGTAATTTATTATTCAAGATTAAAGATTACAAATATGTTGTCTGATTTTCAAAAAAATGTTTTGGGAAGGTAGTTATAGTAAAAAAAAAAACAATACAAATTCTGTCATAAATAACAACTAACAAGCAAGACAGATATCGGCTTTATGCTGATCTATTAGAAAACAATTCCTCATGGATAGCCAAAGGAAAAAGTGAATAAAAATAAATGAAAATTTATTAAATGAAGAACTATTATGTTATATATCTGGATGACACAGATATTACTTGTTCAATATATTCTTGGAATTCACAAATTTACCAGTATTGAAAAGACAAACTAAGTTTGAAGGTAAAATACCTTTAAACTAGCCTTGAGATTGCTGGTTGGTGAGTCCAAAACCATAACTGATTAATTAAGAAAAATCCTTGTTTCTTGCTTTGATGAATAAGGGATTATAAGCACACACTATAGTTACATAACTGATTTATGTATATATTCAGCAGCTGAGTATGTAGGCTGTAAGCAAATTTGAGTATCTCTTATATCTGTTTTCTGAGCGCTATTCATATTGTAAACTCATTGAAAATAGTGTTTGGCATAGCTCAAAATTTCCTCAAATGATAGCTGTATCTTATATTTACTGATGGATCTTCTAGGCAGATATAACCAGATCAACACTGAATGCTATCTAATATTTTTTTATTATAAACTTCTGTTTTCTGCCATTTGTTATTTTGCCAAACTGTTCAGACAGAAATCTTCAATAAATACTCTGTCGCGGACTATTCTTACATTTTGGATGAAAGTTGATCTGTTTTCAATAATTTTTATGTATTTCTTCACATACAAGATGTACCCAAAACACGCAAAGAAAATATGTCGAAAAGCAACCTCTACTCCAGAAAGAACCTAAAGTCGATACAATAGAAAACATCACAAACAATATTTATATCACAATTGTACAATTCAAGGATTTTCTGGTTAAGTTCTCAAAATTGTCTTTTACTGAGTAAAAGAACTAGTTGCAGTATATATTAAAATATTAGAAATTTCAAGTGATTTAGCTTACTGATAGAGCACTCAGTAAACAGAATGTCCTGAGTTTTTAAAAATTCCTCTAAACAAAGCATAGGAGATTTTTCTCTACTAAAAAAATCTTCACAGAAAGCCTGATAACAATCGTTTACATTCCTGATAGCTATGTCTTCAACCTGCACATAAAACATACTTTATCTATGCATTGAAATCTAACTATCTAACATTTTAAATTGATTTACATAAGCTGATTCTATCCCTGCTTGGGCACTCTTACACTTTTTTAAGCATGGCTTAGAGATCTGAGTCTAATTAAGTCAGAATAAAAGACAAGCAATTTATAATTTAGCTTGAATCTTTAAAAGATAACTTAAAATATTCTCATCTCTCAAATTTTCCCAGAGAAATTCTATCAAAAGACCATCAAACCAGAACTTTATCCTGAGTCCAAACTGCAGCTATTATCCTAGAACTAGAATGTGGCACAATATTGCTCAAAAGCCATCCTGCTTTCACAGGCAGCCTCCCAGCAGCAAAACAGCTGTTGTGTATTTTTTACTTTTTTTTTTTTTTTTTTTTTTACTTTCTATGCCACCACACTGCTGGTCCAGCTTTTTAGGTTCCCGTAACAAACAAGATAGTGAGGGAATTTTTTTTCATTTATGTTGATTTTCGAATGGTTCACCAGTGCACACCAGACTGACCACATATTGGTGTCTTATCTATTCTCAAAAAAAAGGGGGGGGGAATTAAAGAAGTGCTATCACTCACCATTGAAGCATTGTAAGACTTTGATTCACACAGTGTAAAGATCAGGCGATAGAGGACAGATTTATTGAATCAGTTACTAAATAGAAGCCACCATAAGACATCAGAGTGAGGTTTTATATTCAACACGGTCAATCGAAACCAGGCAAAGACAAATAATTTTTATCTTCTGTAGAGCATAGTGGACCTTGGACAGAGGCCTCTGAATTTAACAACTATGTTGACAGGTCCAGAAAACTGCCACAGCTATGATGCTCACACTGCCTGGAGGTAAGTCAAAGCAAGCACTGACTCACTTAATAGATATTATCATCTCCTAAGAAGGAAACTGGCAGCCAAAGGCTAACAAATAGGTACTAAATCCACCACTCTGGCTAATGTTATGCGTATAACTAACATTTGGCATCACCCTTCTCAACAAAAATAGTCATTACTGTTAACGTAATGCTGTGTACAAAATAATATTATTTTCCCTTTTTTAGACCAGAGAGGCAATGAGCCGAATGTGGTAATAGATGATTTAAGGGGAAAGAATGTTGAAACAAGAAGTTTCAGTAAGTTCTGGGGAGTGGAAATTGGAAAGAGAAGAAAAGATCTGAAAGTCCAAACAACAACAGATCCCACCAAAAAAAAGGGAGCAATGTCACAGTCATGGAGACTAATTTTGGTGTTAAAGCACATATGCTGATGGTTTTGGTCAGTGTAACTCAGAAACCCCACGAGAGAACAAGACAGTGTACCAAACTTTGCAGTTTTCATTCCACAGGCTGTCACAAGGATCTAGAATCTATGCCAGACACTGCACAAACTCTTAAATGTCCTAATCTTTGCTACAGATAATCAGTATGCATAAATACAGATTCGATATGAAGCTGAGAGCCCACCGCAGTCTTTCCCTCGTGTCTTCTTGTCAAGAAGTTTGAGAATACTTCTGTTACTTGCAATAACTTAAATGTTCATTCAATTTTCTTCTTAGAAGAATCACTTGGCTCTCATTAGCAATAGTAAAAATTCCATACCAAAAAAGAAATCAGATGTGGCAGCTGGATAAGCAAAAGAAGCAAAGGGAAATATTCAAGCCATTCCATTCCATTCCAACCCAGGCAGTCCTCATTGCACCACCTCTTTGGAGTGTCTTGAATCTCTGCCCATGTTTGCAATAATAAACCCTGTAGGATTCAGGGTTTTCTTTTTCTTCATTAAATTCAAATTGAACAAATAATAAAGACAATTTACCCCAGTCATTTCAGTTTTACTGTATGTGTAACATATATATACACACACTCACAGAGACATTCCCTCTTTCTATATAAAAAATACATATGGTAAATATATATATCTATCATATGTATATATGTGTATATATATAGTATATACTGTATGCATTATATAAGTACACACATATACAAAATACTTAAAATATGAACTTATGCATAAAGTCCTCTGAAAAGATAAATAACAATAAATATTTATCATGTGTGACACCAATTTTTAAATGTTACCTTTATAAATGCACCTTTTCTGTAAATGGCCTATAAGCCTGTAAACACTTAGTTTGACTTTTTGGGAAGAGTCTTGCAAAAGGCCAGGCCCCGGGAGACTCAGAAGCCTGGGCATTACTAGCATATACAAAGCTAAGCGTCAGCACACATTTGCAAGATCAGGCGTGCAATGTTCAAAATATTCCATCACAAATAGCAATATGAAGTGGGGAATAATACTGTAAACTACTGTAAGCTTTGAAAGGGTCTCAGTAATGTGAGTCCAACATGAAATAATTGAAAAAATACCATTCTGACAGATGAATCAAGATGGGTGAATATTGAGACAATCTGATTTTCCATTGTATAGAATAGAATTAGAGCCTGAAAACATTAATCTAGCATTTTTGTTTTACTTGTTATATAAAGTAAAATCTTCTTGTAAAGGAATATTTTATAACTCCAAGAACAAAACATTATGCAATATGACACAGCATGCACTATTTCTCTTCTTTTCTTCTCTTCTTTTGATATTTTCCAAACGGTTCTCTGCTATTTTTAATTTCATAATAGCAATTTCTTCCACTATATTATGCTTTCTTCTTACAGCTTCCTTCAACATTTACCCCAAACTCTGTTCTCTTTTTTATTCACCATATATCCTATTTCCTGCTAAACTTTCAACCTTGTAATTTAAACTTAGTTTCCTTACAAGCCAGGCCCTTTACACACACGGAGAGCTAGCATTTGCTGCTGGCCAGTGACATCCCGTTCCCATCCCTTAGCAAGCACTGACCTCACCCAGGAAAGAAGTCAATAAGAGCTACTGGGAAAAATGAGGAGGCTGGAATATTTATTAGTCATTATTTTTCTCTTAGGCTTGTGTTTACCCGAACGTCCGACTAGACCGCTCACCCCTCTCCCTGTGTCACGGATCCCGAACTTCCTGATGATGCAAGCGAAAGGCATGTCTATGTTATTTCTCCACCAGCCTTCTTTGGGAATGAGGAGATAAAAAGGATGTAAGCTCATGCCCAAGGATCCATTTTTTAGTCTTTCCGATGAATAATCCCATGTTTGTCTCTGCTCCTTATAAATTTTCCATTCTCTTCAATGTCCCTCCTGCCCATGAATTCCCACAAGCAATGATGAAAACTGACCTAACTTGTCATTTTTAAATTTGCTGTGTTTTGAGAAAACATTGGAGCTATCTGTCAGCAAAATCAGTAAGGCAGAAAGAAATTTAAAGCACTGATTTTCAGCTGGGGGTCTAGACAGCAACATTAAGTGGCCCACAGAACTATATCACCTTTATGGGCTTTTTTTAATGTTTCAGTAGAATGAATGAAAAAAATCTTGTGCTAACCATAGTCCAAGCTCCAAAAGATTGGGGAATTAAAAGACAATTTTTTGAAACACCTGGAGAGCAAATATCCTACAAAGTCTAGATAAATGTGTAAAGAAATGTTACTAGCAAATGTTGAATTTTCATAGTGGAGGGAGGTCACTAGCTGAATTTCACAAGGATCTGTGATGGAATCTGCACTATTGAATTTATTCATAAGTGGACAAGGGGTGAGTAGTGAGATGAGAGAGTTCTGCTGACAATATTCATTTATTTAGACAAAGTTTGACTGGGAAGAACTGCAGAAGGACCTTTTAAAATTCCATGATTGGGTATTAAAATGTAGATATAATATATATATAAACGCAATTTTTTTTTCACATGGAAAAAACAATCTAAACTCTACAAATAAAATGGGGCCTGGAACTGGTGACTATTACTTACAAACATGACCTTAAGTTACATTTCATGACTGCATGAAAGTAACAGCTCAAAAACCAGGAAGCATTATGCTGGAAATTACTAGGAAAGGCACAGAAGATGACAAGAGAGACCATCATGCTGCTCTGTAAACTCCCAGTTAGCTCACATACCCCACGCAAATACCATAGGAATTTCTAGTTCTTCATCTCAAAACACAGTAGAGAGGGAAGGGGCAGTTCAGGTGATGAAAGGTAGGGAGCATCATGCCAATAAAACTTCTCAACTTTGAAAAGAGACAAACGAAGAAGCTTAGGAGGCCTGTGGCTAGTGGCGTCCCCCAGGGCTCAGCACTGGGTCCCTTTCTGTTCAACTTCTTCATCAATGGCCTGGATGAGGGGACAGAGTGCCTCCTCAGCAAGTTTGCTGATGATACCAAGCTGGGAGGAGTGGCTGACACACCTGAGGGCTGTGCTGCCATTCAGAGAGACCTGGACAGGCTGGAGAGCTGGGCAGAGAGGAACCTCCTGAGGTTCAACAAGGGCAAGTGCAGAGTCCTGCACCTAGGGAGAATTAACCCTGGGCACCAGGACAAGCTGGGGGCTGACCTGCTGCAGAGCAGCTCTGTAGAGAAGGACCTGGGAGTGCTGGAGGATGACAGATTGACCCTGAGCCAGCAGTGTGCCCTTGTGGCCAGGAAGGCCAATGGGTCTCCTTGGGTGCATGAGGAAGAGTGTTGCCAGCAGGTCGAGGGAGGTGATCCTGCCCTTCCACTCAGCCGTGGGGAGGCCTCATCTCGAGTGCTGTGTCCAGTTCTGGGCTCCCCACTACAAGAGAGACATGGAGCTAGTGCAGAGAGTCCAGCGTAGGGCTACAAAGATGATCAGAGGGCTGGAGCACCTGCCCTAGGAGGAACGTCTGCGAGAGCTGGGCCTCTTCAGCCTGGGGAAGAGAAGACTTAGGGGGGATCTTATCAGTGTGTATAAGTACCTAAAGGGAGGGTGTCAAGGGGTTGGGGACAAACTCTTTTCAGTTGTCCTGTGTGACAGGACAAGAGGCAATGAGCAGAAACTGAAGCACAGGTAGTTCTGCCTGACCGTGAGGGGGAATTTCTTCCCTGTGAGAGTGACGGAGCCCTGGCACAGGTTGCCCAGAGAGGTTGTGGAGCCTCGTCTGGAGATCTTCAAGGTCTGCTTGGATGCAACCCTGTCTAACATGCTCTAGGTGACTTGCTGAGCAGAGGTGTTGGACTAGATGATCTCCAGAGGTCCCCTCCAACCTTATGGATTCTATGATTCTACGATCATAAATTCATGTCTGGCATAGAGCCGACGGAGAAGGATTCAGTATTCATTGTCTCTACACAAGAGTAACAGGGACATCAAATGAAGCTGGCAGGCTGCAGGCTTAAAACTACAGAAGATGGCAATTTAGTAAAACTTCTTGCCGTGGGTGTAAATAATGGTATGATTAGTTGAAAAAAACAGACTAAACAAATTCACAGAGCAGACATCCATCGAAGTTTATTTAAAATACAGAAATTACCTGTAGCTCAGGAAATCACTAAACTGGAGGCTCTAAGTTATAGGGAAGAATGTCTACATTCTTGCTCTACGCTTGTTTGTAAGCAGCATTGTCAGCCACCCTTAGAGAACATACATTAGGTCAAATGGATCTTTGGTTTTGGATATCTTTCCAAAAATAAATACATATTGAATGTTCTAACACTCAAATGTTATGCATTTACTGGTAAAAAATACATCTTAGTACAAAAGACTGAAACTAAAAATTGTATTTATTCATGGTAACATAATACAATATATTCTTCTGATGGGAATGTGTTAAATATACAGTGAGATACTTGCAAGAATGATGGGTATGATTTTGCTACAGACATTTTTCCCTTCTTCAATTAAGAATTTGATGAGGGCTGACTTGCTGCTGAGATGACAGAAATACTTTCCCACTAGTGGATCTAGTGACTTGCAGATATTTTCTTCAAATTAATACTTTTTGGGGCCTTCTGCTGCATCCCTCAGCAACTTTCTCTAATATCCTCCAGTAAATGCCAAACATTGTACCAGCTGCCTGCCATTTTGCCCCCTTCATGTGGTGCTAATGACCAAGCACAGTGCTGCAAGCTGTGTAAATGTCTCTTTAGCACGTTCATTCTTTGGCCCTCACTCACTCCCTTGGCAGTATCAACACATTGCCTGGGGATGGTTTTAGCAGGGTTCACATCCTACACATCCTCTAAAGCTGCTTTGCTGGGGAGATGGTATTTTTTGTAATATGCACTTGATCTGTTAGTACTTAGAGAAAAGGATCTAATGGATAGGCCAGCAGAAATTCTCTCCTTTTAGCAATAGTTAACGAACTTTGAAGTAAATTATTTTCTGCATTGACACCTTGGCCTTTGATTTTTTGCAACCAGTTTCTTTCTACTGATATCTGAAAATATTTTTAGCTTTTGTTTAGACAAATACTTATCAATATCTACATACATGTTTAAACTCCCATTACTGTCAACAAAAGAGCAGTCAACACCATGCGAAGCTTGAGAATGATTAAACTGCACACACACTAGGAGTTTGCCCAGACAGTGGTGTCTGCTGTTGGTTTAGATGTCCGAGCCTATGTGAGAAGAAGCTAGTAGATAGGATACAGGACTAATGGGAGACCTATGCTCGTTTAGGAGAGGCAGCTGGAGGCCAGAAAGGATACCATAAGGGAATTCAAGTGGTCTTAGATATCTATAGCTAGCCAATGAATTGACTCCTACAAAATGTCCTACAAAGCTCTGATCACTTAAAATGGTACTCACTTATTGAAAATACATAATATTCATAACAGACAAACAGGGGAGTCAATGTAATAACTGCATGTGGCAAAAGTACTACTAGTGCCTTACAAATACATTTTTCTCATCAATAATTTGAATTCCATGGTTCATGCAAATCAAGCCCACTTTCTTCTGTGCCAACTCTTTGTCAGTTTTAGTCCAATTTATACTGCATGTTTACAGCAGAACAAGTTAGGTTCTCTTCTTATTTAGTCTTTGAGTCTGAACTATAGGGAATTCAATTATACTTGTATGGCTAGGAAAAAAATCAAAAAGCATCCACAAACTTAGAATGAATTTTAGTATTGGTCTGAGTATGTGTCAGCAGGTCTGGTCTGTAGATGGGTCTGAAGTAAACTTTCAGGACAGGACTGAAGGAGCTGAGGCTTTGCAAGCCCACTTGGAAGTGGGTCTCCATTCACCTTGGGTGAATAAAACCTTGTGCTCATGGGTAGCTCAACAGACAGTTTCTGTGCTGGCAGCATCCACTGTGCCCAAGCAACCCAAGCTATGGACCTGGCCTGCAGTAGGGAAGGGAGAGCGCCAGAAAGCAAGGGGAGTAGAGAGTAAGAAAATGTACGGCCAGAAGTAGCACTAGCAAGGTAAGCAAATAGTAATGCTGTGAATAGCTCTCAAAAGCAAGTCTAAGATTAGGAGTAGACATTTTTGATATGTGGGGAAAAACATTTGGCTGCCCTGCTGTTGTGGCCCCATGCTGTTTTCATCCATGTAACAAATTATATGTGAAGCAGACCAAAGTCAATTCAGCTTCCAAAATGGGACATTTTTTCAGTACTGGTGCTTGGCAAAGTATCATATAAATATATACTTTTAAACAAGGAAAAACTTAACATGATGTTTTCAGAAAATTACTTTGCATAGTTGATACATATCTTAAGGAAGAAATAAAACAGACAAAACAGACAATGTGGAATGCCAGTAAAAATGTGCTTAGCCCACCAGCAGTAGAGTTTGCAGGATTTCATATGTCCATGTTTTAAAGGGGAAAGGTATTTAATTTGAAGTAATACATTATTTCTAAAAACCCAGCTATCATCACCAACACTAAAAAGTATGTTTAATGTACAGTCTCCAAATAAAGAAAAACTGTAACAGACAAACTAGAAAGAAAATAACTGCTTCTTATTTTCATGCTTAAGAAGAAATTATTTCTGAAAGTAGAAATCTCTCTGTAGATGATAGGCCACCTCCATAATGCATAACTTTGCTATGCAGAGCCCTACAAATTTTAGTAAGGAGATAAAAATAATTGGTAAATCACCAACTAATTCAGTAAGAACCTTAGACCTGAGGACTGCGGTTTCAAATGTAAGAATAATGCATAATTATTCTTAATGTACATCCCAGAGCTAGAAGTAAGTAACATTATCTCTTAGCTATTTATATGCAATTGGTATCTTCAAGCTACTGATGCCAAATGAGTTCTATCATTGTTCTTTGTCCCACCTGATTATCTTATGGTCCATCTCCTCCCCATTCACTGCCATTCAGCAGAACTGCAGCAGAATTGCCTATTTATAGAATACTACTATTACTGAAGAAGTCTTTAATTTATTTATAACTGTCCCCTACTCAGTTGGTGTTTTAGCATGTCATAAAAAGGGGGAGGGGCGATTATATTTATTACTAGACAAAAAGTAAGGCCACCATAATGTTTTAAGAGTGCTGGTCATCTGCAAGTGTATTTTGAGAATTGCTGCTCTTTGTTCCACTGAAAATAACTTCTTAACTTCTTTTTCATTACTTCTGCTGCATTGTAGCTTGCACTATACCAGAATGATAATTCACATTTGGGATACTAGACAACTTGATATATTAGTGGGGTTAGACAAGTATAATGCTTGCATTGTTCATACATTTTCCTCTGACTCACTGCAAGATTATAAATACCCACGGTAAGGGGAGCTCCACCCTGGCTAGGTTTAATCTAATACATTTTGCTGTTGCAGGCCCTTCTACCTCTTAAAATGAAGCCAAGCCATTAAGACTTGACTCCATATTCTGAAGATTGCTATTTTTTAACATTTAAGATGATTCACAAAACTAGCTGTACAGTTTCCTGTAATCTCAGTGCAAAAGGTGTTCTGTAAATGTACTCTGTTTCAAATGTAAGAAACATTAACCACCCACTTCCTGTATTGTTCCCTAAAAAGGTTTACAAGTGCTTCAGAACTAATCATGTTCTGCCAAAAGGCTGGATTTCTTGCCAAAGAGGGACTCAGTTAATGTTAAAGCACTGTAGTCTTCACATTAAATAATACTTGGAAGCTGAAACACACCGAGGCTTTATAGATCCCTTTCGAAAATCTCTGACAAAGTCGCAACTCAATTTGTTGCAGGAGGCCCTGCAGAAAGCTCCCAGGGCCAAGCTCTGCTCTGCTTCCAGGGCTGCCTGAGCGCGAGGGAAGGACACGGCTGGTGCCAACAGCGATTCCCATCCCAGGTAACACATAAGCGGGTCAGTGGAGCAAATCCCTTCCCCGCGCTACGCCTTGGAGCAAAACAGCACGCGATGTTCGCTCGGATTTTTTGCGCTTATCATGAGGGCAAATACGGGCAGGGAGGTAACCGCTTCAGTAAAATCAATGTGAATGAATTACGCGTTGAGCATGTGCAACGGGGAATCTTACTACCAACACAGTCCCACTGGCATCAGTTAAGCCCTCCCTCTAGAGACCGGGCCAAGCAGTTCAACCAGCAAAAAGAAAAAAAAAAGAAAAAGAAATGAAAAAAAAAGAAAAAGAAAAAGAAAAAAGGGGGAAAAGGAAAAAGAAAGAAAAAAGAAAGAAAAAGGCAAGCAAGCAGCGCCGGGCTGATGCAGCACGGCGCACGTTTCCGCGGTCAGCCCGTCCTCACGCCCTCGCAGGAACTTGCTCCGCGCGGTGCGGCGCCCGCGCTGCCCTCCCCGCCCTCCGCGCCGCGGCGTGCGCGCACCGCGCATCGGGCCCGCCGCAGCCAGCTAACCGCACCCGAGGAGGGAGCGCGGCGCGGCGCGGCGCAGCCCTCCTGGGGACCGCGAAGCTCGCAGACCCCCGCGGAACCGCGCACGGGCGGCTCCCCGCCGCTCCTGCAGCCTCCCCCTCCCCCCCTCCGCGGAGCCCCCGCGGAGCGGCGGCGCAGGGGCCGCGGGCAGGGCCGCAGCGCAGGGCGCAGACAAAGGCCGCGGCTCCCGCGCCGCTGTGCCCGGCCCGGCCCCGCACTCACAGGATGGTGGTCTGCGGCGACACGGCGGGGACGCCCTCCAGCATGAGGTGCATGCAGCGCACCGTGGTGCGGAAGCACAGGCAGCGGCTGGGGCACCAGACGCTCCCGCGCTGCTGCGGCGGAGGCGGCGGCGGGGGCTGCGCGGCCGCGGGGCGGACGAGCCCCCCGCTGCAGAGCAGCAGCAGCAGCAGGCAGAGCCCGGGGGCGGCCGCCGCTTCGCACCGGGCCATGCTGCACGGCGGGGGGAGGAGGAGGAGGAGGAAGAGGCGGAGGAGAGGAGAGGGCTCCGGCGGGTGCGCGTCGCGCCCGCTCCGCTCCGCTCCCCGGCCGCGGCTGCCGCTGTGCTTGGCGGCGGGGCGATCCCGTCCCCCCGCGCAGGCCGGAGGAGGGGACGGCGCTGGGCCCGCCCCGGCCGCCGCCGGCTGGGCCGCCCGCCCCGCCGCGGGGGTCCGCGCCGGGTCCGCGGCCCCCTGCGCACGCACCGCGGCTCCCCGCCGCCCGCCCGGCCCGGCCCGGCCCGGGCGCCCCCGCTGCTCCTCGCTCCGCCGGCCCGGAGGGGCGGGGGACAGCCCTGCACCAAGGTACCCCCGGGCCGACGGCATGCACCGAGGAGAGGAGAGGAGAAAGAAGGGAAAAGAGAAAGGAAAGGGAAGAGAAAAGACGAGGGAAAAGAGAGCAGAAGGGAAAGGAGAAGAAGCGACAAGAAGAGGAGACAAGAAAAAAAGTGGAGAAGAGAAAAGAAAGGAGAGAAAATCTCAGCTCCCATTCCCAAATATTCCCACACCCCGTTTGCCCCCTTTGCTTCTGCTCCCTTGGGGCACAGACCGCCACGTTGCCCCACGACTGTCCTTAGGGGAGGAAGCAGGCTCAATACAACCATGTCCCATTTCTGCCCTGCTCTGGAAGACTCCCCCCACACAACCTGTAGAGACTATCCCCTCTTAGTGCTGTAATGTTTGCTGCTGAACCAGGAAAATCTGTTACATTTCCACAGAATTACATTCAGCTGAGATGTTAGGGTAGGTGTATACGCTGCCAGGGAGGTGTAAGGAGACCACAGGAACATAACTGTGCTTAGAAGAAGAATGTTTGGAGCCTCTGTTCCCAAGATCTCAACACTCCCTCAAAACAAGTTCTGTGGTGAGAATACAAAATTAGATTTCCCTGAAGGTTTCTAATATTGCCTTAAAAATATTTTATTCCTCTATGATGTCAGGCCCAAAGTAGATAGATACTTTTCTCCAGCCCTGGAACAGCCATCCAAATACTGTCTCGCAGGAGAAGACACTGGCAAATCATTCCTGTCATAACAGTAACACTGATTACATCTAACCTGTTAAGTGTAGGAAAACATACTGCCTTACAAATAATAGGTGTCAGCATCCCCAGTTCCACCTCAGAAATAAGGCATTCCTACAGGGATGTTTCTTCTTTTCTTCAAGGAAAAACACAGAGACCATTCTTGCCTAAATTTAACTATCGCAATTCTTACTCAGAATCTCACTGCAAAAACTATTAGTTTTAGCAAATGAGTCAGGAAGTGATTTTTTTTTACATGAAGTCAAACACATAGTGTGGGAAATCAAAGCCCTTAAGTGTGCTGTGAGTGCCAGAAGTCTGTGGTGGGGCCAGTGCTAGGGTCAATACAAGCTGTGATAGGTCATTATCTGTAGCTTGCTTTCTGCAGAAATACTGTTTGACTGAGGTTTTTCTGGCTACATCTCTCTTCTCTAAAGTGAAATATGATTCCTTGTATCTTAAAATAAAGTTAGCTAATGATGTTTTTTTCTAGTCAAAAGTCTTGAATCCTTTAAAATATCCCATTTCACCTCCCAGTGAGTGGGAAGCTGGCTCACTGGCAGCCTGCAGGTTGCATCTTTGTCTAGAGATAGGGAGAGCTCACCGGTGCATACCAGTAGTAATAAGTAACCAGTAATCAGTAGTTAAATTGCACAGTTTCTACGATAGTCAGATGCTCCTGGACTCTTACAGTAAGAACAAAATACACTTCTAAATTAGTGTGACTTCTAAATTAGGTACATTTCTAAATACTTTTGCAAGGCTGAGCTTAGTCTGCTATTTCAACAGACTAAGTTATTCAGAAGCATATGTACCAAAACCCATCAGCTATATTTTATAGTGGAGGATACCAGTCTGTAGTAAGAAATGCTTATGAGAGTTTTACCGAAGACAGATCAAAACATGAATCACCTCAAAGCCAGTACAGCATGCAGTCGCTATGCATGGCACCTCTTCTGCATTTGCAATCAGTACTTGGCTCTGCAGGTGTCTTAATCTGAAAATTAAATTTGTTTCCTTGTCCAAGAAAAACTCGCACACCTTTGACCTTCGAAGTGCAAGTATTGGCATAAGTAAGGTCTTGTCTTGGAAGTGCCATTCATATTAGAGCAACTCTTGGCTATTTTAAATCTGTCCTCCTGCAGCGTCCATACTAAGAGCAGCAGAACTGTGGCAATTTACATCATCAGGAGCTAGACAGTTAAACACACTAATATAGAGATGTCACTGAATTGTGAAATTCATAGGATTTAGGGAAACATGATAGTAGTTTATTTTCTGTCAGCTTGATACTTGAATTGTGATGATTTTTTATTCTGAAAGAAAATATATTTACAATAGTGCTGAGATGTTTTTAGCATTTTTCAATTTGCCAGACTATTGTATTATACATTGGAAATAACTATGCTATTCATGGGAAATAACTATGCTATTCATATGTAATTCCAAGACCAAGATTAAAAGTGCATAGATATTTTCACTTTAATGAGTCAATTTAGCTGTAACATATTATATAGCATTCCTTCCATTTACTTAGTTTCATGTAACCTCCAGGTCCTTGGTTAATATATTATTAATGACATGTAATTCATTTAAGTTAGACTTTTTTCATGCCCTTTGGAGTCTTATAGAGTATGAGGTGGCATGCAATTAGCTCTGTGCTAGACATTAGATAGAATATTAATGCTTCTAATTAAAATATAATGCGGATCAACTTGACTTTCAGTGAGACGCTGAGAGGACGGTTGGTTCCTTCCTTATCTTAAATTAAAGATTTAAGACTTCACTTCTGAAACCAAGAATTGCATCGTGTTTTGAGTCTATAAAATGCTAGTTTGGCAGGGAAGAGAAGAGAGAAATGTAGGTAAACTGGAAAGTCTTCTCAGAGGCGAATATGAAGATCCAAAAAAGCTTCCAAGTTTACTTGGAAGTAAGTGTTACTTACTACTAGTAAGTAAGAAAAGTACTACTTTTCAAGGAGTAAAGGGGAAGTTTGAAAAGATGCTTAAAGAGTGGGTAAAAAGGAAATGCATTTTATTTAAAGCTTCATAAGAATAGTATTTATGTTAGTGTTGTAAGTTAATCTAATAATTTGAAATCCAGTGATTCTTAACTGTTATTCAGAAACTTTCTGCATTATAAGAGAGGTTTCATCCTCAGATTGTGATTTATTCTTTGAATTAAATAAAGTAGGAATCTTGTGGAAAAGTGTCTTTTATTTAGTGACTGAAGATGGTATCTTAATGCAATTGCATGTGATGTTTCCTAAGATTTTACTGTTTGATTTGACAACTTCAAAAATCTTTTCTTATTCCATTTTTTCTTCCATAAACATTTTTTTCCTGTAATAAAATAACAAGATTAAGAAGTATAGCTTGAATAAACTGGAACTACAAAATATTTAGGGCTACTATAGTTGAAAGCAATGTGAAACAGGTCAATGACTTCAGTAAGAACAAAATCAAGCCCAAAGGCAAGTTCTTCTGTGTGGTTATCAATGGTATTTGTAAATCTATAGTTTTTAAAAAGTGGAGAGAAACTTATTCTTCTGTGAATATAGTTTAACTCTCTGTCTTCTGATCCTTGCATATGTTTTCCATGCCGTGAATGTATACATCACTCCAAATATTTTACTTTGCAATAATGTTAGCATCATTTTTGGCTTTTGGAACCTCTATTATGATTTTAAATTATAGTCATTTTTTCTGGAAAATCTTGTTTATAGACATGTGCTTTTCTTTTATAAAATGCGTGTTAAAAAGCTATATAATGATGTTAATACAGAGTGCATGCTGTGCTAAACTGGGGGTAGGGAAGTATTCTAATAAACTTCCAAAATGGTTTTGATATATCTTTCTATTCTTAGCTAGTTTTTATAATAGAATTTTTATAAAATGTGTAGGGTCATTTCTGTTGACCCTACATATAAATATCCATGAGAAATTTGCCTTCTGTTTCCTTTTTCTCCAGCTGAGTGAGGATCTGACCATAAGAAAAAAAAAGATATTTATGCTGAAAATGAGAGGGATTTCTTTTTGAATGCTGGTAGAAGTACTTACCTTACAGTGATATACAGTGTAAAGCTCCATTTGCTCTTAAACTTTTCCTACATACCTCCAGATTTTTGTCAAATACTGCCACTTGCTGGTTTTATTCCATACCAGTAATTTACTTTAATAGCTTTTGCTTTGCTGAAGTAGTAAAAAATACTTTATAAAAAAATCAAATGATTAATATTTCTATCTTTTGTTTTTTTTTCTAAAATTTCAGGTATAAGAAATACAGGCTCAAGTCGTCTTCAGTTTAGTTTATATCTCCAGGTTACCATTCTACCTCTGGACATAAAATCAGGCATGTCAAAAGACTCACTTACTGTGTTTTGCACAAATTTCTTTTGTTTGTTTGCGGGGGGTTTTTTGGTAATCAGGAGAGTATGGTTTATTGGCTGTTAATATCTAGTACTTAGGACAATACAGACATTCATTCAGATACCTACTGACAAAAGTGCTTCCTTACTGACTTCAGCAGGCGCAGAATCGTGGTATAGCTTAGCGTTTTGGTCAACAGTAATAAAAACAATTAAGAAGAACAGGCTGCCAAATAACTGATAAAAAGCACCAGAAAAATATATTTAAAGTAAGCAAAGTGTTTTTATTATAGATATATTATAAATATTAGAAATATATATGTGTTTTAAGGTTGTAGTTCTTCTTCAAACACAGAATTTGTTAGTATAGTTATAGGAATTAGACCTTGCTAATCCATCATCTGATAGTTAGTGAAACATCTTTTGGCTTTGTTTTTGAATAATCGTGTGATACAGAATTTAAAAGATCTATTTGCTGTTTTTTGATACCACGCAACCGTCACAGATAATGCACTGGAAGCTGGAACACATCAATTTGTATTGGCTTGTGAAGTCCAGTCTGAAAAGTAGGTAGTGCCAGGGGAAAACCTGCTTTTTATCCTTCTAGCTGTTTAAATGTTATGCTAGAAAATGAATATTAAATGAAAATGAAAAATAATATTAAGATCTGCTTTGGCAAGTTACTTAAAATGTATGAAACCACATGTCCTTGCTCCCTAGCCAGCCGACATACTTAGCAGAAAAACCGGCCTGTAACTGGAAGAGAAAATAAGAAAACTCCACTAAAGAAACTTTCCCAAAGGAAAGCGTACTCAAACCAACGAGCTGCTGGTTTCCCACACACTACTTCTCCTTAATATCAGCATCAAGGGAAATTGGGCATTATTAATTTGCTCCTTTGCTTGCACTGAGGAAATGACTTACACAGAAGAGGTTTCAGAAGATTACGGGTGTTACAGCTGTGCCCACATGTTTTAGAGATATAACTAAAAGCAGCTAATGAAGTAGGGCTATGCCCATTCCCCAGGGCTGGCTGCATGGCATGCGACCGCCTTGGGAAGAGCCCAGCCAGGACCGCAAGGAGAGCAGTCACAAGGACAGACTGTCCTCATCACCATCCCCAGCCCTGTCGCTGTGTCCCCCAGGACAGACCCTGGTGGCCAGGACTAGACCAGCCCTGCCAGCAGCGGCAGCCCCAGGAACCCACGGCCCTGCAGTGCCCTACCAAGTGCTGAGGCCATCAGAGATTCAGGTAAAACAACAAGTTTCTGAGGATATCAATTATGGTTATATCAATGATCCCACCTACATTAAAGTTGAAGTATCACTCTTGACTTTGCGGTAAAGTAATTTGGACTACCCCAACGAGCAGAAGCATGCCTGCTGGAAGCAGCTGAAGAGCACTGATAAGCTGTGCCATGACCATTGTGTTTGTGCATCTAGGCTCTCAGGACAGTATTCTTCTCACTTATCTTTAGTCATCTAAAACTGGCTTCATTAAGAGAAATTTAATCAGAAAATCAAGGGAAAGTTTTTTTCTCCAGCTACTTGGTGTACATGAGGTCATATCTCAAATATATCCTATTTTGGGCTCTCCAGATTGAGTAGGATGGTGAGAAACTGGAAGGAGTCCAGTCTATCCTATAGGGATGCCCAAGGGCCTAAAGTACATGATCTGTTAGGAGATGTTGAGGCATCTGGGCTTGTTAAACATGGTTAAATGAGGGCAATGGTGTTGTCTAATAGTAGCTTATGATTCCTTAAAGAGAAACTACAAAAATGATAAAGTCAAACTATTCTTAGTAGCAGATGATGTAGCAAGGTGCAATGGCTGTAAGTTGCATCTCAGGAAGTTTTGGTTGGACATAGGGAAAAAAAAAATCATCAGGATGGAAGTGCAGCACTTGTACAAGTTACCTAGAGCAGCTGGGGAGTCCTCCTTCTTAGAGATTCTCAAGATTTGGCTGCAGAAAGGCATGGCTGATCTGAGGTCGTTTTGGCAATACTTCTCCTTCAAACAGGAAACTGGTCAAGATGACCTTTAGAAATCCCTTCCAACCAACATTTCTATGATTTTGTGATTAGTTGACTTGCCCTTTGGAGATCCCCATCTCTCCCTGTTAACTGTAGGTGACCAGCTTGGATGAGATATCTCACAAGAATAAAGCAACTGGATATGTGAACAACTTCACCAGTATCACAATCTGGGACAGGAATGACCTGATCTAGTCATCATGGCCTCAGCTTCTAATGAAATGTACCATTTCTTCTGGAGAAAAATCACAGAATCACAGAATGGTTGAGGTCGGAAGAGGCCACTGGAGATCATCTAGTCCAACTTCCCTGCTCAAGTAGGGTCATCTAGAGCACATTGCCCAGGATTGCGTCCAGATGGCTTTGGAACATTCCCAAGGAAGGAGACTCTACAACCTCTTTGGGCAACCTGTTTCAGTGCTCAGTCACCCTCACAGTAGTTTGTCCTCATGTTCAGATGGAACTGCTTGTGTTCCAGTTAGTTCCCATTGTCTCTTGTCCTATTGCTGGGCACCACTGAGAAGAATCTGCCCCCAACCTCTTTATACTCTCCCTTCAGATACTTATACACATTGATAAGATCCCCCCCTCAGCCTTGTCTTCTCGAAGCTGAACAATCCCAGCTCTCTCAGCCTTTCCTCATAAGAGAGATGCTCCAGTCCCTTAATCAATTTACTAGCCCATCGCTGGATTTGCTGCAGGAGCTCCACGTCTCTCTTGTATTGTGGAGCCCAAAACTGAACACAGCACTCTAAGTACAGTCTCATCAGGGCTGAGTAGAAGGGAAGGACCACCTCTCTCGATCTGCTAGCAATGTTCTTCCTAATGCACACCAAGATGCTACTGGCCTTACTGTTGGCCAAAAGAACACATTGCTGGCTCATGGTCGGTTTGCTGTCCATCAGGACTCCCAGATCCTTCTTTGTAGAGCTGCTTTCCAGTAGGTCAGCCCCCAGCCTGGTGCATGAGATTGTTCCTCACTAAGTACAGGACCCTGCACTTGCCTTTTTTGAATTTCATGAGGTTTCCTCTCTCCATCTCTCCAGACCATCAAAGACTGTCACAGCCATCTGGTGCATCAGCCACGCCTACCAGTTTTGCATCATCGGCAAACTTGCTGAGAAGGCACTCTGTCCCTTCATCCAGGTCATTGATGAGCAGGTTGAACAAGATTGGACACAGTATTGACTTCTGAGGGACACCACTAGCTACAAGCCTCCAAATAAACTTTTTGTTGCTGATCAGAACCCTCAGTGCTCAGGCCAGCCAGTTCTCAATCCACCTCACTGTCTGCTCATCAAGCCCACACTTCCTGAGCTTGTCTATGAGAATGTCAGGGGAGACAGTGTCAAAAGCCTTGCTGAAGTCAAGGTACACAACGTCCACTGCTCTCCCCTCCTCTACCCAGACAGTCATTCCATCACAGAAGGCTATCAGATTGGTTAAGCAGGATTTCCCCTTGCTGAATCCATGCTGGCTACTCCTCATCACCTTCTTTTCCCCCATATGTCTGGAGATGACATCCAGAATGAGCTGTTCCATCACCTTTCCAGGGTTGGAGGTGAGGCTGACTGGCCTGCAGTTCTCTGGTCCTCCTTCCTACCCTTTTTGAAGACTGGGATGACATTAGCTTTTTTCCAGTCCTCAGGCACCTCTCCTGTTCTCCATGACCTTTCAAAGATGATGGAGAGGGGCCTTGCAAACATCCACCAGCTCCCTCAGCACTCATGGGTGCATCCCATCGGGGCCCATGGATCTGTAGATATCAGGTTTACCTAAATGATCTCTAACTCGATTCTCCTTGACCAAGTGAAAGTGTTCTTTTCTTTGGACTTTTCTCTCTTGTCTCCAGGGTATGGGACTCCTGAGGGCTGCCCTTAGCAGTGAAGACTGAAGCAAAGAAGGCATTCAGCAACTCTGCCTTCTCTGTATCCTTTATCACCAGGGCCCCCACCCCATTCAGCAGCAGGCCCACATTTTCCCTAGTCTTCCCTTTGCAGCTGATGTATTTGAAGAAGCCCTTCCTGTTGTCCTTGACATCTCTTGCCAGATTTAATTCCAAATGGGCCTTGACCTTCCTAGTCCCATCCCTGCATAATCTGACAACATTCCTATATTTCCCTCAAGTGGCCTGTCCCTGTTTCCATCTTCTGCACACTTCCTACTTATGTTTGAGTTTTTCTAGGAGCTCCTTGTTCATCCATGCAGGTCTCCTGCCCCCTTTGCTCCACTTCTTGCTCATTAGGATGCACCATTCTTGAGCTTGGAAGAAGTGATCCTGCAATATTAACCAGCTCTCCTGGACTCCTCTTTCTTCTAGGAATTTATCCCATGGGAGCTTTCCAAGAAGGTCTCTGAAGAGGCCAAAGTCTGGTCTCCTGAATGCCAGGGTTGTGATCCTATTTTTTGTCCTGCTTCCTCCTCACAGGATCCTGAGCTCTCATGGTCACTGCAGCCAAGACTGCTGCCAGCCTTCACATCTCCAACAAGCTCTTATTTGTTAGTAGAAGATCCAGCAGCACATCTGTGCTTGTTGGTTCCTCTACCATCTGTGCCAGAAAGTTATCATCAATGTCCTTCAGGAACCTCCTGGACTGCTTGTGCCCTGCTGCATTGTCTTTCCAGCAGATATCAGGGTGGTTAAAGTCCCCCATTAGAATCAGGGTGATCACAAGGCTACTTCCAGCTGTCTGTAGAAGACTTCATCTACTTTTTCCTGATCAGGTGGCCTGTAGTAGACACCCACAACAGTGTCACCCATGTTAGTCTGCCCTTAAGCTCTCAAACCACTCATCATCCACCCCTAGGCAGGGCTCAATACACTCCAGTTGCTCTTTCACATAAAGAACAACTCCTCTTTACCTTCCTGTCCTGTCCTTCCTAAAAAGCCTGTATCCATCCATGGCAGCATTCCAGTCATGCAAGCTATCCCACCATGTCTCCATAATCACAAGGAGGTCATAGCCTTGCAACTGCACAAATCTCTAATTCCTCCTGTTTATTCCCCATGTTGCGTGTTTTTATGAACACGCATTTCAGGTAATTCAGAGAGTATCCAAACATGCTGATTTCTCAAGAGGGATGCAAGATGCCCCATTGTCTTGTCGTGTAGGTACTTCCTCAGCTGTATGCAATTGCTGGAGGTACCCCTACTTAAGCCCTGTTTTGCTCACTGTATAGTGTCTATAACTTCTCCTTTCCTAGTTTACTTTGGTTGGCCAGTCTGTTGATAAAGACGTGTGTGTCCCATTTAGAGAGGTGGATTATCTCTCCCAATCAGTTATTGATTTTCAGATAGGGTCCCATGGTCATAGAAACCAACACTTTGTTGCTGACACCAGTGGCGCAGCCAGTTGCTTACTTGCAGTATCCATCTACTCCTCCTCCCATCCTTCCCACTCACTGGCAGGACTGAGAAGAAAATGACCTGGGCCCCCAGACCCCTGACCACCATCCCCAGAGTTCTGAAATCCTGTCTGATACTTTCCAAGTGGCCCTTGGTGTTGTGGGTGACCAAATCAGCTTAAAATAGTTTGCTTACATTAGTAACCAAAGATTGTCAAAAACCAGAAGTAGTGTGATATTTTAACAGCATGGTTAGAAGAACAACTAGTTTTTAATATAGATTTAAAAAGTAATAGACTACAAAGATACAGTTCTTCAAATCTTCAGGTCAGATCCAACCTACACTCAGAGATGAGAAAGTATGTTCAGCTACAGACTGATTGCTGTTCTATTGACATTTGGGCTGTCAGTAGACTTCCCTAAACTCACTCGTGTTTCCCTGGCTGGCCAAAGTCAATAGGAATGTTCAACCAGGCTGGGCTAGCCCAGTCCTGTTCTTTCCCTCAAGACAATTTGACGTCCTCCATCTGTTCCTTGCATTGCCTAATCCCTATTTGATCTTTATCCTTTAGTCATCTTTGACGTTCTGCTGTTGTTTGTTACGTGATCTCTGGTTAGGATTAAGTTGTTTCAGGCAGTAGTTACTCTACTAAGGGGAATATAGATAAATAAACACTAAAATAAAACAAACAAAAATGTGGCCGGGTGGGCAACCGTGAATTGCCAAGCTTGAATGGCAGTGTAATCAGGTTCTTGATTTGCAACTAAGATTAGTGAGGTTCAGTCAGCCTTCCATAAAAGCTTGAATTTCTAGCCAAAATGTAATCAAAACTCAAGTTATTGCATCTTCATTGTTACATTTTAACCAAGGCTACCAACTTGTATTAGCTGATATGTTCTAAAAATAAGTTTGTGTGCAATAAAACTTATTCATTTACAAAATTTACAATTATTACAAAACATTTGCATTATTACAAAATTTTAGGTAATCGCGTCTATTCTGAAAGCATCTAATTTACTTGTTTGTTATAAATTTATGGCTATAGTTCTTAGAAAAAGATTGGAGGAGATGAAGCCCAGGTGAAAGGTTTCTCCTTCTTGCAAACTCTAGAAGCTGCAGGAACCAGCAGTAAAGGAGGTCCAAGCAGAGAGTTCGGGGCTGGGTCTCGTGGGGATGCCAGGAGTCTCCTGGGGACCAGGAGGTCAAAGCAAGGGCTCAGTCCGTGACTCAGAAAGTCATTGTCTAGCTTGGAAGCAAGGACACACTTGCACGGAGCACATGGGGACATACGTACAAGTCTTTCTATTTCTCTTCAGTCTATAGCTGCTCTGAGCCTTCCCTATTTTAAAATTAGACTTTGACTTTTATTCAAAACCTATCCTTTTCTTTTTAAAATCCTTTTAGTGTTCACTGGAGAGATGACCATGAGGAGGATGACTAGACAGAACATGCAGCACATATATTTTACCTTTTATCTGTGGATTTGCTTGTAATCAGAATTCAATTGCATATATCAGATCTTTCAGGAAATAGTGGGTGAATGCAAATTGCAGTTTGAAAAATCAAGGTTTAGCAAGGATTTTCAAAATCAAGCATGTAAGAATAATAATTGTCCAGGGTGTTAAGCACTTCTGTTCAAACAGCATCTGATTATGTGTAAACAAGACACATCATGGTAATGGTTTGCATGATCCTGATCTATAGATAACATCACATGCTAGCAGCTTCACTTGAATTGACATGCCCAGAGAGGCAACCTTTACCATGAATTCTGCTACTGCTTCTTGTTTATTTACCTACATACCTGCCCTGAAAAGGATCTTTTTATACTAGTCAATTCCAAAGATAATATAACCATGCAAAGTCATAAAACTTACTATGACCACAAAAAACTAAGCAGTTCAATAGATTATACCATACCTGTTTTCAAACATTTATACATAAGTATATGCATATATATATATAAAATAAGGTTTTTTGCTCTCCATTTTAAATATTTTGCATTAGCTGTTTCACAGTAAATGCAATTGCTGAAAGAGATCTCCCCTTTCCTTCTCAAGGAGTGAACTACTCTTCCAGAAATTATGTGCTCCAGACCTGTCTTTTGGTATTTAAATTCATTTTTTAAGTTACTTTTTGAAATTGTTCTCACTTGTACTCTGATAACAATGGATGTGCGCTGGAAGATGGAATTTTGTTTTTCTTGGAGAAGCTATCATCTGCTTGACATTTCAGGATTAACCATTTCTTATTTTCCAATCTTAAGAGGAGGTCCATTTGAAGCTAATTTAAGGTGAAAGCTCTCCTTGTTTGCAGCCAGAATTGTGTAGCAACAAGCACAACCTTTTTAGACAGGACAGAGCCCAGCCTCCCAGAGCCTGATGCAAACATGAATTATAAGTGCAAGTGCTAATACCTGAACCTCAGAGAAACAAAATGGTTTCTGAGTAACTTCCCCTGGAAGTACCTGCATCCTCCATCTCCGCACTAACGTGCGTCACTGTGCTTCCTGGAACAGCCCTCATCTTTGGGCACAAGTGTTTTTATCTTTGGTTTTACTTTCTTCAGCATATATGCTGAACAGGAATGCCTGCTTTTTTGATGATTTGACTCTGTTCTGCTTCTATTGCTTTTTACTGACCTTGTGTACTTGTTCTGTGGCTCTGGTTCTCTTGTTTTGATCCTTTCCACAGACAGTCTGGCTGACCTTGCTATTTGGAAGTGTTTGCTGGACGAGTTTTTTCAACATGCGGTCAGTGAACCCCAGAGGTCCACAAATTACTCCTAACAGTCCATGAAAGGTGGTTAAAAAAAATCAAGTCCATTGTCAGCAGGGTTAAATGTTCTATTTTGAGATCAATGCCTCCCTTGAAATACATTAGGTGTTTGCAATGAAAACTGTTGCTCTAGCTTTAGATCTGTTTTTTCTCTACAAAAAATGTTAAATGAATAATTGATTTCATATGCCCCACTTGACATCATCTCTCCCTTTACAATGGAAGTAAAACATTTCTGTGTAAGTATTGACAAGAAAGCTCAAGAGTTATTTGAGTATGTAGTTTGTGCCACTCATTCTTTTCTTTTCGGTACTAATGGGGCAAATAATTTCATTAATTATTTTAAATTAAAAAGCAGAAGTGTCCAAAGATAGGAGGATTCATTAGCACAGAACTGATACATTGTACATGAGGAACCTGAGGACATGAAAACCTAAATAAAAAGTATAAGATCGTGCACTTAACAGATAATAGAAAAGCTTTTTTGCTATATTTTGAAACTTCATCAAAATGTAATGGTTAATCATAGGTCTAAGAATCACCAGTGAATGGGCAAGAAAAAAAGAAAATGTGATGTAAGGATGTAACAATATCAAAGGTATTTCTGGCCATAGAAATAGCGAGATTGAGTGTTATTTATGAAGGTATTGCTTGGGATACAGGGCACAATGCTGACTCAAGAGGGTCAAAGAAAGCTCAAGAAGGATTAAGTCTGTGGCACAGAGAAGGGCCTGTTGATTAGAACAACAGAAAGATAGTCTTATGAGACCAGAGGAGTTTGGCTCATATCCTTTGGCACAAGGATTTTTCAGAAAAAAAAATATTGCTTGCAGGAAACAGATGCCGGCAGTGGACATTAACTACTTCAGCTACCAATGATCAGCTGACTAGTAATGT